>NC_045481.1:47609947-48284232 GCF_009650955.1 Corvus moneduloides | reverse complement strand
GAATTGGCAAACTATTTTAAGTTGGAAACAGATAAATGGCTTTAGTTTAATAATGAATGTTGACAGTACTGAAACATTTAATTAAAAAAGTAAAAACTCTATCACTATTCCAAAGGGCCTGAAAGGAATAGAAAGACAACAAAACAGACTCAGTGCAGCCTTTCAATGTCCTTGGATCAAAAAGCTGATCACAACGAAAAAGCCTACATCAATGATTCCAAGAAGGTTTGATGGAAAATGTTATCCAAGTAGTCTTCTTCACATAAGACAACACAGAGGTTTGTAATGGAACTTATTTTCCCAAAAAGGCTGATTTTTGCCACCTCTAAAATAAAGTGTTTAGGACTTCTTACTATTTGAATAACATCCCCTCTCCATGACAAAGCCCAGCCATTTCTCAGTCCTTACCTGCCACCAGTTTGCCCTCCTGAGATGTTGCCCCAAGTGCCTGCACACTGGGGAAGCACTTTGGAGAGACCTCTGAAGAAGGCTTTGAGGCTATCAATTCTAAAATACTTTATAAAACTCCAGAATTTTGTTTCTCTAAGTGGCTCCAACTAGCTCTTTCCAGCAGAAATCCCTGAGGAGACAAATTTGTCTTCCCTGTACAGAACTGCAACTGCTAATTCTGCAGAGTAATAAGATTGCCAAAAACCTTTGTATGGTTTTTGGGTGGCTGAAGTGCACATTTCTATCTCCAGCTTTGTTCAAGGTGAATAGGTAGCTCTACCTGGGAGTCTTACATGCAGACTGTGTTTTGGGATCAGTCTGTGAAAATACAATGGGATGGAGGTCCTCTTAAGCTAGCCAGACATTTGCCATTGACTTTAAAAGCAGCAGAAGCGCAGTCAAGAATAATTATTTTTTATCAACAGCACCCTTACTTTAGGATTACTCCCAGGAGCATTCAGGTCAGGGCTGGCCCTGGGAGTGCTTCAATCTGCACAGTCAATTAGTGTCAGTGCTATTCTACTTTTTCAAATTTTGACTAAAAAAAGTGTCTCCAAGACTTTTAGTTGTAGAAATGGATGGAAAATATAAATCCATCCAATGATTAGAGGTGAAAATTTTCCATTAATCTCTGGTCTTACTCAGTTTCAGTGATACAAGAAACCATCTTGACCCTATAGCCCAATTTGTTAAGCCAGTTCTTGTATACATTGATCTGATTACCAGGGAAAATACAGAGGGAAAAGAAAACAGTAAGAGCTGGTCATGTGGTTTTGTGAGACATGGATCAAAAATCTCAGCCCTGGTTGTCTCTTGAGGATGGCAAGAAACTTGGGTTTATGAAGGATAGCCCTGCTGAGGAAGACTGCAGAGAGATCCGTAGGCTGCACAAGGAAACTCCATGCTCCATGCCGCACCTGGCAACACCAGTGGAGAATCTCAACCGCTCCTGACAAGACCAATGTACCACCAGAAACACCATGTAAAAGGAATTTAACACAGGCAAGGAAGATGCCAAGGATCACTGTTTGGAAAATCCTGCTGCACAGGGTAATTCTGGAAAACATGGAGGGGCATTGCCCTTTGAAGGAACCTTGCTCCTTCAGGGAGGGTTCCAGCATCTTCTGGGCGCTTCCCAGGAATACTTGCCCCTCGAGTTGCATTCAAAGAGTTCATAAGGATAACACCTTTTTCCTGGAAATCAGGGTGTGCCTGCTAACTGTCTGAAATGCTTTCTTAATGAAACCTTTACCTCTGCTTCCAGCAGGACTCTTGTACCAGGCCGCTGACCTGGCTGCTGGAAACCCTCCTCAACCATCCACAGGATCTCCCTCTTTGGCTATAAAGATTTCTATATAATTTTTTAAATCCTGTTTTCTAGACAGGCTCTCTAGTCTGTGTAATCATGACACTGCTTCTGATATGAATGGTTCTCCTTGCCACCAACCTCCTCCCTGCCTTTCCCCCAAAATAAAAAATCCTGGTTGAAAACCAAAACAAATAGTAGATTTTTATCATGCAGAATTTGTTAATAATACTTTCCCTGAAATAGTTCCCAGGCCTTTTATAATGCTCAAATAAAAGCCCAAACATTTACAGCCAGCACTTTAAGCCAACTAATAATTTATTTGAGCCATACTGAAAAGCTCAAGAGGGATTTTGAATGAAAAATCCAGTGAATAAACTGATAGCCAAATACTGCCTTGGAGTCCCGCCACTGTAATACACAGGATGCACAGAGCTCTGTTGGTGACAGAGACATACACTGAAAAACAGTCAATGAGATGATAGTTAAGTCTTGTCAATCTGAAGCAGAAAAGATAATGCCTTTGAGCAAACCATGAGCTTCAATATTTCCCAACTTCAGTGGCACACAGATGATTAGGTGTTAAACTCCTACTGCCTTAAAAACTTTAAGAAAAAAAAAAAGGTATTTAATCATTTGACAGTAAGATAAGAAAGGCAAAAACTCTGCTTTCAGAACTTCATGGGAAACTTAATACATGGAAAATTCCCAAAGATTCTACTGAGTGTTACAGAATCTGCATGTACAGACCAGGATTAAAGCTCACAGAATTAGATAAAAGGCGGAATTTTTTTAAAGTCACTTCAAAACTATAAAATTGCTTTGAAGTGTCTAAGCCAAGCTGATTTTCAGGACTCATCTGCCATCTTGCCAAATGTAAAATAAAATATATATCAAGAAGTAAAGGATTTTAAGGCATGTAAATAAACGATCTTCTCAAGTTATTAGTTTGCAATGTGAACTTAAGAACATGAAAAAATTTATTCTGTAACCGTAAAAGTGCTTCCTTCCTCCTTTTGTTTTGTCTCAGATTTTTCACCCTATTTCATAGCTGAAAGAAAATGAATTCATATAAGAGTAGCAACATGAAAAAATAGTCTTCACAATTTACTGCACAGTAGTTTGTTTCCAATATTGCAATAGATGGGAGTTTGAAGCACCCTGTGGCTTTGGCTGGAGCAAGAGCACTGGTTTAGCCTTGATTTGAACCTGCTGTTTACAACACACTGTAAGCCCTTCCCATATGGCTGACTTTTAGTGAGGTTTATGTGAAAAAAAATCCCACTGCCAACCGAACGCAGGAAAAAGGAAAATACTTTGCATGTGTAGATTTATTTTTACAATTGCTTTGGAGTGCAAAATGAATGAATTTATATTACAGAAAACGTACATTTTACTCTGACAAAATGATTGTGCTGCTCTTTTGCTTGTTATTTGGCTTGCATGTAACACACAAAAGATGTGGGAAGTTCCAGCTGCAGCCTCTGAAGAGACTGGATGTCCAGACTGCTGTGGTTTTTGCAGCTTTCCTGAACTGGGCTCCTGGTGCCCTTTAAACATTTTGCCCCATTAACCACCTTGGGGATATTCTGTGCATGTGACTACGCGCATGAGTGTATTTAATTGATTGTTTCACCTTCTGAACTACTCAGAGATCTGGAAATTACTTTCAACGAGCAAACAAACCATTGGAATAATCTCTGGAACTTATCTCAACCTCTGGAGAGTCCAACGTTGAGCTAAATACACCAGGAAGCCTGGATTTGTATTTCAGCACTTCTGTTTCCAGCTACAACCCAGAATCAGGGATGAAATTCAAGAGGAAAAACAACTCATAGCTAGAAACAACTCAAAGCTAATTTAGCAAGGCTCACTTGGATAGCATTTCATGTGTCCCAACTGTCCCTTTGCTGCACACGCTTAAGCCCTAACCAAGACTTATGGCTGCAAGCAAATGTGAGCACTGAGAACATCCCTCATCCCCTTCAATGGCATTTCTCAGGGAGCAGGGGGACAAGCACAGAGATACGTCTTGGTGATGCCTGGGCTCTAGAGCCCACTCCATCTCACAGCTGCAAAACAAGCCAAAGAAGAAAGATGCTGTCATAATTAAAGGTATACAGCATGGGTTCATGAGATTTGGGTCTTGAGTGGATTGTTTGACAGAGAGAGCTCTGAAGTATGTAAAGAATTTAATTACTAGTCCCATGGTTTCTCTTCCATTTTTCATCCCTAGCTGTGCACGTTTTCGCTGTTGCCACAGCTCCCGAAGTATAACGCACCTCTCTGACTCATAGTGACACTGTCATGGACACAAATGCATCTTCACACAAGGCCAACAGACTCCAACCAGCTACAGAGCTGTGAGGAGAACAGATTTACAGTTGTGGAAGTGGAGCTGAGCCTCCCAAATAGAAATGAAGGGGATGCAAACTTCTGAACTTTGGGGAAGTTTAAATCTGTCTTTTCTCAACTCACAGCACTCTGACTCAATACTCATCTCAATGTCTCACTGCAGATTGGGGAGACAGGGAATAATATTTTTATTATTTCCATTCTACAGATGGCCGAGCTGAAGCACTGCAAGGTTTATTGACTTAGAGTTGCACAGCATGCTTGAATGGAAGCAGAACCCCAGCTGGCCTGATTCCCACTCCTGGGCTTTTAGCAGTTACACTCTCCTGTATTTGCTCCTTTTAACATCTGATTATTTTACTGCTCTAATCAGCTCCCCATTTTATACTCAAATTATTTCCTTAGGTTACATTAAACCTGTTTGTCACATTACCCAGACAAGACTCTAGATATTTTTTTTCAGCTATGCATGGGCAGAAATTCAGGTTTTTTTGTTTAAATGCAAACATGCACAGGGTCAGTGAAAGGATCCAGACTCTGAGAAATTATTCCTCTGCTCATTTTCATGTTCACAACATGAATTACATTAAGAGCAGAAATTAGTCATTAGCGTCTCCCTGTGTTTGGTGAAAAACTAATAAAACATCACATTTTAAACGCTTGTTACTGCATACTTTTGTTAGCATATCACCTCTCGCAGCACCAATGACTAAACAACTGACATAGCTGGATCTTGGCTGAGGCTGCTACAGAACAGCAGGAACACTGGTGAAGCATCTTCCAAAAGTGAGCTATTTATCTGGCCAGGGAGATTTTTTCCCCCCCTTTCTCTCTCTCTTTCTGTGCGCGCTCATGAACCTGACCCAACACGTTTCCAGAAGAGACTCTGCGGTTGTTGTTGCCAGACAATGCCTGCAATCATTTTTCTCCAGCCGCACATCCAAACTACGGGGAGGGCGGGGGGGTGGGGGGGGGGAGGAAGAGAGAAAAGCTCTTTTGTTTGGAAGTGTGAAGAGCTCTGTCGAAACATGTCTCTTCAGGGTAGTTTTAAGTTGCAGAACTGATAAGAAAAAAAGTCCAACATAATGATTTCCTTCTGCTTGCTGTGCCTACCCTCTGAGCACTCCCCTCTGCTTCTGGTGCCCATTAGGAATGAGATAACTCATGAAGAAAAGACCCTCCCTGTAGGAATACATCCACTACACCTTTTTTTTCCCCTAGTTTTTCATAGAATCATAGAACCATTTTGGTTGGAAGATGACCTCTAAGATCATCGAGTCCAACAGAAACCTGGTCTCTGTAATTCTCCCCCACACCATCACCAAACCCCAAAGGGGTTTCTGTCTCCACATTAAATTGATGGAGTGTCCCAATGTAGCTTACAATCTCTGCTGATCAGGCTGTTGTGTTCAAAACTGATGGACTGTGGGGCTCCCAGAGGGGAGAGCCAGTGCTTATTTGGAGGCTCTCTTCCATGCAAAATATGAAACTTATGAGCTGGGGAAGCTGCCTCTGGCCAGAACCCAGTCCAGGGAAGTTTTAAGTGAAAAAAAAAAAAAGTCTCTTAATGGCTTAGCAATAAAACCATGGGATCTGCTAGAGCATCTGACAGTCAGAGAGAGTTAGTTAATTCATGATTTAACTTGGTACACAAAATTGAAGGGAAGGCATCATGCATTGGCTTAAAGTAGGCAGGAAAAGTGGTATGTAAGAAATGATGGAGCATCCAGCAGAGAAAACTCTTGATTGTAAGGTGAGCAGGAAAACAAGCCAAACTCTTCTTTTCACACTAATTAATTAAATAAATAATATTCCTGCCAAAAAGTTGCCAACCGCCTTCAAACTGAAGAGCAACGTGTTCACACTGGATTAGCCCAGGAACGTAGCAGTTCCTGTCCATTCCTGCTTACAGATTTTTCAATTTTTTTTTTTTTTTAATAGATTAAAAAGGTGCCTTTGCTTTGGAAAGAATTTTTTAATGTGTGACTACTGTAATGCAGAATACAGCAGTCTGCTTAATCTTTTTATGAAAGATGAACAAAATAGATTGGTCTTTGTTCAAGTTTGTTCTATAAACAAGCTGGACTTAATCCTTTCAATAACAATCCCTGAATCTGTTCATACCCTTTAGACATTCTTCCAAGGAAAAAATACATACCTAATTTCCAAGGTACCCATGCTTTTAATCTGGATCCTGCTATGCTAGGCTACTCTGTTACATCAGGTTCCTTTTCTCTTTAAGACATACCAGAAGAGAAGAAAAACAAAAAAAACCCAAACAATCAGAGGAAAACTACAGTTAGCTTGGGGAAAAAGGGAATTTTCCAGTTTAAATGGATGTGCAGCCAATAATAAGCATAAACTGTTTACACAATGAGCGTCATCATTTTACCGTGCCTCTGCCAGGTTGCACTGTCTCACTGTCTAAAACTGAAATTCAGTGTGCACGTGTGTTACTCTGTCTCTCTGGTGAGGTAAAAGAAGAGTATGTTCAGATCTTCTCTGCTCGTTACCTCAAGGAGAGAGTTTTGCAGTTCTACATGGCTAAAACTGGGTATGAGGTAGTCTTCAGCATTCCTCATGTGGTAGGGAGGAAAATATACCTAGAAAATATATCTCTCACCAATCCTAATCCAATTAATCAGTTACTTCTGTGGATTAGTAATGTAAGGAAAAACAGGCAGGCTGAGATAGGGCCGCATACACAAAATTGTCTACCATATAAAGAAGAAACTTCACACATTCTTCCTTCATAAAATATGTCCCAACAGTCTGGGGCCATCTGGAAATTCACATACTCCTTTTGAAAAGCTTTTACTTTCATTTTCTTCAAAATTACTAACAATTCTTATGTGCCTTTTTTTTTTCTTTCCCAACATGCTAAAAAACCCATCCAAAACCCAGAAAAATATTTCAGGGCTTTAAGAAACAGCCACATACAACTTCAGGGGCTTTTTTTTTGACATGTGATGCACACAGACCTTCCTCCACAGAGACCATGATGGTAACAAGGACCTTTGGCACTGATCACAGAATCATAGATTAGTTTGGGTTGGAAGGGACATTAAAGATCATCCACTTCCAACCCCCTGCCATGGGCAGGAAACCTTCCACTAGACCAGGTTACTCCAGGGCCCCATCCAGCCTGGCCTTGAACACTGCCAGGGATGGGGCATCCAAGGTTTCTCTGGACAACCTGTTCCAGTGTCTCACAGCAAACATTTTCTCCCTAATATCTAATCCAAACCTACTCTCTGTCAGTTTGAAGCCACTCCCTCTTGTCCTGTCACTACATGCTCTTGTTAAATAGTCCCTCTTTCTTGTGGGCTCTTTCTAGGTTCTGGATGGCCATAATTAGGTCTCCCCGGAGCCTTCTTCCAGGCTGAGAAATCCCAACTCTCTCAGCTTTTCCTCATAGGAGAGGTGCTCCATCCCTGTAATCATCTTGGTGGCCTCCTCTGCACTTGCTCCAGGAGGTTGATGTTCTTTCTGTGCTGGGGACCTCAGAGCTGGATGCAGTGCTCCAGAGGGGTCTCAGCAGAACAGAGTAGAGGGGCAGAGGAGTTGAGGGGAAGAGTCCCCTCCCTCACCCTGCTGCCCACAGTGCTTTGGATGCAGCCCAGGTACAACTCGCTTTTTGGGCTGCAAGTGCACATTGCTGGCTCATGTTCAGCTGGAGCCAAAGGAATGCACCAGTTTCTAATGCTGCTGATAGCAGCTTCCTGTTCACATCTTCTGTAAAGAATATAAGCAAGGATTAATGTCCCTATCCCTTTATGCTGATCCAGTGAGCAGGTCAGACAGTATGCAGCTGACAACATTTCTTGAGGGTGGGGAAGATTGCTTTTGTTTCCACACACAGCCCAGGGTCCTGGCTTCTGACCAGACCTCCCTCCTGTGACATCTCTTGGGCCAGCAGACTCCTTGCTTACCTAGATATGAGTCAGAGGTGAGCAGAACTCAACTAGAGATCAATATTTTCTTATTCTTAAGTTTTCTGGGAAAAATTGCTCAACAGCTTTGTATATCGGGCTCTGCAGATGTATCAGCATGCTGCTGTTTTTACACAACATGCCATGATAAATCATTGATCCCAAACTAGCTTCTGTCCTTCACAGAAGTTTCCTGTTCTGAAAGCCCTCCTGTGCTTGATAGGTTCATCAGCTGCTGCAGAGATTGTGAATAAACTGTTCTTTATTTATGATGTGCTGTTCACTTCTCTGGACATGTGTCCTGCTTAGTTTTACAGCTGCAGAAATCCTTCAGCAAACAGATTCCTGTTTAATCATAGCACAGGACAAGAGAGTCAGAAAATACTGCAACTCCAGGAGCAGAGAAGTGACTGATACAGGGGCTGAGTCCTGAGGCTTATAGACTGTATACCACTCCAAACAATGCTCATGTATTTCACACCAAATACTGCCTTCGACATAGATGTCATGAACAAGCCACTTTGCAAATTTTTGCATTAACTAAATGCAACAGTGGGAAAGAACACTGTAAGTTCCCTGCTCACGTAACTAATGGCTAGACATTATGAAGGGAGTTATTCAGATAAGTAATAGCCCCCAGCTAATCTTTTCCTGAAACCATACAGAAGGCAATAACCTCGTACAAGCCCGAGCATGCTGTCCCTTCCACTTACATCTTCAACTTGCCTGACGGTAAATTTATTTTTCCTTTAATCAAAGAACCCCTGACTGACACTTTCATAGGGTCTAATCCAGCTTCCAGTGAAGTCAATGGAAATTGAACTGTAGCCCTGCAACACTTAGAGAAGGAAATTAAAATTAATAATTGAAACCCCCATGTAGGCAGAAAACTTTGCAGTGAGTAGATCTATTAAGCGATGTAACAGGCCCACACAACAAGGTATATAATTTCTAAAGGACAGAGAGACAAGTTCAGAAATTGTTCTGGTTCCACACAATAGCTCAAACCAAAGGCACATTTACTTTCATCTTAGTTAAAAGACACAGAGGAAAACCCCTTCTTAATCATAAGTAAGTAATTACAAGATGCTGTCAGTGACAAATATTTTAGATTTCAAATACTTTCTTAAAAGTTAATTTCACAAGTATGACTATGTGTCAAAACCTAAGTTTCTTTTGAACTTAGTTTCTTATAACTGCAATGACCTCTTATTTTGGCAGGCCTGTTTCCAACAGCAGTAAACCTGGAGAAGCTGAAGAAGTCACAGAAAATGTGCTGTATGGAAAGACAGTGTGAATGTACACTGGAGGAGTCCTTTACACACTTACACCACATGCATGAGCAACAACAACCATTATAACCACGTGGATTATATATTCATTATCACAGTTTCAGGAAAGACCAACCTGATCAGGACTTAAGGTGTGCTAGACTCCATACTAAAAAGGGAAAGAGAACAAGGGAAAACAGAGACCCTGCTTCAGGTGTCTTCTAGTCCAAGTATTATAGGGTGACTACAAATGGGGGGACAAGAAGGACAATAGGCAGCATGATGGGTACTTTATCCTGGCAGGAGTTTTACAGAAGGATCTGAAAAAGCAGAAAACCTTTAAGGTAGTTATGGAGACCCACTCTGAGCAGGTACACACATATATATGTGTGTGTATATATATTACAGTGTGTGGGATGAAGTACAAATGTTCTTCTCTAGGAAGCAGGTGGTGCAAGACGGTGTGAGCGATGAAGCAAAGGCAAGGTGACAGATGAAGGAGATAGATCATGAAAGATCTTTAAAATTAATCTAAGTGCCATACTCTCAGTATGATGGTGAAAGTGTTAGAAGGATGCAAAGAGAATGATGAAACCTCAAAGCTGAGGGCTCAGAAACTTGGAAAAAGCAACAGATACTTCAGTGAACTAAGGCAGGGTGAAATTATTACATTTATCATCAGATAAAATAATGTTGCAGTAATGGAAACTTTGATGGCAACAGCCTAAACAAGTTTTAATATTAATTAAGAACAATAATTAATATGGTTTTACCCAAGTGAAAACAAAATGCTATTTCCAAAACACTATATCCACTGAGTAATTGGTGTGACAGCAGAAAATTGTGTCCTCACAATTCAACAAAATAAGAACATTTCAGAAAAGGTATCAAGCTTTTGAAGAAGTTACTCTGTCTTGCTTGGAAGTGGATAGGCTGAGTATGCCTTTAGCATCATGGAAGAGAAGTCATATGAGTTTCTATGCTATTACTCAATTTTGCAGTATTAAGTTCTGTATTATAAAAACATTCTCTTTAAAGATTACAAATTCTGGCATCCTGTGTCTATACCTCATGCTACAAATGTTTACAATTACAGCTGTATTTACTTCTCCTCTTTTTTTTTTTTTCCCCTTACAGTGAAGCTGATTTATGTTAGCACTGACAATAAAACTTAAAAAGAAAAATAAAATTTTCATCATCTTTCGTTTATCCAGTTTGTGATGGCTATTAGTAAGGGAGATGAAAGCATGAAAGAATCACCCATGGATTCTTCATAATGAATTGGATTTTAATAGGAAATGGCACAGGTACTCTCTAGTAACCCGAAAGCTCAGTTGTAAAAGATTTGAAGCTCTGAAGAAGATTTCACCATCTCCTTCACGGCTTGTGCTTTGTGACAGGTTTAAGCAGAGTCTTTAAAATCATCTATACCTGTGTTTCAGGACAACATATTCCATAAGAAAGACTGGATTTAATACATGACAGGGAATTAGTATTGTCCTTTAAAGGCACGTTTTAACAAATATTTGTATCCACATGTAAGTATTTAATGTTTAAAGAAATATCTATTTTACATTAAAAAGGTTACAAAATGTGTCCTTTTTTATACTTAGGAAACACCAACAGTCAAACCAAATTAACTGAGAAAGCTCTACAGATGAAATAGCTATCAAAAAAACCCAAACACAGTGTTTTTGAAATGTAGAACAAATTTCATCCATCCAAACTTTACAAACTAGCAAATAAGTTATGGAGACTCACAGATCCCATAAAGCCTTACTTTTCAATTCTAAGAAACATTTCTTGTCCCATGTACTCAACTTCTTAACAAACGCACCCAGAGGTGTTGCATGTTCTTATTCTATATATATTAATAAGTATTACATATGTTAAACATAGATCAACAAATCTACAGTTCCAAATGTTGCAGAGTGCATGCTTTTAGGAAATTACTTGGTTTGCACACTATTGAGGACACTGAAAGATTCATGCATCAAATGAAAATATGGTGGATTCTACTCGGTACATCATCCATGTGTTCTGAATCTGACACAGTTCAGCACCTCTGGGGCAGTGCTATATGAGTTGTCTGTATACTCGCAAAGTTGTATAAAAAAGAGTGAATGATTTGCCAAGCCCAAATTGGAACATAACCTACTTCTGAATGACCCAGCATTTGAGAGCGTAAAGCCGTGCCCTCAGTAACCCCAAATTTAACTAAAAAGAGGCCGATATTATGACTTACAACACAAGCCATGCTACTTCTTGCATGGTGGAACTCGTTTTAAAATGGAGATTACCTTGAAGTAACCTCTGTTCCTTTTACAAGATCGTGTTTCCAGCCACATTGGCCACTATAGTTCACATGGAAAACCAGCACTGGAACAGTAAGTGAAGCTTTGAAAATCTGTGTGACTACTTGCAGGGTAACACACCATAGTTTGAACAGGCTGTTTTCTGTGCCCTATGTAACAACACTTGACCATTAATATGGACAATTCACATAATTATCTACCCTGTTACCCAAGAAATCCAACCTACTGTTAGTTTGAGTTTCTATCCCTTTATCACCTGAAAAAAATTGATTGTGGTGCATCCTGCAAGTTCCTACTGTAAAACATAGCACAGTAAAGTATCATAGATCTTTACACCAGAGACTAAAGCAAACTTTGGAGCTGAGCAACACAGACATTTCTTGAATTTAGGGCTCTAGAGTCAAATGTTACTCACAGTTCTTAACTACATCATATCTCAACCGATTCCCAAATTCTGAGAGAGTTCAAGCCCTAGTCTGGGTTGTCACCAATTCATACTTTAAAAAAGAGCATTTATTAAAATCACTGAAGATCTCTCCTCTGACTTCAATGAATTTTGAGTCAGACCTATAATCCATCAATCTCTGGTCTTCCCCCTAATCACAAAATTACCTGCAGGAATACATTTTTGCATTACAGGCCTCTGTTTAGCAGAGCACTGGCATGGCTCCACAAAGCTCACCTCAGAAATTATACAAGTTCTTACCTTTTTCCATCCTTTTATGTTAGAAGAGAAACACATTACTGAGTTCATGGCCCTCAGAGTAAGAGCTATGACATGCACAAAACAACAGTGTATTTACTTTTGGTATTGTAGATACTTTGAATGTTAGACTGTGAGAGAGACTGGGAGTGGGAGAGGGGAAGAGAAAAAACTTCCAGTGGTCTGAAATACATGAAGAAATACAATATTAAGAATGGACTCTGAAAGTTAGTGTCTAGTCATTGTGGAAAAGTCTAAAGGTTATGTATTTACAGGGATTTTAAAAAAAAAAAAAGGTTCTCTTTTGAAGCTTTGGGGTTTTTTTTTTTGAATCTGTGAAAAGCTGGATTTGACAATCAGTCAGTCAATACAAGTGAATTGAGTTTCTGAAGTCAAATAGGCTGTGTTGGCACTGCACCATTTTTATGCAATAAACCATTACCAAATCTGTCACATTACATGTCACAAACCAAAAGCCAAAGCAAACCCTTGGGTGAAAGTGACTTTTCTTCAGTTGTGTTTTGTGCTAAGCTTCTCCTCCTTTCTTGGAATGTCAGTAAAGCCTTATAAACATACAAGAGCAGAAAGACTTGCAATTAATTACTGGGAAATGGGGATCTGCATCATTAATTCTTTTAATGGCAAGAACATACTAAATGCTTTCCTACACCTCCTATGAACATATAACAACAGCCAATTGCACCACAACAGACAGGCACTATAACTTATTTTGGAGGATTTCATTCCTGTTTATCTGTCTCTCAAGACTCCTGCTTTGGGGGCTGGAAAACAGTGCTCTGTTATCTTTATATTACTCAACAATTTAGTTTTCATTTCACCTGTTTCTTCCTGGAGTTACAGCTGCAGGCTCACAAAACTGCCTGAGCCTGAAGAGATAAAAATCAAAAAAATCAAAACCCAAAACAAACAACTCCCCCATCTTTGCCTCATTCTGAAATATCTGTTTGATAATAATGCAAATAAAGGGAGATAAATGTCTCCCATGAATAAATTTTTTCTTTTCTCTCTGTGCAAATACTGGCAGTAGTGACAGATTTTATTAAACTGTGTTTTACAAAATTCAGTGAACAAAGTGACTTGGGCATCATTGCAGCTGAAGGTTTTGAGTCTTTTCATAGAATCATAAAGACTGGAAAAGGTCTTCAAGATTATTGAATCTAAATTTTGACCAAGGCCCTCAAGATCATTGAATCTAAGTTTTGACCTAACACCATTGTATCAACTACACTATGGCACTCACATCCAGTCCTTTCTTGAACATTTCCAGGGATGGTGACTCCACCACTTCCCTTGGCAGCCTGTTCCAACCCCTGACAACCCTTTCAGTGAAGAAATACAGTTAATAAGCATGCTTTCCTCTAGGCAAGAAGGAACAGATGCGAAATCCTCTTCCTTCTGCTCCTGAAGAAATGCCAGATCCGAGGTAGGAAATGAGCTCAGTTCTGCACCGGCATGCTCCACGTAAGTCCAGACACTAACCTCCTTTGTGACTGCACTGCCTGAAGTTGAAAAGTTTCATTTCAACCATAGTAGCCATTCCAGTTGTCATAAAATTCAGGGCACTGACTCATTCAAGCAACCGATGGCAGTTCCTTGCGGCAACATATGGCTCTTGGTTTTGGAAAGGAAATTTTAACATTATGACCCTCATGAGGGAAATCAGTCTGGCAGTCGAGAGCACCATTTCCTATCATTATGGGGTTAAGGACATACTAAGTGGGTCTCATGATCTATAGAAATCATTAAGTGGACATAGACATAAACATAGTAGTAATGAAATACTTTTGGTGGAAATGTGACAGCTCCAAGACACCCTGTGTTTCCGCACTGATTATGATCTTGGAAAGAAACATCTGCTTGTCAAAGAAACCTCTTCCAAGAAAAGTGGAATAAAAGGTTATAAATAATTTAGTAATTCAGTGGTTTGATTAACACAACAATCACCATCACCAGTCATTGCCCCACCTGGTATGTCAGATGAAAGGTCAAACACAGTAGTTTCATAACTAAATGTAAACTTCCCAGAATCAATTTGTTTCAGTTCTTTTGGATATGACACAATTTCCAACAAATAATGGGGAATTACTAAAGAGAAGCCAAGAGCAATTTGACTTATAGCGGGGTATATTTTAAAACTTTCAGTGTAAAGAAATAATCAAATTCATAAGATTTCTGAATATTTCATCCTGACAGAATTAAATCCTGGAGCAGCGGTGTATACTTGCTTGCTGCTTGCATTCCCTGTCCAGCTGGATGATTCCCTTTCTCCAGGAGAGTCCTGGGAGGTGCAGAAAGTTGGTACACCTGATTATACCATTATAGGGAAGTGCTGTGTGGAGGAAGCACAACCAAAATCTAATTATTATCTGTGGAGCAAACAGCTCCATTAGCTGCTGCTGCAGCTGAGGGTGGAGGAAGCTGCCTGATGGCTGCTCCTGTGATGCCCCAAGCTCCATGGCACAAAGAACCTTCATACAGCTGCCTTTCCACACTTTCAGCCAGATCAGAGGAAGAACCAGCCCCAAAGGAGAAGTGCTGACTGGTTAAACATCACAACAGATGTTACAGGAGTTATTTAAAAACAAGAGTAATTAGAGGACACACAAAGACAATAAGAAATTATGCTGCTTTCAGAAGAAGCTGGGCAGCAAATGGCTTTCCTATCTGTTCAGGACACCAAATATTTTTTCTGTTTTCCTTTCTGCTGAGAACAACCTCAAAACCTTTCAAATTCGTGAATGTAAAGCCAGAGAGAGAATCTCAATCCCTTTCTCCCTGGGACAGCAGAGTCTACTGGTGAGGAAATTATCAAGTAGTGGGGAAGCCAGGCCCCATCTGTGCTCTGTGCAGTACCACCAAAGAACCAACCTTTTTAAATCCCAGGTGATGGCCCCAGTTATCGTGACATTACCTAGTGGCACAAGCTTGTCTTTGTGCAAAACTTTTGCTGGAGCAGAGATTTGAACCACAGCCTTCTCCAGTGCATGAGAACAGTACTGGCTCCTCTTAAGAGGTGAGATGAGGAGGTCACTTGCTTTCTGTTTTTCCAGGAATTCCAATCTGGGCCCTTGAATCATCTTCCCAATAAAGCTTTGTCAAAACTGGCAAGCTCTTGATCTTTTTTTTCCTCCTTATTTTCAGTTTTTACTAACTTACACTCTTCTAAGGAAGAAAAATCAACAATATGTTGCTGGAAAGTTTTTAAATGACTCCTGTTACAAAGCATGGCAGTGCCAAAGCCAGGAGCAGGACCTGGGGAGGCTGGTGAACGGTCACAGCTCTAATCACTCAGCTGTGTGCTTTCCTACTACTAATTTGTCATAGGAGAACAGATGGTGATGATGGTGCATGGGGCCGATTCTTACACCTCTTTAACATTTACAACTTGTATTGCAACAGCATCTTTGGGACCTCAGGAAGCCTGGGGCCCTGTAATGTTAGGCACTGTCCAAACAGAGAGTAAGATACAGCCTCTGCTCTTAGGAGCTTCCTGAGAGACTAAATAGACCAGACAGATAAAGGGGGGAGAAAAAGCAGAGAAGTGATTTGCCCAAGGTCACATAGGAAGAACTTGCAGAGCTCAGAGTAGGTCTCAGATCACAGGTCAGTGTATTTCCACTTGTCCAAATCCTGTCTGCGAACAAACAGCTGTGACCATTAAATCACTTGCTGAGCCTTCAACAACTTCAGCGCAACTCACTGCTTCGGGACTACTCCGTGCATGTTTTCCTATAAAGACACCAGGAGGAGTTCACCAGCATGGCACGGATGGGTGTCTTTGCCGCTGTCCTCACTGAGGACATAAACAATCCCAGGGAAGCAGAAAAATGCTGTGCAAAAGGTGGGTTTTTTTCACATCAGAACAGCTTTGGATAGAAAGTTACATTATAATACACTGACACGGAGGACTAGAGAAAATGCCTGCTTCCAGCAGACCCCAAATACTGTATAAACTCATCTGGCCAAAGGCTGAGGCACCGTTTGCCTTGTGTTTTGCTCTTACACCAGATTCACTGGAGAGGTCAAATGCACTTTAACCCTTTCTATATCACGCATTCATAAAAATACTCAGCAGATGCAGGAGTGTGTGCACAAAGCTTCCATCTTTTAAAGATTAAAAGAATTGTTTTACAATTAAGGCATTATTTTTCATGTGGAATAACTGACCTGTAATCTGATGTGAAGCCACAAATTCCAAACTGCAAGGATGTCCATTGTATTCCGGGATACATGTGTTCTACTCAGGCTGACAAAAATTATTATTTTACATCAGAATTTTAGTAAAGGTCATTTAACCACTGCTTTTCCAGAACCTCATGAAAAATTACATATATTCTAATGAACTCAAGTGTAGTTCAGATGTTTCACTGGAGGCTTGCTCTGTTCCATGCTGCTCAGTGCTGCAGACAGAGCAGTCAGCTGGATGGATTTCCTTTCTGATCAATCTGTCCTCTCTCATGTTGCAAGATAAAAAGGGACCTGAGGAATGGTGGCACCAAGGCCTGGACTTATCCTACCTAGAAATGGAATTGGTTTAGATGCCCATGGTGGTCAACAACCTGACAAAACAAGACACAGATATGCCCACTCTCTCTCTCTCTCACTCTTCAGAGTGAGCTTCCTGAATCTGGGAATCAGGGGTTGTTTCTTCATCTGCAAGTGAGGCAGTGCAAGTGAGGAAGATCTCTGCAGCAGAGCTGCTGGTGAGGCACAGCCACCATCATCACCACGTTTCTCTGGAGCTGGGTTAGCTCCAGACCAGCTCTGCTCTGGACCCAAGGAGGGAATGCCACGCCTTAAGGGCAGGAGTGTGCTAAGTGCACTCCTGGAGCATATATGCACAGTTTGATTTCATTCATAACTCTCCCATGTTCCAAGACTGCTCTCAACAAAAACAAAACTGTAATAAATGGGGATTGTCAGATGATTGTTTCAAAAGTGCATTCCTGCTCTGAGCTAAAGCACCAAGGCAACCAGTGAGACCTACACTACACTAGAGCCATTAATTTTTAAAAACCAAACAATATCAAGTAATTTAGCACTCAAATTGACAGTAGGTTTTTGCTAAAAGCAAAAAGCAAACAAAATCCAAATTCTTAATATCCTTAGGAGTGTTTTCATCACTCATTTAATTGACTTTCTCCCTAGAGCTTTTGCAATCCCACTGCAGTAAATTGTGAAGCAGGAAAGAGGATCTTCACTATAATAAAGTCTGACAAGTTAAATTCTCCTAAACTCAGCAAGCAGAAAAAACTTAGACAAGATTTAAACCAACTGTATTAACCCAGGATATGACAAGAACAAAACACCCCAGTTATGGGTACTGGTAGCATGTCTTGTTGGGAAGTTTATGTCTCCATGTCACTATACATTGGACTGCTCACCCTAACGTTCCACTCAGCATGTCAAAAGCAACAGCAAGAGTTTACAAAAGACCTTTGGCTCTCAGTTAACAGAATTTTATTTCTTCTACATTTTGCCAGTTAGTGTTGCAATCCTTGCAATGTATTAGGCTATCATTAGACATTCCTGAATTCTTTTAAAAAGGACTGTTGTTGGCACTTGCTAGAAGGCAGCAAGACCCTTCTCTTCATGTAAGGACACTGCCACACATGTAGTGCAACTGCTGCACTTTCAGGCTGAGCATTCACCCTGTGCTCCACCTTGGGTGTACTTTTGGAGCACTTGGGTACCTCTAGTAATGCAGAAAATGAGTGGTTGTGCATTGAGCAGCTTTTCCTGGAGCAAAATATTAAAGATACATATTTTAATCTATAAATTTTTATGCAGCTAGGAGAAAAAGGGGAGGAAGACCATATTCCGTAACTGCTTGCAGACCAAAAGGCAGCTGGCATCTGAGTTCTAGCAAGAAATGTTGAGCAGATTGTGGGTGCTGGCTATGGGGGCATTTTCTTGCTGGCATGGAAGCTGGGTGTTGATTCAGTGCTGGCAAAAGCTTTCCTCTGCACCCACAGAAGTTAAATCCTCTATCACCTCTCAACAAGTACATTATGACAGCAGAAGGCGTTTTTTATCTAGCTGATGACAAGGAAGCCTGTGAGGCTTTTTGAGGACCAGAGTTAAAGAAACACAACCTGATAATGCCTTCTCTTTCTCTAGGGTGATCCTTACCTTCACTTAATCTTGTTTGGGGAGTGGCCGAGATACCATGGTGAGCTGGCAGGGAGCTGTGCAGAGCTCCTCTGAGTGGGAGCAGGGAGGGCATGGGCGGGCAGGATGTCAGATGGGAGGCACCGCTCACAGACCGTGTCCAAATGACTTTACTTCCATCCTGTGCCACTGACACAAGGAAAGTGCCAGTATGGATTTTATATTTTCAGAATTTATGACATGCCTTTTTCAATTTAGGGAGGCAACAAAGAGATAGAGGAGAACCATCCTTTGTGATAAAGCATGGCAAGTCTCTCCAAAAGCAGTCACCTTGTGCTGGCTTAGAGAATACCTGGCAGACTGGCTGACATTTACATTAGAACATATAAAAAGTGACTGCAGGGTTGAATTTGATACATGCACACACATACCACTCTGGGAGCTGTGCTTCTGTGTCCACTGCTGTTGGGACCCAGTGAAACTACTTTCTGCAATATGTGGTTTAACTCAACAACAAGAAAGACAGACCTTGCAGGGGCAGAGCTGGGCCCAAGAGAAAGATCATGTGGCAAAATGCTGCCTAAAGGAACAAATCAGCCAACAGAAGATGAGATTAGTTTTAGTTTCTTCTGCTACAGTTTAATGTTTTCACCATACGTCCTTGGGTGATGTAAGAGATCAACTTGTATTTCAGGTGCAAAATTTCAGTATAACTTTCTGGCAAAAAATTGGGAAAAAGTTGTAATTAAAACTGTTGTAATTAAAAATTGATGCCTACAGGGAAATTTAGTTATTTGTCAAATTCAGCACTGAGGGATACAGCCTTTGTGTAAATCTGCTTTGGTTTGGTTTGTGGGCTGAGGGCTGGGTGTCCCTTGTTTCAGTTTGAGATTTTGACCCACAAACCACGGGGGAGCTGGATTTTCCTCATGTTGCCATGTGAATCCAGAAATCAGCTCCAGTCTGAGTGCAAGAGGGCCCAGTTTTGCTGAGCAGCCTGGAGAACAGTCGCAAAATTTTCCACACACCTGGACTGAGCTTTGATTCTGTAACAAAGCTGATAGCTGGCCAAGTTTCTCCTGGCTTTGTTGCTGGGCTTTTTGCACAGATCTGTTATTCACTGCATTATTTTTTTTCTTTCAAAACTGAACCATTAGGGAAAAAAGGTTTGTGGAGGGGGAGGAGAGAACGTAAAAGAAACCAGAGAGTGTGTTTGCCTGCAACAGGGAGATGCAGCACTGAAGCAATCGGTATTACTGCACGCACCGGCAGCCACAAACAGGCTGAGAGCTTCAAATGTAGGACAGCTCAGGGGAAGGGAGAAAAGAAAAGGGAAAAAAAGGAAAAAAAGATAGAAGACAGCAGGAGTGCTGTTTGTGTTGGCTGGTTAGCACTCAATCCCCACCTGCATTTGATTCTGCTCAGTCTCTGGACTCCTCCCCTCACTTTGGAGTCATAGCAATACAGGAAGGCAGGAGGGGAAGGGAGACAGAACACTTTGTACTAGCAGCCAGACCACTGTTTAACTTCTTCAGCCAAAAACCAAATATGAATATGGAAAGATTTTATGGTGAAATATATCAACAGATTGAGGCAGTTCTGAAAATCCTTCTAGAGTTGCTCATTCAAGGTTTTCAACCTGCAGACTTTTCTTGTGATTAATCCCAGTGTTTGTTTTGTAGTAGTAGTACTAAGTATTTACCAAGTGATGTGAACTGTCAGTTCTGCCATAGAGAATTCTGTCTGCTGGGAGTATTTTGTGGCCTTCATAATTTGCACTTATATCCAGCCCTTGTTGCTTTTCCAGTTTCACTACGGTTTGAAAATGAAACCCAGAAAATAACCCCTGTGCTTACTAGCAAAGAAGCCTGGGTGTTGAGCAGTAGGAATACAGCAGCCGTGAGCATTTCAAAATGCACAGAGCAAGGAAAAGTTCTGTTGCAACCTATACTTCCCTATGCATGGTAAAAATTAAATCACTCCTTTATTTACTTACAAAAATTATTTTATGTCAGACTGCTTTTGCAGATATTCTCCCTCTAAATTCAGAGTATATTTTAGCAGCCCAAATGCTGTGCACAGGCCTTAAGCGTGCTGAACCTGGCAATATGCCCCCAAATTAGACCGTGCTGAACAGACAGAACAACAGGAATCTTCCTCCCTTGTGCCGTAAGAGATCTCAGAAATAAAAGTTCTCTTTTTTTAATTGGAGATGCTTCACATAAAGAGACATCAGAAAGTAAACTCCTGATAGCACCTGATGGTGCTATAGCAAGCACTTCTTGTGAACCAGTAAGTCTGAGAAACTGACAAAACCATCTAGAGAATAACAAAGTGCCTCTGCATCCACAGGCATCACATCCCTGAAATATCCTGATGTCTTCTAAACCCTTGGAGATGGTTAACCAGCATCAACTTTCCATCTCACCCAGAAAAAATTACAATTGGAAAGCTTGAGCAAAACAGATTCGGAAATGTAAAAAGCAGTTTTCATTTTGTACAAAAGTCTGACACTGTACGTGACACTTGAAAGCAATTGCTTAAAAACTGTTGAAAGTGAATATCTAAATAGATATTCTACTACAACTTTTCAGCCATCCTGTGTATTATAATTGTTAATTAAATTAATTAAAGCGTTTTCATTATTTTATTCAGACGTGAGAGAGGGAATGGCACTCTTCATTGGAAGCTGCAATGTTAAATGCTAAACATTTGGAAAGGGGGAAACACAACATTAAGGTAAGAGTTAAACGAAAGCAAAAAGTTATAGGAGGAAGCATTAAGACCAATTCAACATGCCTTTCTCATTCCCATCTCCTCCTGCTTACCAGCACAGGGAAGATTGCAAACAGAGGGGTTAGGAACCACAAAAAACACTCCTGATCTCTGAGTCACTCCTGAGTCTCACAGAGAAGTGTTGCAGAATATTGCTATATGTACTGTATTGTTATCCTTAAGGTAACATCACTGGCAAGGTGGATTTCCACCCAAATACCATGGATTTTTTTTCCCGTGTCATTTTAGTCCTCTCCAGCAAATGATCTTTCTGAAAGTGTCAACACAGATGTGTATTTTAGAGCCAGTCATACTGATGCTTTTTATAGTCAGCCGAGAGAAACAGGCAGCTTGATTGTAGTCCACACGATTTGTTTTAGATGTCTGGTTTAGGATGAGATGCATCATGCTCTAGATACGAATTTTCTTCCCCCCAGTCCACCTCCCAAAAACACTGAGTCTAGACTGCTAAGATCAGAGATCAACACTTAGAGTAAAATACCCAAAGACTCAAGATGAGTCACCTTCCCTCGGGCTTGAACCCACTGCCCTGCTGCAGTGAATGAGATTCTGCCACTGACTCTGATGAAACCAGTATCACACTTATCATTGCTCTGTCTCCATTTCAGCCCCACTGCCACACCATGCCACATCACAGTCACCAGACCAAGAATCAACAACCTTTGGAGGCTGGGCTTTTCCATTTGGGAAGATAAGCTCCCTTATCATCCTAACGGGAACAAGGATAAGCTGCTAGGGGTAACAACTTGCCTTGGCTAAAGCAGTGGTTCCAACAGACCTGGACCTCAAAGGGAGGCAACAATAGGGGGTCAATGCCAAGGTTAAAACATCACAGGTCTCAAAAACAATTATCCAAACCTTTACATCTCAGCTGAAACTGAAAAAGCTTATGGTGGTCATCCCTTTTCTTCCCTGTTACCGGAACACTCACCAATACTACTTTCTAATATCTCCAAGAATCTGGCTTTTGGTAGTTCTTTAACTGGAGCAGATTAAATGCAGCAGTGAAAGACACAAATGTGGACAGCCATTTTTGTGACAGCTTGAAGACACATGAAGACAGTGTAATTTTTCTCCAACTAAAATATCTATTCTTATTCTCCCCAAAATTCATTATCAAAGCTTTTGTGGATGGGATTGAATGTAAGAAATTTGTGTAGACTGAAGTCTAAGGAAAAACCTAAGGAGAGTTGTAAGAAGAAAAAATGGCTTTCTAATGAAAAAGTTTGACACAGTATTCAGGAAAGAAAAGTTATGGGATCACAGTAATTCAACATTTTCAGTCAAAATTTCATGGCCTTTCACTCAGTTAATTATGCTTTAAATTGCCCTAGATGGTGCCAGAAGCAGTCTTAGAAGTAGAAGAAAGGATGATAATAACACCAGTTTGGTTTTGTGGAGCCTTCGTAGCTGGGTGGCACCTAAATAAAAACATCTAAAGTGCCAGAAGCCAATTTGCGGTTTGGTTTTGGATTCATTTACAATTTGGTTTGGTTTTCCAACAGATCTAAGTATGATTGGGGTAGGGTATGAGAACACAGAACCCTCTTATTTCTGTGAGGTGAGCAAGGCTTATGTTTCACCATCACTGATTTGTGGTTAGCCTCTTCTTTTGGCTATTAAATTGAATCGAGATTACAGAACTGCTGTTTGCCCAAGGCACTGCTAGAGTCAAAGATGCTCTGCAAATGTACACATCCAGGCTTGTGCAGATGTGACTGCAGAATCAGGCCCAGAATTTGGATAGCCTTTAAGCGTAGAACAGAATATAGTGACGTTTACTAAAATACAAGACTAGTACCTTAAGTAAGTGCTGACTGTGTTAACAAGGAGAAGTCATTCAAAATACCCTTTTAAGTCTTCCACAACAAAGTGGTTTCAGTGCACAGCTTTCTATCAAGAATTTGCAGGTAATGAAATCGGGGGGAGTACTGACAGCTATACGAGCATTTAAGCCGTAAGCATTTATAAGAGGCTTAAATGAGGAAAATTAAAATTAGAATGGCGTAACAGAGTTAAGTTTAAAACATTTTGACAATGTTTTAAATATGAATAAGATCCTTATGATTTATGAAATCCCTTAAGATGACTGGAGTATGAAAAATGACATGATAACAACATGCCTGGTTCTAGGGTTTCTTTATGCTGGAAGCCATACGTGTAGGGGCACATACCAACTTTCTAAAAACATAACTAGGTCAGGTTACACAATTCTCAGAAGAAGAGAGGAAGTAGCTATTTTTTATTGTATTTAGATCTGCTTTGATTGTCCTTGTGCTGCATCTTCTTCCATCTTTCTATTTAAACTGAGGACTCCAACAGGTCTTTTGACAAGGCAAGGTCTTTGGCAAGAACCTGAACCTTGATACTTTTTTTTTGTTTCAAAATACATGTGTAGGGATACATGTGAGAGAGCATCATTTCTATGTTTTAACACACGCACGCAGACAACTTACTGCATGTTCATGGTCTCAAGTTTCCCAGATAGTCTTTTTCTAAATATCTTAAGGACAACCACAGGATTGAAACCAAGTTTCAAAGAAGGATCACAGAATTTATTAAGGGAGAGAGGATGCATCCTGTGATAGGAAAATAGGAGAAGTTGACTTGTTTAGCCTCATAAAGGAAAGGCAAAGGAAAGATATCATGGCCCTGTGTAACTGTGACCATAGAGCATTAAGATCAAATTGCAATAAACTGGTTATGAATAAATGTAGTTGAAGTTAGAAAAAGGTTTTTAGCTGTCTGAAGAGTGAAATTCTGTAAGCTGCTTACACAAGGCTCATGGTGACAGGTTGCCTAAATGGCTTTCAGATGGATTTTGAGGGGATTAGGGAAGGGAATGATTAATTTATACAGAGAAATGCCCAGAAAGTGTGTTCTGATGCAGATCTGTAGGTATCCAGCATATTGGTACATACAAGGGACTTTGAAAGGGGAATGTATCTGTTTGTAGTGCAGTTACACCAAACTAACTTCAAGCTAACTTCATGCCTTGTGAAGAATTAATCACCCTGCTGCCCTTGTTTGTGATATTTTCCTTCCTCTGCTGAACAACTGGATACTGCAGTAAGATGCAGGCACACTCATGCTTCAAGGCATTACATTCCCTTCAGCATCTAGTTGGCACTCCCCACTGCCACTCACAGAACAGCACAAACTTTTCTGTCAGGTCATACTGGCAAGTCCTTTACTGGGTTTCCCTATTTCCTCAGAAGCAATGGTTATTAGTCAGCTTTCTCTCCACCTGGGAGCTGTATTTCGCACACAATCTCGTTTTGCAATACCCTTGATCTCTCCTGTTATGCTCCTATGGCACATTATAGAATGACTTCTGACCTTCCACTATAAATATGTATTTTTAAAGGCTAATAAGTAGTATTTTGTGTGCTGTGATTGCAGGAATGAAAGATCCGTGAACTGGGCATCTGTCTCATGGTTGCAGCTGTGGGAGATCAGTCGCAAAGGCAGAAGGTGGCTCTTTCTAGCCTGATGCTTCTAAATACAAACTATTATAAAAGACCTGCATGCTCATGAACACAGGGACTGGAAAAAAAAGTCAACAGACAAGTTCTTTTTGGCTTGGGTAGCATTTGATAATTGCATTTGAGAAAACAGTTGAAAACAGGTTTAGCATGGATTCATCAGAATTAAGTAGAACATTCAGTTCCTTCCTCACTTTGGCCTCTCAGAGGGCAATTTTCATCCCAGACATTTCAGAGCCTCAGTTTTGAAATGCAAATAAAGGGAGATAAAACAGACAGCTATCTGGCAGGCAAGAAATACAAATGGAACAGCGATAGGAAGTAGAAGAAGGTGAGAGAAGTCTGGTTTGGGAAGAGAAGAAATGAGATTGGAACTGCAGTACCCTGAGGTATGGAAAAGCCAGGAGGGCTCTGGCATTTTGTGATGTAACTCTAGTACAAAAATACCCTTTCTGAATCTTCAAAGAACCAGAGAAGCTGCAACTAGTTATATTCAGAGATACGCTTTGAAACAGGTATGTTCATTTTAGTGTTAGAAGAAAGCAACTGAGAGATTTTCCTACCGAGACACGAAAAACCCACCCAAAGCAACAATCAGAACTCAGAACCTTTTTCTCTCAATCCCATATTTACTCCTCTAGTGGACACTGTTTAATAAGAGCAGATGCACAGTAAATGCTAAAAACCACCTTTCCTCTTTTTTTCTTTTAAGAGGCAAGACCCATGAACATCTGTATTCCAGGGAAACATCACCCCTGAACAATTTCTGCAGCACACATTTATGTCTCTTGGGATGAGAACTTGCTGAAGCTCTGGGTAGGCATTATGAGGGTTTCCCTCTCTGTGACAGCACACTGTCATTGCCATCAATAAACCATCCATGGAGCTGCCACATGTACAACAGTGCCTTCTGCCTTCAGAGCACCACCTTGCCATCCTCATCTCTTTTGAGGGGAATTGGGTTGGATACAATGGTCAATCCTTTCTCTGTGCTTCACTTTCTAGCTTAAAACCCAGAATAGTGACCACCTAACTGCACTGTGGAAGGAGATGTGTAGAATGTATTAACAGGGAAAGAAAAATGAAAGAAAAAGCTTGCAGATTCCCCAGGTATTAGGGTGGAAATGGAGTGGATGCTAACTTGGTTACAGCTCTTTAATGACTGAATAAATGGCAGTAATGAGGCAGTTCCAAGGTTTATCAGATGACTGCATTCATTTGCTCTAAATATCATATTTAGTGATTTGTGCTGATTCGTCAGTTTGTGGGATTAGTTACAGTTCATTGTAAGTTCTAACTGTATTTCCATGTATTGTGTTAAGACCTGATTCAAGAGTAGTTTTATTTGATAAAAACCAGATGTTCTTAAAAGAAACTCTCTCCTTCACAGTACAAAACATTATTCTTAGCAATTGTATGTACCTTACAAAATTAATAAGCACAGCATCTCCCTGCGTGACATATGACATTATTATATTTTTCCCTGTTGAGGGACTTTTAAGCTGTTGGGGTCATGACCCCTGTGCCTTATGAGAAATGGAGAAGCACATGGTTCCAATTTTATCTTCAACCCTGCCCTGCTGCTGACATGTATGTTTACAATATGGTTCATCTGTTGACCCTTCACTCACATTTAAAATATTAGCTAACATTTTTTGGTCCCAATCTCAATGGTGCATGGCGATTAGCTTTTAAGACCAGTTGTTTTCTTTATTGCCTTTTGACATGCACATCTTATCTGAAAGCCCTTGACTGTTTTTCTAATTTGAAAACACCACCAGCCATGAAACCAACTCCAGTTTGTCTGGATGCTTCTGCTCTCATTATGACGCTGGGCACTTCCGATCTTTAAATACACAATATCGCCCCACTTGCTGAGGAGATGGGAAACATCCTGCACTGCTTTGAGAGATCCCTGAGGAGCTGCCTGGCTCTAAGCCTGCTCTTGGCCGCCCTTCAGTCCTGGGCTGAGGTGGGTCAGGGTGAGCTCAGCCTGACGCTTCTCCTGGGGAACATGGCCTGTCCCCCAGGCTCTCCTGCACGAGACTCCCTGGAGGCAGCAGCTGGATCACACTACAGGCGAGTCAAGAAGAAAACTCTTCCAGAGAAACCAGCCCTTTTCCCAGTCAGGGCTGGGTGCTGAAAGAACACACTTTCACTTTTCAGCATGAAGAGAAAGAAAGAACAATCAGCTAAAACTGACTTTTTGAAAGGGGGGGGGGGGGGGGGGTCTAAAAATTGATAAAGCCGCTTATTCTCCACTCCATTTTCCCTTACATCAAAAGAAAGGTGAAGGAAAAAGGAAAGAAGTGGAGGAGGAGGTATCTCATTTTAATTTCTTTTTAATACAGGGAAAATTTGAACTGGAAAAATAAGAAGTATTTTCCTTTTAAGTTAAATGACAGACAATTTAGAAAGATGCCTTTAGGACTTGAATTTTTTCAAGTTTTTCTTCCCTTGTTTTAAATGATATTTTAAAATTTTGAATAACAACATAAAATGTGCTCTGATAGAATGACTGTGAAAAGAAAAAAGAGCACTTTCACTTATACAAAAGAAAATTATTTACTTGTTTTTTTTCACCCTACTGTATTAAATGATACCTTATTGAGTGAGCTCATATATGCCTTAACTTAACTGCATAATAGGGCATCACATTCCTCGTTGCACAGTTCAAAATATTTTCATAATTCTGAAGCTTGGCACTCTCAGTTTTCCTATAATCCACTGTCCCAGGAGATATTTTCAATGTGCTTATTGATGTATTTGGCTTCCCATAAAAATTCTGTAAATAACTCCCAGGCTTGAAATGTACCAAGCCTTTTATGCTGCTAGAGACCTTCAGAAGTGTTAATGCCTCCTTTTCAGGGAGTGAGAGCACGGTCTCTTTTCAGTGGTTGTTATGAGAAGATATTTCAGTGACAACCAGGCAGGTTCAGGATCACTGTTTCCTGGAGGAAGGGATATGGATATTGCAGGCTCTGAAAACAACTACTTCCTTCGGGTTTCAACCCTCATATGTGTCCTCAAAAACCTCGAGAAAGGCCGAATAATGACAGAGAGAAAAATCCTTCTGACATCTGTAGGCTAGAGCCATTGCTTTGTTCTGTGGAATGAACTGGCAGAGAACGCTGAAGCGAGATGCTGTCCTTCCCCTTATGAGCACAGAAGTGCACCTCGACACCACAGAGACATTGCTGTGTACAGCTATAAGCTCAGGATAACTGCAGAGAGATTTCCTGTTCTCTGTGTTTGGGTAACCCCATGCACTCCCAGGTAATTTGGCTACACACATATACAAATATCCACATATATATTTGTTTAATAGCAAACTGATGTATTCCCAAGCTATCTTGTGAGAGTCCAGTCCATAAATAATCCTGTTAAAGTGTTGAGGTCTTTGCTGTTCACAGGGAGTTGATATCAGCTGGAGAACCAGACCCTAAAATTGTCTTCCTTCGTCACTCCTATAATTCCTTTAATCTTCTTCCTTTTTTTTTTTTTTTTTTCCTTTTCATTTTTCTTGATGGCTCCAGTTCCAGAACAGCAGATATTGGCCAAGAGACTTGGCAACCCTGTGTCTCAGGAGCTGATGCCAATGGCAGTTGGGGGTGCAGCACTGGTGTTCAGCATAATTGGCTCTTTTCCTCTGGGTAATAAAGACATCATACTGCTTCTGCCCTCCCATCCCCATAACCTCTGATCCGGGATGTGAAGTCTCTGGAAATGAAACATGGAGTATCTCACTGCTGCATAAAATCAATCAAAGCCAGTGCCACCAGGGAGGCTGTTACTTGCCATGTTGGCAATTCACTAATCGCCTCCATTATCACTCTGGCAAGGAGGACAGATGGATGCAGCACTCCTGAGGTATCTGCAAACTGTGGTCCATTTCCACATACAACTACTTCTAAGAACTTCTAACATAGCCCATCTTTTCTTATTTGCATCTTTGATTCATGCAGGATTTAAAACTGTATCATTAGCCTGTTGGATCTGTGCCAGTTAGGCATGACAAAGCTGCATTTTCCCCTTCAATAGTTGTGTGCAAGTCAGGTTTTGAAGGGAAAAAACCAAACCATAAATTCACCAGCTCAAAATTATACCGTAGCTTATTAATATGTCATTTTAGGAGGTTGGATTTCCTGCCTTCATCTCCACCAATACATAGCAGTGCAAGTAGAGTACTCGAAGCTTTCTTACTGCCTGCTTGCCCACAATTCCTATAACCTTGTGACAATGAAGAGCAGAGAGACTTGCTTCACAACACTATCAGTAATGGTCAAATAATTAGAACATGGCCATGCAATTATTCTCTACGTCCTTAAAAAAACGCTCAGCAGCAGTCAGGCGTAGTGATCAAACAGCAAAGCCTTTCATACTGTACCTTTTCCATGATTTCTGACCTCACTGTGGAAATACTCGTATTTTATCAATAAAGGAAAAGACAAAAATTTTTTCCAATGTGACAACTTTTGCAACATGACAATGAATGACTTAGTACAAGAAAATCTATTATGTCT
The DNA here is from genome assembly GCF_009650955.1 of Corvus moneduloides. Classification (NCBI taxonomy): domain Eukaryota; kingdom Metazoa; phylum Chordata; class Aves; order Passeriformes; family Corvidae; genus Corvus; species Corvus moneduloides. The sequence goes on along the minus strand of NC_045481.1, from coordinate 48,254,964 downwards.
CAGCATCAGCTTTCTCCTATTTGCTTTCCACCCCACTCCCACAACCATAATTTAATGGATGTTTTACTTTTCGTGCAACAGTTTACAACGCTGACACCACTTCCTAGAACAGTTCTTGGGATCGTGCAACTTTAAATTATGGAATACAGAAAAATGACACCACCGGCTACTTCTCCTTCTTGGTGCTAGATCTTTGCTCTGGATCCGATACAAATCCTTATTTTTTGGTGCCTGGAAGAAGAACAGATTTTTAACCTTCTCCTAACAACCTGAGCATGCAAGTCACCACCTAGGGTCCTGCAAGACCATTGAGGGCCTTCACAGATGGCTAAGATATAGAAGGAAAGGCTGATGTACATGAAAGCTATCACTTCTGTCCTGTGAACAAGGCTACCACCATGCCTGGTAGACCGGGGTAGTTTGCAAAATGTCAAAGAGAGTTGTCTGCATAAACTGAGTAAAGACATTACACAAGAAAGCTTCCTGTTCAGTCAATACATAAAGGGTTAAGACTTGTCATTCTGTTTTTCATGCACTTTTGACAACTTCTCATTACTACAAGCCTCCTCTCTGCTCCCACTGCCAGTCAAGAAGAGGATGTACATGACTCCTAAAAGCTGCTGACCTACTTAATTGCCTCTTGGCCATGGCTGAAAAGTACTTCGGCCTGAGGTACTGAGCTAAGATCAATACAAATACCAGAGGTTCAGCCACATTGCTCCATCCTGTGCAAGAGCATTGAAATGTATTTGACCCTCCAAATCAATTAAACTTGATTATTTCTGATTCCTCTGACACATGTGGTATCCTCACCATTACTTCAGCGCTTCTGACCTGCTCCAGCTCACCGTTCCTCCTCCTCTCCCTGCCTGATTTTCAACTGATATTCTGTCTGTGAAGGGACCCTCTCTTTACTTTATTTTGTAAAAACTTAGTGAGAAGAGGGCTGGGCCTTGAGGTACTACCATAACTCAAATATTATGATTACTATTAATAACAACATGAGCAACAAGAATAGGCATATATGTCACATTAATATCAGAAGCACTGTGTTGACAGCTTCACTTATGCAGAGGTAAACACTGATGTTTAAAACCATAAAAAGCAAGGCAACGTCAAGTGTACACTGACTTAAAAGAAGCTTTAACTGTTACAGCACTGTGGAAGACATAACAAGAAATGCTTCAGATACTACATACATACAGATTCATGCACACATGTATTTCATCCATTATTGTGTAAGTGATTTTCACACAAATCCTTTGCTGAAGTTCAGAAAACCATTGAGTTTTCTGTTTACTCAGATAAAAGTTACAAAACAGTAACTCTACTGAGGGTGATTTCAGCAGAGAAAGGAACTCTACAAAGAAAAAAGCACTTTTAAATTCTAACTGTAGCAGATGTTGTTTTGGTCATTTCTAGCTGGCTGTGAAGTTAGAGCCTCAGAACTGTGGTTTCATATGTGGTTCAAGCATTGGCTGCATTTATGCTAGGAGAAAAAAAAAGGATTGTTGCATGCAGGATCTGGCATGCATTGTTCAAAAAAAAAAAACCAAACAAAAACCCAAACCGTGTCTGTCTTCAATTATTTTCCATTACAGCATTGTCTGCATATAATTGCTCCATGTTTTCCATTAAGGAGTGCCAAATAAATGAGTATGTTCGAGTATAGGATGTAGAAATTCCACTGGTGATCCTGCCCTGTATCAGTAAATAAGATGAAACACAATCCCCCTTGACCCGTGTGACATTTTCATACAATTAATCTGTGTTTTTCAAGTGTCCAGCATTATTTACCATATGTTCCATCAACAGCTGAGACAGGGGACTCAGAGAAAATCCAGGCAATGCAAAGTTAGACAGTGCCTTCAAAGAGGTCTTAACTGAGGCCAAATGGTCAAATGCCTTGTAAATGGGCTGTTGCCAGAACATGCAAACAGGAATTTTGTCTTTTTGGTCTTGTTTCTAACATTTGAGAGATCTACATATCATAGAGTATTTTTTGTGTATGTAAGTAAAGCACTTTCACAGGTTTCCACAAAGATCAGGCCCCCCACAGCGATTTTGTTGCTCCCCAAAATCATCCTTTTTATCATTCGTCTTTCTGCAACAGGCTTTGTCTGCTTCTACATTCTGGCTACATGGATCAGACTCATTAGGCTGGGGACAAGAGGAGGCCCCAGGAGCTGACACCTGGGGATCCCTAGCAGCCTCCCATCTGAGCAGGGCTTGGGCATCCCTTCCCAGAAGCAGAAGGCATGCGGGAGCAGTGCACACCAGGAAGCAGACATTGCCAAACAAGATGCAGGGTCATTTCTAAGAGGTAAGGATCCAGGAGGCACATTGTCATTTGCCAGCTGTTAATGTCCTCCTGCACACAGCAGGTCCTGGGCTCAGCTCAGCTACAGTGAAGGTTTGTCTTTTTGCACCAGTACTTATCAACACCTTTAATCAGAAAAAATAGTACGGGGCCCAGAATAATTCCATTGTACAGCAGGAGTTAATATAACTGGCCTATAGCACACATGTGGCTACTTCTGCCAAGGGGTCTCAGTAAGCAAATTGGTCAGGTTTGGCAGTTCATAAATAAGCTGTAATTATCCACTGGAAACAGCATAATTACACTGTAACTACAACACAGCATTACCATTGCCTTATTAGTCTGTCCAAGCTACTGAGATATATACATCTAAACAAAATAAATCCATGATCTTCACATTGCTGAGGCTGTGCTACTGCCTCCTTTCCCTTTTCCTCATCAGTGCACTGCCCCCACCCCAGCAGTGCTAGCTGTAAACTCGAGACTGCACACTCTTGGGTATAGCCAGCTGTGCTGCTAGAGGGGAAATCTGAGCATATGCACACTCCAAAATGAAACTCAAATAACAGCAGAGAAAACAAAACAAAGCTGCTTGTGTAAGAGAAAACACAGTCACACTCTTTCACATTAATGAGGGAATGATGCCCAAGTGGAGTCTGACACTGTCACAGGAACATCTGCAGAAGAAGTTTTTAAAAGGTCAAGAAGTTATGATATGCAATGGAAAAATATTCAACTGCTATCTGAGCTATTCTTAATTGAACTTGACAGAAGACGTGTGCACTGACACTACAAGGATATTCAGAAACTGAAGCTGGATCAGCTTCCTAACGGAGCAAGAGAGAAATATATCAACTGTTAAAGAGGTTGAACTTTCACTGGAACGGTTGGTTTTTTTTTTAAAAACATGATGAGATGAGGAACAAAAGCAATTACAGCACACATTGAACAGAATACATTTTAAGTACAACTGCTAATTCTTACTCATTTTGAGGGGACAAACTACTTTTTTTGAGGGGACAAAAACAAAAATACAAAATAAATGGAGTTTTTAACCTAGTTAATGATTGTAGCTGATTATTTGGTTAATACAAGTAATTGATTTTTTTGTTCAGACTACATCCAAAAAACAAGTGATTAGCCTGAAAGCAAAAAGCCATTGTGCTAAGAGAGCAGACTTTTTTTGTTACCAGTACAACAGCTTTCTGTGTGCTGTGGGCTTCTTCAGGCAGGGTAACTGCCTTCTATGCCTTTAAGTAACTCCTAATGGGCTCCTGATGCTGACTGAATCCTAGAAAAAAGAAACTACACAGCCTCCCATCCTCCTCTCATAAAACAAACAAACAAACAAACACCCCAAAAAACCATATGTGTATATATATATAAAAATCTACTTGATCACAAGAATCTACTTCAAAAACACTCACCCTGCAAAATGGAACCAAGTCCTATTCTCCTGCCCATTTCACATACAGCTTGCATCTAGTTAGCAGCTAATACCACATTCCTTAAATATTTTCCTCTCCAGAAAGAAGACACCTCCAGCATCAACTTTCTTTAGCCCATACCATAGTGAAGTAGCCTTTCCCAGAGCTTTTAATTCTACCTCAAATACTGTATTCTGTGAGCAATCTTTCCCACTAGAGAGGAAAACTACTGGCACTGCTCAGCATGTGGGGATGCATGCCAAGTGCCTGGTATGCTTGGTACTGCCTTTGGTGGTAGGTGCTTGCACCTGCACAGTCTTGTAATAATTTATTCTGAGAAAGGGGTAAAATTTGGATGTAGTCTGAACAAAGAGTAAAACTGTGGTCTAATTGAAGTTAAAGGAATGTTTTCTTTAAGTTAATTTACTTACATTTGGATTGCCCAGTCCCAAAACGGGAATAACAGAAATCAAAGGGTGGAAGTGTGACTGACACGTTTTGCAAAACAGCACATGCAAATGAGTCTGACTGAAATGCAGAAGGGGTTCCACAAGCAGCATTCCCTAACATGTCTGAGCTCAAACCTGATCTTCAGAATATGGGATTGGAAAAAAAGAAGTAAGGAACTATGTAATCCATAGTGACCTAAAGAAGAGTAAGAACAAAAGCCCCAAGTTTCCCACAGTAGGTGGGACAGAAGGGAAGTAAAACATGTGCTTCCTTTTACCCCTAGCTCTACCAGTACCTTTCCATGTCTTTTCTGCATGTAGGAACTGCATGTGTAACTGGGAAGTAATAATTTTCTACTGCATGCCTTTTCAGCAGCTGTTAGGACATCTGGGTAGAAACCCATCTGGTGCTTAGCACAGCAAACACCACCATGAACTTTCAAAGTCCCCTTCCTTTTGCACAGTTACATGAACATGAAACAACAGCAAGGCTCTGACATAAGTTCTGCTTCCAGGATGGGAGGTGGGGGGAAAATAAGGAAGATTTTTCAACATGGAGCTTCAGAAAACATCCTGACTCCCTTCAAAGTCTCAGGGACAAACTTTTGACTCCCCAAAGACAGCAGCATCTCCAAAGAAGTATATAGAGTTTGATTTCATCCCATCCCATCCCTTCCTGGGTATTTTTCCATTAGGGTTTTGCACAGAGCCTGCGGGATTAGGGAAGTGCCAGCTCTGAGTCTGTCAAGTTCTGGTTCTGTTTTCAGTAGTTATATATATTGTGCTCTGTGTTGAATTAAAACTACAGTAAAAGTCCTCTCACTTGTTACTGTATTTGTGTAACACTCAAATTAGATGGGAAGAGTTATTTGGGAGAAACTAATCCAATGCACATCCACAACCACATCAGGTTTTAATATAGCAGCGATCTGCTAAAACACTGCATGGTCAAGTGGGGAAATTCAGCCAGATATGTGTTACTCAATGTCAAAGACGGGCAGAAATGGTGCTTCTGACTTATCAACTCCCCTACTGCACAGGACAACAACAAGAATTCATAAAAATAAGTGTGAAAATCTTCTCGGTAGGATGATAGCTTAACATGATTTTGTCCTTCAAATGATTCATTTGCTCCCTTCACATTCACGGTGGAAGTCCTGGCATCGGAGAGGTGAAATGTTAGGAGGCAGATGGGATATGCAAGAGCTACAGATGTGTGTCACTAGAAGAAGGAGGATCCTGTTTCAGGTTCCTGAGCTGTGAAAGAGCCATGGTTAGAAGACATGAAGAGGAGTTTATAGGTTTCTTGGTATATTTTGGCCCTTCATTTTCTGTGTATGTGTAGCCTGGCCTATATAATTTAGATGAGGTGCAGAGTACCATGGAACTAGTGCTACAAGAGACGCTTCTAACAAAGGATCTGTTAATCAATTTACTATTTTAAGCTAAAAAAAGATTTGCTCCTTTTTTTTCAAGAGCAATGTGGATTGCCTTGTGTACACACAAATGATTTGCATTGCCCTCACAGGAGTCAGGTATGAGGTGTTAAAAAATTATCCTTAATATTTACATAATATCTATTACAATAATTTTTGATGTTTCAATTGGTACTTAATTACCTTTCATCTTTCATCATTCATAAGGAAGTGGAATGGAAAATCTACCTCAACCCTGGAGGCATGGATACATGAGTTGCAAGGAAAAACAACCTCAAAAGGGGGTTCTTCCATAAAAATTGCTGCTCATTTGGGCCAAAGGGCATGACACTGGATGGGTACATTGCATCCCCTACCATGCACCAGCCTGTGGGAAAATGGAATGATATAATGGACTGTTAAAGACTACACTGAGAGCAATGGGTGTTGGGACATTCAAACATTGGGATACACATTTAGGGAAAGCCACCTGCTCAGTCAACACTAGGGAATCTGCCAGTTGGGCTGGCCATGCCCGGCTCAATTTATTACATACTAAAGTGCCCTGTAGGGCACATAAAAAATATGCTGGGGAGGACAGGCTGGGTTATTCCTGTCAGGCAAAGGCAAACCCAACCATGGGATTGCTTTTGCTCAGGGACCCGGATGCATGTCGTGGGTGATGCAGCAGGATGGGGAAGTCTGATACGTTCTTTCAGGGGATTTGATTCTGGGAGGGAATAGCCAATGATTTGAATTGTATGATGTTAATTCTATATAATAATATATGTAATCCCTACTATGGTTGCTACATGCAGTATCAACAGCATTACAGTCACAATTGCCCAGATTAATGAAGAATGAAATTTGAAATAATAGAACCACATAAGCACAAAGGTGATGGAACCAGAAGTGGCTTCAGCGTGCAACGATCCAACACCACAGACCAGTTCTCCTGCCCTTTGGGCTGCTATGACAGAGGGATCCCAAAGTCTTTGACTAAATAAACTCAATGGACATCTTAAAGGTATAGCACATAGACAAAGGGAACAATACCTGTGTGCATATATCCAAAGGCAGGGAAGGATGCAGGGGAAAGTGTGGGCCTGGGCATGACATAAATGGTATAGAATAAGGGATGGGTGCTGTGTTGGTTTCAGTTGGGATAGAGTTAATTTTCTTCCTAGTAGCTGTTATAGTGCTGTGTTTGGGATTTAGGAGGAGAATAATGTTGACACACTAATGTTTTAGTTGTTGCTAAGCAGTGTTTGCACTAGGTCAAGCACTTTTCAGCTTCCCGCACCACTCCACCAGCGAGCAGGCTGCAAGGCATAAGAAGCTGAGAGGAGACACAGCCAGGACAGCTGACCCAAGTGGCCAAAGGGATATTCCATACCACTGAATGTCAGCCCAGTGAATAAACTGGGGGAAGTTGGCTGGGAGGACCCAATCACTGCTTGGGAACTGGCTGGACAGCAGTCGGCAGGTGGTGAGCAACTGCACTGAGCATCACTTGTTCTGTATATTCTATTATTATTACTATTATTATTGTTGTTATTATTATTAGTTATTCCATTTCAACTGTCTCACTCTCAGCTTGTGGATTTCACTTTTTTTCCCCCAATGCTCTCCCCCATCCCACTGGGGTTGGGGGGTGAGTGAGTGAATAGAATTTGATGGGGGGCATGTTCAGAGTCCCACACAGCTGGTTGCTACAAGGGACATGGGATCTGTTAATCCAGTTTTGAGTTCAGCTATGTTAAACAATTGACTGTTTTAAGCTACAAAATATTTGCTACTTTTTTCAAGATTGCCTTGTGTACACACGCTGGATTTGCACTGCACTCCCAGAAGTCAAGAATGCAATTTTAAAATATTATCCTTCATATTTACATAATATCAACATTTTTTGATGTTCAAATTGGTACTAAATTACCTTTCATTAACAAGCTGTTCACTACAAGCAGTAAAGAACAGAAATACAAATCGAAGTTGGAAGTTGCAGATGATTTGGGGAAAGTCCATAAATTTTAAAACTGAAACTGAACTGCAAAAATTAGGAACATACATGAGCTGAGCTTTGGTTCAACCAGAAGATTGATAAAGACTGAGGGGTGTTTGCATTGGCAGTTATGAGTTGAGGATTTCTGGGGACTGGTACACTTGTAAATTTGGATCAGAACTTCAGTAAATTACTGACATACATAAATACATACATATATTCTGTCTAAACAGTAACAACTCCAACCAGAAAAAGCCTTTTGGCAGATCAATACTGGGAGGGTTTTGTTTTTAGAAAGAGAGAATTAAAACAAGGACTGCCCAGGACTACATTATGCCCTGAAGCTCTGACTGTATTTATTTCTCATGTTATGTAGTTTATCGGGATCTTATCCATGGAATAGTTTGCTAAATTAACAGCTCAAACAAAATAGATTGCATTAAGTGCTGTGGGTCAGGGGAAAATTAATTCCAAAGTTTTAAACTCCCAAGCCCAAATCCTGCACTTACATTACTGTGGATTTACGCCAGTGCAAATGAGAGAAGAATTTGGCCCCTGACCTTTTCCAAGCAGGTCATTATAGTTGAAATAGTAACTGATCTTAGAAAAACATTTTTGCTGCGAGGTATTTATTTCTGTATAAAGGTTTATGGAACATCATATTCTTTGCCCTTTAAGACTGATACTCGCATATGTAAACACCACTGGGCCATAGCTTCATCCAGCCTCTCTAAATCTGGCTAAAACAATGGAAATATCTTCTGAAACCATTGTGGGTTATATCCAAGATAGTTAAAAACATCTGACTGCAACCGCAAATATGCTGGTATTTGGTTGTGCTATAAAAACATTTTTATGTCAAATACAACTGGGACTAATACAGTAAACTACAAGTATGGTTAACCCTTGGAATGAACCACATTTAGTCACTTGAAAGTTAAGGTAGTCTGCACCGATTACATTTTCTTATGAAGAGCATAAAATGAATGTAGGGTATAAAAAACTAATTACTAGTATTAATAGAGTAATTGGCACTTATAAAGCACCTTCCATGCTGTACTATAAACATACCAGCAATGTGATAAACTCCTGCAGCTACTAGCTCTCCTAAGTGCTCAAGATAAAACTGAGCCCAAATGCTGCTTGTTAAGTGAATAAACTTGTGCCCCCTTTCCCCTCCACACCTACATGTGCTCAACTGCACACACACACACACAAGGAACCATTTCAATGCTCACCAAACCTGGTGTTTTCAGAGGGTTCTAATCAGTGCTTAGAAAAGCACGAATGAGGAAAGAAAGGGAAAACTGAGTTAGGTGGGGCTGCAAGGGGAGTGTTTAGCTGGCACAGAATGGTATTACACAGAAAGGCAGGTTGGACACTTGGTTACTACAAAAAAAATCCCCAAAACCAAAAAAACATTTAAATAGAAGTAATTGAGAAATTTTGCTGAGAAAAAAGTTTTCCAAGTAAGTGGTGCTCCAGGGCAAGACAGAATAGTACTGAGTATAGTGCAGGGCCTTGGATTTTCTGCCTGGGCCCTTGTGACAGAGCTGCTCAGTCCACCATCATCTGTTCAATACACAAATAATGGAAATGTTTGTGGTGCATGTGTAAAATGTGTTTGTAAAACAATGTATATCGTTAAATAAAATTGGTATCTGAGAGTTAAACTTATATAAATATGTAATGTAAAATAACAAGCTAAGACATGCTCAGGAACCCATGCACCATTATATATAAATGGACTCAAGAACTGGAAATTCTACATCTCATAAAATCCCTTTTGGACAGAGGCTGCTGACAAGTCCTGCTGTGGTGATAAAGAAGATACTACCCCTAACTGCCCCCTCTGGTGCTGCTACTGGACTTACAGCAAAATAGGCAGAAGGGAGCACTGTGCCACTCCAGGGACATTTGCCTGTCAGTACAGGCACCATGGCTCAAAGCCCTGATCCTTCCTCAGGGCAGATTCTCAAACACTTGATTAAGCAGGGCTTCCACCCTTGTGCCATGTCACTGTTTCAGAAATCTACATTTGTTCTGTACTATATGAGTAAAATATTTATTATGTATGTTTGTTTCATTCTCTGTGCCATTGCTAATTCTTCTCTGCACAGCATCTGGGTAATGAGTGGAAGCTTTCATCTACAGGGACTCCTCATCTCTTCCCTGAGTGGTAACAGCTAATTCAGTGCAAGCCTTGTATAAGGCAAGAAGGTTTCTCTCTGTACGTGTTGCTTCCCATTTACTTACACTGAATTTCATCAGCCAGTGTCCTGCACACAACTAGTTTTAAATGCCATCAGCTAGAATAATCTTGGACCACTAGCAAATACTGTCAGCTCACTGTTGTGCAGATCACTCATGAATACGTTGAACAGCTTAAGCTCCAGGCCAGATCCCTGTGGGAATACACCACTACCACCCTAGCCATTCACTCACAGCCATTATTTCCCATCTTTCAAATCCATGGGGAATCCATCCAACTGTTCTCAGAGTGTTTAAGAGCCCTTCAGCAGGGAACTCGTCAAGCCCCTCTGGCAATCCATACCCAGCATTTCAAATAGGTCACTCTTGTCCATGTGAGTAGGGGCTCCTGTATGTTCAATAATTACACCATTCCCCGACTGGAAAGTCATTACAATATTGTTTCCTACTATAATATAAATGTCAGTTTTACACTTCTAAAATAAATAAACAAGGCTGCTATGGATTTCAGCAGTAGTCATTTTACAGTTATGTGTAGAAACAGTGCAAATAAGATAACCTTCTCCAGCTGCTGGATAATCCAAACCTGCCTAAGTTTCCTTGACCTTCACTACAAAGTCATTGTCAACTTATTTCAATTAATTTACAAATATTAGTGCCATCTGTTTTTGTAGGAAGCAGCCAGTGTTTTTTATTTGTTCATTCACTGCAAACCTCTTTATCCTCACGGTCTAACTACTTGCATAATTTTAATAAGACCATATATATGATGTGGCTGAATACACTAAATACTGACAGCAGCTCATCCAAGCAGGTACACAAGCAGGTTCCTCACTTGACTGCTATCCCCATCCAGCCACAGACCAAGTCTCACTGACTTTCTTGCATATCTCTGCCTGTGAAGACTGTGGACAACATCCAAACTTGGACCTGATCCTACTCCATTCCATTCAAGAGCAGTGTTTTCAACAGTACTACAGAAATATAAATGCAGATCTGGGAAACTTGTCAGCTGCTCAGCTACAACTCTCAGCACCTTTCAGAGCTAAGCCAACATCTTAACAGTCATGCAATGAACCTGTACGCTAATAATTCAAGTTGCCATATCTGGAAAGATTAAAAGCAAGCACAGTTAATTGCTACTTAGCTTAGCTCAACATTCAGCCTTTTCCTTCCATAACAATATTGTGATCAGATGGTGAGCACTGAGCTCCTGTCTTAGATTGATGGTCAATATCCACCACAGCAAGATAAAAAATAACATCCCTTAACGTACTTCATCATTAAGCACCCTTTTAAAATGAGCTGCCAGCATTGTTAAACTTCCCAACTCTTTGATATCAGATTGGTCAATCCTTATTTTCCAGGTGGATAAAGTAGAACAGACCCAATGAAAAATGTTCTGTTCTCAGTTCACCTTTTGGTTTATCAATAACTACAACTGCATTTGTTAGTCAAGAATATGAACCTCTGGTTTAATACACAATATCGAAGAACCAAAGTTATCCTCTACAAAATGAACAACAGAATTTTAGTAGCTTGTTACAGTGATGAATTTGCTTGCTTCATGTTTTGAGTATTTAAACTTAGATTTATATATTCCAGTATAGAAAAGCTTTGTGAACTAGGTAAGAAAGCATAATGGGTATCTTACTTTTTGATATCAATGAAATAGAGAAGCAGCCTTAATCATGTAACTCCTCTGATCTTCATAATTGAGACCATTCCATTTGTACTGTATCTCATATGTAACCGATGAAAGAAAATGTGTGGGAGTAAATGTGTGGGAGGTGAATTTACTTGTTTTTCAGAGCTGTAACAGCAGCTGGTCAGCAGGTTCAGTCCAGTCCTTTCTAGTCAAAGTAGCTCAGAACCAGTCAGATTTAGATCTTTTATTAGGAGAGGTTTGGGAGGAAGTGCAAATTGTTATTCAAAAGCAGACAGCTGGAGAGCAGGAAAAGTGGGGAGCAGCCGTGAACCATTAATATGCACTTGCTAGTCTGATTACCAATGAGAAAGGAGTGGGACATGTTGTGTCTCTTTATCTACATATATTTTGGTATTTATATACACCCTACTGTATCTATATATGCTTGTTTTAAGAAAGGGACAAATTTTGCCAAAATAAAAATCCTGCCAAGTTCTGATGAGAAGTTCACCCCCTTCCTGCTCCTCTTCCTTCCCTCGAACGGACACTGCCAGCACACTAGTGCTGAGCAACAGCTGAGAGAGGGACAAAGAAAGCACAATACAACCTCAGCGTAACAGCAGTCAAGCACTCAGACACAGGAGTGACCCCCTCAATAAATACCCTTCTGGCTTCCAGAGGAGAAATTAGGAGGATGAGTTAGCACAGCTGAGCTCATGTACATGGAGGACAGCACCATGTATCTCTGTAGGAACGGAAAGAGCACAGCAAAAGCCCTCTCTGCACTCATCTGATTGCCAAATGTCTTAGTTGTGCAGGGGCACCTTTGGTTTTTTCCCAGGCAGAGGGTAGGAAGCCCACAGCCTTCTGCTGCACCTGAAGAGAACTTAAAAGCAGACTGTGATTTTCAAAGCTGAAGGTAATTTGTCCTGTATTATCTCTAGGCTGCCTTCTTGGAGAACATGTACAGAAAATAAACTGCACAGTGGAGGAATACCTTTCATGCCTTCCATATTGGAGCACACAAAGACTCCAAAGATTTTTTTAATTCAGTTCATCCACACTCTCAAACCTTTAGGCAGTGGGGAGTAAGCTATTTATCTTTTGGTTTCTTGTAAGGAATTCACACTAGACTCGCTGCTAAATCATTTTCCCTGTACTACTAGTACAGGAAATTAACTATAAATGAACTATGAAAACAAATCATTCTGCTGCAATTTTCCACTGATATTACTTTACAGTTTTAGTACATTTAGGAAAAGCAATATAGATTCAAAAAAAGAGTTACAACTTATTTATATACTGATCCTTAAATTATGCTCTTTCCTCTTTTAACAGGCCCTACTTATAAGATATTTCTTGCTTATTCTGCAGAGCTATACTGAAGCTGGAACCATCCTTATGACTATGCCATCATAGCATGGTTTCACAGTTGACACTGAAGATAATTTCATTCTGAGACCACTGTTTACTGAAATCTGTGGCGGAGGAGATAAAAGTCAGTTTCTTGTATTCTTTACTATAAAGCAAACAGCTTCTGATGTTTATATAAATGGTGATATTGAGATATTCTGTACTTTTTCAGTAGTTGCTTTTTTTTTTCATCATTTCCTCCCTGTGCAAACACTACTGTATTTCTTTCAGAAGATTAAACACCAAGGATTTATGCCTTCATTAAGGTCCACGTTTTTCACCCGTTTGAAGAAATAAGAGATGGTGTGCTTTAAATACGGTCTATGCAGTTTGCTCTGAAAATGTTTTTTAGGCAACACACAGGGGCAATTGTGGAGAAGCTCTACAGTTTGGGGGGGGGGGGGGGGGGAATCTACTCCACACTGTTTGAAACTCCCTTGATAAAGTCTTACACCAACAGACTGTCAAATTATTTGACACAGAAAATCTGCTGAGAGGTATTTATTGAAATACGGTAACTAAGAGTATGTATACTGCAAGTTGGGGGGTTTTAATACATATTTACAGGGCAAAGAAATTAGAAATTACAATGCTCTGAGCTAAACACAATTAGCAAAACATGAATTGTGTCCCACTGTAATGTGTTTATTTTAAGAAATATAAATAATTTAGCTAATCAGTGATGTGCGTTCACAACAGGGCCGGGTTCTGAAACACTAATTGGGAGCTGGTGGACAGCAAACTGAGTGTCTGAGCAAGGGCAAGTCTCCTGTGCTGCAAAAAGCAGGCAGTAAACATCTTGTTCTCCACATTTTACAGCAGATGAGCCATGTGGAAATGAGGTTTTCCACCACTACAGATTGTAGGCAACAGTCATATCCATCAATTTTAATGCAGTTTACCATTTAAATAGCCAGGGCCAAAATCTACAGTAAGGATTTGAAGTCTTTATAGGCTGAGTGGGAGTAGAGGGTGCTCCTGTTTTATTTGTAGCAGTACAGCGGTAGGTGTTAGAAGTGAAGAAATCAATTTTCTTTTGTCATGAAAAACATGTAAATCTACAAATTGAAATCTCAGTTCAGAAGGAGTTTTCTCTGAGAAATCTTGAACCAGATGTTTTTGTGTAAAGTCCCAGCTTCACTGAATTCAGTGGATAAAATACCAGTTCCTTCACTAGAGGCACCATTTCACTTTTTGTTCGAATTTCTTCCAAATTAGCATTTCCCTACAGAAAATATTTAAAGCAACTCTTCCCCCCCCCCTTTTTTTTTTTAAATTTCCCCCCTCCCCAATAGGAATCACTTTTTTTGCCAGAAGCACTTTGGTCAGACCTACAAAGGAGCTGCAGACAGAAGCCATGAACAGATGTCCTCTTTGGGACCCTGCTGTGAGCTGGAAGGGGTTACTACTCTCAGCTGCTCAGCACCATTCCATGCTCTCCTCATTAAGGATCACCCCCACTGATGTGCTCATTGAACAGTTTGTACGAACACTTCCTACATGGCGCAGCTTCAGGCTGAGCCTCTTATCTTGGTACAGACCAATGATGAGGAAAACAAATGGAGCTGAATTTTGCTCAAAACAAACGAGGGAGCTCCTACAAAAGTGGTGTGAGTAGACGGAGAGGGCAGCAGCCTTTGGCAGGGGCACTACAGCAAGCAGCTAAAGACTGGACCTTTTTCTGGTGGCATGGCGGGGTTTGGAGAAGTCTGTCCATGGCTCAAACTAGCAGTTCCTCCAGTATGTAATGGATGCAGAGTTACCCAGACATCAGCAGGGATCTGGCTCCAAGTTGTTCAACTAAAAGGGCATTTCTCCCCAGAGTAGGAGCACAGACATTGCAAGCTACTAACGAATTACAGAAAACAGCTACCCAACCTGCAGTTCAATAAGAATCATAAGTAAACTAATGACATTGTAACTTTCCTACAAAAACATATTCTTGTAGATTCCTGAGCATCAGCATCCTCTGACTACTTTATAACTCTTGGGTGTATCTTGGCCCGTGAAATCTGCCTGATGTGCTGGAACCCAACTGCCCCCACCAGACAAGCAAACAAGCAAACCTCCATGGCCATGCAACTCTTTCAGGAATTAAGAAACATTCACAGGGGCTCTCACGTCTTCCTAACGACAACAAACAGTTAGTCAAGTTACCTTTGTTAAGCAAACCAATTTTCATTGCTTTCACTTAAACGGCCTTAAAATAGAATTCTTGCCTGCTTTATTTTGTCAGATGCAAAGAAAACTGAGAAACTGTATCCATTGTTCCTTAAAAGAGCTTATTAGTGAAACAAAGACCTTTTTTTTCCAGTGAGTGCTGTTTGTGCAGTTACTTCATGACATTTATTTGGATTCCATCCCAGGGGAAAAAGGCCAAATTCAGTTTCAGCATTTGCCTACTTCAGCATAAACAGTCATTAGTTAACAGATCTTTTTTGGCGGTCTTTATGTAGCCTCCAACATCAAAGCACGTGATATCCATGAAATAATCAAAGCAACATATGTACACTGAAGCACTGTACGTACATTATTTTTCAGTAGCCTAGCAATCCTCAGAAATTTGAAGAGGTTCTCCTAGGCCTTGAGCCAAAGCCCTTGGAAGCTGATGCTTTTTTTTTTCCCCTTTGACTTCAATAGATGCCGAGTCTGGTTGTCAGATAATCACTGCAATGTTAATGGCAAACTACTTTCCATTTTTGTATTAATTTCCTGCTCAAGGAAGATACAGGACCGAAAGCACTGGAGAATAAAATCATTTGCCCTGTTTCTACACAGGGCAGAGGAAGCCTGGGTAAGAGCAGCCAGATCCCCCCTTAGGGCTTCACTGATTCATCCATGGAAGAGTGAGTGGATACTTCCTTTGCCACAGCTTTTCCCCTTATGAAGGGCAGTACAAAAACCTGGAAAAATCATGATGTTTTTTGTGCTGTGTCCACTAGAATTGGGAACAAGGACAATTTATTTTTTCCTCTAATGCTAAGCTGCTGGCAGTCATTTCTCCTCTAGGTGCAAGTTTTTAGGGAAATGCTGGCTATTTCAATGCTGGCTGTCTCATACCTGACTTTGCCACCCATTTTTCTATCTCCTGCCACATTATTGGCACTGCCTATACTTTCAGGTCTTGTCTAACATCACAGTTCTTCTCCAGGTCCTTCAAGGTAAAAAAAAAAAAAATCCAACCAAAACTAACAAAGTAATGCATTTGCCAACCCCTCCTAACATGAACAAGTGACATTATATGACATGAGTCAGGGGGGATAATCTTTTCCTGCTGTTAGCAGCAGAGAGTCCTTCTGCTCTGGCTCTGCATTTGGTCTTGGGCACTGCTGAGATCTGGCTTTTGAACAACACAGAGGCGCATCTATAAAGCAGCAGGCCAGCAGGTCAAGGGAGGTGATCCTGTCCCTCTGCTCTGCTCTGGTGAGACCCCACCTGCAGTGCTGCATCCAGCTCTGGGGTCCCCATCTGGGAAGGACATGGACCTGTTGGAATGAGTCCAGAGCAGGTCCCACCAAGATGATCAGAGGGCTGGAGTACCTCTCCTGTGAGAAAAGGCTGAGAGAATTAGGATTATTCAGCCTGGAGAAGAAAAGGCTTTGGGGTGACCTAATTGTGGCCTTGCAGAGAGACTATTTACAAGAGCATGTAGGGAGAGAATGAGGAGAAATGGCTTCAAGCTGAAAAAGAGTAAGTTTAGGCTAGATATTAGGGAGAAATTATTTGCTCTGAGAGTGGTGAGACACTGGCACAGGTTGCCCAGACAAGTTGTGGATGACCCATCCCTGGCAGTGTTCAAGGTCAGGTTGGATGGGGCTCTGAGCAACCTGGCCTAGTGGAAGGTGTTCCTGCCCATGGCAGGGGTTTGGAACTGGATGATCTTTAAGGTCCCTTTCTACCCTGGCCATTCTATAATTCTATGATTCTATGAAAAGTTCACTGTCTGAAATGGCTGTGAATATATGGCCTGATTTGATGAAATGAAGTCTGTTTTAATGAAAGAAATTTGCAATGTGTACTGCCAAAGAGGCACAGCAGACAAGTTTTGTCGAAGCTGAAAGAGGTGGTGGAGTTGGCTTGGGAGGAACATAGATACTTCTGGAGAGTGAAACTTAAAACTAAACCCCCATAAGAAGCGACTGTAAGTAGTTTATTGCTAGCTGAGTAAAACCAGAATGCTGAAAAAGAGTATGAGGGAGCAGGAGAGTAAGTGCATGGGTAAAAGACTGCAACAGGGTTTAAATTTTACAAGAAGCAACTGATGGAATAAAGACAGTATTCAAAAATATACAAAATTCATGAAGGTCCAACAGTAAAACATAATTAATTTTAAAATAAAATAAATTTGAGACATACTTGAAGGTTGAAAATAAAATGAATTCAGTGGAACTATTAAAGGCAAGATCCAAAGCCCATTGAAGTTGGTGGGAAGACAATCACCGACTCCTACAGTGCTGGACCAGGACCAAAGAGAACAACAAAGAAATTTCCAATGACTGAAAAAGTATCAAGAAAATCTCAGTGGTTTCTTCACATCTGTGTTTGATAACAAAGGACACTGGTGACATTCATGAAGGATGCATTTCTGGGTACTAATGAGGACAAAGTAAAGGAATCTGTGAAGTAACCAAGGCCAGGAACAAAAGAAAGACAGACAATAAGTAGTAATGGATTATACCCATAGATGAAGCACAGCATTTTTGGAGTTCCTCTGTGCAGTGTATAATTTTTCCTGTCATGTTGAGGAAAGTCTTAGCAATTGGTACTCTAGAGCATCTCCGAGCACACTGGGCACCTAATAATGGAATGTCAGTTGCTAAAAATCAAATAGAAGGCTAGTATTTTTAATTAATTTCTCTTTTAAAAGGACTTCTACATATTTAGGCCAAATATTAGTAAATGAAATTGACATTTTCAGCTATTACTTTTAGAAACACTCCCTCCACAAAAAACAAGCCATGACATGATTTGCAATGAGACACAAAGTATTTGGACTTAAAGTCTGGACTTTCTCTTGTTTCTGGTTACTTTTATAAACAAAAAAAGAAGTCATACCAACAATAAGCAAGCCAAAATATTTCTGAATATGAAATACCATGTATACTGCTCATAGAGCACACTCACTGGATTTAAATATGTCATTATCAGAGCTTAGGCATGTCTGAACAAAATACTCGGTATCGTTGTGTATGAACATGCCCACTGGCAATCCATGGTTCTTTGTCTCAACACATCCTCAGGAATTGCACTGAACTGGAGAAGTGTAATTTTCTAGGCTATCACCTTAATCACTCTTTCTTGTGTGCTGGGCTATTCCTCTCTTCCTGCAGGACACTGAAAGCAAAAGTCTGGAGTGGTGAATAACTGGGGGTTAACTGCAAGTTTCTAAGAGTGTTTTGTAAACTATTTTGCTGTTAATTTTTTTTTACTTGCCATGCCTGTTCCAGATGGAGAAGTTGGGGAAGACAGGACAGACCCCAGAAAAGCTGAATATGCACTGCAGTGGAAGAAATAAAGTGGCATTTGCAAAGTCAGATGCTAAGGCTATTTAGGAGAAAACCTTCAGTATGTTCTTCCTTTGGGTAATGCAGAGAAAAGCAGACCATGCAGAGACGGAAACATGCAGAGCTACTCCATGAGCCCAAACTGGCTGCAATTCTTCCATCAGTCAGTCCCTGTGAAATCTTCTATAATCTCATGACCCAGCTGTGAACTGTTCCCTTAAAAAGCAATTCCTCTGGATATTGGGTTTCTGATTATCCAAGAGAGCCACATGCAAACAGAAGACCTGCAATACATATTTCAGGTGCTATTGAAATGCAAATACATAAAAGGTATACTCTTTCTACTTCTCCCAGAGACACATATTTCAAACAGTTTCATTTGCAATGCAATTTTATTATGGGAAAATATTGTGCTCTAAAGTTAGAAAGAGGTAGTTTACTCTTAAAGGTCTACAGACTTTATCCTGATTTCTGCCCACTAAGAACCAGGAAGACTTTAGACCTCTGTGGCTGCACAGACAGGATTGCAAAAATGCCCTGCAGTACAAGCTCCTACACTTCAGTCTGAGCTGCTTTAAATGTCCAAAAAGATGTAGCCTCTGGCTCTCCATCGTTTCCTCTGGGAGACAAGTTCTATTATGTCAGAGCTTTTCTCCCTTGTTCTGTAATACATAGCCCCTACTGATTTTTAATGATATAAACCACAACAGATGGCTGGCAGAGCATTGTGGTAAGTTAATAGCAACTCTTGCAGGCATTTAGAAGCTTAAAAAATCTTGGAAGAATCCTCTAGTGTGCATTGTAACTAAAAGAAAAGGGAACCACAGAGATAACATTAGAGAGATATTTTTGTCCTACTTGAAATGTAGGACCTGTCACTGGTACCAGAAAAACTAAGAAAGATTTCATTAATAAACTGAGAGTCAAGGAAAACCTCTCCCTACACATAAGCTTTTGGCCTGCTTTCACAAAAAACTCACAAAACCAAAACAAACCTCCCCTTCCTACCATATTTTGTATATGCTGCTCTTTCAAGGAAAGGCAGAGTAGCAGGTGGTGTTTCATGGTGTCACACGTCGTATCTGAAATTCCTGAGGGAACCTCCCAGTGTGGGATTTCAAAAGGGAGCACCAGCCCAGTGTCCATTACTGACTAGCTGACTGTGCAGATTTGGCAGGTGCCAGGTACAGGTGTGGGGCTGGATGCCTGACTGAAGAGGCACATCACTCAATTTGACCTCGAGACAAAAGCTTCCAAAACATTTGCCCTGTAGAGGTGAAGTTCAACGTCTCTGAAATCCTTCTCTTGAACTCTGACATTAACCTCTGAAAGGTATTTTAGTGTTCCACTCCGACTGACTACAATAGCATTTAAATACCTCTCAGTACCTGCCCGACATGAACAACAGCTACTTGCTTGAATAATTTAAAACCCGATCCCAAGCACCATTTATGCCTTTTTGTCTTCCCAGCTATCCCCAGATCCTGATATTTCACTTTCATTAGACCACAGCTACCAAAAACCACGCACAGCTTTTGCAAACCCCTTCCCCTTTGCTGCTCACGTTCCCTGGCTGTGAAGGAGGACAGTGATGTGTGACGTGCTTTGGCTGACGATGCCCCAGCTCCGCCAACAACCGCCACTGCCCTGGCTCAGCCCGCTGCAGGGAATGCTATGGGATTTCTTACACGGAAAACAAACAGTGCCCCCGAGCTGTGCCCTGATCCCCAGAGCGATGCTGGCGAAACTCGTAACGCCAAAGCTCGAGCGAAGGGAGCTCGAGGCTGAGTTTTTGTCATGGCTTGCATTGTGTAACATTGGGGTCTGGAGAGCTGCTGATTTCTGAGCAAGAGGGTACTAAATAGAATTGTACAGCTTAAGAGCCAGGGGATGAGGACTTCTGTGAGATTTTGATGAATACACATTAGGGCTCAGACTATAAATAAGTCACTTTGGAGGACTGGTATGTACACACACTCGTGTAACATTCCTGTTGATTTTATTTCCTGCAATTATGGCATCTGGGTGAAATGACTGCTCCCAGTTATGAGGTGGGGACTGGCTTGGCCAAGCACCCTCTCCAAGGTGGCAGCTCTCCTTCCCTCAGGCTTGGCACACAAAAAGGGATGGGCTAAATGGCTAACCTCAAGCACACGGACGTTTAAAAAAAAAAACCACTTCAATACTTTAGTACTTTCAAAAGTTCACAGGGTTTATAAAAGGAAATATGAAATGCTTGTCTATATTTAGGCCACTTATATAGGGCTGCATTTACTTTGTAAATCTATCACCTCTCTTTTTTTCCCCCCAGTCCTCTCCATTCAAGCCAGGGGCCTTTCATTTTTTCCTTTATAGACTTAAAAGCACTGTTTTGGTGTCTGGCATAGTCTTCTGGCACTTCATCCTACCTTAAAGTTTTGGTAGGGGAAGCTGGAAGGATTTCCGTGTAGAAAAGCAAGAAAGTTCCTTCCTATAAATATCTCCTTTTAAATTCAAAATTTCAGAAAAGTAGCAAAACTTGTTACATATGGGTTTAGATCCCAGGTCCACACCACAGGCTGGAAGACCACTGGGTCTGAACCTTCTCCTTGGAGCCTCTTCTTTCCCAAGTTAACAGCTGGGCTAAAAGAACAGAGATGAGTGGGTAAAGCTGGTGTACCTGTATACTTTGATAGAGATTTGCTCCTTCTTTTGTGTTTGCTGAACACAAAAATCTAGGTCATGGAGGAATACCAAATCAAACAGCAAACAAGTTGGCAAGGGAATCCAGAAACGACCACACCAGGGAAAAAAGGAACTTTTTAACTTTAACACACTTATCATTTGGTTTTATGACTTTTCTTCTTCCTGGGGACACCCAAGTGTGGACAAAACACTTGTTTTGGGAGAGATTTGAAACAGTGATGGATCAGTAAATACATAGGACTGAATATAAAGTATGTTATAGTGCTTTTCCAAAAGATGCCTGAATTTTTATATGTTCAGCTTCGAGATTTATTTTAAGTAGTTGAATTAAACGGGAATTTTGCCAGTGACATCTGACTGACTACGGACTGACCACAGCTTTTGTCACACGTTATTAAAGACCAAGTTTCTGAAGAATGGTTTTGTGTGCCTTTCAACATGCACGTAGCCTAAAGGAGTTTCCTTGTACTGTTACTGCATTCCTTTTTGCCACTGCCTTCTAACAATTTCCTGTTTATCTAAAAATTTTTGGAGAATATGTACTGAGTATCTCTGAATCTTCCTAGAGCTCTGACTGACAAATCTACAGGGAAGTCTGAAACCATCCAGGACTCCATGCGAGTTACACACCAGCTGAGAAGTTTCTTTGTGTCTTGCTATTGCCAAGTGTAGGTGCAGTGCTACAAAATATTTAGTCTCTTTCACTTTTATGTTCATCTAATAGATGCCAGCACCCATTTACTCTTAATCTAAAAATAAAACTCATTCACCCACCACAAAAGTATTCTTCACTATTATCATGATGTAAAATGCCTTTGCCTTCAGAAACTCTGAGCTGCTGCTGAATGTAGTGGTATAGTTTTAAAGCTAGCTTATGAAGAATGAACAGCAGCCAGTATTTAGCTTTATTTTAGTTTTAGCAAGGAAAGTGTTGTTTTCTTGGTTGCACAGACAGGCAAAGGGAAGAAAAGGGAGGTCATCCTCCTAGAGAGTCAAGACATGCTTGGCACACTGCAAAGCAAGGCTCTTCTATAAGAAGATAAAATAACAATGCTGCAAGTACGGAGTAACATTCATTTTTCCCATTTTAAACAAGAAAGTGAACTGCATCAAGCTAGGATATGGGTGAATAAAAATAATTTTTTTTCAATAACATGCAAAAATCACTCAGGTAAATTAAAAATCTTTCAGAACTAAGGATTATTCTGGTCAGAGAAACTGTGAGCTGAGGCAGCCTTTGTGGAGCAAACTCAGCATCGCCACCTGAAGCTAGATTTAACAGAAACACAACCTCTGCACGCGGTAGGTAGAGCCAGCCTTAGTTTCTTGAGTGGTCTCTTTGATGTAACTAATTGTATGCTGTATTTTACAATTCAGAATAACATGGTGGCCAGTTGGCTCTTTGATGAGGTATTATTCATAAGCAAATCGGGAGGTTACTGTGAGTACGTGCTGCGTGTGGCTGAGGTTAAACACACCAAAACAACTGTTCTGGTTTCTAATTTGAGCAACACAGCAATTACTTCTCTCTGACCTACCTGGAAACCAAACAGAAGAGTTCATCCCCTCTTTTTATTGACCAGACAAGTTTAGTCACACATTTTACTTACCCTATCATCACCACATAATTGCTTACAAATCTTCAAAATTAGCCTGATACTCTGACAGACTTAATATGGAAATGTTAACAGAAATACATTATAGAGTTGCTGTCTTCATCCAAACTAAACGAAACATAACCTCACTTTAGGGTCTTCATATTCCCTTAATGTTAATGCAAAATTGCTTTTCAAAACAAGCTTTTATTCAATTGACTGCTATATTTTTTGAGTGCAGGATGAGCAGGAGCAATCCAGGAGGCAGGTGATCCTGCATTCAGAACCTGATCTAGGGGCTGGTAACTATACGCTGCAGATAGGCAGGATGCCAAAGAAACCAAAATTCACTTATTCCAGAGTCCTGAAAAATCCCATTTTCTAAGGAACGGCAAGATTGTGAAAACTAGCGGGTAGTATGGAAGGCAAGGAGAGCAGAAAGAACTAAAGCATACCCTTGGGTGAGAAGATCACCACAACCTCTACCCTTTTGATGAGCCTTGCTTATTCATTTAGTGACATCTGGGTCAGTGAACCCTTACTACCTCTGGTCTTTGCTCTTGCTGTTATGATAAATACTGAGCCCATTATTGTGAATAGTTTTGTGAATGACAGACACCTGTGGGCAATACACTCATGAAAACCTATGCTTGTTTTCAAGAATGCACTGCCCACAGGGACACGTATAGGTTTGGCCCACTTCGCAGCACTTGCTGCTAAATGCAGAAAAAAAGGTAATTCGGTTTCTAGCATGCACATTACTTGTCTGTTCCTGAAATAAACAGTGCGATGTCAAGGTATGCAACTCTGATGTCCCAAGCCTGGAGCTTGGAAAGGACCCAGAGATATTGAAGGACCCCTTCTTGAGATACTCTTCCCTCAGAAAGCAGGCTGGCATTGTTTCTAGCACTCTCACTCACTACTCCCTTCAAGTTCTAACCCTTCTACAAGCAACATCACTCCAGAAAGTGACCAGCAGACTGACCTGATGTACCACATGGGCTCCATGATGTTGGCCCTGGAACAAATGCGACCTCTTCAAACTGCAGTTATCAGCTGTGGGGGCCAGGAAAAACAGAGTTTTCTCTACTGCAACCTGTCCAGGCTTGCCCAAAGTGGATGTGTGCCAGAGGCTGTCTGCTGAGTGCTAACGGAGGGTGAATTTTGTGGAAGCCAGTGTTTCATTTTAAACTTGGAGTTGGCACTTCCAATGCAAAGCAGAGATCTCATCATGGCCTGTGAGGTGGTGCCCAGATCCCAGTCTCTCATACACACTTCTGCTTTCAGTGGCCATTAACAAGCCAAATCCTTTGGACTTCTTCGGAAATCCAAAGCCGTAACGCACAGAATGACATCTATTGCCTATTTCTGACCATATTTTCTGCCATTGTATGACTTGCTTCCAGCCTAACAGTACCTGTGTTAAATCCTGTTCACCCTGGAGTTCACACACTATGGTGAACTCCCTATGGTGTGGATATTGTCCAAAGGTCTTCCCATAAAAGACACTCACTGCAGTGTGTCTTGCTGGTAAAAACAGTGAACTGTGTTACCATCTGACCAATTGCTGATATGCAGATCTGATTTTCCTGGCATTTAGTGAATTTAAGCGTTCTGGGCACAGCATCAACATTCTGGCAATTTTCTTACACTTTGGGTTTCTCAAGGACAAAAGGAGAAGAATACAGAAACTGTTTCATAGACAGCGTCACTTTGGATTCAATTCTGCTAGTTCAGATGGCATTAACACAACCAATAAAACAGGAACCCTTTTCATATTGGTATTCCAGTACAGGTTTTTGTTTTTGTAGCATTATTTTCATCCTGTGTCAGACAAAAATTCACTGCAATTCTGAAATGCTGAAAATATTTTCAGAGGATTTGATTAAACAAAAAACCCCAAGCCAAACAGAAAATAAAATCCACACAAAGATAAATAAGACAGCATTCCTCATGGTAGACTTGGCAGTGCTGGGTTAATGATTGGACTTGATGATCTTAAAGGTCTTTTCTAACCCTAAATGATCCTGTGGTTCTATGAAGCAAAAACCTTGTTTACCTAGACATGCAGAGCTGAAGCTTTACAATCTAAGGGAATGTCTGCATCTTTTAAAGCCTCTCTTCTAAACATCCTTTTCTAATACTGTCAAAACGCAAAACAGACCCCAATTTTTAAATTAACTTGTCAGCATTTGTGAGATGCTAAGCTAAAGAGAAAAATACAGAAGCTGTATGTGGCCACATACACAGATTTTGTATATTCATGATGTTTTCTTTTGCTATGTTTACAACCTCAGTCCTTCACTCCTCGAAACCACAAGAGAGATACACCTGTAGCAACTCAGAGCCTGGAAATCAAGCCTTTAAAAATCAACTTCAATTAACGTGCCTCCGTGTCACCTGATGTACCTTGGAGGTGAAAAAAGTGGATATGAAAGTGTGTTTGTTTTCCTTTGCCATGCCTTGCAATAAGAAATTTCATTCAATATTTATCCAAGGATTTCAGTAGTAAGTAGAGAGTTTGTGGCAATCCAGTGAATGTTTTCACAGCGCTGTTGTTACTGCAGTTGTAAAGTTTCACTTATGATTGAATGTTCAGGGCTGGTAAAACCCTGTGTCTCTTTACTGCTCACAGATGTGTCAGAAAAAAATTTACTAAATGCCTGTTTTTTATTAGTGCTCTGCTGATCCTTTTTCTGTGGACATTCCAAAATGCAAGTTAAATCTGATGGTGAATGTATCTTCCAGATATTCACATTGAAGAGCGTAATTCATGTAACATAAAACATACTACCATAACAAAGCTGTAAGATTTAAAAACAGATTTTTTTTGGAAGCAAGATGTAATTTCATCCCTCACAAATGTTCTCAATTCAATTATTGAAATAAATATATACATGTATGTATATATATGGTTTTTATATATTTACTTTATAAAAATATATGCAGGTAAATGTAGCTATCTGCAAAAGGTACCCATAGGTTCTGCCAGCTGGATGCAGATGTAGCTACCTGACTATGAAGGAGTGTATCACAGATTTTTCATAGACATTGAAGTCTATTTTGGCACTTTGTTCTTTCATTTAATCTGAATCATCTACGTAGTAACTCCTGGTATTTCTCGGTATCAGAGACAAATCTCAGAATGCCTCGTATATCCAGCGTAAACAGTCCTTTGGTGGTACAAGCTGCCAGGAATTCTCTGGAAGTCAAAGATCAAACACACACTGACTGTTCAAGGTCCTATTTTTATAAACACTGGTGACCAATGAATACTGTGAATTTCTTTTCCTCTTTCAGGCTGATAACACACCTTTTTGGATAATAAGTTTTAGAAGGATATCAGAGCCTGCCATCCCCTCCTGAAGGATACCAGAGTCTATTCCACCAGTGACACAGGGATATCACATTGGTTCACACGTGTTGGGTTTTTTAATCCCCTTACAACTTCTGTGGCCAACTGCACAGAACAGATACAACTGGGTACATATTTCTTTTCTGCAAACAGATTAGGCAGGAATGAAAGGCACTTTTTAGATAATCAGAGAGAAGAAATTATTGGCACCTTGCAAGACCAACTCATCTATTACACATACACTGGTAGAAAAATGATTTAAACAGTCAGTACAAGTCCTTGGGCTCTTAATTTTTTATATAATTGAGATGATGTAACTCTGCACAAAAAGTTGCAATGTGTTTCATCTAATTAAGTACACGTAAGACTGAAACTAAAAAAATGCCATTACCTCCATTCAGACTGGAAAGCACATTAGATGTACCACAGAGCAATGCTACAACCGACATCTTAATTTTATAACTTTACTTTTCTTTTGTGAACGTACAGTCAGTTATTTACATTACCAAAATGGATTTTTCTGTGATGTATGACTAATAAACACTGATGCTCAAGCACCTGCAAAAGAAATGTCGCTGCTTTGTAGTCTCTGCCACGAACATTTCACCTTCTATCATCTGAAATGATCTCAAATTCTTCTCATCAAAGTACGTCTTACTGAGGCAAGGAGCCTACTTCAGTACATTAAACACATGTTGTAACATCCACTCTATTTAATCTTCCTGCCTTTCCCCTCTGAAAAGGATGCCGTCATGCTTATACCGTTCCTTTGCGCAACTCCTGCCACAAAGCCAACCATGTCTTCCACACAAGCTTTTGCCTTTGTTGTGGTTCACTGTCTTTTAAAATTATCTTTTCAGCTGCACTGGAATTAGTCATCATCCATCATGCCATGAACCCAAAATGCAGATTTAATGAAAACAAAGTCTAATTTTATAGGTTTTGTTCAATGGAAGCAAATCTGTTTTATGCTGGTGTTGTTGCTAACCAGATGACAATGCAGATTCTAAACATCTACTGAGGTGCCAGAGGGGGAGAAAAGTAGCATCTCCCTCCAACTCTCACGAAGACCTTCTGTGTTGGGGTTACAGGAAGAAAGTAATGCTAACTATACTGAGGTAAACATCATTTTTATAATGATAGCACAAGACAGAGCTGTCTTATCATATTGAGTCTCTGTGATGGAGTACCTGCTTCTTTCAGAGTGCACTTGCTTTCCTGCAATGAAACCAGTTCTGAAACACATCAACTGTTACGAGATGAGATCCACCATACACAAAAGAAGTACTGCAGCAGTTCAGTATTAACTAGTTTTGACACAAATTACATGTGGCATACACCATCTGGCTTCAAAAAAAAAAAGGCAGACAAGGCAAGGAATAGGCAGGGAGACTCCACTGCCTTTCGTGACTGAGTAGGATCAGAGAAAAGCAAGCTTGAGCAGCAGAGATTTGCTGCAGGTAATGGTATCAGGGTATAAAAAATGGCAGCTGTCAGAGAGATCCTGAACTTATTTCAAAAGGCTCAGAAACAGGAGGACCTTTGCTAATTAAATATTCTATAAAGCAAAGAAAATGTACAGGACAAACAATAAATCACACAGCTCCTTAGAAGTGATTGCGTTTTGAAAAAAAAAAAAAAATCAAACCCTGGTGATCTTTATGTAAGGCAAAATATTTCAAAGTGAGTATTCTGTGCAAAGCCATATGCAGAAAGTGTTTCTGTGTCGTGTAAGCTTCATAGAGTTCTTCTGTTCTCTGCTCTGTGCCTCTGGGATCCTGTCTGGCACCGTTTGACCTCCAAGGAGCTCTAATGAAAAGCACATCAAGCCCAAGTGAGGGACTTTTTGATGTTAGCACTGCACATCACCAAAGAAACCAATGCTTTTCAAGTGGTGTTGCACCTCCTCCAGTAAAAGCAGCTTGTCCTCAAGACAGCAGTGCAAGGGTTTGAAAATGCAGCATCTAACTCTTGCAGCTCTCACACTTGCACAGAAAAGGTTTTAAGTCCCATCATGACAGTTCCCACAGGAAAAGAGACTATCATTGCATTTATCTTGCAGGCAAAATGCACATCGGCCCCAAACAAAAAGTGCCACAGTGTCTTATCTGAATCCTTTCTGAATGAGTAAAACAGACACTGTCAGGATTCTCTTTCTGGGATTGGCAAGACATTATACGATGTCCACCTGGAGCAGCAGAGCTGTCCTTGGCAAAAGCAGTTCTGATGGTCAACTCCCCCCATCATCTTACACAGACCATGCTCTTTGGCTGAAATATATTCACCTTAATGCACCTGACCAACCAGCCCTACAGCACACAAACCCCTAAGCACAGAAATTCATAGGATCAACCTGATGGCCTGGGAGAATGAAGTTGTGCCTTCCCAACTGCAATTAGATAAGGCAGCAGTTCATCTGCACATGCCAGCACAAACTTAGCTGACCTCTGGACACGTTCTAAATGGCACTTGAGCACCAGGCAGACTTGCCTGGTCAACAGAATTTTAGACTGATCCCTCAAATGAATATTAAGTGCTTTAACAAAAATGTACTTTTACAAATATGAAATATACATTGCAAAATGTGATTTCACATTTTTTTTTTTTTTTCTGATGGGGGAAGTACCCTATTAAAACTTCCTGGGACAAAATTCTCAAATAGCTTTAGAAAAACAAGTAAACCTCACTTAAATGATGGAAAATGTAATGAGACATTTAAAATCAGTGATCAGTTCCCCTCAGAGCTGAATACAAGCACTGAAATTTACTGACTTTATAGGTGCTACTATCCTGAAGTGTAACATTGCCTAACTTGCTACTTGTGATCCTACTTCTGATCTTAGAAGCAAGGTCACGATCCTACAACCTTAAAGTTAATTGCCAGTTTTTCTACACACTTTGATGTGAACTGAAGTAGGGCTCAAAGCAATCATGGATATACTTAAGCTCCTTTAAATCACAGTGACTACGGGAAGGGGAAGACGGCAGAAGCAATGCCCTTGGAAACACCCTGTAAAAATGGAAAATCTCCCTTCCTGAAGCAACTCCCATTCTCTGTGTATCTGGAGACTTTGTCAGCAGTTAGTAAATTAGCTGTACTTTTTCTCCCATCTTTCTCTTCTGACTCTTAAGACAGCTATAAAAGATCAGAGGTTGAGCTATGAAAATGTTAATGCAATAATATTCAGTGGAAAATACTGAGCATCATACTCAGTATGTATTTAACAAAACTATTTTTGATGGACAAGGAATTACTACATTTAGGGAAAAAACCAAAACCAACTCATTATCCAGAGAACAGATGGGAGAAATGCCAGATTACGTACAAGCACACAGACGAGCGCTTTCATTGGAAAACAGTTGAAAGAGATGTCATGGTTGGCTTAGGAAGAAGTGACAAATATTGATATAATCACATTAAATGCAGAATTTCCCATTTCATGTCCGTAATTATTACTGTTTTCTTTTCAATTTTTAGTATTTCAAGTCTTTGTGGGTTGTACCTTTTGGAAGAAGCTGCTGAAGGAACCTCATATTTTCAGTAAAATAGGGATTTCATTTTAAATTAAAGACTTTCAGTATTCAAAGGTAAAGTTCACAATAATTTAGCTCATTAGTTGTTTTCCCCCCATAGTTTTTGTAAACTTACACTGTTTGCACATAACCAAACAACTTAACTCTACAACATTTCCATAAATTTGATGCACCTGGATTGGGACAACCTCAAGCTCAAATACAGGCTGGGTGGAGAATGGATTGAGACAAGCTCTGGGGAAAAAGACTCACAGGTGTTGGTGGATGAAAAGCACAGTATGGCCCAGCAGTGCATGGTTGCAGCCCAGAATGCCAGCTATATCCTGGGCTGTATCCAAAGGATTGTGGCCAGCAGGATAAGGGAGGTGATTTTGTCCCTCTACTTCATTCTTCTGGGACCCCATGTGGAGTGCTGCATCCAGCTCTGGGGCCTCCAACACAAGAATGACGTGGACCCGTCGGAGCAGATCCAGAGGGAAGCCACTGAGTTGATCAGAGGGGCTGAAGCACCTCCCCTGTGAAGACAGGCTGAGAGAGCTGGGGTTGTTCAGCCTGGAGGAGGCTCCAGGAAGACCTTACAGCACCACCCTGATGCCTAAAATTCATCTTACTTTGAAGCTTACACACCCTGAAAGAGTGACTTTCTTACTTCCGTAATGGATTTCTTTCTAAGCAGACTTCACAATTATTTTCATCATAAGGGATCTGGTCCTAAGACTAAAACGTGACAAAACTTTTTCATTACGTAAAATAAGAGAAAAATTACACATGGACGTACCTTGCAGACATCTCAAAAGCACTTCCAGCTTTAATCATACCCCATTCTCATTAATCTGTACTGACACGTGAGATTTATCAGTGACTTCCTAAATCCTATACAACAGTGCTGACTGGTGAAAAGGAGTAAAGGACTGGCAAGAAATCTCATGAGTCCTGCATAAATGAACAGGACACAGGAGACTACTGCTTTTTACCAGTGAACGCTATAAGATGTAATGTATTGGCACATGAAGTGAAGTTGTTTAGCCCTCATTTCATTGCAGTGACCTGATCTTTGGGAATCTGATGTTTTTGTCCTGGCAAATTGTCTGGTCCTTATCACCAGAGATAAGAAAGTTAAAAATTTCTAGACATCCATGGATTTTAGGGCATGTGGTTAGGGTCCTCTGCTTTCACACGCTAAGCAGGATTTATACATACAGGGACAAAAGGCCACAGCAGTTGTGATTCCACTCTCCTTGTAAAAGCTGGGAGCTTTTTTAAAACAGTAAAGTCAGAGTTGTTTTTAAAGTTAGGAAAAAAACAAAACCAAAACTAACTGCAAATGAGGAGCTTTGTTCAACAAGTTACTCAAGCAGAACATAAATCTGAAGCAATAGGACTTCCATCTGAAGTGGACAGTAATCATTTATACTTACACATGACATACTTAACTACCTTGATGAATTGAAGCCAAGTGTGCAACATTCAATTTGGGAATAGTCTCTTTCAAACAAAATGTTTTTAAATGAGCAAAAAACCTTGAAATGTACTACACCTTAAGCTAGCACTTCCAGAGAAAGCAACCTGCTGCAGTGAAGGCCAGTGGCGTCGGGTGGGTTAAAGCAGCATAAACAAACAGGTGTGTAACTGTTCACTTGTGCTTTGGCCCGACTTGTAAGCAAAAGCCAAGCAACTCTATAATCCTGATGTCCACTCTCTACCTTTGTTAAGTTTTGCCATTCACATGCATTTTATTTTTTTTCATGTTTCAGGGAAGTATGTAAAGAAGAGCATCTTTCCATTAGATTAAGGGTTAAATACAGCTATTGCTGTCCAGTTCTTGGTGCTTTTCAGAGCCAGTTCCAGAAACTTACTGCCTTTTTCTTGAGCCTGCTTGTAATCATATTGAGATTAATGAGACTAACACATGAGAAGTTGGAGTGAAAACCATCCTGAAAACAGCTGACTGATTCTTAAGCACCAGTGCATTGCATTATCCTTAATTCCAGAGGGTTGGAAACAATGGCACAGGGTCTAGTTGGAGGCCTGTCACTAGTGGTGTCCTCCAAGGCTCAATACTGGTCCAGTCTTGTGTAACTTATTCATCAATGACCTGGATGAAGGGGCAGGTGACTGAGCACAGGACCAGGTTGCCCAGAGAGGTTGTGGAGTCTCCCTCACTGGAGATACTCAAGAACAGTCTGGATGCAATCCTGTGCAATGTGCTCTGGGATGGCCCTGCTTGAGCAGGGAGGTTGGGCCAGATGTCCCACTGTGGTCCCTTCCAACCTGACCCATTCTGGGATTCTGTGAATGCTGAGGAAAGGGCCTGGCAATTTTACTCAGCTGAATTGTTGTAAAAGTGCCCACAACAGTAGCTCACGGCAAGTTTGCCTTTATCTCTTTTATGTCCTGGCTTCCCTTTGCTTTTTAATTTGCACTGTAGCTCACCCTCCTCTGCAGAAGCTGTCTGGCTGATTACAAGCAGGCACAAGGACCCTGGCAGAGAGTTTGTTGTGCTTAGGACAGAGATGTGCTGTCTGAAACAGTCCAAGAGGGCCAGGACAGATTCAAGGGACTCACAGCTGCATTTATTTACTTTTTCCTACCCAAACCAAATTCACACTTAGATAGAAATGTGTATGCACACACACACTCTTACTAGAGAATTGTTTTTTCATCTCACTAAAACTTCCTGATTTTTGAGCTTTCCTGGAATTACACCCCTATTAACCCAGTGCAGCAAATTGCTTGTTCACTGATAAGTAATTTCACCTCACCAACAGTGCATTTATAGAAGAAGAAATTATTACAGGACTGAAAAGTCAGACCAGAAAACTCACCTTCTATGCTCATAAAATCAAGGCCTTAAGAGGGCATCACACTTCCTCATTCAGTTAGCATTTGACACGTGCTTAATTGTAAAAGGTTTTATAATCATCATCGAAATGTACATTTAAAAGTGCAGAATGGGTCAGATGTTCTCTCAGATAATAAGAAAAGTTGTAACAAATACATTAGGAGTTGTATAGTCTATCCCATGCTTCCTGTGAGATGATAACTCTTCAGTAGTTCTGCCAAAGTACAACCCTTGGGCCTGATTTTCTTAATGCTGAATATCAAAGCTTTTTTGAAACCTCAGACAAATTAATTGCCTTTTCTTAGAGCAATGTCAACAAAAAATGAATTTCCGTCCAAAAAAAAGGAAAAAAAGACTTTTTAGGAACAACTCTGGCCCTCCATCTTCTGAAGCAGAAAACTTAATTCTGGTAAGAGAAGATTTTGGACAAAGGATGTGATTTCTTGCTAATTATGTAAAATCCACAGTATTACTGTTTGGAAAATGACAGATTTTACCTTCCCAATACAGAGATGCCAGCAGTGAATATCCCTTAGCAGTCATTTAGCCCACGCTCCCAAGCAGCAAAATCCCAGCACTTTCACTTTCTATGATATTCAGGCCTGGTAGGGGTGATGCTGAGATTGAGATCAACACAAATGAGTGCAGGAGTCTTTCCCAGCACTGCCAATTAATCCTGTCTTAGCCCAGACAACGCAGAAAAAAACCTCCCTTTCAAATGTAAACAAGAAAAAAAACAAGAGAAAAAAGACTGGAGTGGGAAGCACCTGGGAAAAAGTTACGGCTGAGGTGAGTTTGAGAACTGCAGGGAAGTGAGATAATAAACGTGAGTGAAGGCTGAAGAGAGTAAAGGAAATCAACTTATAGGCTTCAGAAAAAAAAGTCTGGGAAAAAATCATTGAAGACTATAGAGTAAAAGACAAGAAATCTGCAAATTATTTTCCTTTTCAGATCCTGCTTTATCCACTGCCAAAACTGTAGATGCAATTTGAATTTTTGGTTTTTGTTTTCTCTACCCAGTTTAAGGACGTACACAGCCACATTAGCATCCAAATATATCAATACTGCAAATGAGATAGTCCAGTTCTTAACCTTTATTGCAGAAATTTTCCTCATTCCCTCTAGCCCATGCAGTTTACATCTGCTCCTGTTGTATTCCAAGCGAGGTGCATCACAGATCTATGTAAGAATGTTACTGTATTCTCTTTACTGAAGTCTTTAAGGTGCATTTAATGCACTTTGTGACCAGGAATAATTCCACAGTATGAAAGAACTCAGCGTTTTTCCTAATGCTGCTGTGTCAAGCAAGCTATGCAAAATAAACCCTTATCCAAACAGAAAGGCAGAATTATAATCAGTCATGGTAATCAACCAAGGACTTTCCTTATCCAACAAAAGAATTTTATTAGTCACTCATATCCTATAAGAATTTCTTTAGGAAAAACAGAGAACCCCAAATCTAGGCATGCCTAGATATTAACTGCAATAGTCTTTGCAAAATTAAAAAGGAAATGTTTCTTCAATGGGTGGTATTAAATTATTTCCTTGAAAAGTCTATTAAGATCCTGGACAACATCATAGTAGGAAGTGACATAATGGAAGAAAAGGTCCGGCCTGTGGTGCCTGCACATGATATGCTGTGGGACTTGTCCCCAAAGGAAGAATTTGGAGCTAAGCATGGGATAGCCTGGATGTAGCCTGGCTATTCCCACACATCTCTGTCAACAGCAGGAATGCCTCACCAGTACTTTCCATCCCCCTTGTGATCATGTGCATTTATCCCTCCTGTTGGGCATCATTTATCATTAACCTGGTGACTCTGCACCGACTGTCTACGAGATGAAATAAAATACCAATATGAAAATAAAGAAGCTGTTTATGTGCTTTGACTTCTTTTTATTTATGCATTCACAAACTAGAAGAAAAGATTGAGAGCCTGAACTGTGTGACTGTTCCTGATCTCAACTGGACCCAAGCATAATCCACAGGCTGCTTTCTAGGAACTGGTGTAATACAGTGTGTAGCTCAATATTGGCAGCATTTCATTATGTTACTGCCTCAGAACAGAAAAAAGGGTAGCTTGCTCTAGACAAATCAAAGACTGGGGGGGGCCTATCAAAACTAGAAAAATAGAAAACCAACCTCAGAAACATTCAGATAAAGGTTGAAGATACAAATCTCATGAGTTCCACATTTGTGCAGTTTTTTTGAGGATTTTTGCCCAAGAAGAGAACAGCGATAAGAAACAGATGAAGGACAAATTATTTACAAGTCAAGGCATGGCAGAGCTTCTTTAATTCCTGGGGGACAGAGGGAAAGGTAGAAAGAGGGTATCAAGAATGATACAACAGGAAACCAACATTTTAATGCGAATTCTGCTATATGCAGATGAAAAGCCTTTTTTTCCTTCAGTTTGAAAAAGCCATGTCTTTCAAACATAGCAGAAACTCTTTTCTGATAACAAATAATTTTATTATAGTTATTGCATATGTGAATCCAGAGCTGCTTCTCTAATACCATTGTATGTGCTTTATTGAGACAAGTTATATCATTGCAGAACCAGAATTACTTGCCTCTTTCCCTCCCAGGGAACTCCTCCTAGCAAGGCATTTGCAACACAGGATCAATATAATTAATTTCATTCATTTCCCAGGGCTGTTCTGACTAGAACAGTTTTGATATTTGTAGAGACACTAAATTTGCAACCAGAGATGTAGGTAGATACATTACTGCTGAATAAACATCACTCAAGTGCAAAGAAAAACAGGATGAATTCTAGAATTGGGCCAGAATTCCCTGCTATAAATACGTATATTAAGTGTGTGTATATCTAAGAAACTGCTGACACAGCACTGTGGAAAGCACTGCTAGAGGGCTTTCTGCTGCTGCCAACAATGTCATCATAAATCAGAAGGATTCTCAGGAGCAGCTCTGTGGTTAACCTACGTGAGGATACTGAACAACAGCCCATTGTTGCCAGAAAAAGACTATTTGACACCACTTGGCATCACCTCACACACTTAGTGAACCAGACTTTATACCTATTTCTTGCTTAGCTTAAGCAGAGAACAAAAAAAAGTAATTAGTATTCCATAAAAATCACAACAAAACAGGCACCAGTCAATATCAGGAAAACCCAGTGCTCTCTCCCTGATGTTGAGCACTTCTCCAGCCCATTTGTTTAAAGACAAATATTTGAACAGCTTTGTATCAGATGTACCTTTAGAAGACCAGAAACTGAGAGGGAAAAGAGCATGAGAAATGCTTACTTCTGGAAAAGTTTCATTGCAAGAACTACCATCTATGGAGGCCCCTGCAAAAAACCAGCTCACAATGGACCCACTTGTACTGTGAGCAAAAGCAGAAAACTGCCTCACAGAGTCTAAACCAGGCAGTTTTAAAGACTCCTCACAGAGACACCTGGCAATTGCTGCTCCCCACTGCACAATGCAGCAGCCTTGGGTTCGCCCCACCTTCCCTGCAGAAGCTGCCTTGAGGACAGAGACTTCCTGAGCTGCCTGGAAAGGGATGGTAGTGCTGTGGTTCAGCGTGCCTAAGATGACATGAAATTAATTCAGGCCTCAGCCTCATGGCTTCACCAAAACCAAGGTCCCACAAATGCTCCAAAAATACTGGGGCCTTCATAATTTTTCTAAATGAACCATCATTGCTTTGGTGATGTTTTCTGAGAAATATGATGCTCGGGTACAGTTTTCTAATGTTTGCTTCATGTTTCTAAACATGAAGTTTTCTAATGTTTTAAAGCTACATACTGAAAGTGGCAAAGTTTAGACTACTGTGCTGGTGGAGTTAACTTGCTGATATTCAAGGATGGACTTATACACATCGAGACAATTTGCAAACTTCCCTAAACCATGTGGAACGATGGTCAAAATCAGATTCCTAACATTTTCTTTTCTTTGTGATGGAATTTTTTCTGTGAATTACTGCAAAAGAAAAGAATCAGATAGCATGCCACTGGAAAGGCTACAGTGCACCAACAGATAAATGAGCAAACCAAACAAGAGATGCATTTCCTCACTAATTTGATGAAATCAGGAAAATGAGATTATAAAAACACAAAGCTTCACTGCTGCAGCTCTCATAATGCTGTCAAGTCTGTTGTTACTTGAACTCAGTATTTCTAAGAGCCTGTTTCTTGTCTTTCTGTCTTTTTTTTTTCTGCCTGAGAACCCTGGAGTAATGTATGAATATGATTTACTAATTGTATAGGGCCACCTTCAGCATCAGGAAGAAGGGAGCAAGGTGAATCCTCTGTTTGCAGGAATGGCTATTTAAGATTCCTAATCCTCAAACTCCAAGTGTGTTGTGCATTTGCTCCCAGAACAACAGTGTACCAAGATATTTTGCATGAGATACCATTCTCCATGGGTATGCATGTGAAGAGCCAAAGCACACAGGACTCACTGGGAAGGAAATGAAGACATGAGTAGCTCTCACCTCCTCTGATTTCCCAAGAGCCAGAGAACTTCATAAGGATTATCAGATTTGTGGGAATTTTTTCGCTGTTTAGTATTTTCTGAAGTTTTGTTTTGTTTTCTCAAGGGTGGTTATTTTGGCCCTCTGAGGGTTTTATGAATTTTTCCTGCTCAACACTGTCTTGAGACAACTCACTGCTGGGATCTTAAAGACCCCAAACTGATTTCATTGTTGAAAGAGCCATTCACCCTGCAGCCTTCATGTACCTTGCCTGGTTACCTTCTGACCGAGTACAGATCTCTCTTTATACAGGAAACTTGAGACTCCATGGCCCTGTTCCAGGGGCTAAACAAAAAGAGGTTGTAAACTTTAACCAATCTGCCTCCCTACAACTAGCTACAGAGACTCATTTTCTGAAATCAAATCCTCTCGTCTGGACACAAAACACACTTCTGGAACAACTTTACGTCTAGTGACTACCCTGAACCAAACCCAAGCTATCCTCCTCTTCTTGCCTCTGGTAACCAAGGATAACTTCAGAAAGTCTTTGACAGAAGCAGTCAAACCTGAACACTCAGGGAAAGCATCAGCACCAGCAGTCACAGGAAATAGACAAATCTAAGGTAAAAAGGAAGAAGATAAAAAATGGGTGCAACATACCATGGTAACATTCCTATGGTAGGGAAAAGCCCTTTCCTCAGAGTTGAGAAAGAACAAATCATTGAGAAAATAGGGAAACTTTTGATCACAGCCATTTTTCAATATTGTGTTTAAGAGCTGTTGGTTATTGATGCATAGGAAATAGTTAGAGATGGCAAAAAAAATGCATGCACAAGAAGTTCTCATTTGTAATGGATCTCTAGCAAAAAAACGCCAGTAACAGCTCACTCACTCTCTCTCACTTCGTATTCAGAAGTTATTCTTCCTCAGCCTCATCCCTAATAGCACAGATAGGTAGCATTTACCAATTTCATACAATGAATAGGAAACAGGAACAGAAAGGTCCCTTTGCAGTTGAAGCTGGGTCTTCTGTTTGTACTTGAATGGAGCCCCATCCATGATTATCCATTTCATGCTATTATCATGAGGTTAATTACACCATTATCCTAAATTACAGATTGTTTGAGAACCTTGTTGAACTCTACTCTTCCTGTTTTCATAGAGATTAGCAAGGGTAGCTTTAGCTTTTCAGGTGCCCAACATCCTCACTGTGAAAAGCAGCTGCCTCTCCAGCCCTGTATAGGCAACAAGGCATCACATTCCTTTCCAGAGCAGAGGTGGGGGTTGACTTTTCAGTGATGCTGAGCCCCCACAGTGTCTGCCAGCACCTCTGAAAACCAGGCTATTGGGACATGAAGCGGAGAGTAACAGAACTAGATCCTTCCTATCTTACTTTTACTTCCCTGAGCAGCACAAAAATTGGAAATCAACATGGAATAAATTGTGACCATTAGACAATTCTCTCAGACTAAGCATCAGAGCACATGCATGGCTTTTCGGGTGTTTCATGGAAGACCATCATTTATTTCTCACTGTCCTGAGTAACCCAGTCACTTAAGCATACTACCAGAGAACCAAAACCATGGTAGAAAAAAGCTGCTAATGAAACACCTGGACAATCTTGCCAGAAAAGCCTCAAAACATTCCCCACAATCACGAAGTTTCTTTTTGCTTTTTTTCTTTCCCCAGTAACCTTCTTTGTTCTTAAACATCTATAGCTGTTGGAAAGAATATTATCAATCTAAAAACAAAGAATGTGTTTGTTGTTGTGTTTTTCTTTAAAAAAAAAAAAAAAAAAGTCCTCTATATCCAGTGGAGCTTTTTGATTCTGTGCCCAGATACCGACATTACAAAACATTAGACAAAATTATAGGTACACAGCGTGCCAAGAAAATCAACTCAGCGTGGCTTGCCCAGGCTCTTTGAAAGAAGGCATGCACACTGTGTCACTATTATGATTTAAAATAGCTGGGCCTCCAGAGCCAGCGCACTACTGTAGCACAGCTCAAGGTGCCTGCAGATGCCTGTAGCAGCAAGCCAAGTGATTAGCTTCAGCACTGCCATGAAAGCACCACTTTGATTCCTGTTCAATGTGTATCTCGCAGCTTCATTTGAGTACAAAACAAACCTCTGAAGAAATGAAAGAAAGCTTGGGAGGGGGGAGGAAATAAACCGAGCCTTTTACACTAAACCTCATTATTATTTACTACGGAGTGCAAATTTCTTGAGTTCAATGGAGAGGGGGATTTTCTACAGCAAAGGAGAAGAAAATGGCATTTCTCATTGTAAAGGGACTTCTGCTTCTTTTGGGTATCAAATGGGTCACAAAAGCTTGCAATTGCCTGAGCCCAAGGTTTGCTAGAGGCAAACAAGAGTCTGTATGTACACGCACATGGATCACCCTGCCAGAGAGAGCCCTCTCAAATGCTTTCCATGTTACCTTCTCCCTTCTGCATCGCTGAGAATCGGGACAACGCCCAGGGAGGTTTTGGATGTGCTCTGACACTTCCCCAGACAAATTTTTTTGAAACTGGAAAGGATTTTTTTATTTGTTGGCATCAGTTGTTGGGTTTTTTTACAATGCCCTCCAGCTGCTCTGGGATCCAGGTTAGAATCAAGGTTCAAGCTGCTGCAAGTTCAGAGATGTCACAGGGTCCAATTCACATGTTCACCAGCACAGCTAGGAGATGCACTCTGGGCCCAGCTCCCTCAGCCTCATGGGAGGCTGAAGGAGGGAAGATCCCCATTCCATAAGTTATTGCCTGATTATTGCCAGCTCAGCTCAGCTAATACAATTTCATCCTTAATTAAATCTCTAACTAAACCAGTCTCTGCCCTTACCTTCATACCACCATCAATTTGTACTAACTTTCTTAGATAATTTCAAAGAGGTATCTAGCTGTCCCTTAAACTAATGTGTACAATACTCTTCCAAGAGTTTCCTTAATGCTTTGCTAACTAAAATATTGGTCCTGTTCCTACACTTTTCCACCCATGTCCTAAAATGAAAGCACTTCTGAGTGTGACCAGTATGTACCTACTCTGCAGACATCCCTTAAGTTACTCAAAATACTCACTTTTATTGTGAATGAATAATAGACTTGTAAGAATTTTTTACCAGAAGGAATCTCAATTTAAAGTTTACCTGCCTGCCTTTTCCAAGGTTAGCAATAACTTCCTCCAGAAGAAACAGTGATCAAAACATCACACAAAATTTTTGATACAGTACTGTATATGTAGCAATTATGTTCTTCTGAACTTACATTTAACACAATTTACCTCTAGTAACTCATCACTACAATCATACTACAAAAATGAACGAATCCACATTTTTCTATGACAATTTCTGAAGTTCTTTACTGTTTTTTACAGTTCTCCTTGCTACCTACCTACTAGCAATTTATCTAGCATAGAAAATACCTGTTTCATTACTGCTGTATTTACATTGGTTTTATGTTTAAAAGCCTATGCATCTATACCACACAAATCTTCTGCTCTAGAATACTGTTTAATTGTTTGTCATTGATAATATCCAAAATCCCAGCACTAATGAAAATCCCATCTACATGCATGAAAAGGCTGGAGTTCTGAGAGCTTTCAGCCTAGATAAGCATCCCAGGCTTTACTCAGGAGCTGGAGCTGAAATGTCTGAAGATGCCTTTTTAAGGTTACAATACAGGTCAAAGCTGAGAGGGAGATGCAGGGCAGCTGGAGAGAAAAATTAACTTGAATTATTATCAAGTGAGAGCTGGATTAATTCCATTACATTATGATGCTCCTGCACTGCAAAGAGGCCATAGATCCCAAAGACTTTAACTCTCTGAGTGCATCTCTGTGTCTCTGAAGACAGAACAATTAATCTTTTCTTAAGTTTTTCTGCTGCACTTATAAGGCTAACCCTCATTTGCTTCACAGCTATTGATCAGCACAAGCCTCTCTCAGGAAGGGTGCGTGAAGAGTAGAGATGGGGAACTTCACTGCATCAAAATTTAGGTCAGTTGTTTTTAGGGTTTTGTTTCACAGTATAATTTACACTCCTCTAACATGTAGCTCTTTGAAAAATGTAAGTGTAGCAGTCACTGATGTATCTTAATGAATCTGCTTGTGTCCTAATTTAATTGTACCATCAGATATGCCGTACAGAAATACTGATCTTCTACTGTGGCTTTCCTACTCTCATCTCACAGCCCTTCCAGTGGCAGTGGAAAGAAAGGATGCCAACCCTGTAGCCATCAAAATAACTGAAGCACTGACCTTGGTCAGTAGCCATCTCAGGACTGAACAGGGACAAAAATTAGAGAAAAAAAAGGAAATTATTTATTTGGACTTGGACAAAAGAAAATGCATCAGTCTGGGCTCTCTTCATTTACCACAACTAATCGTGACCAAAAAACCCCACTCCAAACCACCAACAAAAATAGTTCTCATTTTGCTTCAGGTCTGGTGTGATGTTCTTTAACTGTTTTTTTACTGAAACTACATAGCCAGCACACAGAAAACAAAATGAAGGTGACCTTGTTTGTAGGAATCACTGTCCGTTCCATTCTCAAGTGAAGCACGACCAACTGATAATCCTCCTCCTCCCCTTTCTCTCTGCAAAGGAAGTCACTTTCCACTGAATTCTTTTCTAGCTACCATGAGGTTCATAAATTCCTCCGCACAGAGATTCAGAAGGCTGGGATTCAAAACCAGCTTTGTCAACTGCTGTCTTAGAGCAGCTTTTGAATGACCCATCCATTGTGAGCATTGTGCCAAGCCAGCTACAGTCAAAAGTGTGCTGCAAAGGCAGCTGGGCCAATGCTGCCCATGCTAAATCCAGAAACAGCTGGATGTTTGCAGAGCATCATGCCCACACCAATAAGCCACACGTGGATGCAGTGCCACCCAAATGCTGCTAGATGGATCCCTAGGCCCCAGGCCAATGTGCCTGCAGGGCGTTGTGCTGTATGAACTCTGGGCTGTAGCAGAAACCACAGCTCTTTTGCATCAGTGAAAAGGCACTGCGTTCCTCCCCACTCACTTCTGATACCAAAATTCTCCTGAGAGATTATGGTGAAATCTCTGTGGGACTGGCTGGTTGACCTCAAAGCTTGGCCAAAATTCCCTTCTGTAATGTGGAGCAAACACAGAGGCAGAGGATCTGTGATTGTGGCTCAGCCAGTCTCTTTTTGAGAAGAAGCAAAACTTCCCTTGCCCATTTCCTTTCTAAGGTGCTCTGCTGTAAAACTCCTCTGGTTGAAGCTCTCTAGAAGCTTGGGACAGAAGCAGAATAAAGGCTTTCTTCAGTACCCTGACAACCCCAGCACGCCATCACTGACACTCATGGCACAACTGGAAAGTTTCCAGACAACTTCAGCTATGATGAAGCAAGGACCCCATCTCCATTCAAGTTAACATTTTGAATATATTTTACTCTTGGGGTTTTTGTTTTGACTGCCTCATTTGGCAGGATTATCCTACATGATAGTCAAGCCAAGTCAGATGTCTCTGTTGCCAGCATTAACTAGAGTGGCACAACTGATGCTCACACATCCCTCTACCCTGGGACGGATAAGCTATGACAACCAGAGACAAAGAACTGTCTGAAGAATCTGCCCAAAGTGCAAGTGAACAGGAGGAAAATCATACACAAGTGGTGGCCGCACCATGAAATGATAAAGCAGAAAAAGGACAGCCGAGGCAGGGCAAAGAGCCAAAGCACACTGGGATTGGCAGACATGTACAAACACAGACAGAGATGTAGATGTAGCTCCTGTTGTCAACATATATTTTTATAGGCATAATTTTAGAATACTTAACAAGGCCATACACATTTTCGGTTTGGAAACACAATCTATTTGTTCACTCTTTTTCTATGGCCGGACAAAGGGCAGTATTTATTAGGTGAAGTGTCTGACAAAGCCTTTAGCGCTGTTAATCACACCAGCTTCCTTGATATATTAAGCCTATTAAGACTTAACTAGATAAAGATGCACATGTTACTAAGTG
This sequence comes from Corvus moneduloides, assembly GCF_009650955.1. NCBI lineage: Eukaryota > Metazoa > Chordata > Aves > Passeriformes > Corvidae > Corvus > Corvus moneduloides. The sequence goes on along the minus strand of NC_045481.1, from coordinate 48,212,136 downwards.
AATCACCTTCTATCTGTCTAATGGAAACCAAGTGTTGATTTAAGTGGAGTCATCTGTTTAAAAAGGAGAGAGAAAGAAATTGAAATAAACCCAAGATTAACAGATGTCACAGAAGGGTCAATGACGAGCAATGTTGGATCCAAGACTTTTAAAATAGAAACTTACATGAATATTTGAACTCACTTGAATATTTCTCTCTGCTTGACTGTGAAAATACAGCATTTAATATAATTTGTTTATCTTTCAAAATTACATGCATAATTATCTATATGTATGACAGTTTTTGTGTCATGTAAGCAAGTTTAGTCCTCTCCTAGGTTCCCGGGCGACAAAATGATGTTAGTAGATTAATTTCTAGATGATTTAAAATGCACTGTCTAAAATAGACCCAGTACATTTATATTGGCTGGGTTGGTGTGGTTTATGTGTTTATATATGCTGTTCTTAAGTACTGGATGGTTTTAGTATTAACGGGCTATGATTATGTTGAACCCTGCACTGGCCAATATAACTATTCAGAACTAGAGGGGTGTTTAAACACAACAACAAAAAGGAATGCTGATTTGTGGTTAAGTCCCAGACATGGCTTAAGTTGAATTCCTGGCTGTGCCACAGATGCCACTGTGATACCTCAGGCAAGTCACTTCCTGCACGTTAGCTGTAAAAGCTAAACCTTCCCTTCTCTAAGCTAAAGCTAAGTTCCCTTCTCTATTTTGTGTGGTTAACCTGTCAGAGCAGGAGCTTTCATGCCATGACGGAAATAACAAAGCTGCTACAGAGGTGCATCCAAAGGGAAGCAGCCAATCAGACTGTTACACCCATGGCATACAAGGTCAATCACACTGTGCCGGGTGGGGCTGCTGGATGGAGCCACCAAGTGGAGCATCACTTAGTTTGGGACAGAAAGAGAGTCTGTGACATGGATTCACAGCCCTGTGCTAACTGCTGAAACAGTGGGATACTTTGAAAACATGTAAGATGATGTTGTAATCGTATTTGCTCTAGATTTTTATAGATTTCTTTTTTCTCATGCAAATCTTAACTTTCTTGTTGAAAGGTGAGTTGTAGTTTTGGGACAACCCCAGTGGATAGGACACAAGAACAGAGAAGGATCTGAGAAAACTGTATTTGCCATTTTGGTTTCCTGAGCCCTAGGAGTGGTAGGTATATTTTGAACCATGTGTTCATATTCTACTTTCATTGACTGCCTGTTTTCCTTCTTATCTTCCCTCTGACTCCCATAGCTCTAAGTAGGAGTCAGAGAGCAAAGACTTCTTCTCCTATTTCTCTTTCTGGTCCAGTTTTGGTGTGCAATTTTTAGCTGAGGGTGGGGAGGGGTGGGGGGGAACAGGAGGACCAGATAAGGTATCAGAAGGTATGGACATTGTGTAAGAAAGGGAGTATACCTCCCTTTACTCTTCCAAGAGCTGAATAGATTCCAACTCTGAAAAGACTGCAGCCTGAATAGAGTCCTTTCAGCTCCATCCACTTCTCCTCCCTAATACTCAACTGCAAATGAAAATAAAGTATTTTAATTCCAGCGAGATCACTCTAAAAACAGACCTTTGACAAGGAAAAATTTCAACTTTGTTGCATCTAATTTCAGTAAAGGTTCATCCCAGTGTATCAAACCCAAAACTTGCCATTTATGTTGGGCTGTTTTTTGGTTGCTCATCTGCAACACCACCCACCCACCCCCAGAAAAAAAAAAAAAAAAAAAAAAGGCAGAGATTATCTTATGGTCATTTCTTTTCCTTTAACCTATAAGAAAGACAAATAAAAGTTGTCTGTGCAGCATGCTGTGCACACGTGTTGTTCACTTAAATCCCTTTTCTCTGATCCGCTCTACAGGGCATTTAGTCCATACAACTGTTCCACATTCTCCCTCAGCATATGCACCATGCATTTCCACTCCACATCAAATGTAAACAGTCTCTGCACAAGAATGATGGAGGCTAAGTTTCAAATCTTGCTTGGGTTTATCTCTGAATGCCAGACAAAACAGGCTTTATGTGGTTTGACAAAAGATCGAGTCATCCCCATTTGCAGATCTTACATCCACTTGCATACCTACTCAAATATAAACACCGCCAGCAGATCCCCAAACCAGAAACTAATCTGAAGATTGTTTAAAAGATTGTTAACTGGTAAGGCATTATTTAATTCCTCCAATCCCCCCCACTCCCCAATTTCCTAGATTTTATAGGATATATTGCATGTTAGCTGAAAGTCCTCTGGGATTTCTGCTCTTAATAAGCAAGCAGACATCTGTGTGGATCATAAGCACACACCCATTGCCAGTGTTTTTATATATATGTATACATATATATATATATATGTAACACTTTGAATTGTAGATAGAGAGATATATATGTGTATATATATGTAACACTTTGAATTTGTAAAGGTTTACACTCTGCCCTCAGCATTATGATTCCCAACTGCTGTCTACATCCACAAGCACTAGAAATTTGCAGTAAAATCTATCACAACTCACTTAAACAGGAATTCTTCTCTTCAGGAGCATTTTTTTTGCCTTTTTACTTTTCATAAAATCTGTAGAGGAGTATCACAGACGACTCATGCAAATGAGTCACCAGAGCTTAATTAGTCATTGCTTTTGAGTACTAGTGTAGCCACTGGATGCTAGCGTGAACTACCCTCAGCCAGTCTTCTTGAGAATAAAGATCATATTTTGTATCACTTCATTTTTCAGTGCTGAAGAAGTGTACACTCTCATTTCCTGTAAATAAGCCAATGAGCTGCAGTATTCTCACTATCTGTGGATTTATGTTCAATACTAGCTTTTTTTTTTTTTTGATGTAATCCCATTTACTCTGATCCAAGAGCTGACACTTCAGAAACAGACCACAAAACACCACAAGCGCTTGTAACACTGCTCTGTAGGCCAGGCAACTATACCTAAGCTACTGTACCTAGGAACTCTCCTACAGGTTATAGATAGCACTTAACATAGTATATATTAAACCATTTCAAAATTTATGCAAAAATTGGTTGGCAGCAATAGGATCTAATGTTATTCAAACAGATAAAATTAGTGCTAACAAATGGATGCAGGTGAAGGCCACTCCAAAGACCTTGCAGTCCTCAAGGTATGGCTCTGCCAACACTCCCATGGAGGTTCTCTAGACAGGCACAGGGGGCTGCTTACATGGCCTTTGTAAACAGATCAGATCCAAGGCACGGCACAGCAGTGTTCCATGAGGCTGTGTGGGTGACCAAATTCAATAGCAAGCAGATGTGTATAAAGCCTAGCATAAAACAGGTATATTGAACAAGACCTAAGTTTCTCTGCCCCAGTTACCTTGCTTCTAGTGCAAGGCTTGTAGCAGAGTCTCAAGAAAAAAGTGTAAGAAAGTACATATGCATAAAATCATGGTTTTCCTTTTTTTTTTTTTTACCAACTCATCGCTGACTACTGTTTAAAGTACTTGCTAAACTGGAGTTTACATACAGACATCTTGTTTAATAACCCTCTAGTGAGCCTTTCTCCATGGCTTCGCCTAATCTCTCTCTCAGTTTGTTTCTAGTCTAGCTACTGAAGCTTCTGGCAGCAGTGAATCCAACAAGTAATTATTTTTTGTTTTCATTTTTCACTCTGTATGCCTGATAATTTTATTTTGCTGTAGCTGGCAAGATGGGAAGTATAGGACACTGGACACAGAAATCTGTCGTTTTTTATTGTTTACCTACTGAAATATTATCAGATTGGTGAGAGAGAAGCTATTAAAACTGTAAGGCTGCCTAACGACCCAGATTGTTGAAGGATGTGCTTAGTTGTAGCCCAATTTACAGAAAATGGGCATCCTCCATCACAAAGTTCAGCACGGAAATTGCTTCCGTATGCTTGTACTTCGGCATCTGGAAAAAGACTAAGGATTAAATTAATAGGCATACTTAATCTTCCATATGCCTCAATATTCCTCCACATCCCCCAGGTTATTACTTCTGCATTACTGCAAGAACTACATACAAGATGAGTAACTGCTTGGTGGTGTTTGTTATGATTTTTATTGATTTCACATATCTTTTAAAATTTCCAGCCAAACCCACAGCTTTTACACAGAACCCACAGTTCTGTTTCTCAGTATTGGGAAGGCAAATCCTCACAGACCTACTGCAGAAGCTGCCAGTATTCAACACCTGAAATTCCTAATGCATGTTCAGCCTGCAAAGTGCTGAATATTTTCATGCCAGACACTTTCTAAAGCCATCTCTCCAAGTGATGGTTTCAACCCTGCTTTCCAGCACTGGCCAGACTGTGGGGTTCTTTGTCAGTCTTTTACCATCAATATCTATTTAAATAAATTCAATTAATCAATTTATATCCAATTAAAAAGAAAGCTGAAATGTGCAACAAGGGCATCATCAGTCAAGGGCTTTTCTGAAGTTTTCACTAATTGCTCTGCTACCCTAGGAAGCACAGTAACTGTTCCCAGGCTACAGAATGACACTAAAAACAGAAGAAAAATCCGCCAAGGTTTGATCCTGTGTTAGATAATGCAGTTGTTTCACATGAAACTGGAAAACTGGCCACACATGAAGAATTATTTTTGGTGAACAAGCTATCAACATGAAACTGGTATTTTTGAACTTGGGAAGATGTAGATGAGATAACACTTTTCTAAGTAAAAGGTTAAACTATCGAATGTGTGCTGGTAGGATTGTAAATATGGAGCATCAAAGAATGAGACAGAAATAGGTACAGATCTATATTTTCATTTATGACAGAAATGCTATCATAAAAGTAACATATCCATGGTGCTGAGCAAGAGTATGTCACAACAACCAAAAGAAGAAGTTCTCTCAAAGGCACACAACTTTAATAAATCTTAATACTTCTGCCTACCACAATAAGGGAAAGCTAAAATGTTGGCTTCTCAGGTCAAAGGAATGACCTGTCACCTTCAACGGTCTCTGCAGCATGTCCTAAACTTTTCTGCATTGGATGGGCTGGGAGTTCATTATTAGAAATGGCATGATTACAATTTGCCTTATGATACAATAAAATAGCAGATTTATTCACATTACAGTGAGATTCCTCTGCAATGTATAGCTCAAGTTCATATATTTTTAAGGAAATCAGTAAGATAAATGAATCAGATATGAAACCTTTTGCAATAGGGAACTGTTAGTTGACTAGAAAGCAAGAGTGGAAAAGAGCAAGAATCAAGTCAGAAACTGGACCTAGACTTATCAATGGTCATTCTGTTCATTGGAACTGTTTTCAACATGGTTCCAGTCAAACTGCTTTCTAACACATGTGTGGGCAACATAAATGCTCTGGTGAAACAATTACAGAAAATTATTTAGCTAGAAGAAAATGTCATACCATATATATAAATGTTGTAAGATACAGTCTTCATCATTTTTGAAAGCCAACTCAAAGAAGCCTTTGCATTTATTTCTCTTTAAAAGTTACATAGTTGGCACTCACTGCAAAAAATATATCCTATATTTATCATATCCTTACAATTTAACTGACCTCTATATGTTTAGCATTCACAGACATGGTAGATGGAAGACAGAAAACCAAATCAGCATAACCAGAACTGAAAAGGCCTGTGAGAAGTACACTGCCTTCCAGCTTTGGTTTCCAAGATCAGTTCATATTTCCACTAGTCAACTCAACAAGCACAGCAGCACCTATTTTAGGTTAGGTGTTTTCATGTAAAAGATCTGTTTTTAATTGATTTTAAAAGTGGTGCTATCTGCTTTCCAAGTAAATCTGAAAAAATTCAATGATCTCTATGTTGCTCTCTGGGTTAGTACTGGTTAGAAAATAAGGGTTCACCTTCTCAGCTGTAAGTCCTAATTTTAAAATAACAGAAAGAGAGCATAATGTCTACTGCTCAGAATGGTTTTTAACATTTTTTTGTAAATCTGGGTTGTGCTGTTCTGCTCTGGGAGGTCCACAGGCAGGACCTACAGACATCTGGGGCAGTCTGATTTGTAGGGACAACAGGAAGAGTCCAGGGACTGGCCACTTTTAGCCTTCACTGCATAGTCTAGATGGTTTTGTGCAGTGCCCATATTGAAGTCTGAATTTCCTTAGCACAGCCAAGCAGAAAGCCTGGTTGATTACTTGAGAAGTGCAAACTGCGCCTGTTATAGCTAAATTAATGGTTGGCAAAAAGCTGAAAAAGAACAGATTAATGTGAAAATTAAAAAGCTAGCATTGCAGTCATTTATAGCCAAGCTGAAGTTAGTGCAGTGAAAAGAAAATAGGAGGGCAGGACACAGAATTTCCCAAGTGCACTGTGGGCTTGCTCCTGGCTGGAGCTGCTGGGCACACCCAGCATTAAGCCCCTGGCAGGCAGCACTTGCGGTGTGAGGATGAGGAGTGCCGTGTGAGGAGGAAGGGCACTGTGCACACACAGCTGGGCCCATCTGGAAAAACTGTTTTTGATTTTGAGCTTGGTAGCAAGCCAGCTGTGGCCAGGTTCCTTGAGGGGAGGCTGAATAGTCACTCACAGATGTTTCAAGGATAAAAAGAGAAGGCTAGTCACCGCAAATAAATTGATTTGCTGCTGTAATCCTGCTCAACAACATTCCCTGAGGTATCTACATGCACACTCTGGGACCATTGGCACTTGGCAGGGTGTGTGAGCCCCGCCTGGGTGCTGCACTCCTGCTGTTACATTCCCGCTGGACCACAGCTGGCTGAGTGGGCTGTGGGCAGCCCCCTGCACCCAGCATGGCAAGACACCTTTAGGAGAGCACAGCATTTGCCACCCTCAGCTTGGTAAGCAACAGAGAACAATGCAAAGTCAAAATACGCTGTGATTACATGTTGGATCGTGGTTTCTTTTCACGAAGGCCTCTCAGGCTGTGCAGTTTCTAGTTACATTCACAAAACCACCTTTTCAGTGTCTTGCCAAAATTACAACATTCAGCAGGAAGGAATCTGCAGGAAGGTTCTTGCAAGTGTGATTCATCCCTTTGGCTTTTGCATGTTAGGAAACAACCTTTAGGTTCAGGATCACAAACTGCGTAAATCACAAGGTCAAAGTTTCTCTCAGTGCACAAGATGAACAGACTACAGGACTCTCCCTTAAATGAGCATGTTCCTAAGTTTACAGAAGGAAACACAACATTTTGCTGATGTCAATACTTGAAAATTCAGGCTTTTGCTGCGAAGAACCATAATTCCTCCTCTGACTTACAGGAGATTTTTCAATTGCACAAGAGGTGTTCAGATGTTGACACTAGCCTGCAGCACTGAAAATCTCTCCTCCTGAAGTCCAAGACTGAAAACTAATTCACAAACCAAATGAGATGAAACTGTTTAAAATATTTTGTCACCTTAAAAACCATCTAATATCCTTAATACAGTGCTTTGCTCAGGAAGGATTTAACTGTACGTTGAAAGCATACCAAGCAACATGTACTTTATGGGAAAGAGAGGGCCAATCTCTGAGAGCAAAAACACCAAAAAATTAGCTTTGGCCACCATCTACAGCTGCAGCAAAAATGTGATTCTAGTGTTGCCAGTGTGTTTTTATGTTAACCACTGTTTGCTGAGTCCAACTGAAATCCTCTATTTTTAGCCTTTCAGCTACTTTCAGATAAAATTCCTGCAGATAGGACTAGCTGTATAGGGCAGATAACATACAGCTCTGAAACCACAGATGACCTCATGCAACTGCAAAGAAAGAAGGGTCTGTTACTTAAAACAAGGCTAAAATTTAACCCAGCTATACTAAAATTATACAGGGAGTGTTTTACAGTCCCATTACAAGACATAAAAACCCAGTCACTATAAATTCACGGTGTACTTATTTGTAAGGATGTTAAAAAGAGTAATTAATAACCCCCAAACAGCTTATCTCTGAGCCTGTACAACACCAAGGCTTTCCCAGGCTCGCTGGAGATTTTACAAATAGCACTGAGAAGCTGCTTTAGCTGCCATTTGAGAATTATTTGTCCACACTGAAAAGTCATTGCTCTTTGTCACAAGTCACAAGACATTTTCTAGTGTTCCACACTTTTAGTTGACATTATGGAGAGAAAATAAATAAACGTAATCCAAACTTTCTGGAAAGGGCTTCCATGTGTAAGAACACATATTAACCACAGATGTGAGGGAGCACTGCACAGTGATTCTTTTTTGTGCTAAATGCACTCTACCTTCCTCTCTTCTACTTCAGTCTCCCTGTGTGTCCCCCCATATACCAAAAGAAACCTGTTTCCCTTAAAACACAGTTATTTCCAGGAGACTGCAGTCCTGAGTACTATCATTCAAGTTTATGGAAGTATTTAAGGAGGAATATGTAAGAAACGGGCACATTAATACAGATCAGGGTGCTAGTTTGTAACCCTTGGGATGTATTGATCACACCTCTTTTAGTTTGCCAAGTATTTGCTGGATGTTTCTTCAGAACAAAACCTTCATAAGGTTACCACATTTTCCAGTAGTGGAAGAAACACTCTGAAAGCTCTTTTCCTCAGGAAAAAGCTTCAATCCTTAATAACGAAAGAACAGGTCAGATATATGATTGAAATAATCTTCAAGAAAAGAAATGCTTTCACTCCCTCACCAAATCACTCTAAGAGATCAGTAAAAGATTCAAACTGTTATTCTTAACTCCTCCTTTCTTTCTTAAATACCAGCATAGGCAAACCTGTATTTTTTAACAATGACACAACCTCTACCTGTCATCTATTTTTTCAAGCATAGCTAGCATTGAAATAAAGGGTTACAAAGCACTTAACTGTTAATTTGGGATTATAGAACAAGTCTGATTTTTTTGGATTCACATCACTTGGAAGGAGAAACTCCATTTATCATAAGGAATGAAAACCAGGATGGAACAAGGTTTGCTATTTCCCTCTCTGAGGAATTGTAGGTGGACTTATGTAAACAACAGAGCAACGATCAAAGGCAAATCTTAGGCACCATAATATGCTGAGGTATTAAAGGAACAGAGCCTTTTATCTGTTGGGGAGGAAGGAAGTAAAGCATTGAGATATATGTAATATATACAATTAAAAATAAAAAACCCCAAGCAAGTCCCAAAAGAGACTGAAATCAATTAAATTCCGGTTCTTTTCTTATTCTGTTAAAATGATGAGAACCAAAAACGCAATCTGCGACAAAACTTACGCTCCATCACCTGGAAAAGCCAGGCATTCAACTCTCTTTTAAGTCGAATTTTCCTTCACATCCTATGAAACAAGCACTGTTTGGTCACAAACCATGTCCTCATTCACTGCCTGTTCAACTGAGGCTTACCTTGTCCTCCACTCTGTTCAGCCTGGCACCAATCGTGTTATTTCCTCGATCTTTGCTTTTCTCTGTGGAACAAGAAACATTTTCAAATTAATATATGGTGGTATAACAAAATAGCAGCAAACCACAACAGGGTGTGTTTAACTAGCCCACCAACACCATGTAACTGAACACCCTTACCAGGCTGATAGATCCATTCCTTAAAAGTAGTTTTTTGTTTCTTTTAATAGTACTGGCCCACACCAGGGCTTTTAATAGCCCTGAGTTTAGGGCATTTTTAATCTTAGTTTTATGCTTTAACCATGGAAAGCAAAAATGTTCCCAATTAAGTTAATGTTTTAATTGCCATTTAAAAACAATCTGCCAGTATGCAAAGGACTCTACAGACAACTTGAATAACACATTTGGTAACATTTTATCTTTTTTTCCCCACTATAAAACATATAGAAAGATGAATTTTCAGATGACATAAACAGAGAGTTTTCATTAGCCACACTTGTCACAAACTTAGTGCTTTGTGCTCCTTTTCCAGCCTCTTTTCAAAGCTATCAAAGATCTATGTGAATATTACCAATTTCACAGGAACTCTGTAATCTTACCACACCAATTTATTGAAAATATGGTGAGTCTCAGAAAGACTAGGGCCAACATTTTGAAAACTTCAGTGAAAGTTGGCGCTTTAAGAATCTAAATAACAACAACCCTCATTTAAAAGTGTTGATGACTAGATATTATTGGCAATGCTTAATCTTCAGAGCACAACCAGTTGGCACTGTTTAAAAATTTGGCAATAAAATGAAGTATTTTAACAAGTATTTTCCATTAATTATACGTTCATCAGATTCGTTTTAGACACATCATTTGCATTAACTTACCTGAGACAGAGATAAAAAGAGATGGCTTTCCTATGGACTGGTCCAACCTATAAAACAAAAAGAAAACATTTTTGTTTTTTATCAGTCTGAACCAGCCTCTTCACTCTCCCTAGCTGAAGCAGGGAGGCCTCTTCACAAACAAACAAAGTGAAGTTCAGACAATTCTGGTTTGTCCTGTAAGTGAAGCAGTTGCTTTATTGAGAGTAGCTCAAGAGTAGCTTGAAATTAAAAGTATAGTAACAAAATGGGATTTGACTTAGATTGCTCTATAGCTTCTTTAACCACTGCAAAGTTTTACCATGCCCATCACTTTTCCACATGATCAGCATTGATTTGTCTTTTCCTTGTTCTTCTGCAGCTTTCTTGTTGCATCTGTCATCTCTTAGTTTGCTCTTACATGCAATACTACCAGAGCAGGTGAGAATATTGCACTCTCCAGGTATGACACAGCCCCTAACATATAGGGATTGCAGTCTATAGTCACAGCTAGCAGGGACTGAGGTAATACATGTAAGTCCCAATCATCAGATTTCTAAGCTTTTTTGCCTTTTCCTCCCTGTGTGAAAAAGAAACTTTACACAAATGCCATTTCATATTCCCTAACTTTGCACAGTCCTGCCAATATGGCACCTTTACCCCTGTCAGTTTTTTATCCGTAGACCCCAATCACTGCCCAATTTACAAACATCCTTCTGCTGCTGTTTACAGGTACACCAAGGCTGGGCTTCACTGATGTACCTCCTCTGTAGCTCCTTGATTCGCACCATCAGGTTGAGGTGGCCCTGGGAATATTGCTCAATAACATCTCGGACATCATAGGGCTTTCTGGCTTGCTGTAAAGTAAGAGACAAAAAACATGCCTTTTAGTCAAAAGGATGGAGGAATGGTCAGTGGCGATGGAGATGTTTTTGAAGAGTAAACAGTAAGTTCTTTTAACACTGTGTAAACATATGAGTTATTTTGATTGTTGCCATGATCACACATTTTTGGTGGAATAATTCTGACAGTTCTCATTTCATCCACTTTTTTCTTACTGCAGGTCTGTATGCCTTTCAAGAGATAATCCACTGAACCTGAGCTCAAAAGAGCTTGGAGCCAAAAATGTTTATCTGGCACTTTGCTCAGCAGTCTGTGCACACTCCAGTTTTTTCTAGAAGTAAGGTTCATATTCCTTGGCCACTGAAAAATAAAGAGGTCGTGCACATGCACAAACCCCTGTTCTCAGTCAGCAGTTGAGGTTCACAGTTCAGGTCTTACCATGGGAAGTTAAAACACAGTCCTAAATGAAGGTGCATGACTGATTTCCTCTTCCTGAAAGACTGGCTGAGCTTTCAAAACTGCTGGGAAACACTGGTGCAAGAAATGCCCTGTGTCTGTAATTTGCACCTCATATATGGAAAGGACTTAATTTGACCTATTAGTAATAAAACAAGTTTTGTGTAGTATTAAAGGCAATAGCATCAACCTATAAACACCAAGACTAACTGCAAAGCAAGTTAATGAACGTGTTGAAGGGCAGCAACAAATTTAAGATACCTTTAATATAGAGTCCAATCCATGCCAGAACTGGGGTTCCCAGCACAGAAAAGACATGGACCTGTTAGAATGAGACCAGAGGAGGCCACAAAGATGATCAGAGGGCTGGAGCACCTCTGCTATAGACAGGCTGAGAGAGTTCTGTTGGTCAACCCGGAGAAGAGAAGGCTCCAGGGAGACCTCACTGAGGCCTTTCAGTATTTGAAGGGGGCTTTTAAAAAAGATGGGGACACATTTTTTACAAGGGCCTGTAGTGATAGCAGAAAGGGGAAATGGCTTCAAGCTGAAAGAGGGCAGGTTCAGATTAAATATTAGGAAGAAGTTCTTTAGTGTGAAAGTGGTGAGACACGGGTTGCCCAGAGAAAATGTGGATGCTCCGTCCCTGGAAACGTTCAGGGTGAGGTTGGGAGGGGCCCTGAGCAACCTGATTGGGTGAAGATGTCCTTGCTCATGGCAGGGGCTTTGCACTAGATGGCCTTTAACAGTCCGTCCCAACCCAAACTATTCTATGATTTCTGACTCATTCATTATGCTGTTTATAGAAACTCCACAGATAATTTTCAAGGTTTTGTAAAACCCTTGGTAACGCTGAGTTACAACTTCTCCTTTCTTGCACCTTTTGAGAACAAGGAAAAGAGTTTTCAGTGGTAGCTTCGACGACACCAGAACTTGGATCCCTTTTGAAGTCTCAGAAGTATTTTGTCACCTGTAGTTCAAAAGCAGATGTCTCTGCACTGCTTTATCTTATTTCCCAAACTTCAGGATTTCCTTTATTCCATGCCATAAATACCTTTTTTTTCTAAGCCAAAGGAAAGTGAGATACAATACAAAAAACAGTGGTATCTTTATGCAGTCCTCTGCACCTGCCTGGGAAGTAGCACCCACATTTCAGGAATAACATTGCTTCATCAAACAAATTACATTTCAGTCTCCCAGATTCCCCAAGTGAACTGCAAGCCTTGGGTGAATGTGAGATACTCTCTAGTGGAAGGCTGAGCAGGACTGGGAATTGCTTCAATCTAACCAAGAAGCACAGAAGAATTCCCAAGCATCCCAACTGCTTACACACACAAAAACCATAACTGACATCCACAAGGAAAGAAATATGAATCAGCCATGGCACAAGCCCGTAAATCTTTCCATGGACTAGTACTGTAAACATGGTGATATTAAGAAAAAAAAGAATTCTTGGTTTCTTTCTGTTCTATAAATAAGGGAAGATGTTCAGTGAGAATAAAGATGCAGAGCTTTCCCTTGCCACCCTCATGCTCTGCCACGGGAGCCTGACAGTAGTGTAGGTATTTCCCTGCCTGTTTTTCATTTACAGGGCTGTTTCTTTCTCTTTAAAACAAGAACTGAAAACCAAGAGTAAATAGAATTTATGAATGAAGACAAATTTCTAAGTATGACTGGGTATTTAATAGTCAGTACTGATTTTTCTGTAACTACTTGATATTGAAAGCTGATCTTCCATGAGAAAATATTCTTGATGTTGACCATATCATAATTTTTTAAAAAGAAAAAAACCCTGCAGCAGGCAACAAATGAGTATGGAAAAGACAAAAGCAGAAGCCAGTCCCACAGCTTTCCTTAACTGCTTCTCTTCCTTACTTTTGGTCCTCTGCTAATTAACCAAAACTCATGGCAAAACTCTTAAATAAGTTAAAATTTCCCCCATCATAAATGAAAGTTTGTAAAAGGTACAAAAGCCAATGCCAAATATTAAATGTACACCGCTGGCTGTGGCTGTTGTTGTTCCCTAGTAACTGCACGGGTAGGGAGGCAGACCTGGGAAAGGGAGAGGGGAATCCAGGAAAGGGGAATTTCCGGGAAATGGAACCAAGTAACAGTCAAATAAAATGGATAGAACAACCCGTGAAGCACAGAGCACTGAAATACATAATTTAGTAGAGCACAGTACAGAGATTAGAAAAGATTACACACACAATTCATATGAATCACGTAATATGATGAACTACAAGACTAGAAATGCAAGATTTTCCAGGGAAATTGTAACAAATCAGGCAACAGTTACGTCAGCAGTAGAACTGCAACCTGTATTTTGAATTTATGTTACATATAAAATATTTGCCATGGTAAAAATCAAACCACAAGTTAAAAAGCTATTTTAGAAGGAAATTAACTTACTCAATTGGAAGAATTTACGTGGAAAGAAAATCTTTAAAGTTTTCAAAATGAAAATGGGAAATCAGAACAAATTCCTGGTCTTTGTGTATCACAGTTGTATCCATGTACGTAAGTTTTAAGACTTCTAGAAACTTTCATGTTCAGAAAACAAAGGTTATTTGCTCATTAATCAGTAAGATAACCGAGTATAGTGATTTTCTTTCTGAAATTCAGTTGTAGTATTAGATTTTGTCAAAAACATCTGCTTTATAACTAATACATGAAATTCTTTTTTGGTAGGTAGGGTGAATGAAGTCTAGAAAAGCATTCATTTTTAAGTCTGCTTTCCCTATAACCTACAAAATCCTTCCTTAACCACAAGTCATTCACCTTCACTGATGCACAGGACTTGTGCTGAATGTGATCTTTTGTATAGAATTTGAAACAGTCCTACAGACTTTACGAGAACATAAACGCATCCATAAAAAAGGTATTAATTTTTTATAATATTGTGCTGGGTTCATGGTTATACATGGGCATCATCATAAGAGCTATATTTAAACCTGGACTTTGAAACACAGCCTAAATTTCTCTCCTTCTTTTTAAAGAGGAAATGATACTTCACAAAGACTTGCTTTTCATGTCCTTTGAAAATCTTTGTATCCCTGTTTAGCTTTTCTTTATTTGTTTTATTTATTTATTTATTTTTAAACAGGAAAGCTTTGCTTTCTAACTGGCTTTTGTCCTTCTGATGCCATCACCCCCTGTTATTAGCTGAGCTCTTTAAAAAATATATCTAGTCAAATTTAGGCCTACAGGTGTGTCCTGCAAACAGCTGGTATAGTTTAAGAACCATGCTGGGTTCATGCTGGGACCTATTTTGCAAAATTTTCCTCTTCCTCTCCTTCTTCCTATGCTGCCCTACTCAAAAGCTTCACAGGCATCTCTAAAAAATACTCCTGTAAAGTGCTGTCCTTCCTCAGTGTTCCAGCTAATTTTAAGCATGAATAGCCCAGAGCACTTCAGATAAAATTTGGTTGTGGGTTTGTTCTGGTTTTTTTTCAATAGCTACGGAAAGAAAATATCTGAATTTTCTTTTTTTTTGGAACATACATTTCACATAAACATAAAGCTTAGAAATCAAATATCTACCAGAAGACAGCTGTGCAGACCTCTGAAATGCTGAAAGATACATTTTTAAAATGCAGCTTCTGCTTTACCTTATTTTCAGATATTACATTAGTCTGCTTATTAGGAACAGTACAGTCATTACTTGGCACATGTCGAAGCAATTTAATTTCTTAAGATTATTTTATGTGCATGGAACAGATTTACAACACACTTTGATGAAAGAATAATGACAGTGGTTATCTCTTAATTACAGAAGAGATTTTCAAAAGCACCTTGCGGCTTGAATTTCAAGGTGACTTTGTGCACTAAGTTACTTGGGTGCTTTAGAAAACTATACCTTTGGTGCTCTCCAAATTTTTAAGCTGGATCATAAACCTGCATACAAAAACTGTGGAGAAGTATGAGATATTGCCCTACATTCCTATTGGAGATTCTGCTTCTGAAGGAACAGCAGCGTATCACTTGTACACAGGGGTGACTTGAGATCCACCCCACTTCAGCCAAATGACATCTTCAGTTCTTTAGCAGCAGCTAATACTGGTTATTCAGGAAGAAGGAAGACTGCTAAAGACAGATGAGAGACAACCTTGTTGGGGAGTTTTGCAGATGGCCAGGACTGGGCCTTTTGCAGATGCGAAAGTGAGAGTACAACTGAGAAGCCCGATTAGCAACCGAGATACTGAGCACAAACAAGTTTTAAGTATGAACTCAATAGTCCCATTCTATTCAGTCAAATGCTTTTTCAGCTTCTATCAAATCATCTGCCGCAGGGGACTTTGGTTTATTTGCCAGGTGGATAATGTTGCACGCAGTGTTCAGGCATTTTCAAAATCTGTTTCTGACAAATACCACTTGGGAGGTAGATATAGAACGTGTGGATTTCTTGTTACTGAGCAGTTTAGTTAATACCATGGCAAATATTTTATGATCTAAATTTATGAGAGCAATGATTCAGTAATTACCACAGAGCAAAGGATCACAATCAAGTTTTAGAATGAAAATAAATTAGATTTTAATGGAACAGGCCACATTTAGGCAATTATTCACACAACAGCAGCAGACACATGACTGGAATGGGCCACATCTCTTGCCAAGTTTCAAGTGCTGACCAGCAAGTGCTAAGAAACTTCTCAACAAAATGACTATAAATATTAATTTCAAGTAGTTGAGACATTGTGCCTTTCTTAATTTTAGTTTAATAATGATAATAAAAGGTGAAATGTGCTAGAAGAGTTTTTGAAAGCACTCTTTTCAAGAAAACTCTAGACATGGGAGATTTCAGCCTCAATGGTGACAGACTGAATACATTATACATAACTAACGCAATTTTCTGAAAAGCTCAGGCAACCTTAGTCATAAATTAACTCAAGAATTTAAGTAAAAATGAAAATATGCAAAGTAGAAATGTGTTAAAGAATTCAGGCAGTGCTTCTAAATTTTACAAGGAAATCAAAATCGTGGGTTTGAAGTAGCAGAAGACATTGCCTTACAGATATACTGGACTGTCAATTGAAAATCATCATCATCAACATCTTTTTGATTATAAGTTTTGTGGCCTTCACATTTGAAGGAGAAATTACATTCTCCCTTTTTTGGAGGGTCTAGATTAGAGGTGGGATAGCTTTCTGGCCTATTGTAAGCAGTAGTAGTGAGGTCATGTGTGAAAATGGATGTAGGCAGTTAAGACTCTCTCATCCTTTGCATTTTCAGTTGTGAAGCCTGTTCTCTGAAGATTGACCCTTATAAATTAATTTTAAGTAAAGTAATATATTTATTACCTATATATAAATGTATTCATCTGGTTTAAATCAAGCTGAAGGCTGTTGACACGTGTTTTTACTGGATTAATGAAATTGATTTTTAGAAAGTGTGCAGTCAGAATTTTTTATTCAGACCAGGAAACAAGGTTAATTAGCTACTGTTAAATGCTTATGGCATCACAAGACCACAGCAAGTGGAGCGGCACACAGGAAATGTGTCATTGAGGGCCAGAGTAGGAAAGATAATTGATATCTCACTAACTGGGAAGGAGGTCTCCTACCATGCAGAGGGGAGAAAGGAGAAGAAATGAGAAACCTTCCAATACACTAACAAATTTCCACCTCAGTTTCTTATCAGGACTTCATTATCATTGAGTAAGGGACAGAAACAAGGCTGAGGTAGTATTTTAATCTCTAATCCTACTGACTCGGCATGAAAGCAGCACACAGCTCAGAATTAATGGAGACATACGAGAATGTTTGCACTGCCAGAAAGAGACAGCGATAACAGAGGGCTAAGGGTCAAGTCCATTAGCAGAAAATAACATTTTAATTCAGACTGCATTTCAGGAGTTTAGCCTATTTCCAGTGCATCCACAGTTGACTAACCTGCCATGAAACAACCACCCTATTGAAGGAGGGAGAGAATAGTGGGTGTAGCTCACCATTACTGAAATGAATTGTGTTAGTCTCTCTTAAATTTCTAAAAGAAACAATGGATCAGAATAAAAGGGTTTATTTAGAAAAGGAGCTTTCTATTCACAACTCACCTGGAACTTTTTTTTTGCCACAAAATACTGCATCCTCCGAATCACCTTGATTGCAGCACGGTGGTGCTCCCTCAGCCTGTGGGAAAAAGGAGGAGAGTAAGGGGGGGAAAGAGCATCTCCATCCAGACAGTAAATATAACAGTCTGCAGAAAATCCTTCACCAACACATCAGTGTGCAGTGTAAGTAGTTGCCATCCAGCCTGGGAGCACAACACACCATTCTGCTGACCTTCCTCACCTTTCAAGAAGGCTCTGAAAATCCAGGGTTTTATCTGACCCACGCTAGGTTTGCACACATTTCAGAGCTAAAAGAAGTGTCCACATAACTTCCTTCTGTCTCTAAGCAAACCACCATGCATACCTCCCAGTTTCATTTCCACAAAAGAACCCCCAAACTCCCAAGTTCATGCATATCCAGCCATGAACGGCTTTTATACAGTCACTCCAGAAATCCATCTTTTAGGTTTTTTTGGTTTGTTTGGTTTTTTTGTGGTGTTCACCCCACAATTTCTGCATTACATGTTTCTTCACTTAATGAATCCTGTTTTTTTCCAAGGAATTATTTAAAAAAAAAACACTTGAAAGATTTTTGGTTTGTTGCCTGCTAAACAATCCGAATGGTCTTGTGGTTGCTGGATATAACATCTACATACATATTTATCCCCAAACTGAACTATAACTTAATACAATGAACTATAACTTAATACAATGACAAAATAATCTGACAGGTCTTTAAAAAATATATCCCCCTCTTTGTGCATATGCATATGGTCTGAAAAGAGAATAAAAAGAAAATAATTTGCTCATTGTACTTTCAAATGACAGATTTTCATAGAACCTGACATTATTTTTCAAAGAGTGCCTTAAGACCAACAGGTACTTCAAATTTTTCAAAGCTTGCAAAAAATAATGCATCTTCCTTCTTAACATTAAAATACCATCTCAAACATGAAGCCAATTATTCAGATTGCTCGTTCTATTACTCTTACCAAGATGCACTTGAATGACATTACAGCACCACCTTTATTTCCTTTTTAACTGCATGAACATCAAGTGTTTCTAACTCTCATCCCAAACAGACTTCTACTGATGGCTTTGGGGAGCAGCTGTAAAAGCAGAGTTAGATGTTCCAGATGTTTTATCTTTATAAGCTTATTATTAGTAATACTGATAGACCTGCATATTGAGATGTCACTTTGCAGTGCTTTCTGTTTCTGCTGAAGATGACAGCATTCATACTCACTAAGGAACAGAGAAGTCATATTTAAGTTCTGTAAAAGTTTATACAAGTCTGTGTCTTTAGTAGGATATAGCCTGGTATCACCCAAGCCTCTTCAGCTAAACATAACCTGGAATTTTTATGAGTGTTCAGGTGTTCCCTCAGGATAGATCTCCCCCAGCAAAAAAATGTTCTGCATGTGCAAATGGTGGATGCCTGTTGTCTGAATAGGTGTAGCTGGGGTGTTCCCCTTCTGAAAACTCACCCTTTTTTAAGCAGAAAAACCGCTTTCTGCAAAGCCAGAAACAGAACCAAAAAGAGCCATCATTTCCTACTTCTAGCTATTGCCTCTTGGGTGAGTTCTTTCTGTTATAGAAATTGTTCAGATTTAGCAATGATAGAAAAGATTACTTTCTCCAGAAACAGCATAAAAAGCACTGCGTTTCAAGCTAATAATATACAGCTTTTCACCACAGGTCTACAGATTTTTATGCCTCTAAGTTATTTATATAAATTGTCTGCACCTCAAAAATTATACACCAAACCTGCAGTTGGATCTGCATAGGAAGTCCTTTCCCTCTTAACACCTTCCTGAGGTGTCTTGGAGGCACTGTCTCCAGGTCCCTGTTCCCACAGATCTGACTGCAACATCACGGTTCGAGTTACAAAAGTGGAAATTTGCTACTCCTGACTGGAATGGCCGTGTGCTTGGATCAATTCCCAGTGGACAGAGTTAGCCTAATGCTACTTCAGGAAACCCCTGTTCTGTGAGCCTGTGCTGCATCATTCTGCTGCTAGGGACTTGGACGACTTCCCCAAAACCCAAAGGAAATAGAGTGTTTGGGCTTTTAAGTTCTGCTTCACAGAGATGGGAGCCAAAAAGGTAAACACGGTTTAATTTTCTAGTAAATATCAAAGGTATGATATCATGCAGCTATACATCCTATACATAAAAGCACACAAAAACATCTTTTGACAAATAGAAATATATTTGAATTGCCATAAAACTGCTTGTAGTATTTTGGTTTAGGCCTCATTTCCTCTGGGGTGTTCTTCACAGTCCATTATTTCTGAGTAAACCATTTTTCTTTGGGACAGCCAGTCACCAGTAGAGCACACCAAATCCTTCATTCTCTATCTAGAGGACAAGCCCCATCCATAAGCAAGGCAGGCAGATAATAAAAATGATATTTGCCATTCAGTGAAATAACAAAGCTACACCAGCAAAATGATTTTCCAATGCACCTATTCACCATCAATCATTTTTCAGTGCTAACATGAACTACCATGCCAGGAGGGAAAGTTAATATTCTCATTTTAATCCTTCCCATTTTCAGCTCCAGTAGGAATGCTTACAGTGAGCTTGTTTCTGCTTATGCTGTAAAATGTAATTCTGCGCAACAGGCTGTCCTGATTCCTCAAGATTAAATGCTTCTGCGATGAGAGAAGGGAATAAAGGATTTAATTAGTAGCCAAGGTTATGATTCACGGTTGTTTGATCTCTTTGGCAAACTGGTAACAAATGCTTTAGTAAATTGAGAGCTTAATCATTAACTGGTGATATTTGTTTGTTCAGCCACTTGTGACATCTCTGAATTTTGGTTACAGAGGGACTGTCTGCAACCTCTGGGCACATGGAGCATGCTTAGACATCAGATGGGCACTCAATACCTTACCGCCCTCACTTCTGTGAATACTTTATTTTTTTTAGGAGTGTGGCTGGAAATGACCTCACCTGAGTGTGCTGCCAGAGTGCAGCACCTCACCTTCCTGGTGTGTCCATCCCCACACCCTTTGGAGAAGCACCGCTGTGCACAGTGAGTCTCCGCCAGCAGCGTGGAAGGGATTTTCAGGGACTGCTGGGATACTCCAGAGAGCCTGCCTGCTTCAGTGTGGCTGCGTGAGCTAAGCTCTCTTGCAACTGCAATCCCTCATTTTCAGATGTTTAGTTTTGCCTGACTTTGGGGGAAAGCTTGTTGGATAAGTGCATTAGCAACAGGGTCAGCAGGCACAGCTTTTGCCCTTTTGGCAACAAAGCTATTTTCCTCTCTGGAGCATTCATCAGGCTTTGAGCCTCATCATCCCCATGCCCATTAATATCATAACTGAAATCTGAGGGAACTTGCCAAACACCACTTGACTTGCTCTAATAACCAGCAGCATGTCACCTTAAACAGTAATATACATAGCATGCCTTTAAAATCAATCTGAAGATTAACATTTCTGATACAGGACAACTTCTCAGCCTGCACCCTTCTGAAGAAAAACTGCCAATAGCTTTCACTGGCTACCAGTAATTTTTTTCTCAATATGAACAGGACATCAAGATCACCTTGAATATAACACATACTATGTGGCATTTCTCATGGACTTAAACTCACAGAATTAGGTCCTGAAGCCACCAAGGAATCTACAGCATTGTTATAACCCTTAGGAATCCAGATGGATGAAGAAGGATGTAACAATTCAAAAACAGAAGACCAGCCGAGTTGTAATAGGACCAATAGATTCATACAAACCTACGTTATTTGCAGGCATAAACTAGGTCTGCTTTGTACTTGCACTTAAAAATGACCTGCTGTGGATGCAGGGGCTATTCAAAGCACAAGAAATGAGGATAAAAAAACCCTGGCAACAAAATACTATGGATTGAGCACCCACGTTAAAAAAGAAAGCCTGGCAGAATTAAGTGACTAGAAATCCTTAGTTTTTCCTGCCTCCTTTAGTTGTTAAGATAAATAACCTGCAACCAGGCACTTGGAGGAAACCTGATCTCTTCATCAGTCCATCAGAAATCTGAACTGGAATTTCACTTAAATTGGAAAACAAGCATGATGAAGTACTTTATGTAATTCAACTGACATTCCCATTTGGTTGGAAAGTTGTTATACATCAATAAATGCTCTGAACTGTTGCAATTCAGATTTTTGTACATTTGACTACATATTGTTCATTTTTCACAACACAATGAGCCCAAACCTCAGTAGGTTTCCGAAGCTGTGGCTCATTCCCCAGTCCCACACTCACTGACAGCCGCCAGTGAATGTCACTGTTCAGCCAGCACTCGCCTGCCCTCTTCCTGGCAGGGAACCTGCAGGGCCACCCCAGAAGAATGCTCTGGGACAAAGGCTAAAACCTTTTGGTTGCAAAAACTGTGTGGCTTGATGAAAAAGGAAGTAAGCAGGTGTGTGGTTTGGTTGCTCTATGATTCAAAAAAAATAAAAAACTTTGTTTAAAATTAAGTTTTACAAGATTAATCCCCATGCTCAAATAGAGTTATTTCAATAAAGAGTAAGAAAGGAAAAGCAATTACTAATTAGAAATACTTATTGTCCTTATAAAGCTGCTAAATTTTATATGAAACCCTTAGTAAATCCCTTAGAAGTTTGTTCCCCTTTTCATCTCCGGAAGGTGTTCTACATATTGGTTTAGTGTTAACAGAAATATTAAAGCAACAGGGCAGGGAAAAGGTGGTGCTAATTTCCTATTTATAACACTTGCCTTTTTGTTCTTGTGCAGAACATTTCATTATCAGGACCGTAATGTTTGGCACAGGCCTCCCAACGAACGTGGACGCTGATATTATCGGAGCTAAAAGGTCAATGCTGTCTATTCAGAATGAGTTTAATAAAAATGAAAACTCAGTTGGAGAGAGCCACAGATTTTTAATATCTTTTACAAAATGCCCATTTCTCAGTAAACCTAACACTAATTTGAAGTTAAACTCAGTTTTTAAAACCTATTTAAATTCTCTGCAGACATCTTAAATTTCTGACTTGGGACAGGGTAAAGTATTAAGAAAGAAGTCTGAAGTTGGTTGGTCTGAAGTTTTTGGCAGTAATCATTATTTAGATTTGAGCTTTATCTTTAATGCATCAGTTTTTAATCATATGTTGTGCATGTGAACTGAAATACTCTTTTCCATTCCGGAACTGAAAAACATTCCTTGTCACAGAATCTGGTGGATGAGATTCAGAGTAACTACATTAAACCATTTCATTAGTGCATTTAAGTCTAATGAAATCTTCCATCCTTAGTCCTCCAGGCACTTTAGGTATAGAATTTGCTGCGGCTCAAGGTTATTCTGTCATTCCCTGCCCATTCCCAGATGGGAATCTCTCTGTATCGAGCAACACTTTAGAATTTGCTGTAAATTAGAAGAGATTAGGTTGCATCGCTGTGTATTCTGAAATAGGAAATGCTTGATCGCCATACCCAGGGATAAAATCAGAATCACTGATTATTTACAATATTGTCGACTACCCAGTTTCTCCTTTTGTTTGTTGCTAGTTTAGCAACTGTTGTTTGACATCATTATGATCAGTTTACTGGGGGCTCTCTACACATAGCCTGGCCCATATATGACTTGCAAAAACTATCTTAAGGATAAACCGGTAAAAGCTGCCCAGAAGCATTAGAAAAGTATGATGACATTTGAAGAGCAAACCAGCTACAAAACTGAAGTTTCATTAAATGGTCTTAGTTTACACAGAATCATAGAATGGTTTGGGTTGTAAGGGACCTTAAAGATCATCTCATTACAACCCCCTGCTGTGGATAGGGACACCTCCCCCTAGACCAGGTATCTCAGAGCTCCTTCCAACCTGGCCTTGACCATTCCCAGGGATGGGGCATCCACAGATCCTCCGGGCAACCTATTCCAGTGCCTCAACACCCCCATAGTAAAGAATTTCTTCCTGATACCTCACCTAAACTCACTCTGTTAGTTTGAAGCCATTTCCCCTTGATCTATCACTGCTTGCCCTTGTAAATAATGTTCTTCCTGTAGGCTTTCAGGTACTGGAATTTACATAAATGCTCCCATAACATTTTCAGTGTAAGCAAAGTTAGAAACCAGTGACAAGACAAATGAAAACTGGACGAATTCATCGATCCCCCATGGTCCTCACCACTGGGCTCTTCAAAGGTTTAAATGCAATAGAACTACAGAAATAATAGATACACATAGAACAAGAAGAATCACAAACAGCAGGTAGGATAGATTTAAAAAATTTCTTTGGTCTTAGCATTCAAAGGCGTTTTAGTAATTACTGGCAAACAACCTGTTTATGAAAGATCTAGATCTGCTGAACTCCTGTTCGTGCTTGTAAACTAGTTATGAATGGGTAAGATTTCATCAAATGAATTTGTTCATCTAAGCACTGAATAATTCAACAACAATACCTAATTATTTCTATGAAGACATCTGATGAATAATTTCTATAGAATAGTAAGTTTCAAGGGTTTAATTTTAAAAATAAAAGTTTCTTTGACTTAAACGCATGTCTTATAATGTAATTTATGTTCCCCACCTAAGGGAATGCAGGGGCTCACTTCCACAGGAGTATCAGTGATTCTAAATTAAAAAATTGCTCTGCTAGGGTAATGTCAAATTCAGGCTTTTGGTGAACCCTTCAGCCACTAAACAATTTGATTATTTACTAATTGTGAACATTAGCCCATGGGCAATTAGCTTAAGTTGAATTAACATTTGTACTCTTCTTTCCCCGCTATTTAATTTCCCAACTACATGTGGTTGGTCTTTTTTTTAAATTTAAAATATGTAATTTTAAAACCACAGCCATCTTTTAATGGATTTGTATTTATTTTACAGCTTTCATGTCTCCCTTCTCAAAAGTCATGGGTTTAACTGAGAAATCCTTTCATGTAGTTATAGCAATCCTCTATTTTCTACACACAGTCTGACTTAGCCTGATTTGGCTTGCAGATTTTTAACAGACATACAAAAAACGACAAGTTTAAAAAGTAACATCTCCTTTGGGGGGGATTTTGATGTTTTAAACAAAAACAAACAAAAAATGGTTTTCAACTAAACCTAAGGGGATCCAGAATAGCTAAACAGCGTAAGATTTTGGAGCATCACACTTAAATTTGTTCAACTTTCCTTGGGGGAAATGGTCTAATATGCACTATATCTAGAACCAAGACAAATTGCTGTAGCTAGAATGAAGATCAGCAGTAGGTTTTCACAACTATTGGCAAGCGGGGGCAACAGATGTAGCATTAGAGATTTCCTTTGTGGTCTGCCCACAGTGATGGCAGCTAAGAACACAGCCCTTACTAGAATAATAATATTCTTACTAGAATAGTTTGTACTGAAATCAGGCAAGAGCATGAGATTTCTTGCACATCCTAAATCGCCTTTGCTGCATAATTTCACAATTGCATTTTAACTTATGCCTGTTACCAGGACATGATGAGCTGCACAAAGAACATGGGGAAAAAAAAAAAAAATAGGAAGACAAAATTATCTTTGGAAGTGACTGAAAAACCACATAAAGAAAGCAGGAAAAATATACAAGCCAGTTCCCATTTTGTTAGAATAGATTATTGTTTCCCAGCTTTGGTGATGTCATTATCAAATACCAATTAATACTGATGTCCATATCAAATCACAGAGAACCTTTATTCAGCTCTTCACTCTCTGCATCTCACTGACTTAGAAGGCTGTTGCTTTTTCACACGGTTTCAAGGCCAAGCAATTTGAAAGTAGTGAGACACAAATGAGATCACAGATAAGTAAATAATAATGTACAGCACTCTTACAGACACAGTCTGACACATTAAACTCCTTTTCTAAAGAAGCTGAATTCAGAACACAACAGAGCTTCTTGTTCAGTGCACACAGGAAGCCATGGATATTATTATTTTGCCTCCTCTGGCTAAAAGCAATCTTTTCAGATTAAAAATAATATATTTTTTGCAGAGCTTGCAATTTATAGCTCTGAATTATAAAAGGAAATGCAGGGGTACACTTGGAGGCACTAGGAAGAAATAACCATATTTCCTCTGGCTACTTGCCTCTCTATTGTTTTCCTATTAAACTTACAATAACCTTTGAATATTTAACTGGCTGATGTTACACTACTTCATTATGCTCGAGAAGTTGCTCACACTACACAGTAGCTCTTTGCTGTACTCATTGTAGGGAACTACAAGACCTCTGCAAACTCACGGCTGTGTTTGACTTTTCTATTTGGCTTAAATTCCATTGCTCAGAATTTACCCCAGATACAACCTATACACAAAAATATCTAATGCTGAATATGAGATGTTAAAGCATCAAAACCCATCGAGATTTCTCAACTATTTGTTTCTATCCTCAATCATTTGTTTCTACTCTACATAACACATGCTAATTTAATGTATGCTGTATCTCACATCTTAATTAGGACACATCATGTACCACTACTGCTGCCATCCCATTTAACCTTTTGTTTTGAGACAAAAGAAATAAGCTTTCATTGGGTCAACTACTGACGCAGTTCATAGGGGATCCATGGAAGATCAAAGCAATATTGCATTATTTAAACCTCATACGATGACTTTAGCCAAAACCCCCTTCAGTTTTTTCCCACACCTCAGTGATATGTGTATTTTCAATAATGGTGAATAGATGTAAAAGCACTGTCTCTTCTTTGTAAAAC
Source organism: Corvus moneduloides (assembly GCF_009650955.1). Lineage (NCBI taxonomy): Eukaryota > Metazoa > Chordata > Aves > Passeriformes > Corvidae > Corvus > Corvus moneduloides. Next base: position 48,186,017 of record NC_045481.1, on the reverse strand, counting down.
CAACCATGGGCAAGAGGTTAGAGTCACGTATACATCTTCCCAAGTTCAACTACTCTACCAAGGCAAAGCTGAGAGAGCATCTCAGCTGTTTAACACACATGAAAGTCATTGCGTGGTCGTGACTGAAGAAATGAAGCAGGTCTCCTGTTGCAGAGACAGGAATTACAACAGGAAAAATATCTGAAAGGAAAAGGCCATTGATGTGAATAGCAATATTTAAATAATTACCAAAATCAGGGATGATACTATTTCAGAAGTCCTAACATCTTCCATGTGGTTTTTTATTACAGAGGTGATTGGCGAATTCTCCTGCTGCTCAGTAATGAAAAGGAGAAGGTGGAAGTTGCTGCTGTGAAGCTCTTTCTAAGCACTGTATTCTGAAATTAAACTGTATCCAAACCCCCCCACCATTGCCACAGAAATCCACTGAACAACATGAAGCCAAACTCTGCTCTCGTTTTCCCCACGGGACAACAGAAGGGACTGGGAGCTGATGGACTGTTAGGTCACCTTGGCTCCTGGCCTACCATCTCTGTAGGGGCTCTGGATGTTACTTATGCACAGTGATATAAGTGTCTTCTCACAGCTGCACTTTTTACTGGGTGTAGCCTCCAAAAATAAACTGATAGAAGACTGCAAATGCAAGGATGTTACTGCGGTTTGTGCAAGCTGCAATGAAAAGCATGGCAAACAGTGAAAGATGGCATTAGGACAAGGGGATTTCACCTCCCTTGTCGAAGCCATCACTTCAGGGAAAAAAGGCAGTTAAAAAGGCAGTTAAAAATGTAGTTCAAAACTGCAATTTTTGCAACTGGAAGCATTCTCCGGGATTTGTTATTTTACAATGGTGGAGAAACACATGGGATTTCAACTTGTGGAGAACAGCCTTTCCCTATAAATCACAGAGTGTAATCTGAAACCTAGAAACAGCACAGGGGCTCACATTTATGGATTTAAAACAGATGAAGAGCAAGCATGCTCTTAACCCTTTCCCCATAATTTCTTCCCAGTACAAAATAAAACGAATATAAAAATACTGAACAGAAATTAACTTGGCAAAAATCAAGATTAATACAATTTTGTAAACACTGAATAGTTTAGACTTCCCTAAGGACACAAACACAGAATTGTGCTAAAGCAAAGCACTGTAAAACTGTTAGAGCATAATCCAGTCTCTGGACTGTTCTTTCATCAACTTTTATTTAAGCAGTTTATCTTACTGAGATTAGGATCTCTCCTATAGAGCAAGACCTGGCAAACACAGGCCTCTGGTTTTGAATATCAGGCTATATTTCACTGGGAAAGAAGTAACTAGCAGCCTGTCATCTCACCATAATGTTATAAACTCCTTAATCGGGCAATAAGAGAACTAATACTAACACATTAGCAATAATTTCTCTTCAAAAATATGTAAGAACATTAAGATGACATATTGTTTATTTATTGTTTCTTAAGATCCCCAATCATTTCTATATCAGTTTAGCCTCTCTTTGGGTCACTGGACAAAAAAACTCCAAACCCAACAAAGCCTGTTCCAACTTGAATCCTAAGACATGCCCTTCTTCTTGATTTTTTTTTTTTTTTTTAATTTAAATAAAAACCCCACAGTGTAAAAGAATGGACTGGAATATCAGCATTGTCAAAATGCATTAGTCCATACCTTGTCAGAGTCAGAGTTCCAGTACTTCCAGAAATTCACTCACACATGTAACACAATGGTGTGACTAAAACCAGAAATGGGCCTGGATTGAAATAAAGTATGATGGCATGTCATGTTAAATCTCTACCCAGTGTAATATTTTAGAGAAAACTCTAAACCAACCATCCCAGTTTACAGGAGAAAAGGAAAAATAATTTTAAGCTTACTGCAAGATCACTCATCTGCACACACAGTGTTTGCCTGTGGTAATTCAAGCTCTGTCCCTTTATTGGCTGCAGTTCAGTGAAGTGGTACTTTTGTCCATGTCTCCCGATGAAAAGCCATGGTGTCTCTAGACTTCACTGAAAAGGTTGCAATTGATAGAAAAAAAAAAAAAAACAACCTCTAAAGTGGCAATGATGGGCACCTGAATATTTTTCAAGTGAAGAAATAGATACCTGAGAGCATTAGAAAAATGCATCATGAAAAAATAATTCAGTCTTAGCAACTGGGCATGTTGTGGAGCATCCAAAAAATGCAGTCATGGCTAGAATCTTGTGCTACAATAATCAGAGGGGCAACCTGAAAAAATCTGAGCTCTTTTGAAAAATCTTGCTAAAGCTCTTTATGTAATTGTAGTTGCAAAGAAAGACTTGGGGAAAACAGAGAGTGTAAGACAGAAATTATGCTACTAGCCCAATTCTGTCTTATGACATACATTTGGTATGTCAAATCTTGTGTTAGCACATCTCCATAGCCGGAAGAGTCACGTTTTGTTTTAAACCATTTCAAACCAAAGACCGGTTTTTCACAAATGCATACTTGTTGAAAAATTTAAGATAGACCATCCATAGCTCCACCTTCATCCTTTTATCACTAAAGCTTCTTCAAGATACTGTCCAATTTCAAGTAGATCCCACCTTCCTTCAGTTTATTTGTGCAGATGCTCAGATCCAGACCTCATCTGTGTCTCTTGTGAACCCATAATGATGTTGGTATACAAATACCATTGGGATTTCCAAATATGTGTATCAGCCCATCTAACTAAGTTGGGATGGATACGCGGTTCTGAAAAATCTCATGAGACTATCTAAATGACTGTGGCAATCTGACCTATTCCATATGTAAGCAGATATACAAATTCTGAGTAAGAAGGAAGAGGTACTTTGCATCTTGAAAGCCACTAAAATTAGGGACTGCATCACATTTACTGAATTATGTATTCCAAACGGATGGATAAACCCTTCTTTAAAGCACATCCAGGAAAAAATTCCTGCCTAAATATAACCAGGTTGCTCTAAAATCCCCATCTTGCCACAGTGGGTGCAGGACTACATGCATGAAGTCAAGGGGAGAATACAGGCCTGAAGCTACACACTGGCTTAGCACACCAAGGCATCAGTAGAAACATGGAAAATTTGTACATACAAGAAGACATTTAAGACAGCAAATGCAGATTATATATTGGGAGGATTCTAGATACACACTTATTAATTAGGTTCATGTCTTTTGTGTGGAAAAATCTGACCTGAAAGATCCGAGTTCTCCTGTTCAATCTAATAGTTAAAGAATACAGTTATTACTAGTGCAAAAAGGCAGGGAATTTTATGAGCTGATATGCTGGAGACAGAAACTGGCTGGGACAAACTTCTCTGGTATGTGAACTCCGTTTCTTTCTGTGGCTTCAAAGCACAAGCACAACTCAACAATGTATTTTTTTTACTAGAAGTATTCTCTGGTAAGTTAGATATGGAAAGCAGAATATGTTTTAATTACTTTTCCCCCTCTTAATTAAGAAACCACTAACAAGCCCAGCTGTATGTTTCAATTTAATTTCTGTTACATATACAAAAATATTTTTCTTAATATTCCTACTTCATTGTGTAAATATGTGATGATGTGTACAGAACGATTAACAGTTGAATACTTTGTTAGAAATATCAGATTACTTTGTAACTTTACAGTCTTGCAACACACATTTTTGCAAAGCAGTAATTCCTCTGTAAGGGTTGAGCATCAGCTCAATTACACTCACTGTAGGGAACAGAAATGCCTTGATCCTGGCCAGTTTTAGGTGGGCTTTATTTATTCTAGAAATACTAGATTTTCCCTTTTTTTGGTGTGTAAAATAGATGCACACATAGCTCTCACTCTCAAGTGTCTTTTCTACAAAAGATGTAGAATCAGGAGGAGTTAGCCAAACCTTCAGCTGGTTCAAATCAGAACTCCACTGATTTAATTAGACAATCCTGAAAGTCTTACTTAGAAGAGCACTGTATCAGGCCCTCCTGTCCTCTTTTCTCTCCATATGCCTGTGAGCCAGCTCTTTTCCCTACCCACCTTCCTTCACATTAGCTCTTGGCCTCTCTCTCCTCCTCTGACTCTCCTACAGTTACCTTTTTGCTACTTTATGTTTTCTGGATCTGTCCCAGAGTTCCTCCTCTCTCTTGTATCAGTCAAAAGTTATTTATCCCCATTTTCACAGCCCTTCATAGATTACTGTGACTTCAGCCATCAAATCTCACAGCTGTCTTCACGCTATGTACCACCACTCAATAATCACGCAAACATCTCTCCACATTTCGTTTCTTGTTGCCTTCTACCAACCAATTCTGCAGCAGAATCTTTTCCTATTTCTTCTTACTCTTTGGTTCCACATCTTTTTCTTGACAACTGAACACAATTTAGAGAATATAATCCATCTTGAGGAGCACAAGTGCTGAAGAGGAACATGGTAAAATTAGGCTTTCAATGTAGCTATTGGTTTTGCAACCATGCTTTCTGTGTTAAACTAGTGATACAGATGCCTTAAAACCAAGCAAAAACTTGTTCTTTCAAACTTTTGCAAGACCAGAGTTGTTTTGGAAGAAAAGGACTTATCAAACCTAATTAGCCCTTCCTAGTAAGCACTTTGCAGATACACTGCAGTACAAGGCTTATCAAGAAAAGGACTTATCAAACCTAATTAGCCCTTCCTAGTAAGCACTTTGCAGATACACTGCAGTACAAGGCCATACATTATTCCATTTCTGACTGATTATTTCATAAAAATATCTATTTGTCTAAGCTAACATACATAGTTACTAACATACATAGTAATAAATGTCTATGAAAAGCAAATTGCAAACAAGACCTGGGGAAAAAAGGAATAAAATTTGATTTTTGAGAAGGTATTTTAAGGTGATGAGAAGGTGAGGAGACTTTCAATAGACATCGCAGTGACGCCTCACTGAAAATCTTCTAAGAATGTGGGGAAGTACGAAACAGAAAAAGTACACTGAAAATCAGTAATACTTTTCTACCAGCTACTTTTACACTTTGCCTTTACATCCATGAGTTCTTCACAGTCCAAGAGCAGAGAGGAGAGCAGGCTAAGCATATGCAGAAGAACTTAAACAAAACTAGCCTCACTTGTGGTCTAGAGCTCCACAGAGTGTTTATCAGCACTGGAGGTACTAATGCCACCCTCGTATCAAGAGCAAAGAGCTGACTTGACAGTTCACACTGTTCAGGTCCTTAATTTCGGTCTTCATTAGTAAGCCCTACTCACTTTGGGGACTGAAAAACATTTAGGAGCTTTGAAACAATACTAAAAAGAGTAGGCATAGCCTTACCGTGCCCCTGGAAGAGCTTTTTGTTCGGCTTTAGTGCTGCCTTCCTCCCTGCCTACGAGAAGGCCAGCCAAGGGTACTCCATCTCTGGATGGTGTGGTTTCAGCTAAACCAGGCTCTGAGGCTGTATTTGCTCTTCCCCCCTCACATGCTCTTTTCATTCATATTATTTTCCTCTCCTTCCAGTTTATGAAAGCATGCTCTTACACCAGGTCAATCTACTGAGAGCTTAATGAGAGCCTGAACAACATCACAGGTATTTGTGCAAACAGGTAATTATCTAGGCTCTTCCCCGTTCAGAAGTGCAGGTGATATTCTTCCTCCTCCCCTGCTTTCTTTTCCCCTACATGTTTTTATTACTCAATTTTTGCAAGGCTTTTAGAATACAGAAGACAAAACATCCATTAGAAGAAAATTAAAGTTGCCTCTTCACCCAGCACTTCTGAGTTAGTATTGATTTTCCCGGAATTTGCTGATGAACCATTTGTGTAACCTGAATTCCATTTTAAAATCCTATGAAATAGCCTGTGGTAAACAACTGCCAGGTTGTAAGAGTAAATGTCACATTAAAATATGTTACAAGTAGTGACAACCTGATATTTATTGGGCTGCAAGTCTGCAAGCCCCTTTTTGGCCTTGAGGTGTCTGATCCTGTGAGAAGTTGTGGGTTAATGGGATAATCAAACAATTAATACAGTTGTAGATTTTCTCTTTCTTTGCAGGTTCTTGGAGTAGCTCGGCTTATTAAGATATAGCCTTTGGAGGATTTTGTGTGTTAAGATATTTGGATCAGGAAAAAACTTGGAAGTTGGGGAGTATTTATAGCCAGACTTTGAATTGTAATGTCAGCAATCAGTTTACAGACATTTTGCTTTGTGGAAGAACTGGTCAGATTTACAACTTTTCCACAGGCAAGTATAAAATGCATTAATTACTCATTGCTTATTATTATTTTCTTATCATTGATAGGATATTTTCTTACCATTGATGGTGGACTTGGCAGTGTTGGGTTAGTGGCTGAACTCGATGAATTTAATGGTCTCTTCCAGCAAAAATGATTCACTGATCATGTTTTCAATTACATAACAGTCTGGTCAGAATGCAAGGAAAACCAAGCTGATAAACTGCTTAAAAATTCAACCAAACCCAGACAAATCGCAAACAAGTTCGAGTGACTACAGCCAGAGAGACTCCATCCTGGAGTGCTGTAATGGAAAGCTCTTAAAAATCTGTGTTTGTTTGCTGGTTTATGCAAAAATGCTGAGCCAGGCACAGCCAGCTCCTTGTGGGCAGAAAATGCCAGATGACTGTGCACGACACGGAGACTCTGTGGTGCATTTCAGGGGTCAGGGACTCAGCGATGACTTTTTTCAAGCCAGGGCTGATGTCTGCTGGGAAGCAGCTCTGGAGCTGTGACTGCAGCTCATGCCATGGGCAATTTACCCCTGCAGCAATGCCAATGAGAGACCTATGAAAAGTTATGACCTATGAAAAGTTATGGCCTATGAAAAGTTACGTCTCTTAAGAACAGCAGAGCTTAACGTGCAAGGCAAATGTGCTTACTGCACATGCCTGAGAATTTCAGCCTCTAGCACTTTTTGGTAGCACTGGGTTGTTTTAAACACACTAAATAAATTCCTAAAGAAACAAACAGACAACTAAAAACACTTAGGGAAACCCTTCCAATTCCTCATCTATCTCAGAGTTGCCCTATATCGATAAAAGTCTGGTCTTTAACTGAAACATAAATCGTTTCACTTTATCTCAGACCAAACCAGAAACAAATGGTTTGGTCTTCAGAAAACTCGTGGAATTTTACATTTAAAGAGTCTTATATATCTTTTCATCACTAATTATTTCTGTTTGCAAGTCAAGACATAAAGCACCAATGATAAAATGCCACAATAAGGAACACTTTTGTAGAGATTCCAGTCTGAATTGGAAGCAGGAAAAAACAAACAAACAAACAAACAATCAGTCCAAAATCTTTTCCCTCAAGACTTTCATGACCCAGTTTGAAAGCCCAGGAGATTTGGATGAGTCTGAGAGGCCCCACATGAGGCAATTTTTGCTCAATTCTCTGAATGTTTATCCAGTGCTATTTTATTAAGAAGACTAAGATGACATTGCTCTCTAGAACAGATTATCAAATAGGTCTTGTGTTGTAACTAGATGGCCTCTGCCTATGTTTAAATACAAGTCTAAATACACCTAAGAATACTTTCTATTTTAAAAGTTTAAATGTGACCCTCTTTTGAACAGTATTTACATGTGTTGTCTGTGTGTATATACACAAACCAGACAAAACAGAGTAACAACAGATAAAAATTATTTATATTTGTATAATTAGAAGACTAAATTGAATTTGTGATTTTTTTTCACACAGTTCCTTTTTTCCCCCAGAGGTATGGAAGGTCCTGAAATGTTTTATCCTAGACAGCAGCCTGTACTGATACCTGTAGGTGCTGCTTTCCAGGGACACATTGATACCAAGCTATTGGGACAATTACTTGTTTGCAGTCAGGTCTAAAATAAAGACCAAATAAAATCCTAAATGATCACATCAGAATGTTTTCCTGAATCTGGGCTGAAATGAATGCAGTTACAATGCATATTAGTGACCAGCAACTGCAGAATTTCTGAACAATACTTGCACCTTAAGATTCACATCCAAAAAATTAAAGTGCTAACTGGCTACAGACAGTATTTTCTAGTACAAAGAGGTGTCCCAAACCTTTTTTTATTCTAATACTCAAAACTATTAAAGCAAAGCACTATAAATTTCATCTTAAATGCAGTAATAAATATTTCTTATATAGTTATGGACGCATCACAAATTACGCTATGTCCAAACTATCTGGACAGTCCTTTACCATATTGACTTCTCATGAAATAAGTATATCTAATAAGGCTAAAACCCCCATCTGGTTTCCAAAAGACAGCTTTTTATTATTTTGAATTTCATAAATATGAACTTCTAGATAAAAAATGGAATCTCACTTCCTTTCACATTAATCAGCACACCACAAAATGTTTTATCAGTAGCAATAGCACAACCCTCACTGCTTTAACAGAAAAAATAGCTTTAATTTCTGCCTGTGTGTGTATATGAATAAGTATATATTTGCTTGCTTTTTATTAGAGTGCTTCTACTGAATCACAGAGTTAGTATTCTTTATCAGGTAAGGAGAATATTATAGTAGTTGGTTGGAGGAAAAAGAAAAGGAATAAAAAAAGGAGGAAATACTGTATCCCCTAAATGAGGTCAGGCCCTTCCAAGTTTGTTGGTTTTTGCAAGAATTTTATATATCATATATAAGCTTCAAGACGCTTTTCCACTTTAAAACATGCAGATCTGCATCTAACTTGAAGGCTCGAAGGCCAGAAGCCCAAGCACCCTCTTAAAGTCAGTGGCAATTCAGAAAATTTTCGTGAGATAGCTAAAAGAACTGCTATGAATCCACTGGAATAAAAAAAATCTGCCCTATTGTGTGTTACTCATGTGTGTTACTCGGTTACTAAGACAGCCTTAAATAAAAACATGTGGATTATATAATAACATATAATTGTTTAGTTTTTGTAATGTACCCTCACCTAAGTAGATAATTGGCAACGAGGACTGAACATGAGAACTTTTGACCTGAAATTACTTGGTTTTTTTCTGAATTCAACAGGAACATGCTCTCTGTTCTCTCAACACTTTGAAACAATTTACTATGGTTATGGGGTTTTTTTATTTAAAAGATATGCTTAGAGAAGATTGAATAGGTCTTGGAAGCTGAGGGAAGATATCCAACACAGTGGTACCTATCTTTAAACAGGAAAAATTACAACACAGATGCTGGCATTGACAGCACTCAAATCAATATTCAGGAAGTATCACACATATAATCACCTGTCAGTGAAAAAGAACCAAGAGAATGTCAAGGAAATGTCATTTCTGCTTTGCTTTTCTCACACACATCTGTTTCTCTCACACATTTACTAAAGGTGAATGCTCAAATATGCATTCACACCAGTTCTTCAAGAGAACATAAAAGGCAGAGAAGACATAATACAAGGGGATGTGCCCTAAAATTGTTACTCATCTTTATCCATTTGTGGAGAGCTGTCCTTTCACAAGGGTTAGCACGGATCTGTGATGGGGTAAAATCCTGGCCTGCTGAAGTCAATAAAAGTTTTGCTATTGATGTCACTGGGTTGGAATTTCTTCTATTATCTTTAGACACCTGGACAGCTGCCTGAACATCTGCTGAGGTTGTCTCTAAAACGTCAAAGTGCAGTTTCTTACAAATGCTCTGATCTGCTGGTGAGGACAACTTCATCCTGTTAAAGAGTACTTACAAATTAAGGGTTCGTTACAAGTTGCCATGCCTAACTTGTTTGGTAGATTTATTATGGAGCTCTCTCACTTGAGAAAACATAATCAAATATTTTCTTGCTTCCCAGAACCACATTTTTCCAGACCCACCCCCATCAAAACATGGTGTAGTAAACAATTTTTCCAAGGGTATACAGAAAGCCTGTGGCAAAGCTAAAAATTCAGAGTCCTATGAAATGTGAAATTATTTGAACATTTTTTTTTTTTTTAAGTACCAATCAAAAATGAGAATATGAGGGAAAAAAATGAGGGAGGTATATACAGGTAAACTAACATTTTTCAAGTCCAACATTTCCTAGAAGCACAATGAATTAAAGTGCAAGGCAAACACTGTACATGCACAAACATAAGCCAGGTTACTTCCCAATTTATGATCATATATGCATACATCAAAATATTTTGATATCTCTGCTTATACAGGCACAAAGAACAAACGAAGGTCTGCCTATGAATGGCAACATTTATGTGACCATTTATAGCACAGTGACACAAAAAGAACACAAAATCTATATTAAAACAGAAGAGAGTTTAGAGAGATTTCTCTACAGCTGCTAAGTATTAACAATGCTTTTCACATTTCATTTCTGTCTCTCACTTTTTGTATTTAATGTAGTCTTCCTAAGCTTTCCAATTATACAGATTTCCATTTAAATTTGCTATTCTGTGCAAAAAACAAATGCATTTTCTAAAAATGACTGTTTTTATAAAAATGGGGCCATTAGCAGGAACCCAGCCTCACCAGGCTCACTGATGTTAAAAATAAATTAATGGTACAGTCTAAGTTCATTAGTCCAAAGCACAATTGCCTGATATATGCGTGGCATTAAGCACTGGTTGCATGTTCTTGCTATGTTGATGTTCAGGGAGACTTAACAGTACCTGCCTGTCTCAAGCGTATGTGCCCTGAGAAAAGTTTTCATTCTTTTAATATTTCACTTTATCTCCAATCACTTTAAACAACTTGCACTGAGCTAATATGAGTAATTTGACAGAACACTTTCAGAAATACAGCAAGAAACATCCATCCCTGCTACAAGACTGTTCAGTGCTTCAGCAGGGCACAAGGCCCCTCCACCTCCCTCCACACCCTTGAAATACCCTTTTCCCCAGACTGTGCAATGCACTTGCTTGAATAAGCACAAGACATCACAACAGCAACAAAATATACAACACTGGTTAAAACTCTGGCATTAAGGTTAACCAAGTACATTCAGGGTCTGAAGAAAGATCTTGCCCAAGAAGCGTGGGAGAGGAATAGCTAGGAAGGCCGAGGAACATAAGTTAAAACCTTTTGTAGATGGTCATACTGTCAGTATGTTGGAATCAGACATGTAAAAAAAGATGCAGCCAGGTGACTTCCCTGCTCTCAGCATTAAAATGTGGCTCCCAATACGAAGAGTAAGACGTTAGTATTCATTTCATATTATATTGTACATGTACATTGAATTTTTAACTTCAACTTATTTGGACTCCTTTGTTACCTAAATAGGAACAGTTGTTCAAATTTCCCACACATGCAAACTTGACGTTTATATGAGAATGAGTCTCTCCGGGAGTCAGAAACAGAAAATATTCTAATTTAACTAAAAAGAGCTTGCAGTGACAATTCCATGCTGCTATGAGTATATGGACACTTCCACTGAGTGTACTGGGCAATACCCCACATGAGGTAAAACACCCTTGAAAGATTCTGCAGCAATGAGGCCAGAGGTTTTTTTCCTTCTCATAAACCAGATACAGATCACCAAAAGACTGTTTTGGGAAAAAAGATATTAAACAGAGGACTAATACATTAATTTTGCAGAATTTGATGTTAACCAAAAGACTGTGGACTGGGCTGAGGTACAAACTTTCAGCCTGGTAATATTTATAGAGTGAAGTTAATACTTAAAAATACAGTGATAAAATACAAAACACACAAAGCCCATGCAAGGAGACCCTCCAGATAAAGAGGCAGTCCAAGATGGCACATTTTTACTTAAGGTGCTTTTCAAATTTAGTATTTCTCCAATATAATTCTGTCCCCAAGTACTGAGGTCTTGTAATGTCCAAAGCACTTCAAGACAAAATTTACAGCTTCTTGGGAAATGCTGGTGTAAGTATCAACAGCACAGTGCAAGCATTAATACAGAGAAGTGAAATAGTCCTGACCATTTTAAATTCAGATCAAACCTTGGCTGCAAGCTCACTTCCAAAGTGTAATGTAGCAATTTCCTATTAAAATGCCACACTATTAAAGCTGTTTACCAGATTTAGAGAAACCTGATGTATTAGAAAATACAAATAAAATCCCATTATTCTTGCAATGAGTAATTAGCCATATTTTCAGCTTTGCCTTCAGCATATGGCTGCCACTGGAAGGTAGAATTCAAGCAAAAGAAAGCAAGACTTTACTTTTGTCCTGTTTAATTTGCCAAGCAATTCTGCTTCTTGTGAATTCAGTAACATACTACAGCCTTCGTGAACAGTAATCATTGGAAGTATTAGGAAACAGAAGCTAAGGATTAACCTTGCATTAAAACTACTGTTGACCTTATAAGAGTGATTATTTATTAGTCTGTGAAAATCATGACATAACCTCACAGCTCATATAACTATTCAGGTGTATTATAAAAATAAATAAATACCATCCTTCTCTCACCACCAACAGCACTACGCTTGAAATCACTTGCACTTGAAGTTTTAATATTGATGTTTAACAGATCAACACAAATACATCATTCAGATTATTGCTAAGATTAAAAGGTTTATCAGTAAATTTAATAATTGCTGCTTGAATAAAAAAAGGCCCACCAAGAAAAAGAAAGACTCTGGCTCGCTTTGTATTTAAGCTGAATAAAAAATTTTGTCTAGAACACAGAGAGTTAAAAAGCAACTACTTGGTCATACTCAGTTGTTTGTGCAGCACCAAATTTAAATCCAAGAGAGATTATGAGAAAATTTGCTGCAGGCTGTCAGACCTCATTAAGTTAATGGAACTGGTAAATTGGCACATTTCCAGCACATTGTAGAAAGAAAAGCGCTTTCAGCTCAAGAGTGAAGGAGATCTAGTTTCGGTTTGGCAGCTAAAGGAGATTATTAGCCATAAATAATGGCTGCACTGAGATGACTTATATGGGATTGCTTGACCAAAATGAAGTCGAAGAGACAAAAAAACATTAACATTTTGAAACAAATGATACAGTCTCTTTGTTGGATGGAATCTAGAACAGCTTTGTAGACATTTTCCTTTTAAAGCCTTACTATTTACAAAATCATCTAAAAGTCTTTTTAACAAGCTTAGCTACTACTGAACTCATTAACAGAGAGAAAATTCTTCTCTTTGTTGAACCTTTGAATCTTTTTAAAAGATGTTATGAACCAGCGCTTCAGTGGGAGCTGGTGATGTGCTGTGATGTCCTAATATATTAGTTATATTATTATATAACTAATGTTATTTTATTGTATTATTTTGGTCTAAATTACTGTGTCATGTTTTCAGAGGCAGGACAGCAGAAGGGTATCAGTACCCATGCAGGGCATGAAGCAGAAATCAGTGGACTTGGGAGATGTTGGTTTCCTGAGCCACCAGAAAAGACAAAATGCGGAAGAATGTGAAAGAGAGGGAGAGAGAGAGAGAGAGAGAGAGAGAGAAAGGAATTTCTCTTAGGACAATAAGATCTTAATTTTCTTATATTTACATTTCTTGCATATTTCTTACATCAAATTTCTAAACGGTAAACCATCCTAAATGGTGAACTAAAGAAGATGAGATTATCCTCTGAATTTATACCAATAAACCCAAATTCTGGGGCTTACTTAGATACTGAGATCTGTGAAGTTTGAGATTTCAAATATCCCTATGGCCAGGAACTGGTTCTATTCATTTACTTATCTGATTTGAAGTTGACTGGGTATTTTTTCCATTCTTCTATGGTGAGGTTTTTGGAAACAGGTGCTGATTCACAGCACTTACTAAAAAACTGCGCAAAGCCTGATTCCTTCTGCATAAAATGAGAACAGGAATTCTACTGTTTACTTAATTCATTCTTTCTTTGTCCTCTTATTGTCGCTCTGGAACACATTTTGAAGGAAAATGAGGCCAGTTTCTATGTGTATTTTGGCCTTGGCTCCTTTGTCAAGCAGTCGGTTGGTGCAGGGTGCACGTGTGCCCGTGGGGAGGTTTGGTAAGAGCACCTGTCACCTTGCAGACTGGATTAACATCCCATAGACCCCTTGTCAGCACTGCACTGGAGTGACATTTACTTCTCAGCAACTCAGTTCCAAATTGAATCCAACCACCTTTGCTCATGATACAGCCGATTTCCCCAGGCACCCAGGCACAGTGGGTACAGAGGCACTTCAATATCTGTACGTGTCTGCTTTTACTTTAGATTTACTGGTGAGTGACTACTGAATTCTGCCAAAGAAAGTAAACATCAGGGTCCCTCCCTATGAATGAAAGCTTTATTATGCTCTAAAAAATTTCTGCACAGAAAAGGCTGCCTCCAACAACCAGCTGAGCTACGTGAAAAAACAACAAAAAACCTCCCCCAAAAACATTTATGTGGTAACACACAGTGCTTTCACCAGGGATCTTAGGGAGGAATACATCAGAATGTAGGAACACTAGCCATGTTCTGATGCTGCAGTGCCAGTTTGAAGAGTTAGGCATACTAGAACAACCTTAATTCACTTCATCCCTCACACAGTGGGTAGAAATTCAGCATCTAACACTTACACTCTCTCCCACCCCCAAAATATCCAACCTGAAATCACTTCTTATTTTTAATACTGCTCAAGAGTAGCTTACCTCCTCTAGACAATAAAATTCAGCATATGAGTGTTTCTGCAGGAATACTCACTAGGAAAATTTATGACTAAGCTACTCTGAAACGGAATACCAGCATTCCTGCATGAAGTCCTCTCTATGAAAGGATAAATGAAAATCAGAGCTAAATAGTTTATCCAAGTGTTCTGTTTGTATAGAAAACTAAATTGACTGTTCCTTTTCTAAGCACAGAGGCCAAAGAGAAGGCATATAGAAATAGCTATCATCTACTCACCTATCCCAAAAAATCTGCTTTGAACACTTAACCCTTTTATCCCCACACACAAAGAAGTGAAGAATGACTGACCACAGTTTCAACTTAATGTTAAATGCCAATTTAATACTTAAACAACTAAGTAATAAAACTGCATGCAAATACAAACAGGCAATTTCTCCTAATGTTTCTTTTAATAATGCAGAAGAAATATTTTTTCACTTGCAACTTTCAAAGCATGCAAATAGACTTAACTCTCTCTCATTACAAGATTATATGCTTTATGTACTACCGATTTATAACCAAATATCTCATTAATATGGCCAAGAAGTGCAAACAGGATCCTGGTCAGCAAATACACCCCAAGAGACCTGAAGCACTAAGTACTTTCTGATATCATTCTCTAGACACCTAAGGTAAATGAAACCTCAGTGCATTTCAGATTGTGGAGTCCAGTCAATCACATCTTTTAACTGAACTGTTCTGAACCCTTACAGATCAAATATTAAATACAGGCCAATTGCCTAACCAGCTGAATGTTATAAACCTTGACAGGAGTGAGGACCACTCATACTTCTCATGATAAAGTTACATCACTGTTTTACATGGATACTATAAGCCAAAATGTAAACCTACGCCCGAAGGCAGGAGTCTCCTAATGAAGGTAAGGAGTAAAAACAGCACAAGAAAGGAGGGAGCAGAGACAGACAGTTCTTCTCTATGAGGTTGGTGAGACACTGGCACAGGTTGCCCAGAGAAGCTGTGGATGCCCCATTCTTTGAAGTGTTCAGGGCCAGGTTGGATGGGGCTCTGAGCAAGTAGAAGGTGTCCCTGGCCACAGCAGGGGGGCTGAGATGATGTTTAAAGGTCCCTTCCAACCCAAACTATTTTATGACTCAATGACAACTGATTGCTACTTGAGCCAAGGGAAAACAATGATTCTATGATTCTAAGATACTTGAGCACATGAATAGACCTACTAGAAAGAGACTTGGTTATATAGTTCGTTTCTTGGAGGAAATAAGTTTAAAATAGCCTGAATAAAGGGTCCTATTTTGACTGCAAGATATTCCAGAAATACCATAATTCAAAGAAGTAATATTGCTGCTTCAATATGTGCTGGTTTTTTGTAGAGCTGAAAGTGACAGTATACTGAATTTTATAGATCAAACTATAACCTTACATACAGCAGCACTACACACCACAATGTATCCTGTACCTTCCTGCTTGGACTTATTAACAGGGCGTGTTTTGGCCACTTGTCTACTGTAATTACATTGATTTCCATAGAGGTTTCACCCACTTCCAGCTGTTAACCATGAACTTTTTTGTTCTTAATGTACGCCAAACCAGACAGAAGCCAAAATTACTTGTTTGCTATCAGTCTTTTGGGTGCATATCAAGATTGACACGCCAAAGATACAGTCATTAAAGTCCTCATCCTTGTTCATTATGACCGTGACAAAGAAACAATAAGATTCTATGGTAAAGTTAGTTTCAAAATGGTCTCATTCAGACACAAATTGCTAATCAATTCTTTTTTATCTGACCTTGTGTATAAATGATACATTGCTTCAAACATACCTGGCTGTACATCTGTAACACTGTCTGCATCCTAGAACTGCACATGCAGGCTTTAGTTTTCAATCAGTACCAGATACACAATGTTTTTTAAAGCTAAGTGGCTATAAGAAGATGTATTTGGCATGCCTTTCTAGTTTCAGTTTAATTTCAAGTATCTCTAAGCACATACTCCTAACCATTCATTCCTGAAAGGAAGTTCCTTATTTTTAGTTTCTATAAAAGCTCTCCTCCACCTCACCCAGCTTCTGCAATGCAGTATATGCATCCCTTTGAAAATGTCTGTATTTGTCTGTAATTTATTGTTTTGTATGTATTATTTTTTGTAAATAGTTACAATCTTTCACTCTTAGGCTATTAAATGTATATAATATTTATAAAGGATTTTTTTCACTCTGCAGTATTTATGAGTAACTACCTCCTTCACAGAACTCATTCCTGCACAGAACTTAATTTTTGCCATTGAAATTAATTTTTTGAGCTATTCAGGATTAAAGAGAGGTCAATAAACCAATTACTTCGGGCAACGGTGCAAAATCAGTACTAGTAAAGTAATTAATGCCCTTTTCATTGTTTCCACATCATGGTGTGTTAATAAATTGGGCTTTTGTCACTATCCAGTAATTTCTTTACAACAAATTTCTTCATTCCAATCCATCTTTTTTTATGGCTCCCTGTTAATACTTTAAAATACCAGACTAATTAGGTTTGCATTTCAACTGTTAAGTCACAAGCTCCATTTTCACCTCTGTTCAGACTCTCTATTTTCTGATATTCCTAATGAGGCAATACTTTTATTTAAAGGGTGTGATCCTTTAAAGAATTTCTAGTGGCTTATTAGTTATGTGAAGAGGATCTTTCAGGAGTTCCCACGTATATCGCTTAAGCACAGCACAGCGGCACACACATTAGCCATGAACGCAGGCACGCCATTAAATCCAGGACCTCCTATAACCTGCAGTTCATCTTTTTACAGGATCAGCCTGTTTGCCACTGCAGCACTTTAATTACTCCCTTCCCTTGTATGATATTTTGAGTCATTTCATGCATTTGAAACGTGCTCGCTTGGCCATGGCACGAGTTAAGCATCTTCCTTACCACCAGGAAAGGTGAAGACAAAAAGCAGGACTAGGCAATGTCATCACCCAGGATGACTGCTGGACAGAAAAGAGGGCTTTCCCAGTATTTCTACTGGGTTCTGTATCTTCCGAGGATACCATCAGGAAATACGCAACTCAGTAGGGAAGCCATGTCACAGACAGCAATTCACCCAAGTATTTCATGGCCACCCACATGAAAAAGGTGCCTCCTCTGTAAAACTCAACTTAATCTCTTTCCTGTCAGGAACAGGAAAATGAGAAAAGACAGTGATTTCTCTTCTGCAATGTGACCTGATGTGAATTTTTATTCTGAAAGGGACAGAAGTTAATAGCTTCAGCATCTTCCTTTGAAAAGGAAATCGCAACAGTAGGAGGAGCCCTTTTGCTGAAAACAACTGCAAAACTAAAAATCTTTTAAGGACATGTTCTTCCTGGGGGGTTAAAAAAAAGAAAATTCTGAATTCTTTCACCAGTAGTAGCTGCTACTACTGAGATTTACAGAGAGAAAAGCAAGGTCAAGCTATGCTGGTTTTGGCTGGTGTAGAGTTAATTTTCTTCATAGTAGCCAATATGGGCTGTGTTTCGGATTTGTGCTGGAAACTGTTGGTAATACAGGGACGTTTTTATTATTGCTGAGCAGGGCTTGCACAGAGCCAAGGCCTTTTTTTGCTTCTCAGCCCCTCCATCAGTGAGGAGGCTGGAAGAGCTCAAGAAGCTGGGAGGGGACACAGTCAGGACAGTTGACCCGAGGGACATTCCTCACCATATGGCATCAGGCTCAGTTATAAAGCTGGGCAAGAGGAAGGAATGGGGGGATGTTTGGAGTGATGGCGCTTGCCTTCCCCAGTCACTGTTACGTGTGGTGGATCCCGGCTGTGCATCCTGTGCTGAACACCTGCCTGCCCTTGGGAAGGGGGGAATCCATTCCTTGCTTTGCTTTGCTTGCGCATGGGGCTTTTGCTTTACAAATTAAACTGTCTTTATTCCAACCAACAAGTTTTCCCACTTTTACTGTTCTGATTCTCTCCCGCATCCCACTGTGGAGGAAGTGAAGGAGTGGCTGCGTGAGGTTGGCTACACCCTGGAGGAACGAGAAACCTCACTTCAAGCAGGGAGCAGGTCAGCTAACCCAACCAGAGAATAACTAAGCTTTCTCCAGTCCCTGAAGAAAACTCAAGGATCTCTGCAATCCAGGCCCGTGGAAGGAAAAGTACTCTCCATGGCAGCATCATGAGCAGAATCAATGGTCAGTATCACTGTACCTCAAATGCTTCTCATGCTTCGGAAATGTGTTTGGAATTAGTCCTCCATCCTCAGATGCTGAGGTCCTACACATTGACATAAGTGCTGTGGTGAGTTAACATACAGGTAACACTGAGATCTGACCACGTACTTCAAACCATTCTGAAGCCAACAAGAATTATGCCTGTACCTTAAATGTAACTTGTGCTTTTCTGGTCCTTCTCTGATTTCTGAGTTGCTTGCGGTGAAGAGGAGGAAGGGGTAAGAGCCAAGCATGCCAAACACAGCCTACATCACCACCTCTGCTTCACTCAGAGGTGAATGAAGTCATTAACTTGAAAATCTGGACTTGGAAGAAGTTTGAAACCACTTACAACCTCCAGAATTCCACCTGGGAGATAATTTGCCAAGGTGCTAAGTGGAGACAGAGCCAAAGTTCCTGGTTCAGCCAACCCAGCTGTATGGCAGGAGCCTCCTGCCAAGAACGTGAAGGTACAGAATTGTGAAGTCAGATATAAGACTGAGCAATTCTCACAATCGTATACCCAATTTAAATCCCTGCACTGATATTTGTAAAAGGCCTTGAAGATGAAAAGTACTACACACAATAAGCCCTGAGTAAAATCATTAAAACCAACAATTCATGAAAAGAGATTAATTATGCTATTACTGTTTGCACATGTGAATTTTCCATAAAAATAGAAATCTGGGCCCCAGTTCAACCAAGCATTTTAACATATGTCTGACTGTTAAGTACACGAGTAGTCTCATTTCAGTTAATGAGACCATTCCTGCTTAAAAGCTAGGCATGTGCTCCACTACCTGTGGCCATGGCATTAGAGATACAGGCACAAAGAGACAGGTACCACCTCTTTAAGCATCTTGACCTCAGATAGTGACGTGTTTTCTTATCTCAGAAGCATGTAACTACCTAGATAAAAGTCCCTGCCCAGAAATGTGACCTACATGCCTAAAAGTCTGCCACATGGATGTGCCAGCACGTCCTGCTAATGTCCCACAGCTAGGTATCTACAGATCTCTCCAAAGGTGCCTAGTGTTAAGGACATGACTACTTGATGAAACCTTGTCCAGACCTTGGCTTTGAAATGCTACTATTGACTCCTACCACTTGCTGAGCACCTAAAGCCAAATTTCCCTCTTCCTTTTCCCAGCTTTGCATAGTACAAACAAAACTGTATGGAGATGACTCCGGTTCTACAACTGCCCTTAAAGCTTTTACCACTCTATTGAGTTTAAAAGCCACAGAGGGATAGGGTTAAATACCAGTAAAATTCAGAGGAAGAATGAAAACAACAGTGAAAAATTGTTCTCAAGTTTTTCAAATAAAAGATGTCAGCATATCCAATTCTGAGTGAATACTGCTCTTTAAGGAAACTCACAGAAACAAAAAAATTCTCCAGACAATGTATTTCAGAAATTTCCATAGCAAATAGTGTTCTTGCAGTTCCTTTATTGTATATCCTTTTTACTGACTGGAAAGCACAGCTACTACTATCTCCACTTACCTCACTTCTTTAGATTGAGGATGAAACATAACAGTGACCAGAACTTTATGCCTTACTTTATAGTTCATGTTTCTGAACATTTATTAATTTTATGCTCTTCATTCTTTAAAGGATTCCTTAGGCTCCTCTTGAACTATTGTCTTTAAAAGTTAATTCCAGGTGGAAAACAAACCACTAAGCAAAAAGAGCTCAAGACTTCTTTTTTCTTTTTTAAACTCTGAACAATGCACAATAACTACCCCTTCCTGTAGTCACAATTATTGCAGAGACCAGAAGGAGGTTCTTCTAATTGATTTCTATGCAATTTCCATCTTGAGAAAGAGACCTTACAACTGAATTTTCCTTCCTGGAATGGCTTATGGATTAGGTACTGGCACATGGACTCATTAAAAGAGAATCAAAGGAAATTTCTCAGAAAAAGAGACCCCTCTCTTCCCTGTTTTAGTAATGCATGTATTATTCTGCGATACACAAAAACTCTCAGACACCTATTAGTCCATCTACTGAAGTAGATACTCTACTCCTAGAGATTAAATACATTCTATATTTTCAGATCAATATAGCAGCAATTTTTTCAGTGAAAATAAAACCTATACCAATATTGAAATTTAGAAGTCAGAACTTTTCTTTACTGCTTGAAGAATATCTGTTTTGCTTTGCAAGTACTCATCAAGTGACGCAACTGAGAGCACCTAAAAACCTTCAAGAAACAACAATAGAGGAAAGAGGGCAATTCTGGATTCTGGCAGACAGAGAACATCTTTTTAGGTAAAGAAACTTTGCACCTGGTGCCCTCTTTAAAAAAAAAAAAGGTAATTTATTTGGAAATGAACACCACTTTGAAAGAAAAAACTAGATAAAATGAATACTAGAGAGAAAGCGAATCACTAGTCTTTTTGGAATAAGAACAATAGGTCTCTTTAATTACAGATATTTTATACAGAACTTAATCAAATGCTATGTAACGTAAAAAAGAGTGAAGTACAGAAACTAGCAGGAAACTCGTGAATGCTGCATTTAACAGCCACGTGAAATACCTTTATTACTCGATGTCCCGTTGCATAAAACCCACTGGTTTTTCTTCCTACATGTAATAATATCCACTTGCTAATTTACTCTGTTTAGACATTCTCTTACATGCACACATACAAAAACACACACGTGTAGATACACTCCTTATAGCCAGCGCTGTGAGAACTCTCCATCTGGTCTGCAAACTGTAGAATTTCCTTTCCCATCTATCTCAGAAATATAGTCCCATGACCCACGGGTCACCATCTGCTCAGTTACACTGGCACAATGCCTAGTATGCTTGAGGTAATGCCACCATCCTTTCCTCCAATTGTAAACTCCCAACAAGGCAGACATCTACCATAATGTTTGCACACAATGAGGCAGCTCCCAGTGAGATTATAGTTAAGACACCACAGAAATTCCCTTCATCTACAGTAGCCTAGGATGTGGGAATGACCAAAGACACATGCAGTCTCTCTTGATCAAAGGTCATTCTAAGGAACAAAGCAGTCAGTGCTGATGTGTCCAAGATAGCATAATATAACACACACACATAATTGTGTCCAGCATGTGTGGTTCCCCCCCAGTTCCTCTCTTAATGATCTTTGCTTCACTCAGTATTCATTTGCGTACAATCTCCTATTCTCAGGATGCCCTAGAGCAGAACAAATTATACTAAACATAAGTGAAATCAAACAAAGTTTTCATTGAGTACCATTCATAACATTTACAAACAAGTCTCTTGTGTTAAGTTTCTCAGAAATAATTGGCAGGTTCAGTTTTACACCACTAGATTTTCTTCTTTTTTTTTTTTTAATTTTTTTTTTGTTGTTGTTTTTAAAGGTGTACCTATAATAAAGTAACAAAGGAAATCTCACGTGACTTATTTATTAAGAATAAAGGTCACAGAAAATGAAAAAAATTTTTGTATCATAAAAATCGGTAGATAGGAACAAATATAAAATTTAACCAAATTAGAAAGTATGTGTGGAAAGAAGTTCTCACTTTTTTTCAAGTGTTATTATATATTAAAAAACCCCTTAGGAATGGATGTACTCTGGCTTATGCAGCAGACATTACAGGTGAAAGTATTCTTTTACAGTGCTCCAATAGTTTAAGTACAGAGTAACAGAAAAGCACATTTGAAATTTACCTCGCTATTGTACTTTCCTTTTCAGTCCCACTACAAGGAAACACTCCATCAATTTTTGTTACACACTTCTCTGTGCCTCACTAGCTAGCAAGTGTTCTGAAGCAACAAGCCAAAAGCCCGCTGGCAGAACAAAACCAAAACAGGCCTTTTTCTACAAACTGGTGCCATTTGTAGCATGTGCTTCTCCCTAAGCCATCATTTCAACTTCATTACTCAACTGCCTAACACTTTATTCAGGTAACATTACACTGGAAGAGTAATTTCAGCAACATTATGCTTATTAATCTTAAAAAATGCCAAAGCTAAAAATAAAATGCAAACAGTGTGAGAATCCAGGCAGGGTTACGACAGTATTTCTCAGGGGATCAAAATGTCATTACGTTCACTCCTTAGAGGGAATTTTCTCCTCCACCCCTCAATCTTGCCAGAGGAGAGGTCAGACCTCTGGCAGGCTGTGTGTGTGCTCATGGGCCAACATAGGTGTTTTCCTCAGTACCACTACACACACTGATGGGGATGAGGCAAAGCCTCATGGGTTTTTGCCTGAATTCAGCACACACAACTCAAGCGAGTTTGGGTGAAAAGAAATGCACATTGAGGAGATTGCTAGCAACTCTCTTCCTTTTTAACTGTAGGAAAATGATCTTGTCATCAGAACAATACAGAAACTCCGGTCCTTCTTGAAGCATTCCTTGACAGCACTAAAAAGTAGCATCAGTGATTTAACCCATGCTTATCCACATCCCACAGAGGAAAACACCTTCTTTCTTTCTTTCTAACTGGGACTTAGACAGAGAAAGCAACTTAAAGTTGCACTGTCAGATGAGGCTCCTGAGATTCATGGCATGTTCATCTCCGGGAGGTAGATTCCAGCTTGTGGCACAGTGCACAAAGCTGCCTACAATAACCTGTTTCTAAGCAAGGTGAGTACTAATTAGATTGACTACTTTTGATAACCCAACTAAATATGCACTAACTTGGTGTCTTAATGTCTTCAAAATGATCTAAATTCAGAAGAAGCAGAAACAAAGATTATTAGGGAGAGCTGGAGCTGGCGATGGTAAGGATGTGTGTGTCATTTCTACATACACATATATGAGAATCATCAAACATCAAGGAATGGGGAAGAATTTTCTTAGCTGGAAAATAGCTGTAAGGAAATCATTTGACTCCTAGAACCTTTTTCTTTTTCTGTATTTGGAGGTAACTCTTGATTTTGCTGTTTAAGATCCATATTATTTCTCAGCCTCTGGTAGTGCTCCTGCATGTGACCAGACTATATTTTCTTTTCTTTGTGCTAATTTGCAAATTCTCCTTACTAAATTTTAAATTAAGGGATGGTTATGGCAATGACTGGCTGCAATTTTCCTGATTGTTTCCTGCACTGATATTTAATATTCAACATCCAGCTGTCAGAAAACATAATAGGAAAACAGTCTGAGTAGATACAACCAAGGACTTCACATGGGATATAAAATATCTTGGATACACTCCTGTGTGTCTCAGATAAAAGCATACTGTAACCATATTAACATTAAGCAGGTATTCACAGCAATTGCTATAGGAAATTAACTTGGAAAAACTGAAATTGCATGGTAAGGTTGTGACAAACCCTCTGAGAAGAACTGGGAAGGAACCAGACATTTACTTCAGAGCGTGACATGGATCTGCATTCTTGCATATGTGCTGGTTCCACACCACGCTCCCTGCCCCAGGGGACATCGTGACTTGACCTTGCTGTGCATTTCTCTGAAAGTTTGTTACAGAATTAACTGGTTAAAAGAAAGGTGATCATACAGAGCAGAAAGAGGGTTGAAAGATGAATTTTATTTTTTCCTGGCTCAGTGTGTTTATTTTTTTGCCTTGGTTAGACCATTCCAGTAATGTCGTTGGAATATAAATGTAATCCACAAGTATGAGACTAGACTGAGTGCTGATTAATTTAAGTGTCTTAAATCCATAGCTTCGTGTATGAGCTAAGCTTGGGTCAGAAATGCCAAATTAAATAGTGGCACAACTCTTAAGAAATAACTTGTGACTTGGACAATCCATAAGGAATCAATAACAAATTAAAACCAGTCAGTAGCAGTGAACTGAATAAATGAGTCATTCTTCCCAAAACAAACCTAATAGTAAAGTTCATTTGTCTATCAGGAAATTAGTGCTGTATTTTTGAAAGGTGCTAAATTACTTTTTAGAGATATCATAAAGCTGATATTGAAAACCAGAACAGTTAAAAGACAGCTTTCCAAAATACTTCACTCTTTCTTAATAGGTAAAAGTACCATGTTTGTGCTTAGTATTTCAGTCTTCACAAACAGGTAGAAAATCCTTTTGTTTCACTTTTGAAATGTTTACACAGCACAGGTTTCCCAAAACACCTTCTGGAAAAGTTTCTAAAGGATTTGGGAAAGATTATAAAATAATGTTATTCAGGATTAGTTCAGAAGCAGTAACTAAGCCCAGAACAGCACTGGAAAATGGGCAAAACGTAAAAGATTTGTTATGTAGTGTTAGTTAAAAATATAGTTTCATAAGCATCAGAGCTAACAATTTTGAAATTTTCCAGGAATTCTAGGAATTGTGACTAAGTATGAAATTGTTGTTCAGACTTAGGACTTCGGTATTGGCTTATTCCATGTCAAAATAACATTTAACTTATTTTAAATGCATACATATTCAAAAGGCTGGTAGCATGAAAAAAAGATCAAAGATTTAATTATTTAAAGAATTATTAAAGGATTTTAACAGCAAGCCTGCGCTAACAAACTGTGCCTTAATTGAGATTAGTTGTATTCTCCCTTTGCAAAAAATTCTGATTCATGCATCTAAAAACACCTTTCACAATTAAAAAATCTCTTGGTTTGCTGGCAGTAAGGTTACTAGGAATCATTCAGTGAGCTTTGAGCCAGATCCTAACTCCTGAATTATATTTCAAGTATGGTAATGGATTAAGCAAAACCTTTTCTTATTCTGTCAAAAGACCAGTTCATGTAAAACTGACCAAGAACTTCTATTCTATTGGATGTTTAAGTATTTCCTCATATCCTTTCATGGTATTACACCTAGAGAACAACCTATTTGCTCTACCACAACTGTTAAGAGCTGGGCAGGTGGATGCAACCAAAGATCCAGCCCCAGTGCTCAATCCCCAGCACAAAAATGGCAAGCTATTCAGCAATTAGCATCATGAAATATACTGCAAAGTGTCCCATTATGCAACCACTGGCTTTTCCCTCCAACACCCCAGTCTATTTCTTCTTACTATAGCCTGAGAAGATTCTAAATATGTTTACACAAAAGAATTTGCTCAGTAGAAAACACTGGCTTTCCAATGCTATATTTTTTTCTCCCAGTACTCCATTGAAAACTTTCTATAAATAATTTTTTCCTCCAATTAACATGTGTTATAAGACCAGCAGAAAGATCATAAATTATTGTTGCTGTAGGCTTTTCAGTGTAATTTATTACTGAAAAGTCATGAGCACTGCTTTGGAAAGGCCAGCCTGTGAATCTGTAAACCTAGGAAATTAAGAACTAAGCTGGTCTCTTTACCCTGAGGTCAATTAGAAATGACACCAGCAGACTTCTTGGTGACCTGGGGAGATTTATAGCTTACCATGCTAGGCCTGTGGTTCAGCCAGAAGATTAAGATCAGAACAGCACCTGGAAGACTGTCATCAGTTAAGACAGGCTGGACCAATGGCTCCAGGCTAAAATGTGCACAGGAAAAGAGGTCATGTCAAGTAGCCTTTGTTTTTACCAGGGCTAAGGCACATGTGGAAGGGTTTGAGAGAGAGCTGGCCTAACAAAGGTCTAACTTAGGGGCATTGGACTGTCTTGTAACAGGAACAAAGGCAGCAAGTTGTCAAGGCACTCTGACTTCTCTCATTACTAAAAGTCACCTCCGAAGATATTTGCTACTTGACGAGGCTTCGTGTGATTTGCAGATCTTGTTCTCTACTGCTTTTCCTTTGTTATTTTTACAAGTGCAACCATTAGCTACAGAATGCCTCACATCATAAACTCTCACGATTTAGGAAAAAAATTTGATCACTCTGCTGTGTGAATCTTATAAGAAAACAAAAATGGCTGTGTCTTTTAGCCACTCATAAATGTTTTATAATTTGGTAAGAACAACAGCCTACAAGGTCGAAGTTCAGGTCTGTAGTAGTCAACAAGATCCTTGCAAGACAATAAAAGGGAAAGCTAGCCTTTGTTTTACAACAACTTTGGAAACAACTTCACCAAGGCAGTGGAAGCTTTCAGACTTTCCATTGTATTCAAGTCATTTGTGCAAGTTGCCCTTATTACAGCTTTTGATAAATGATGTTTGCAGTGGAAAAGTTGTTTAGGGTTTCTGAGCATTGTGAGCATTTAGATCCATGTCAGGTACTCAACAGGATGTATGGAAGAGCACACAGCTCAGAAAGCAATTGTCATTTTCTCAAGTAACCACCATTCAGGCTCAAAGAAGTATTTCCTAATTTCTTCTACCGCATGTAGGTCCAGGTTGGAGGACAATTAGATAAGAGGAGAACAGATCATAGTCTTTGGGTTCTCAGTGACACACGGTCTTTAAAATGGGAATAAAAGAGACATCTATCTCATTGTTGCAAGGCCTTATTAATGCTCAGAATCCTATTTATAAGCTGGGTAACTGAAACTCCTGGACAAGTCACTACTGACATTTGTTACTTCTGAGAACTCAGTACAAAAGGGAAGTTGTCTCCATTTTTCTTCTATCTTTCACAGTATAAAATTAAGCAAAAAAAAATTCCAAAAGTGGCATAGCTGAGGATTTACTAACCCAGCCATGGTGTTTCTCAGTTTGTTATCCTCTGTTGGTTTATAAAGTCACAGGCAATAACTCTAGATGTGAATCTGAACATTAAGACATATTACTTATCTACCAGATTAAAACACATCTTACAACACATCATGTGCCCAGAAAATGAACCCCAACCTTCTATATCCAGCTTCAGCTTTGTAGATGTCCATTCACAGCCTGCCATTTTTTGTGCACAAAGTTTCTCATTTCTGCTTCAAAACTTGAGGTTCTTTGGGGTCTCTTTGATGTCCTTAGAATCAAAGAATAGTTTGCTCAATTAAAAAAACCTGAGAGGCTTTCCTACCCTTCCCTCACCTTCTCTCTTGGAAGGAGAGCCAGTGCATGCCACAAATACTTAAGATCAACCTAAGCACTGCAAAGCACTGGCATTTTGAAATGGGCGTCTGACAAGTCTCTCTAAGGTTCCATACATGCAAATGAATGTCCTATTTATAGAAATAATACTAAATAACCATCTGTTTATTATTTATTACTATTTAGAACTGACTGAGAGGAAAAAACATACTGGAAAAGTCAAGAAAAATGCAGGTGTGACAGTGTGAGCAGGCTCCAAGTGTTTATATGCAGTAGCTTTTCCAGCTGTTTAATTAGACAAACATCTGATAACAATTCTGGAATACCAGACACAAGCACAGAGTGTAGGGCTTTTCTTGTTGTTTATTTGCATCAACTGAGACCATCACAAGTCTCTTCCGCCCATCTTTACAATGATCTGTTCAATATGGACTTAAACTGCACACAGAATATTACTTTTTCCACAAAACTTGATGTTCCTCACAGGGTATTAAATCCCTCCTCAGTAACCACAGTCAGTATAAAGTTTAAATGTTTATAAATGTTTCAAGCTGTCACATCTTTGTCCTCCATGAGATTGGAGAAGGAATAAAATCAAACAGCTCTTCTCCTCAGGCAACTTTTCCCAAGTGATGCAGTCCAGAGACTGGCTTGTTGGCATTTGTTATGATAATCAACTTTCCATAGCTTTTACCAAGGCATAATCCTTAGTATATGTTTAACCAATGCAGATAGATTTTCAAGTCACACAACATAAAACAAGTGCACAGGGTGTTATGCATCATCAAGAACACAGTGGATAATGTTCAGTTATCCACTTCTTTTCTACTCCAATTCCATCCCCTTGGATGCTCTCAGCTCTTATTTGAATGACCCCAGTGTTTCAGTCTTAATAACCTTCACAGCAGTCCATTCCAAACATTTATTACTCCTGGGTTAAAAAGCATTGCTCAGCTACATCTGTTCTTAATTTGATTTTGCAGAAGTTTTTTTTTTCTCCTTTTTTTTTTTTTTTTTAAAATGCACTATTTCCAATGGAAAAAAATATACCTAAAAGCTCTACTTAGGGAAAAAACTACACAGTATGTAGGAGGGTGTGGCAAGCATGCCTTTTGTCAGAAAGCTGAATTAATGGACACTGGCTAATATTTAGAGCTTGTGGGCTTTCTTGCCACAGAAAAATCTGTCATTTTTGGGAACATCCTTCACTCAAAATTTGAAATATATATACACACACAAAGGAAAAAGTTCCTGCTGAGAATCCCACTGTTGCTCTTATTTAAGCATGTGATGAACAAGGTATCTTGGACACATTCAGCTCTTTTTCCTTCCACACATACCACAGACAGCATGTGGCAGACAGGCCCAGTACTGCACAGATACCAGGGTAGGCAGGGATCCTGCAGCTCCAACCACTGTGGGCTTCAGGCAGCTACACAGGACATTAGCAATGCTGGGAAACCTGAGGAAAATTAATTTCTGTGAAGCTGCATTAATAAAACTGTCCTGTGCTGTGATATCCCAAATGTGGTTTGTATAGGCCAGCTTTGCTCATACTTTCTCTTTTGATGCACAAGCTGTGCTCATCGCTGTCTTGGGGATTGGACAAGTCTGATCAACTCAAGAGGGCTGTGAATCCTAGAATGGCCTGGGCTGGAAGGGACCATAAAAAACATCTGGTTCCAACCCCCTGCCATGGGCAGGGACACCTTCCACTGAACCAGGTTACTCAGAGCCCCATCCAATTTAGCCTTGAACACTTCCAGGGATGGGGCATCCACAACTTCTGCAGGCAACCTGTGCCAGTGCCTCACCACCCTCACAGTAAAGAATTCTTTCCCAATATCTACTCTAAACCTAAACATTCTCTTTTAGTTTGAAGCCATCCCCCCTTGTCCTGTCACTATATGCTCTTGTAAATAGTCTCTCTCCATCTTTTCTGTAAGGTCCCTGCAGGTCTGGAAGGCCACAATTAGGTCCCCCAAAGCCTTCTCTTTTCCAGACAGGACAGTGACAACTCTCTCAGCCTTTCCTCATAGGAGAGGTGCTCCATCCCTCTAACAAACTTGGTGGTCTCCTCTGGACTCACTCCAGCAGGTCCATGCCCTTCCTGTGCCAGGACCCCAGAGCTGGATGCAGTGCTCTAGGGGGGGTCTCAGCAGAGCAGAGGGACAGAATCCACTCCCTAGACTTGCTGCCCACACCTTTTTAGATGCAGCCCAGGATGCCACTGGATTTCTGGGAGGCAAATACACATTGCTGGGTGATGTCCAGTGCTCCTTTGCTCATGGGTTGTCTGCAATTAGATGGGGGTTTTTTTTGGTGTGGGCAGGACTGTATCAAAGACAACCATCGGACATGTTCACATGTTGAGAGATGTAAGTTAAGAAAACTGCTCCTAGCATGTTCCCCCTGATAATATGGGTTGAGGGGGAAAAAAACCAAAATCAAATACAAAACTCCTGCTAAGCTCCCAAGCAAAACCAGAAGAGTCACACAGGCATATTTTCTATTCCATTTCACATATCGTGATTAGCAACAGCTTCTGCTTTCCTCTGAGGCACTCCTTGAGGGACCACTTTTCCATGCTTCACAGAGCAAAGACGACTCTGCCCCACCGAGAGGTAACTTTCATAAAGCTCACATCAATCGACAGCAGCAGCAGCAGCAAAGCAAACCATGCTCCATCTTGCTTCAGTGCCCTTCTGGCACTGCTCTGACTGCAGCTCAGACAGTAAACAGTAGTGTGTTTGTGTGCAAATAGCATTCTCCTGAATGATGTCTGCACCTGTGTAAACTGACATCACTATCTTTTTTTCAAATTCAGTTTATTTAAGGAGTTCACAAGAGACACCTGTTCCATGCACAGGCACAAATGACATTCAATGAGCTGAAAAAAAGAGTGTGTGTGTGTGGGGAGGTGCTGAGGGGTGAAGGGCAAAAGCGACTTGCAGGGCTGTATCCACAAGCGTGTTTGTATCTCCTGGTCCTACAACAAACAGCTGTTCCTGCTTTCATTTCTGGCCTTCCTGGTCCAAGCTGGTATTAGCAAAATAAAATACAACTAACACTGAATTTTCAGTACTGGCTTATTAAAGAGAGAACCTAAGTAAATACTGGGGAGGAATAAAAGAGAAGGGCTGGAGCAAGCAAAAAAAAAAAACAACCTGGCCCCTGCCTCATCTCTGAGAATGGCACCCAAACACTATAAAATCAAGGTGGCAAAAGATTTAGCCTAAAAGCTTATACAGGAGCTTCTACAGCATTTTCCTGCTTAGCTCTCAGCCTTTTAAGGCTGGCACAGGGCTGTCTTTGGGGTGTTTTGGTTTGGGTTTTTTTTATGCATTTTAGTTCTGGTTTTTTTTCTTTAAGAAAGGGCATAGTAGGCTTTGAAGGTTGTTCTGTAAGGATACCACTCCTGTTTGGGACATCTGCCCCACATACAATAAAACACAACAAGCCTATTTCTACCTTAGAGGGAATGGTGAGACAGAAGGTGCTCACATCCTATCTGACTGAAAGCATTTTAAAGAAACCTATATTGATATTCACTTGTCAACTGGCACATTCTCTCTTACTGAAGTAACAGTTTCAAAAGGATTAGAAATGCATTTCTGAAACTCACTGTTTCAGTAATGTAATGTTGCTTTAATATAAAGAAAGCTATTTTGAGGAAAGTTGGATGGCAAGGACAAAGACTTCCCAGCTTCTCTTATCTCAGTGGGTAAAAGCCAGGGACCACTGCTGCAGGAGTGCAGTGAACACCCCCATAGAGAAACTTAAGCGTCAGACAGACAACCAGAAGTACTACGGCAAAAAATAATTAAAACTTAAACTTAGCAAGCTGGAACAAGACAACAGAATGCTGGAAATCAATGATTTTGAAACACATCACGATTTTGACAACTGATATAAGACCCACAAAGTAGCAGAGCTTGATTTTCTGTGTACAGCCATTATAACACACCTGTCACAACAGTCAAATTTTGGGGAGAAAATGAATTCATGGCTTTAGACAAAAGAAGCCTCCCTGCCTAAAGAACAGCCTTGCTCATTTCAGTGAAATAAAGATGGAAACCAGATTTTCACCGTATCATGACTGTGCATCCCTAAAACACCAAAAACTTTTGTCTTTCCTCTATCAACAAATTGCACATTTCATATCAACACTTCAAAATTTTTCAAAAATTAACTTAGAGAATATCATCACCTTAAGTAGGGCAAATGCAACAAAAGATAACCAGAAGTTTGTTTTAAAGGCAAT
Source organism: Corvus moneduloides (assembly GCF_009650955.1). Taxonomy (NCBI): domain Eukaryota; kingdom Metazoa; phylum Chordata; class Aves; order Passeriformes; family Corvidae; genus Corvus; species Corvus moneduloides. Next base: position 48,154,336 of record NC_045481.1, on the reverse strand, counting down.
CAAATGTACCTATTTTAATCAGAAAAGCACACAAGACCTTACACCTCATTAACTCTCTACTACATCCCTTCTTTGCTGATAAAAAGTGTTTTCCTGAGCAAAACTTCACTAGTGTTTAAACACTGAGTTTTACTTCAGTGGAATTTGAATCTTCTAATTTTACAAGGAATTTTCAGCCGGGATTAACGACTCATATCTTCTTGATGTTTCAGTATCACTCCAGTGTCACACCCTAGACCTTTCCAGAGACTCATAAACCTCGGTGCTGTTCCCAATCCCAATCCACCAGTCTCCATGTCAATAATGATGGGAGGCAGACACACAGCTACTTCTTAATCCCTGGGAAGACTACATGATAAAAACAGTGACACAGAAAACACTGAGGTTTAATGGAGAAGACCCTCAAATAACTTCATAGCATTATAGAAGTGCTAAAAAAATAAGCATAAACATGTAAGTGTGAAGCATGTTTTTTTCACAGAACCACAGAATAGCTGAGGCGGGAAGGGATCTTTGGGGAATTTTCTAGTCTAACCTTGCTGCTCAAAGCTGGGCCAGCTGGAGGGTTTTGAATAGCTCTAAGGAGGGAGACTCTCACAACCAGCCTGGGTAATCACTCTGTGTTTGAGCAAGTAAAAGTATTTTTTCTTGTGTTTCAACAAAATTTTCTGTCTTCCTGACAATTATTTATGGCCATAAAAATAGAACAAAATATAGTAGAGCAGGGCAATTGTTCTGTGTGAAAAAAAATAACCCCTTGTAATTTGTCTATAGGTCTGTGCCGACAGCATTTAACTGCAATACCAACATGCAACTTAAGTAAGAGTCTGGAACCAACAATTCACTCACAACTTCTATGTTACTGAGCAGTTTATAGCAGAGAAAAAGCCCAAGCAGACTAACTGCTTTTTATTCTAGGCCTCCATTCTCAGTGACACAGCTCTTTCTGCATGCTATATTCAGCTGGCTGTAGATGCTCCTGGAAATTGAAGACAAAGTTCCTTTCCTTTGTGGCAAAGTCAAGACTTTGACACTTTTGCAGTAATTTGATTTTATTTAGATTTTTTTTTTTTTAACATGCAGAATTGCCAAAGTCAAGTCCAGTTCTACAGAAACTGCCCATCTCCCTCCTGAGGATATTCAATTCTCTGAGATGGCAGTTTGGGAACACCATGATTCTTAGCACTCTCGTCTCTCTATTTCACCCACAAACCCTTTTGTGCCCTGTCAATTTGAACACAGTTTATTGGGAAGTTCAATCTAACACAGATGTTTGCTGACAGAAATTTTACAGGTGATGACAACACTCCATTAACTCAGTGTGTATGATGCTAGTTTTTGTGCGTCTCTGAGAAATCTTACTGTATGCTCCTGACCCTGTATCCTCATCTACTACTGTGCAAGGCCTTTCTGCTGAAGCAAAACACAAAAACAATGTTTGTATTAGTTACAGGGATTTACTTACCCATATATTTCTTCTTAGAGTGTGAAACAGACATGTTATGTGACGGTTTGTGAAATAAACTGCTAGTCTGACAGCCAGATTAAACATAAGAGCACTTGTATGCTTATAGATGCAGAACTAGACAGCTGGAGAGGATTTACAAAATCACTTAAGCAAGCCAGGGTCCTAAGTTTTCTCTGGTATTTCCCAGATACAATCAGCTTTAGAGTGACTCTGCATGACAGTTTGGTCTTACCTTGTATTTTGTGACTGTAACACTGAGGCTAAAGAAGGCAGCAACTTGTTAGTAAGGGAATTCAGATCTGGGGCTGGACCAGCCCCCCAGTACCTGCTCTGCCCAAAGATTTAGGCTGTAAGGGGCATGCAGCACTTTTTAACACAAAAGCCTCCTTCCTTAACTATCTCAATTCAGCTTGATAAATTAAAAATGTTTATTGCTAAACTGTCTGAACTATTATGGCCTATTTTTGTCTAATGTGAGGAACATACGCCTAATTCCAAAACCAACACAGTTACTTCTCTTCCATGGCACATCCTCTCTATCACAGTAAGTTCCTATTCCTATTCCTCCTCCTCCTTTCATCTCCCCCTGAAATTTCCTTATCACTGCAACAAGACACAGCATACTACGATCGGGTAATGGCACTTTGATTGCTCGTGGGACAAGGCCAGACAGCTCCTAAGGCAAGTCATTATGAGACTGCAATACACACCAAGGCAAGTTTCACTGATGAAATGGATGATGGAAAGCAACACAGTGAAATGAAAGCAGAGATACTAATTTAAAGCTGTCATGTGAGGCAGCCAGGAATCCTGCAGTGCGCAAGAGAACATGCTTCTCACTGCGGCTTGGAACCCTTAAACGCAGGGATGGCGAGGCAGAAGAAATAGTGAGAAATCACCCTTATCCCCTTAAAATAAAAGGTCTACCAACCACACATTCACCTCAGTCTCATGGAAGTGGACTTCAAGAAATGCAGCTTCTTGAAGAGTATTAATCCCCCCCCCCCAAAACAACAAAAGGTGCAGGAAATTCAGGTTCTGATGAACATAAATCTTGGTTCTAAATAGAGCACACCTGCTTAATGGTTTAAGGTTTAACTTTCACTGAAAATTTCCTTGATTAAACATTATTGAATTTATTTTAAATTTCATTATAGTATTTCAAGGGTGCAACATTATAAATATCGTTTATTGACCATTATCCTCTCACACGAAGACAGAAGTTCTTCAATATACACAAAGAGATTCTCTCACAACTCTTTCACAATTTCAAAAATTACATGTCAGTTACGAAAAAAAATTGCTTCACATGCCTGGAGAAGGTCAAATAACTTGCTCTCACACCAAGCTCTTTTCCTCCAGTCACCACAAATTCAGTAAATCAAAGTTGATGGAAAACTCTCAGAAGAAGAAATCCTAGTTCCTATTCTTTACCTAAGTGTGATGACACTTGCAGGATTTTTTAAACCTTGATAGTGATGTGACAAGAAACCTGGCAACTCACACTCATGGTTCTGCCCTTCCTCCAGGCTTGCTGTAGTAAAAATTTTTTTAATGAATAAATCCCCACTAAAATATCTCTAGTGACCCCTGATTTCAGAATTAGATCTTTAGGGGGGGAAGAAAACAAAAAGGTGAAAATTATCAATAAAATAAGAAGAACTGGAAGTTCCGTTTCTAAACATGTGCAGGTCACTTTTTGGATCCAACTATTGAGAATGCAGACATGCAACATGTGAGAATTTACTTGGCAAGGAAGACTCCATGTATCAATTAACAATTTTGCACCTCTTAAGCGGTAAACATAGCGGTCATTTCACAATTCCTAACTCACTATGACTGCCCCATTTAAATTAAATATATCCCCAAATCCTGCCTCAGGAAATAAGTTGTGAGTTCAGTTAGTTTCTGAACAGCTTAAATATATCATTAGTATGAAAATGATCCCTTTTTACGAGGTGCTGTTATTTCATAGGATATACTCAATGTTTGGGAATGTGTACATCATATACTGAAATTATGTACAACCTATAATGAAACACATATAAAATTGCAGTAGCACCAGGAGCACCACCACTGCAGTTAAGATTCTGACAGACTCTCCTTTATAAACTTATATTTTAATCATACAGAATTTTAAGATGAAATCTGAGAAAAACCACCAAACCAAACCCAAACCTTTGGAGGACACAAGCTACAATTTGTGTTTTCTTCACACAGAAGAAAAGAAATGGAAACAAAATACATAGCCTTATTCTAAGATGCAATTCCTTTGCAGATTAGATTTCCCGTTGCTGGATTTGAAGGGGGGGGAAAGGGGGGGGGGAAGAGATTAAATTGCTTGGTCCCTTCCTCCCCTTGCCCACTGCCATCAGTGAAACTCAGCAAATTTACCATCTGCCATAAACAAAAGCCTGGTTGTTGCTGTGCTTCCTTGAGAGAAGACCTTGTAGGTAAGTGTGACTATAATTCCCTATAACTCAAAAAGCAAAAGTTTAATGTTTCTGTGCTTCAGTAGATCAGGTGAGATAAGCAATTCAATCAACCAAAAGAATGGTTATGAATATTCTTAAATTGATGAGGGCAGGGTATGTGTACGAGTATAAAAATAAAAATCACAGCACATATACATCCTAAAATTGAAGATTCTGAGTAACTATTTGATTAATTATACAGGATGCTAAGTACATAATCTAAGGTGGGGAAGGACAAAGAATGTTGAGAAGGTGTCTGCATGCCTGCAGGTATAGATGTTTCTCCTTTCACAGCACCATCACACACCCATCTGCCCCATTATTTTCAAAGACACCTTAACCAAATCATATAGAGGTTGCATCCTATAATGCTAGCACAAAAGTTAACTCAGAAAATAAGCAACTACTTTGGGAAAATGATAGACAATCTGTTGGGAAAAGGTTAGTGAAAAATAACTCCAAAGGAGATTTTTGTGTATTGACTTCAATAAATGCATTTTCTCCAGAAACATGTAACCTGAAAAAACCCACTCTTGCTTGTCTGATGTCAAAACCAAAACTATTTATGCCTTCTACATTAGAGAAATTGTTCATGCCTACGTAAAGATTGCCCACATGGTGTTTCCAAGGTCAGTAATTTGCATGGAATTTGCATCAGAACTGAACAATGCCTGTGGCAAAAAGAGACTGCTTTTCCCCTATTTTATGAGGAAGTTACAATATTCAAAATATTTTTTTCCAAGTTGAGCCAAAGAGATTTTACACCATCCTGTTCCAGATAACACTTCTGTGGATTTTATAGGAATCTGCTTATGTACCACGGCAGCAGGCATATGTCGCACAAACTCCAGGGCTTCACGTCAGGATTTGGTAAGAAGTTAGGCAGCAGAATCACATTCCATCTACTCATATATTTTTCAAGAACCAGATTTTCTGTCTTTTACTCAACCAGAAATCAGCCATCAGGGACAAAGGCCCGCAATTAAGAAACCTCTTAAAGTCCTACCATGTATACAAAAGCAAGTACGTGCTTAAACCTTTTGCTGAACCAGCTGAGTGGAGTCAAGCAGGAGACACTGCATTTACATAGCAAGAACTCTCCTAAGAGCAAGACCTACATTGCTCATTTACTCAAGAAGTTTACTAAAATATATTTACCCATATGAGCCACAAAGTGAAATACTTAATGTACTTTCTAATTCAAAACAGGAGCAATCTACAAGTCTTAAAATTTGGGGAGAGGGAGAGTCTAGCCTCACGTGTTGTAAACAATTAGATTATTTTCAGAAAAAGAGTACCTTTCAAAATTAGACCTATGTTATATCACCCTTCCTCAATAACAATCCTAATTTTAATAATTTGTTCTTACAAAATGTTCTGTAATAGAAATTCATATTTCCAAATATAAATCCCTACTTGTCTTGCCCATTTATAAGCTGATTTTCAGAGACTTGAAATGAAAAATGCTAAATAATTACATGCCACCTAGAAACATATTTGAAGTGTTGAATTAAACCATGTTACACTCTGATGTAAAGTTGCTTACAAGACTCAGAAGATTTCCAGAATCTGGATGCTAGTGTTTTTTCCCAACTGTTTCTCTTTTGATTATAATACTTACACAGCACTCGCCATAAGCAAAAATAAATAAACCGTTGTGTTTACTGCTCTCCACAGCTTTTGAAGCAGGGAAAAGCCTGTTTCTCATGTTGTAAAAGGATAAAGAGGGCCTACATCAAACCAGTTCTAGCCGACAAGGACATCCGGGAAAAACTTAGTCCTGAGCAATGTTCCCCTTGATGGCATTACATCCAGCTGGGCTCCCTGTATCGCTTATAGGTGGGGAAGGCTCAGCCACACTCCCCAGAACGGAGGTGATGAAACAACCCAAATGTCTGCTGGGGAGAATGGGTGTGTTCTCCTATGCTCCACAAAGAGAAGCTGTCATGCTCCTGCTCGGTATTAACAATAAAAGCAGAAATTAATCACTGGTCCATTGATCTAACAAGGGAAATCCTTAGATTTTCTAACGTCCCAAAATAATATTCAATTGACAAATATTGACAAATTCTGCCGGGTTTCAAACAGTGTAAGAAACTGCAGAGGCCAACAGGTAATTCTCCTTCTAGAGCTCTCAATATTACAGATGCTCTTGCAAGTTCCACCACTGGTGATTTTCAGCCCCTTAAATGCATGCTCAGGCTGTATTTCACAAGGAGGAGACCAGACCCTGTGCCAGAATATGAAGCAAAGAATTCTAAAAAGGAACTGTGGATAATCTGAAAACACAGCCAAAAAGTTTCAGGAGAAAAAAAAAAAAAAAAACAACACAACAAAGAACAAATCAAAACATGTCTTAGATACTAATATGTCAACAATGCCTGAATGGTATCATATAAAAATATGATACTGCCCTAAAAATCTAAAACCAGGTCTAGTATTTCACCGCAAAAATTAATGCAACAAGTCGTATGATGTTGCACTTTTAAGGCAAACTTGCTTTTCATTTTTGGGCTACTGGACAAAGCTATTTCTACACCCAAAGGTAAAATCCAATAATCTATCAGTGTTTTTTTCCTGCTCTTTTTCACTGTGGTCTACAAAGCGCCCTGGAAGAGCACCAAAAGCAATGTTTGCCCTGATTGCTGCACTTCTCTATGTTCTGCACTCTGCAATTATTTAGATGGTTAAAAAAAAAGGAGAGGCAGAACAACTGTGAAAGGCATTGTGCAACCGCAGCTGACTTCATGTTAACCCCTGTTCCTGGGTTCCACCCTCGGGTCAAATGCCTATGAGTCAGTGTCTAGCACAGATGAATGATGTCATACTCACACCACCTCTTTAGCAAGAAAATGTGGTGGAGCCTTTCATTGCTGATCTTAAGAGACCCTGGGTTACTAAATGAAGTTCCCAAGATAAAAAAAGAATAGGCCTGAACTTAAAAAGAGAGGAAATGAGCACATCACTCCAACAACTTTGAAATGGATTCTAAGAAAAAGACTGTGATGGGTCATATGCAGTAAAAATGACCAACAGGATGCATGTGTTAAATGTTAAAAAAAGATTTGCAATATCCAAAAAGCTAGCAAACACCCTTGTTATGTCCCTACATAATTGTATCATCTATCCATTCTAATACAAGCAAACAAACTAAAACAAAATTAAACAGGGCAATGGATGTGATCTCTCTCAGGTGTCAAGCAATGATAGATCAGATATGTAAGGAATAATTTGATTTCAGTGAAACTTGAACAGAGTACACGTGTGTGGACTTAAGGAGACAGTTCCATATTGTTTCAATACACTGGAATGTGTAATAATCAGTTTGAATGCAGTGCAGTTCTTTGGTTAAGGAAAAATTATCTTTGAGATGAGAATCTTGTGGTGCAGAATTACTGCACCTGAAACCATCAAGTAATTAATCACCATTTGAAACACAGGAAAATATAGAAGTGAGAAAGAAGTGGAGTGAGTAAGCACACAATAAAATGCACTCCTAGATGAAAAATGCATAAAATGACTCAGGAAATACTGAAGATGGTATTAGATCGAGCTCAATAAGACAGTAAACATGTTACACAGTGCCTCTCTGGTTGTGAATGTGTATGAGGGCTGGTATGACTTGTCTTTGCAGGAATTGAGATCTGGAGAGAAGGACATCATAATTTCCTCGACTCCAAAAGTGGTTTCCCCAGGGAAGGAGAAAAAAAAAGTCTTGAGAGGGAACCTTCGTATCATGACTTTAAAAAGCCTGCCTGAGATTGCAGAAGTATGGATTTAACAGAGTTCTTATTAAACAGATCCAAGATGATCCAGATGCACATGGAAAGAAACAGCAGCAACTGATCACTTTCTGAAACACTGTGAGAGTAGGACAGGGTTTTTACTGTTCTCTAAATGTAAAAATCTATATTATTTCCAAAATTTACTTTAAAATAACGTGACAGCTTCACAGAATCACGTAATACTCTGAGTTGGAAGGAATCCACTAGGACCATCAAAGCCCACCTCCTGGCCCAGCACCAGACAACCCAAAAGTCACACCACTGCCTGAGAGCATTGTCCAAATGCTTCTTGAGCTCTGTCAGGCTTGCTGCTGTGACCACTGCCCTGGGGAGCCTGTTCCAGTGCCCAGCCATCCTCTCGGTGAAAAACCTTTCCCTAATATCAACATAAACCTCCCCTGACATGGCTTCAAGCCATCCCCTCAGGAAGTTTGTGTAGGTACTGGCTGGTGCCTTCCTGCAGCTCTAGCAAGGGTTAATGTAACTTTGGTTAGGGATACTCTCAGGATGCTTCCTCTCTCAGCGTGAAGAAATATCTTGTCTTCTCTTTTACTCTATGCTTCGCATTTTGAAATCAAACAAACATTAAACCAGACCAGTGTTCAAACAAACCATCTTTCAGAGGAATTCTAGTAGGAGTGAAATGCATAAAACTAGGAATATATTGTATCAAATTCCCTTTCTGTTTGAGAATGTTGGCAGCTAATAAATTAAAATATACACATATATAAAGGTCTGCCCTTATTTACATTTTCCTTTCTTTTTTGTTCAGCTGCCATTTTTTGGCCTGTAGAAAACAATCCTCTTTTTTCAAGTTGGATTCCACTGTAACAATGGTCTTTATTGGTAGTCCTCCCTCTCACCCTACACCCACAAATCGTGATACAAAACTTCTCAAAAATCAATCTACACTTGAGCTAACACAGGCCTGTTGTCTGCTTTTTTCACTCTTGTCTGTATTCATACTATTTTTTTCCCTCAAAACCCCCATCAATTGCTTCAAAGAAGAAAATACATATAATTTGCCTGGATTTCCCTTCTCTATTCCCACTGTCATGACAATTCCTATCCCTTGTTTTCCTATCCACCTTCAGTAGGTCTGTGGCTATATGGTCTTTACTTCTACAGCTCCTTCAATTGGCTCTAGCCTGTCATTCTGATCAGAGATCTTTCAGTCTTGTATGTGAACTGAAAGCCTTCCTTCATCCTTCAAACAGGTTAGTATTTATGCTAGACCCTCATTTTCAACATCCTTGAGCTCACTGTCTTCAACAAGCCTTGGTGACAACCAAAATCCAAGGTCTTGGTCTTTTCTAATAAACAGAGAAAGGTGATTTAGAAAGCAAGGTTTTAAGTAAAAACGAGCAGGATGCAGCTCAACCTCCACAGTACAGAAAGTGGTCCCAGATAAACCGTCTCTAACCTATGTGTGTATTGTGTATATGTGTGTTGTATGTAAATAAAAACTAAGTAACTGTTGTGGTTGCTGGACCACATTATTGTCTTTTTAAGGTGACTAATAACAGATGAAAAACATTAAGGTCACATAATGCAAGTTATTACTCTAGTCTAAATCACTCAGACCATTTAATTTTTATGTGCACTTTTTGCACAGCGTAAAGAATCCTCTTTCCTCCCTCCAGTGCTGTACCTCTGTGCAAAGACAAGATCAAGAGAGGAGTAAGTGCATGGGCTATTTAAAGACATGCTTCCCTACTCATGTCTAATTTTAATATAATGCCAAGGAATCTGAGTGTGCAAAAATTCATTACTAATGAAATGACACTATAATCAATAATATTTTTTTCTGTATCAGCTTAAGTTTGTTAACACAACATAATGTAAAAGCTCTGTATTTGACTTAAAAATATTATTAATGGTAATTTATTATGCATAAGAAAATGAGCACAAATTCAGTTCCATTAGAAAAGATCTCTATTTCCAGAAGTAAATATGAAGATCTGAGGTAGCAGAATTTCTGGTGCAGGTTCTGTGGTAACTTTGTCTTTTCCCCCAACTTTATGCGTACCTTATGCTTCCACTTCTTGAAAATCTAAATTATAACCATTGACTAGCAAGGAAAGGAAGGGTTTCAGGCTTGCTTCTTTATTCTTAAATCAGAGAAGCATGAATAAGAAAAAACTATGCTGTGTTCAGTTCATACTTTCAGTTCCTAAGTATTCCGTAATCTGCAAGTGCTTCAGTGCACAGCTCAACTGAAACAACTCAAAATAGCCTAACAACAATAATGGAAAGTTACTACACCAAAATACTGTTAGGTCTCTGGGACCAAATACCCACCTTTGAGAAGAGCAGATGCTGTAGTTATTTTTAAGGTCTATCAAATGTGATGCTCTTGGATGATTTTGGTATTGGTAAGATACCTGGGGCACCTGGTGCTCTTTACCCTCAGCAACTGCATAAAACACTTTGAGAGGGCTTGTTCAGTCTTACTCAAAAAAAAAAAAAAAAAGAGAGTTTAGCACGGTTGTCTTAATCTTAGTGCACCTCTCAGATCAACTACAAAACCCAGCTAGCAGCTCTAGTGCTCAGCTGCTTTTCTGTAAGCTGCAGATGAGGGTCAGACCGAACAATTCCACTCCCTTTTTGCTGCACCTTGGTAGCACTGAACTCTTCAAGCTCCGAAATCGTTAATGGGCACTTTGGACCTCATAGGAAGCCAGAAACTGCAATGCTGGTTTAGAGGCAGACAGGGATGTATAAATAAGGCTATTGTTTCTACAGAATAGAACTTCAATATTGTTTTATGGTAGTTAGAGTATAATAGGCTATTGTTTCTATGAATAGGTTCTCCCGAGCACCAATCAACACCTTATCGTTAACATTAACCACTGGGATATCTTCTCCAAGATCAAACAAACACTTCTTGAGAACTCAAACTTTGACTTCAGAAAACTTTCTGTGTAGTAATAACAGATTAGATTTAAATATCAGCAGCTACATCCTTATTCAATGAATCTTATTTTAGTGATTAAACGTTACACAAGGCTATCCGAAAAGGTTTAGGAGGATTGTGAGCAAATGTACCAAAAAAAAAAAAAAAAAAAGAAAAAGAAAAAGAAAAAAAAAAAAAAAGAAGAAAAGAAAAAAGAAAAAAATCCACCTATCAAAAGTCTATGTTAGGCAAGGTATCTTTGGTTCTGCTCTTAACATCTGGCATATGGAACCATAATCCCACTCCAATATGGTAAAATTTTTAGAATTGCTCTGATTAACAGTATCAGCAAATAAAAATATTATTTTATGCATATACCAAGTGATTCAAATTTACTATATTTGTAAATATGTTTTAAACCTATTTTACTTTTAGAAAGAGGAATGGGATTATAGAACAACTTAGTCTGCAGGGTAGCCAGAACCAGATACTCCAAAGGAAGAAATCCGGCTTCCAGGAAGTTTTGACAAAACAATTCCCAAGAGCTCAAATACTTCAAGAATAAACAGTTGTCTGCAAACTGGTATTCCTTAAAGCACGAGTATTTAGTCTTGGGATTTTTAAAAAATACTGATTCAGTAATTCCAAACCCTTTTTACTGACATGTATTTCCAATTCAGCTCAATACTCTTCTCAGATGGTACAGTGCTCTATTCTTCTTAAAGTACAAGTTACTCTCTCATGCACGATGCAAAGCTTGATAGTAATTTGGTCATGTTGCATTATGATTTACAGTTTCTGTAATCGACACACAAAAACTTCTATTGCACATGTTGTGGTGCTTGGATTTATCCCTTAAAGTAATCATTGGTGTAATACTGCTTACTGCTTGCATCCACTTTTTTTTTTTTTTCCTGTAGCATGAAGGTTAGTGACAAGTACTTCCAAAGAGTTATTTTTAGAAGTAATAATTTTGTTCCTCTGTCTTTCATTATTCTGCACTGAGTTGTTTGTTTTGGTTTTTTTCCATTCAATGCAATACAAAATTAGTAGGAAAGAGTAAGTCTGTATTAATAACAGTTGCATCTCCTTGCAGAGGTAGAACACCTACTCCCAACCTAATCCAACTCTGTTCCTTTTAACCATCTCAGCTAAACAAAATGTGTTTTGCTACAGGTAAAGGGATATTTACCATTAATGCTGGTTTCTGTACTGTCCTTGAGACTATGGGAAGCCGACATGTATTAGAGAGAGCCCAGCTCTGCCCCCCACTGTGTTAAAAGCCTCTCACCTCATATAAAAGATAGCAGCTGCCCTGGCTGGTCACCAGGGCACTTTGAAGCACACAGGTCACAGGAGGACAGGGCACAAAAGGCTGCCTTCCAAACAGCCCTGTCCAGGATCCTGGGTATAGCCAGGGCTCACCCAAGCACAGCACCAGCAGAGATTCCTCCTATCAGCCAACTTTTGCACAAGGAACACTGCAGGCTTCACCACTCCAATTGCATGCAGAGGGGAGAAAATAATTAAATAGTCCCTAACATCATTCCAAGGACACACTTTGAACTGATTCAAGGCAATTGGGATAGTTACAAGTTCAATTCTATCACAATAAAATCCAGGTATCTTGATTTTGCTGAGTTTTCTTCTTGAACAGTTTTTCCACATCAGTACCCTCAGGTAACAGCCCCCCCCCCCCCCCCCATTTTGTATTTGGGGGTTTTTGTGTCTGAGGGTACCTGGACACCAACTGCACAAAACATGACTTAGACTTCTTTTGGAAATATCTTTTCCTGCGGCAACAGTAGCAAAATCCTTTCAACAAATATTTAGTACTTCTGCTTGTAGCAACAGAATGCAAAATAACTTGTAGTCCCCCATACTTTCCCATAGAAATGAAATATTTTGAAAAATTCTTGAAACTACAAGCATAGTGATGTTTAAGCCAGAGAAGAACAAACTTTCTAGTAGAAAACAGTTCATACAGTATTTAATTTCTGCAATATGTAATAAATGCTTAGAAATGAACATTTTTATGCACCTGAAAGACAAACTCATTTAAGGGGCTTATGCTACTACTCAAATCAGCCACAATTCCTTATTTTGCAGTGGTTCAGCAGACTCCACAGAGGGCTGGGCTGACTAGGACTGTAAGTCTCCCTCTGAGTTTTCTTTCCAAAGGTTAGTTTTGAGATTCAGCTTTTTTTCAGTTTTATGAACCTGACCAAATACACTGTGCACATGAAAAATGAGCAGCATTTTCAGGTCTGCTACACATGGTATACTGCTTAAAATGTAAAGGAAAGAATAAAAAAGAGGATCAGCTGCAAAGTGAAAATGAGGTTGAGTTGCTTAGAAAAAAAAATTACTTAAACAAGCATCAAATAGGGCAGGGAAACAACACTGATGAGAACTATATAAAGCAATGGCCTATAAGCAACACAGGATAAGCTCTGACAGTCAAATCTTACAGACTAGTTGATGCTATGGTAAGGAAAAATAAGGTGTGGGAATGGAATATTCTGTAAAAAAAAAAAGGAACCTGTTATGAACAAACCATCACACTTCAAGTTTAGGCAGTTTCTGCATTTTGTTTTGGCTAACAGAAGGAACAGCTCCACAGGACACAACTACTTATTTAGAAGCTGCCTTAAACTTTTAAAGCTCTCGAAATTTAAAAAAGAAAATTCTTCTCCGCCCCACATTGACATGGAAGCCTCCAGTCCCAGGTCTATCAGTTTCTTGCTAATGTTTCATTTGCACCTTAGAAAACTGGGTGAGGTGATAGCAGCTGTCCAGCTAGAAGCTGGCCAGGATCCTTTAGAGAATACACCGAACAAACTGAGGTAAAATTTCTCCTTCACAGGATGGGCTTGTATATGACAATCCAAGAGTCTCCTATCATTCTGTAAGTCTTGGCTTTCTCCTCCTTCAGAAGGATGAGGAGGGAAGTGCCATGGGTCAGCAAAACACGGGACAAAACAAGTAACAAACTATCCAATCTAAAAAGCTCTCAGGTAGGATAGGAGACCATGCAGAATTTTTTAAGTTTTCTGACAGAAAAACTTTTAACCTCATCATGATGTCACATGAAGTTTTGCTTTTGCTGAAAGTACATTTTCCACTGACAAAAATGTAGCTGGAAGTTTCCAACAAGATCATTTTTAGGATGCATGCCAGCACAATTTGATGTCCATGATGTCATTTGGGTTGATTAGTCCAAATGTGTCAAACAAAACTGAAAATGAATCCAGTCTCCAGAAAAAAGTGTCAGTTGCCTCCTGTAGCTAAGTCAGACCAATGTTTATAACAAAACAAACCCACCATATGCCTCATGTAGTTAAGACAGTAAATAAGGGTACTTGGAGCTCTGAAATTTCTCACTGGCTCCTTCACATACTTATGCATACATTACATTGCAGTGCCAAGAACTTAGTAAAGTGGTTCTTTCCTTTTTTGAGACATCATTCTCAATCCACAGAACATTTTTTTTCTTTTCTACTACCTGTTATCCACATAAAAATGAGCATAAAAAATCAGCAGTCCTGCTCCCTCAGAATCTGGACCAAAGATACTTGGTTTATTACCAGTATGTTTGTATGGAAATATTTGCCTCAGCCAGTCACTAAATCCACCAAGATTTTAAGTAAAAACCTCATTCAAAAGACATCATATCACCCAGCTCCCATGATGGCAATGAGGTATTTATGCTTGTTTTCATTTCTCCTCAGCTGCCAAGAAGTATTTTGTGCTGAAAGTTTACAGAAACTAACACACATTCCTGCTGGAGAACTTCGGAGCTTCAGGGCAGCAAATCCACCAAGAAGCACCTTGCACCCAAACACATTTGAATATGAATTGAAGTAATCAACTATTTTTCTCTCATTCTCCTCAGGCTTCTCTAAATTGTGAGAAACTGGTTATTAGGGACACATGTCTCTAAGATCATGGAATAAATTTCCATTTCTGGAATTGCCAAGTGAGCCAATTTATCTCAGAAGAAAGCTGAAAGAAGCAACGCCAATAGTTTTGGGATTAATGCAGATCAAGTTGTCCACAGTCAGGTAAAATGGCAACTATTTATTGTTATCTCGTCGTCTGAACTTACAGCAGAAGGTGGTTTCCAAGTTTCAGCCATGCAGTGGAAGCTAAAGGTGACTCATGTTTGGAGTATGCACCAAGAAGTACAGACTGCACCCTTCCACAACGAGGAGCATTTTTCATACTACTAAATCACCATTACAATTATTTTATAAACCTTAACTGCATTTATACATGAGTATGAAGATAGTCCAAACACTTGAGAACACTTGATGGTTCACATAGTACCTGTTACTGAAGCAAAGAGGGTAACAGGATTAAAACCTTACAGAAGGAACATTCTGACTGAAGGAATGACTTAAGGTGATATTTTTATGTTGAAGTTCCAGACACGGCATTTAGCTCTGCCTCTGTTGAAAACCACCTCTGACATTTATACAGCTTGTAAGCTGTCAAAATTGCACTTAATGCTTCACTCAATAATGAGACCTGAAGCAACATAGTGCCTTTTCCTACACATCAGACCGAGGCTTAAGCAGCATGGATTTTAGAGGCAAGCACAGAGGCATGTAATGCTATTTTAGGCACTTCTGTAATATCCAAGACACCTGCGTGGGGTTATGCAGATGTAACATCAGACCCATGCCCTTCTGGATGGGTAGATCAAACAAGAAAAGTTAAGTCACCAAAAATGGCACTAGGTGTTGACAACTGAATCTGTTCCATCAGAGTCTGCTTCTACAAACCCACTGAGACTATTATTAAATTCCCTGAAGCGTAGTAAATCCTGATCTGAGTTTTGCTTTTAAAACCTGAAGAGATTTCCATGAGGATGATTGGCTGCGGCTCAGAGAAAGCTTGCTGCACCTATTTATGGGCTAAAAGGAGATAGCAGTTTTGAAAGTATTTTGCCACTGCCTGCAAGGCTGAAAGGCAGCTTGCTTTAACTCTATATGCCTTGCTATTTTCTGCAGGGTTATTGTTAAATACAGTTCTTAAAGAGCTGACTTTGTAAAAGTAGTTGGGCTTGCTGTGGGCCTAAATTGGAAGGCTTTAGTGTTGTGTGACACTGGACAGTCATACAGTCCTCTCCTTATGTAGCAGCAGAGGAAAGGAGGAACAGGGGCTGAAGCAGAGAATACATTGAAATGCGCCTGATAACTGGAAGGAAGTTGAAAATGCTGGCAGCAATGGCTTCCTTAATTTTGAAGAAACTAAACCAGCAGTGTATGAAAAATATGGAACAAAGTTTATTTTTAAGGGAAAGCAGCACACATACTTTATTCACAAAGCACCCATGCTTTCTGCACGATGCCAAGTCCCTCATTAGCATCAGTATACCCCCGTGAAAGGGTCAAAGCCCACGCATTTTAGTGTGACCAAACCCTTCTCAGTTTCTCCTCTTTGGGAAGAGATTACAGGACCCTGGCTGTAAAGAAAGGGGGAGGGTCTCTTGAAACAATGGGAAAATGGACAGTCCAGGTAAGGAATGACCATATCAGACAGTGGTGGGGTCTGTACAGAGGGAAAGCAGGGAGGTGTTAAGTGAAAGGGCGTAGCAGCCCTGTGAAACGTGAAGGGAGCCTGCTGACAGTGCGTGTGTGTATAGGCCAGCTCTACCCTGACACAAGGACTTGCCAGGGTATCTGCTTACCTTTCATCTTGCAAAATCCTAGCTGAGCTTTGTTTGAGGTGCCCTGGCTCCCTGCTTGGGCACTGCTCTGCCTTTGGTCTAGTTAAAAAACCGAGGAGTTTTTCTGAAGATGATGGCTCATTTCACATAGCATATAGAATGCCCTCTGTTACAGGAGCTTTCTGGAGGTGCCTCAAGCCTATCCAAGATCTTTGATCAGAAGAGAAAGTTTGTGCCTAAAACTGAAGGTTGAGGCTGTGTCAGCTTGCAAGCCTGCTGCAGGCTCCTACAGCTTTGAACCACTTTGGATTGATTGCACGAGCCTGTCAAAACAACAGCTGTCAACCTTATCGGAACTTCCTGCTACTGTACCTGGCCATGGATTTTTTTTCACGCATTAGATTCGGTTTTGTCCTTTTTCTGTAAGCACTCTTGAAGGCAGAAACCATTACACCAATTTCACGCTTACAGTTGCTCTTGGGTCAAAACCATTTCATAGCAAACAATTCTCAGTGGAAATATCACTTCAGGAATAGAACCACACAATAGATAGACATCTAAGTGACATCACTTGCATCTATTGGAATGCCAATTTCTGGGAGGAAAAAAGAGAGTTCTCACAATAACAACAAATTCTAAGTGCTTTTACAGATGTTGGCTAATTCCCCATTTTGCCTGAAGAAACCAAAAATCGGAATATTGTTTTCCTGGTATTTGACAGCATCAACTTAAAAAGGAGCCAGAAAGGGGCAGAAAGGACTGTACACCAGTCCCTTTGCACACAACACTAATCACACTTGACATGTTTGTTTAGAGACCTACTTGTATACTTCAGAGCTTGGCTATGCATACTTTCAAAAGTCTGAAGAATAATTATTTGCCCACGGTACACGCGACGTGGCAGCATGACCTGGTAAAACGCAGATATATTTTGTACCTCTGTGCTTGTTCCAGGCCAGGCTACTCTTTGCCACAAATGCTTCGAATGAGGACATAGCCTTTCATATCCTTTTAGTTACACAAACAGGAGTTTCTATTTCCTTGTTTATCCTCAATGAAAGGGTGAGCAGTCAAGTCAAGCATTGGGCAATGCAGCAGATGTGCACAAAGCACCCATCTGACAATGGCCAGGGTTCCCACTGAGACTTTTGAGTAGAGAATAATTGTACTTTCTTTTGGCATGAACCGAGGGTACAAAATCACATTTACGTGTGCAAGCCTTTGCCCTCTCAACGTGTGTTCTCAGCTGCATTTGAGTAGCTGGCAAAGGTCAGTTTGATTTTCAGTCCTAAAAGCAAATAATGACAGTAAGAATATGGCAGATAGTAAAATTTTAAAATAAAGCACTTTCTCTCCCTCCAACCACAAGTAGGTTTTATTAATTAGGGTTTGCAGGATTCACAGGAAAAAATATTAGAAATATCACTCAGTAATAAACAGGCTCAGGTTTTTCAAAACAGAGAAAAGACAAACCAAAACAACAAGCAAAGAAAGCTGATACTGCACAGAATTACTCTTTTACACTGTAATTTTCAAAAACCTCATAAATTGACATAAAAATCAGAATTTAGTCTCAGGCTATGTGATGCCTTCTTGTAAGGACTCTTCCTCCGTTTTTTTTGACATTATTTACCTTCCTGCATCTCAATTATCTCTAAGCATAAAAAACTCAAAAAAAATCTCCATCTGTTATGTTGCCTAGCCCCTTTTTCCTTTCTATTTTACTCCTTCCTTGATCTTCCTTTTTTTGTCTTACCTGCCTTTCCCAATCCATGAATTCTCTACTACCCCTTCCCATTTGGAGTACTTAGCTTTTTACCATTCATTAACAGCACTACACATTTTACCTGAATCTCACCTCTTGAAATGGAACTGAGTATTTTGATTTTCTGTATAAGAAATTCAGCTGCAAACCAAGAACCAAAAACCCTCAAAAGAAAACCACCAACTACTCTGCAGATAACTGTACACACAGCACTCTGGAAATAACAAATCCTAAATTCCTAACATATTTATGACACAGCAAAGAGTTCATCCTTCAAGCTAAATGTGTGTGCTACTTGGACATCTGAGTAGCTATAGATTCAAATGCAGTATTCAATCAGAAACAAAACTAAATTTGTGTGAGTTCTACAGTACCTAGAATAAGACCAGTTTATTTGCCTTAAAACTAATAGCAAAAATGAACCTGTTTTTCATACCTTTACAAAAACACAGAACTTCTAACTTCCAGCTGTATACTTAATTTTTGTGCTGTTTTGATTTCTCATAATAATAACATTTTTGAGAAGACAGTAGCATATATCCATCAGACTGAATTTTTTTACTTGGCAAGGCCTGGTTACATACAGCCTTACCAAAACAGAAAGCCATAGAGTACTTATAGGTTCATACAACACAACAAACCCAAAACAGAGAGACAAACATTTCTTGAAGAGTAGATGAGAAGACAGTTAGAGCAAAACTCCTTGACCATCCAGCTCCTATACTCTCCCTGCAAACTTCCTTAAAGGTCACAAATTAGATCTCTGAGGCCAATCTACCAGTTTTCTGTCCTTTTAGTAAAGAACGTCCAAGCCTTTAATAACAGGATTTTGCCTTGTCTCAGTACTAAATTGAAGGTATCTCATCCAGCATTTCTCCTGCATGAGACTCTTCCCCTGTTCCCAAAGTAACATGCTGCCCCAGACTACCCTCACCTACTTCTTTCCTGTGTTGTTAATGCTGGAACTGTGCCTGCACAAATGCAAGCAGTGCTCAGTGGGACATGCAGCAGCACCACCTCGTCATTTCAAATGATTTCTAACTGAGACTGCAACTATTTTAAGCTCACTTGTAAAGGGTGTGACTTGCAGGGACACTTAATTCATTAGGCAAACATTCAGCGTAAAGCCCCAAACAAAGCAAGTATTGGGGTACCTTTGCTTTGTCTGTTTTAATTTTCAGGGCTCCCTCTGGCTCTGGGCACAACCACACCAATATTTTCCAGGAGAGCTGTTCTGACACCAAGGTGCACTGATTGTGCATGTCCCCTGCTCCCAAATAACCCAGCACGGGCCATTCTATGAGCATGGCAGTTTAAGGGTTAAGCTTCAGAGGGCACAGAACAGCACCAGCTCCGTCCCTGAGCCCTGAGAGATCCTGGCATGGAGAGGGCAGTGCTGCCTGCCCAGTCCTGGCCACCATCACAGGCATGTCACTGTTTGCCACCACAAGGCAGGAGATCCCCCTTCTTCCCCCCATCATTTTCTAAGCCCTGTCTAGGTACAAAGGCAGTAAACAGAACCTTGCTGGGCTGGCAGGGCTGAGACTGGCTCTTTGCAGCTGCTCCCGCAGTGTCAGACCTCATGGACTGCAAAATTAACTGAGCGTCCCCCCAAGCCATCTCTTGCCAAATCTGTAATTTGCCAGGTGCAAATTCCTTGGCATTTACAAGTCCAAGTACTATATTTTGGTCTTATCTGGAAAAGCAGGGGCAGGAACAATAGGCAAATGTTACTAAATCGGTCACATAATTGGGGACTGGGGGGAAGGAGTAGGATCAGCCAAACCACAACTGTACAGAATAATGTGCCTTCTTGAACAGCCCATAAGGTCTGATGGAGAGAGAGATCCATATGGATAAATGTATCCTACATTTGCATGTTGCTTTAAGACAGAAAAAGACGTGCACTCAAGAGAGACAGACAGAAAGACAGCAGTAACCATTAAAACTCTCAGCTACTGAAATGCTTCTGGCGATTTCTATCCTTTGACAAAATTCGCCAAGCAGGGTGTTATGAAGCTGGTGTATTTATAAATTCAGGCAATGAATAAGGAAACTCAAATGTGAGTTAGATACACCATGTATTTAAGGCAAAAACAACTCACAAAGACAGGGAAACCAAAGCTGATGGAAGCTGAACTGAAGTTGAATTAAGAGTGAACTCAAAGCCTCACAGCATGGGATGGTTTATTAGCAGCCTGAAGACAAAGGCCACAAAGCAGTTTTACTCCCTTAGAGAGAGGAGCCCTATTATGGAGCCTTTCAACTCTCCAAGAATTGCCTTTTAACTCTCCCTCCACAGTAGGACAAACAGGGGAAAGAAATTAGTCTTGGATGATGTTAGCTGTTTTGTAACTTGTAGTGCTAGTCCCACTGGAGCTCTTCTGACTCCTGTCAGATTTATCCTCTTGACATTCAAAATGAATTAACCTAAGGTATCTTTTCATAAGTAATAACAATAAAAAAAAACCAAAAAAAACCCTCAATACACATAGCGTTTTCTCCCTCTGCCTCAAAAAAAATGGGGATTAGTTAGATGACCAAATGATATTTCCTGGACTTTGTAGTAATCTCTCCTCGACTGTTAGCGCTACTTTTAAAGCAAATGCTATATGTTAACACAGAATCTGCATAATCAACTACATCATAGTGTCACCTACCTACAGCATAAAAACGTAAAAAATTCCAAACCCTCCCCCCCCTTTTTTTTTTTAGCGATCTCTAAGTCACTGAGCCTGAAACACTATCAATAGTAAAATGCATTGATAACATTCAGTGCATCAGTACATCCAACTCAGCTCCAATTAGTGTGTTCATGCCAAGAGAAAAATCTGTTATTTTTTAAACCATTTAAGAAGAACTCGGTCAAATTACGCAACCTTACTTTGGCTATCTGGTGCCGCTTACTGAAGAGAATTTTCTTTAGATGTGCCAAATTCTGTCTTCCTGAAAATATGTCATCCTTATGTCTTTTACTCTGATGACTAACACACAACTAAATTATATCAACTGTTGTTTTGTGTCATTTTCTTACTGTAGGATTGTTTGGAAAAAAGCAATGGGATAAGTTGAGCATCAGTTCAGAGCAAAAATAACAAATATATATATATTTTATTTTTGCTCCTGTAAGAAATGGATATACCTTATAAAGTGGTGTATTTCAGGAGTGAATTTGCTTCATCTAAGCAGGTGGTGCTTCAAGCATACTTTGGCCCACACCACATGGAAAAATACATTTACTGCTGTGGAAGACAAATTTGCACGTCAGAGGGCAAAGAAAATCCACATGACTCAGCTGCAACATAATGATCTTGTAAAGAACTTGAATCTGCTCTCACAAGACACAATTTCATGATCCTATGTCTCTGGCCACGGGCTGGAATATCCCACATGAGGGGCCACATTGCTTTAGGAATATTTGCAACAAATCCCTGTAATACTAGAACACATATTTCAACTCTAGGGTACCAACTAAACATCTCAAAACAACCAGGTGTTTTTTCACATTGCCACAATAGATTCTCATGGGGCTGACATGCAGCAAAAAATAATCTGACACCATGAAAAGCCTTCAGAGGCAGGGCTATCTGATCAACTTTCCAACTTCCATCATGCTCTTGTTTTTACAGCATGCCAGCACACGTACAAATGATAACTGAGAAAATAGTCAGAGCGGATTTTTTCCACGTGATTAACAACTACTGGATTCAAGTAACTAACCCGCTGCTCAATGCCCTAAACATCTAAGGTATCAAGATGAGTTCTAGCTCAAGACAAGCATTTCTTACTCAAAAGAGGACCAGAAATGTTTAAGCACTGAGCAAATATACAGTGAATTTATATTTTAATAATGAATTCCCGGCATTTCAAATGTCCAAATTTGAGGCGTCTGTTGCAAGAGACATCCTGAATTGCTACACTTTCACTATAATAAGGCGGTCTAGTCGGAGTTTTGTCCGCAGTGCTGGAAGAAGGCTTGACGAAGAACAGAAATTGGAACAGCACAGAAAAATGTGAACGAGGGGAGAACGGAGAAAAGAAAACCCTCACTTGCAAGTGTTGTTTCACATTTAACAAGAATTGTGCTAGAGGAAGAGCTAATACAAACTTGTCATCACAACCATTCATATGAAAAAAACATGAAAAAGCAAAAACAAAAAAAAGAGATGCTATTTTCTGAACCTTCAAGGCACAAATTGCAACTGTATTGAACCGCTGAGGATTTAAAGCAAGAACACCCACTAGAAAGGACTCTCTGAGATTAAGGCACTATAAGATGAACAGGTGAAACAAATCCTATGGAGTAGTCCATGGGAGTATTTAGGGCTACAGAGCTCGCCCCACACCTTTTGGGTTTTGCTAGCAGGGTATGAAATTTTTTTTCCAGCAACATCTCCTCTCAGTCTCTGATCTGTTGCCCCTGTCAATGCACCTGTTCACACAGTTTTTTTCCAGCAGCTCCACAAAAAAATCAAGGACCAGTTTTGCTGGTTAGAAGCCCTGTTTATGTTAACTTCAAGGTTTACACTAACAATTACTGATCAAGTCTGACACTCATAGTTTACAGAAGCGTTTCTGCATTACTTTGCTGATACCTTTTCACATGCATCCATACTGTTATTTCAAAGCACGCAGAATAATCTTTTTAACAGTCTCTGTTGAACGGCTGAGCACATACTTCATGTTTTGATCTGGATTCATGGTATAAAGTGTAGCAAAACACTGAAAACTGTGCTATTCATTTGGTCATGTACAAAAACACCCTCCAAATCATCTGTATGAGAAGTAGAGAGTTTTAAAAATTGATTTAATTTCTTAAAATGTGGGGTCTCCCATTTTTATGACTTACTATAATTGCTTCTCTCTTCAAACTGGTGATTTTGTCTAGTAATGTAGCAGTGGAACTGATCAGTTAAATGAAGCATGAACTGCAGCCTGCAGAGAGCTGGATTAAAAACTGCTGAGTTTTCAACATGATCCTTAATCAGAAAGCATTTCTTTTAGAGGAAAGAAAATGTAAAACATAGGGGGCAGGGAGAAAAGGGGTAGGGACAGGATAACGGTGTTCTTTTAAAATAGCAATGCATTTTAATTTTTATATAATACATAAACCCACAGCACCACTATTCATAAACATGTACTTCCATTAATAATTATTTAAGACTACAGTCATGGCTTAATTCTGGCTTTTTATAATGTTCATACTACAACTTGTCACACAGGGTGCTCCCAAGAGCTTTACAAGAAAAATAATTTAACAGGAGTAGCAGCCTTAGCCTGTTTTTACCCATTCTAATTATAGTCATCATACACACTCACAGATGTGACGTCATGAGATGCTAAATTCACAATGTGTATTTTAGTTTTGGATGGCCCTGGAATGAATAACCTTAAAGGATCAGGAGGCATCTGTAAACTGTGCCTTTTGCACAGAGATGAATAAAGTCCATTTCTTGAATAGCTGGCAGAGAGCAAAGAATGGTACAAGGAATGAAACGAAGAATAAAAGAGAGAGGAAATGTCATGTTGCTTGCCCACAAGTGCTGCCAAATGGACAAACTTGAAGAGCAATCCATTTCCCCAGTTAATGCTGACGCCATTTTCACTACTCCTGAGCTCCTTTTGTTAATCCTGTGCCTTTCAAGGTTCATTAACCCTGTTTACACAGAAAACTTGGGTCAGTCTGACATGCTAACAAAGTGCACCTCTGTCTGCACATACATATATACACTTCAGGTTCTTCTTAACAAACTTTCCAACTGAAAAAGCCCAAACATCTGGAATGTATGGGTTTTGTTTTTTTCCTCGCTTCATATTAAAAAAAAAAAAAAATCTAGCAAACAGAGCACTTAGTTTTACAGAGAGCACTAAGCAGGAAGCATGAATCAACAAGAAACTTTCCACTACGCTAATTCTTGGTCCCTTCCTTCTCTAAGGTCTTAGAGCAGCAGCATGTTACTCCAACAGAATGGCAGCTACATGTGGGCCAGAACACTACCTGATCCAAGGGGGCCCTTGAGCACAGTATTAAGTCCAAAGACCAGTGCAATCCCAAAGTAAACACTGAGCTGCAATTTGCTGGTTTACTTGGGGCAGAAACGGGATGCTGCAGCAATTTTCAAGTTTCACGCTCCTAAACCAGTACTGGTATCTGGACTAATTGCTTTGAACATCTCTTATTTAATACAAGTATGTGAAAGCCTGAGATTACCTCAAACAAAACCCTGATGTGGAACTTAAAAGAGATTTCTCCCTCATGGGCTGTACTGCACCACATGTAATCCTGTTTACTGTAAGGGCACTTGGCTGGTGCCTTCCACCACACCTGGAAGAGCTTCATGGACATTTGATGAGAGCACTGTGGCACAAAGAGAAAGAGATGCAGCCCTGGTCTAAACAGACTTTAAATTGCAGATCTTAACACTTGTGGCTAGTCTACCTCTCAGGAAGCACCATGAAAAAAAGGGGATACAAAGCAGCTCCCTAAGCAGAGAAGCAACTTTCCCTATAAAGCAGAAAGGTAGCACTGCCTTTTCACTTGAAAGTCAGAACATTTTTCATTCATTTTCCTGACAGAATTGTCCTTTTTTTACACAGAGACTGGAAGCAACCTGACTGATAGCTCAATCCATATGTCTGCAGCACTCTTACGAGCCTGTCTGGTGACACCCAAAACCTAGCCTGCACAACACACATTTGATAGAGCTACAAATTAGAGATTCCTAATGCAAGCTTTTGTAAACCAAAATTCCAGTTTTATGAGATTTGCAGGCTTCTTCGTGTGGGAAAATAACCTTACCATGATCTTAAACAACCCAAAGGCTGCTGAACAAGAGCTGGGTCTCAGGAGTTCTGCGGCCAAATGTTGCACACACACGGTGTCCCACGGAAAGTACCAGGTACTTTTTTGGAAGTCCATTTCCCACTGCTGATTCAATAGTCCACAGTAATACACAGAACAAGTGTGCCTGAACATTAGCACAGCAACAACCTCAGTGTTTATTCAGCAAGTCTCCTACAATGAATTACCTCAGCCCCGTAAGGAGGCTATTGGTAGTCTGCAGAAAGGTATTTGAAGCATCCACAGAAACCCCATTTACAACTTTGCAATAATGCTGCCTGTATGTCTTGATCTTGCCGAAGTTCACTTCTGCTTATGGGAGGAAAACTGCAGTCAAATGCTTCTTAGCCAGCTCGATTAAGACAAAGAGAGAAAAGAACAGGACACTGATAGGCAAATCAGGTACAATGCTGCTCCACATTAGCCTTGTTTTAATTAAGTCGGCTATGATCTCACGGCAGGATAATTTTTTAATGTTGGTGTTTAGGAGAAAGGCTTACATTGAAGGCTGTTTTGGCTGCCTTTAGTTAAGAATGTGATTCATGCGAGTGGGAGAGAACAATGCAGCAAAATCTACATTTTTGTATACACAAAGAAAATAGGGGATTTGTACGCCAGAGAAAAAAGTAAAAAATTGAGCATACATCTTTTGCTGACTTACACTGTAAGGAAATTGGCTACAGGAAGCAACAGCTTGTCCCAGCAGAACCATCACTATTCATACAGCAGTAGGCCCATCTGAGTATTCACGTGTCACATGCATTTAGTCCTTGTTTAAACATCTCTCCGCCATCTGAACCCTGCACATTTCACTGCTCTGAATTAACAATAGTACACCGAGCTGTGTGTTTACATTTGCAAACATAAAAATAACACTGACCTGGAATGTGAGTTTTTAAAAAAAACTAACATTGTCTGAAATTCTTAACAATCACTATAGAGCCTTTCATTCTTTACAGAAAATCTCTTCATAGAGAAATTCTGAATATTTTGTTACTGAGGCTCATTTGTTTCTAATAAGAACAGGTAATCTAATGGTTTCTCAAAGAATGTGTTTTAAACTCTGAATCTTCTTATGTAATCTGCTTTCAAGGCAATAACAGACCTCTTCAAATAGCTAAGCTGTCCAATGAGCAGTAGATCTCCGCTGATAACTTACACAAGTGAATTGGATAAATGCATTAAGACAGTTTACAGTTAAGTAGAATGTAAGCATTGAGTTGCACTGGCCTGAAACTCCTGGTTGTAATGAATTTCCATGAACCTATTTAACACGGGGGGGGAAAAAAATCACCTCATTATAAAAACCAAGTGTTCACTGTAAGGCAAACAGCATAATAGCCAATATTATTCTGTCACTTAGAATTTCTTGCCTTAATTTTTAAACACAATCAGATTAAAAACCGATAGGCAAAAGACCTTAAAGCAGTAATCATCTCTCTCAAGCTACTTTCCTAGTAAAGATGCTCTTGAACTGTTCAGACTAGTCTCTTTGAGTTGTATTGAAAATTGCTATTTTGCCATACATTTGTCTTGTTTTGAATCATAATATCTGGGAAAAACAATAGATATCCCCTCCCCGCCTTATCTAGCATACAGCTTTCAAGACCAGCTGGGACTTAAATGGTGGGGGGTTTTTTCAGAACAATACTTTTGATAAAAATATATAGACTGTCCCTTAATAACACAGGAAACTTAAGTCATGTTTTCAGAAATGACTTAAGAACTTGCTAGATTAAAGGACTGTCTACACATGGAATTATTTAGTAATGACTGCTCAAGAACAGCTATTCCCGAATAATTCCAGACACACTTATTCCAGAATAAAGTTGCCTTATTTTGGTCTAATTTAGCCCATCAAAGTGTGTTAAGCTAAACAGAAACAAGAGTGTCAGCACATGGAGTTATTCAAGTCTCGCTGCTCCTAAATAATTCCATGTGTGGACAAGTGCTTGTGAGAGCTGAAGTTCAGCTCTGTTATCCCCAGCCACGTTATCTGTGCTCTCAAAGCGAACACATGGCACTCTGTGGTACACGTACTGCTGCTCATTCTGCTGCTTTTCTTATTTCTGTCCAACGAAAAAAAAAATCTTTTTAAATTCAATGTTCATTGTTGAACGTGAGCTAAACAATTACACAGCCACTCAAATACAATTCTTCTAGAGATTAAGTAAACTTTGTCATATTTTGCTTTCTGAACAAACCAGTCTTTATATTGGCTATTGTTCTTGTAAAGTGATTGTCCACAAAAATGCCACCTCTTTATAAGGTAGTAGAAACAGTTGAAAGTAGTTGGGATTTGGTTTTCCTGAGATGGAACTAATATGGGCCAACTGCTGAATTGACATTTGGATAAATGTTGTGTTTTGTTTCAGGTAATAAAATCAAGAATTTGTTCATTTTGTTAAAGAGATTAACTACTGTGTAACCAATCACAGCACACACTAAAAAAATCACATTTTCAGCAAGGCACAAATCTGTCAAAGGGTGCAATTATTACCAAAAAATTTTCACAAATCCCTATAATTATTGGACTTAACAGCAACATGTTAAGCCTGGCTGGAATATGGAATTAGTTGCCTCTAGTTCCAAAGTTCAAATACAAAGTGGTAAGAAGTGAAATGGGTTTTGAGAGTCCTACAGCACCCAGTGGACCAAGTCACAAAATCACAAGGAAAAACCCTTTGCTGGAATATCAGAGGTAGAGCAGATGCCCTTGAGTGCATCCCTGAAACTCCTGACACCTGCACTGGACTCTGGCCATTGTTTTTAGTGACATTTTCCTTGACCACGTGAAGAGGTAGACTACAAAATTATATCTATTATATTCCCTATAATGTTCTTTGTAATAAACCCAGAGTGACAGAATTAGTGTTTCATCTAACTGGATCACTGTTTTGTAGTAAGAGAAAATCTCATAAGGGGATAAAGACCTTACAGACAGAAAAACCTCAAACACTGCCAGTTTTGTAACAATTTTTATCTGAAATTGAAATCAACCACTAGTTTATTTCACTGTGAAGGTTTACAACGAAAGTGCTAAAAAAGTACATGTTTCGAGGGTCCCTACACATAATCTTTTATTGCTGAGACATGCTCAGAAACCAAAAAGCACATAGTATGACTAGTCCTTCCTTTAGTGTTATCATCTAGGCTTAAACTGAGCGTTCACTCCCAGCTTTTGTGCCACAGCCCTGGAAACCCGAGTTCACAGAGGGGACCACTCATTCTAGAAGCGATTTGTTTTCTCCTACTCATGAACTGTGACATCCTTTCTGTATTTGCTTCACACTCTCCAACCCTTATGATGAATAGAGAATGATTAATTACTTCAAGGCCCTTTCCACAAGTGAATATAAATACTTTAGAAATATCAATACATTTAGCTTCAAAACATTCCTGGCAGCCGGCTGGTATGACAACACTCCCACTTTGCAGATCAAACTAGAAAGGCTGTGTGGTTGTGGCCAAAACCAGTGACTAACTTTACCTCTGTAAAAGCTGTTTTTTACCTTTCATTTTCCATGCTCTGATTGGCCTGAGGACAACTGCAGATACTTCAGATAATTCTACTGGACTCAGCACCAGGACCTATTAAACATCTATGCTGTGCCCCTTAGCGTGTCTTTGCAGCATCTTTCATAGTATCACCTAACAGAATATCTGCATTTTTGGTAGTGAATATGGAGAATTAATTGCAGTTAAAAATCACATGGCACTTGATAGAGTCGAGTACAGCTCCCATCAATTTCAACCTCTCTCAAATTCAGATCTTTAGATCTCATATTCACCCTCCAGAAAATGGGAGTGTTTTATATTCGAAATAGTTCAGATCACAAAAGAATTCAGTAATAGAGACAAGATAAAAAGCCGTGAGTGCTCCCCTGAGGAACTGGAATATCAGTGTTTAACTTTTTACCTTAGCATTACCCTAGCACCAAAAAATGAGTGTAAAAATGTTATAAAAACCACATGCACAATTTTTGTTATGAAATCTGATAACGGGTGGTGTTTCCAAAAGGTTAATTAAGCTTACACAAGAAGATATCAGGAAAAATGTGATGGCATTATAGGCACTATTTTTGGAGAAATCGTGTAAAGAAAGTGTCAGATAACAAGTACAGAGCTAATTTTTTTCCAGTTAGCATTGTGACTTAATACACACTTTCTAAAAGCTGAGCAAACATAAGATAAAGGAGTAACTGAGGGGATTTCCACAAAATGCAAGTCTGTATTTACCTATTCAATCTAGGTATTCATTTAAAATAGACTTCTACAGTGCAATGTGCCATTAATACATAGCTAATTTAAACCTGCTGTTGGATCTGTGCTTAGAATTAAACATCTTATACACCAGATTTTTTACTCTGTCACTGTTGCCACTGAATCAAAAAAGGATCCAGTTTAGTGACTCACAATGCTTTTCTAAAATGAAATACTTTTGCAATCTTTCACAATTTAATGAAATCTAGTCATATCAGACTTGCTTAACCTGTTCTTTAGTACAACTACCATTAAGGTGTTAAAAAAGTGCATTTGGCTCTCTGCTTCAGAGATCTGGGTCTGGATTTTACACTAATGATTTGTTGAGGGTTTTTTTTTCTCCAGTGCAGGGCACTTACTCTGAATAGATGCCTATAAAAACAAAGATGAATTTACATTATCCGCCTCAGTTATAAATCAGAACTACCTCCTCAACTTAAGCTTTGAGTAAATTCCAAGAGATAATCTTTGAATAAACTGCCAAGATTTTCCTATGGCATCATTCAGAAAAAAAGTCAGTGATGGACAATTTTGACTTAAAAACTTCCATGGGCCACTGTGGCACAGAAGTATCCAAGCCAAAGGACGCTTTGCTAAACCTAAGGGGAAAAAAAAAGAGACAAAAATGAGTCTCGAGTCTCCCCACTTTTGTATCTCGAATGAAGTCAGGACTAAACCCAAAACCTCGAACCACACAAAAGAGAATTTTCAATATTAGGTATGTCCATTCCATTAGTGAAAGCTCATCTATCACAGAATCCTGGCCCATCATGAAATAAAACATGCTTATTTTACAAATGGAATACAATCAAAAGAGAGAAATTCAATCATCCTAAAAAGAAAATGAGAAAAAGACCTCGTGATCTAAATTTTCAGGTAAGTGTCTCAAACCCAGATGTTGGTAGTGATGTCCCCAGTTCATAGGTTGTTTTTAAAAGGCCCAAGTAACTTTATTTAGGAGCCAAGCATATGTGAATCCTACAGGTGTGAGGAAAACCTAATTTTTATCAGTCAGATTATTTTTATTCAGTATCAACAAAGAAGTTTAACTATCTGACTCTCCAGGTAGAAATCACTGGCTCTCTAATTTATTTCCTGGAAGTTCTAGGTAGTACTTCCAAGTTTTACCCTTTGAACACCCAAACAGATCATCTTACTGCAAAAAATGGCAACATCGATGCTTCTTATATTGTTTACTCTGTTCTTTTATGATTCCTCTCCAATTAGTCTAAGAACAGCTCACCACCCCACCTCTCACCCTACTACATCCATGGAAAAAACCTTCTCATTCTCAGTCCACTCCATGGAAAATTTGGCCTGTTCTCAACACTCCACCTCATGAAAACATGTCCCTTCTCCCCTTTCCAACACCACCATGTCTTACTCTGTAGCTTTCAGGGAGGAAAACTTTGTGCAACATGGCCATCTATCAATGTTTAAATGCATGAAGTTTTTTATATTGTTCTCAAACAATATTATTTTTAAAAGGCTTAAAAACTTCTGCTGTCCTTAGAAAAGTACAAAAACATAGAAAGGAACACAACTTTGTTAAAATACCGGATTTTCAAAGCTGAAGTTACGTGCGCAGGAAAGCCAGATCTGTAAAAACTGGTTTTAAAAGTTAGCAGTGTCATGTCACTCTTCCTCCTTTTTTAAAGTCCCTGCCTTTTCTCCTAGTGAGCAAGCACACCTTTCTCGCATGTGTTACAGGTCTTGCTGGTACAATTAACTGAAATTAGCATGCCAACGACTAAAAATTAAGTCTAAAAATTAAGTCTAAAATTTAGGTGTTAAGTGATTAATTTTTAGACATCAACAGAAGTCTAATGGAATATCCCTCGACTTAATCCACTCAAGTAAATTCAACACTGATTTTTAGGTTAAAACGAAGAGAACAATCAAAAGAATCAGCAGGTAAACGCTTCTATCAGAGTTTCACAAGTGGGAACTCATCTGCTCTGTATTTAAATTAGAGAAGAACACTGATCTCAGCAATGGACTTCTATCAGTTTGGAAGCAGACAAGTTATACAGAACATTGAAAGAGAAAGAATGTCAGAGAGAAATGTATACATTAAGCACATTTAAAAAAATTTGAATCTAATACAGTGCCCAAATTTCACCTTTATTTTCAAACATACAAGGCTACATACATCATTCACTCTAGTTACCTTCAAATATATAATAAAATCAAATTTCCACCTCAGCTGCTACCCTTCAAGCTCCCCTTCAGAATCCAAAGAAATGCAGAATGAAAGCACATGACTCACCCCCACTGCTAGCAAAACTGCTTAGCATGTATATATTAAATCAGAGTCCTCTGCATTACCTCTTCTGTCAGATATGGTTTGGGTTTGCTAGGGTGGGTTTTTTAGCATATAAAACATGCCATAAATTCTTACTTAATCTACTGAGTGTATCTATGATTTACCAACAGTTCAAACAAAAACTAACATGAGGGTGAATTAAAAGTGTAACTATTTTATTTCATTATTTTCCCTGTAAGTATAACAACCACTGGATTTAGAAGCAGTTAGCTGAAGTATCACTCAAGTTCCACAGCCAAAACTAAAGGCATTATCTTTGGAGTCAATGAAGTCTGCAGCTGCTGGAATCTGGAATGGAATGCATCTTTTCATTAGGCTGGTGCCAAATTAGAAATGCCTGCTCATCCAAATGAACCATGAATGCAGTACTTTAGAAATATCTGCTCTTCGCATGTAACTCAGCATGCTAGAGAATGTGACAAGCCTAGCAACACTCCATCTCTGGCACTTGCTGGGGAATGAAAAATGTCACTGCCAGAGTCCTTGACTGAGCCCTCACACTGTCCTGTCCCAGAGGTGCAAGAGCAAACTGAAACTCAGCCTCCACTTGCAGCTCCATGCTGCTGCTCAAAATAGAACATTTTATTGTTTAGATGAATTGCACGGAGAGACCATAAAGCCCCAGATAACTGAAACCAGAGCTGGAAACCACAGTAAGAACCATCAGGCCGTAACCCTGCTTAATTAAAGAGCATGGAAACATGACTTGCTGATCATCATGGCACAAACCAATCCTCCTCAGCCAGTACACTGATGCTGCTGTAACACCTTAAGCCTCTACCTGCTCCTCTTTTCTCTCTCTCTGAGCATGTTAGCTCTAAACCACAAGCTGCAGAAGGATTCAAAGTATCTAATTAGGATGCTATCCTCCCCAAATAGACTAGAACTTGCTGCCCCTGTTAGCATTTTATGCAAGCAGAGAAGGATTCAGCAAGTCCAGGTACCCTTACACAGGAAGAGAGAGACAGGCAGCAACTTGCTGAAAAAATAAGGGGAGGAAATGAAGTGAATCATAGAACAGTTTGGGTTGGAAGGGACCTTAAAGATCATCTTGTTCCAACGCCTCTGCCATGGGCAGGGACACTTTTCATTAGACCGGGTTACTCAGAGCCCCATCCAGCCTGGCCTTGAACACTGCCAGGGATGGGGCATCCACAGCTTCCCTGGGCAACCTGTGCCAGTGCCTCATCACCCTCACAGTAAAGAATTTCTTTCTAATATCTAATCTAAACCTGCCCTCTTCTTTGCCTCTCAGCCAATGTTCAATATATATTTCCCATGAACATTTTATAGCATTGAACTTTAAAAGCTTCTAAGCACAGTGATCTCAAAGACTGCTCTGGGGAGATGATTCCAAAGGCTAAGTGCCCTTATGTAAAAGCCCTTCTGAAGTCCCAAATTACAAAAAAAAACCCTTTAATTTTTATCATGTACATCTCAGTGGATCAAAACTTGGGAGTATGTATGCTCTGGACTGTATCCATGTAGCTACAATAAATTAAAAATAAAAGGGTTACTTAACCCACACTTGCTTGCATGCAAACTCTGCTGATATTTTACTGATTATATCTAGACTTATTATTAAGTATTAGTCACAGAGTACGGTTAAATTTCTCTGACACTTGCACATATAAAATACTCTCATTATCTGATGCAAGAAACTGTAAGGGCCAGAGCATGCAAACTTCTATTACACAGAGTCACAGTGTTTATTATCACAAGCACTCCCACTGAATGTCACAATTCATAATATTAATTTAAAAAGAAAGTGCAACATTAGTGAACATTACAGCCACTTTGACAATGTTCATTTGCAACAAAAATTCGTTAGAAAAAGTCTGGCCTTTGAACAACTAAGTCTTTAGCAATCTTTTGTTATTGCATAGATAGATATATATATAGATATATATATATGACAATTTATAGTAGGCAAAAAAATCTTAAAATTTGTTCAGTTGTTCTCAGAATGACTGAAAATCAATTTTACATGGTGCGCCACACTGCTTAGGGGGAAAATAGCGAAAATAAGGGCAAGGAACCTGCCAGCACTTTCAACAAACACCTACAATAAAAGTCAAACAAATATTTACATAGCTATGGTTGACAGAACTAAGACAATCATGGCCTTCTCTCAAATCCAACCTTGAAAGCTGTTCACATGTTTCATGTCACAGCCAGCTTCAAATAGCAAACCCTATTGATGTTACTTTTCCCTAATATTTTAAGTGTTTATTGCAAAGAGGAATTAAAGGAGAATTCGTTACGATCCTTTCTTTGATTTTACACACACATACACACAGTGATAAATGAATTTGTTGAATCATTAAGGTTGGAAAAAACCTCCAAGATCACCAGTCCAATCTTTGACTGATCACCATCTTGTCAACTAGACCAGAGCAGTAAGTTCTGTCCAGATGAAAGTTGCCCACCAGTATCTCTTAATGGCAACAACGAGCAAAAAGTTGTCAGTATTATAACTGACAAAATCTTATGCTAACCGGAACCAACAAAAATACTGGATATTGCCAAAGAAACAAGGCATGCAACCACTAAAGATGGAACTGGAAAGAAAAGACCTAACAAAAATTTGAACAAAAAACCCAAAACACAGAAAACAAACAAACAAATCAAACCCAAAACACTGGTTTGTTGCCAACACTGAACTAAGGAGTCAGTGCACCTGCAGTCTGTCATGTTGGAGTTAAGGGCACTCTAAACAAGCCCTCCGTTGCTGTCAGGAGACCCAGAGACAGTTTAGGAAATAAATATTCTTTCCATTTGGGAAGGAGGTATTTTGTACATGAACATGCACACAGAAATACTGCTCCTGTTATTCCCATAGAGCTTCAATGAGTGCTAAAGCATAGAAAGATGGCCCCAACGTGCAGAAGATACGTCCCCCCTGTACCACAGTCCAGAGGAATCTGTCCTTCTGGACTTTGGCCATGGAGTGAAACCCCAAAACTGCCCAGAAAGGCAGGCACAAAAATTCTGTTCTCAATACAAAGTGAGGCACTTCAGAATTTGCCACAGGGTACCTACAGCATGAGTCTAAAATAAGGAAAAACAATTACAAATGTAATGAATTAGCTTTAAATTCTGCTCTTCATGACTCTTCAGCTTTTGCTAGTTCATTATCCTAATGATAGTTATTACATCTCATAACTACTATTACCAATAAAACACCACATATTGCTATTTAAATATTAAATGAATAAGAAATTGACTACTTGAATTAGATATGTATGAGATTTAGGAGGTGACAAATCTTAGCTTTTTTATCGCCGTAAACTCAGCCAGAATTCAAGAGATATTAGTTCATTTATGTCCCATAAGTTTTACCCTTAGGCATAGAATTATTATAATATACATCATTCCAATCAACTATGAGCTATAAAGACATTACAGAAAAGAAGTTACAGTCTATACAAATATATAATAGCTCCACTAGGCATAAAGATTAGATCCACATGCAACTTTACTAAATGTTTCAAATGTTACATCACTAATTATATGATACTGTCACTTCTGGTAAACCACAGATGTAACATGAAAAATATTCAGCTTGGTCTCATGTAGATCTTATCACAATGTGCAGGTTCCAAAAAAAACTGAACCAACCCTTTTGATCTCTGCACTGTATTAGCTGTTAGCTTAAGAGCAAGCTTGCTGAGCTGAGGAATTTTTGCAAGACTTGCTTCAAATCTCCACATGACAGAGGCAAGAGGTTGAACTTAAAATATGAAATCCTAACTTTCATTTAAATCACATATTGTAGCATTTATGTAAATCATCAAGGTTAGCTTATGTTTTTGATATTTGATACAATGTCCCTTAGAGAAGTTCTTGTCTCTCTCATTCCTCTGGATTTTCCATAAACAAAAGCAAAGTTCAGTTCAACAGCTTGCTGTCATGCAACTAGCTTAAAATTAAATCTTCTCCAAAAGTTTCAAAATTCAGCAGCCAAAAAAGCACTACATCAAAACATAGCATTAGAAAAACCTGCAGGTACACATGATACTGAATTTGTTGTACCTCCCTCAAATAAGAAAGGTCAAAACCTCATCTAGGTTAGTATTTCATTCCTCTGTGTGCCAGCACCATTGGCTTCCAAAGTTTCATTTAAAATGTGCATGAATGAGGTTTCAATGGACAACAGGATCTCACCTGGACATGGCAGGCCCCGAAGCAGAAGCTAATCCAGCACATGGAACCTGGCTGCCAAGTGGGGACAGGGACAGAGACAGATGGAGAAATAAAAAATGTGACATAACAAGATGGAAGAAAGGGCCTGGAGGGGAAGCTGTATGAGGAGCAGCTGAAGTCACTTGGTCCATTCAGCCTGAAGGAGACTAAGGGGAGACCTCACTGCAGTTACAACTTCCTCGTGAGGGTAAGAGGAGGGGCAGACTCTGATCTCTGCTCTGTGGTGCCCAGTGACAGGACCAAAGGGAATGGCCTGAAGCTCTGTCAGGGGAGGTTCAGGTTGGATACCAGGAGGAAATCATCGCAACAGCCATCCCCTCAGCCAGGACACCACACCCTACACATCACTAACTTGGATCTAATATGGTGACAGAGCAGCTTCATTCTGGCCGAACCTGAGCTTTCCTGAGCCAAGGGTTAACGGGGAAAAATGGGATTCTGTCTTTCTCACATCTAATACCTAGAGTGGAAATTCTCTCTCCCTCATAGCTAGCAGACATTTCCCCATGAGTTCAGCAGTGCCAGAATGGTGTAAGGAGGTTTTCATCTCCTTGGCCACTGGCTGTAAACACGTACAGGGGAAGAACAGTAAAAAGAACCCATAAAGCAGGGTGCTACTATTTTCTTCTATCCTGGAGAATAAAGTAAACAAAATTAAACAGTTACTCTATTTGGGGTCTTCAACCCTTTTGTAAAACAAAGCAAAGAGGAATAGTGCCAAGCTGTTGGCCAGGCAGCTCAAAAACTCTCCTGAGAACAGTAATCTCTAGAAGAAACAACCACGGGCAGTTTTGCAAGGCCAAGCTGATTTTTGCCAGGGGTTTAATAACTGTGCTATGTCTTCTGCAGCAATGAGAAGAATAAACTCAAGGAAAGAAAAATCTCAAAAAAAATATTGAGAAATAAAAAGCTGCACAACAGCAGGCAAAGAAGCAATCAGATTTAGAAGAGATTTATGAAGTTTCCTCTCTTCTTCTTTTCCTGCAATCTACATTAATCAGGGGTCCTGTCTCTTTTTGGGACCTTGGTGAAGATGAGGTGAAACCAAAGATGTTTAATGAAGTCTGAAACGAGGCATGAAATTGAACCCATTGTTTGATTCTGTGTTGCCTTTGCTTTCATAAGCAAGGCAGTCCTTGAAGCCTGGGTGGTACACCAGCATTCATTGAGAGACTGCTGAAGGGAAATGTATTTTGCTTTTGGATATTGTTCTCTTTCCTTTTTATCATTTCAGCTGACCAACTTAATTATATACATCATGTAAACTGGTTGTAGAGATGAAGAAGTAGATACATAATTAGGATAAGGAGCTAAGGACAAAAAAATGCCGCATTTCCATAACCTGATAGTAAAATTGGGGTAAGAATGTAAACAAATAAAGGTTAGCCAGGAAGAAACTCACCACAAAGTGATATAGAATAGAAAAATTTTAAATGCACTGAAATATGCTGAAATTATCTTTTTAAAAGTGAGTTTTTATGTCTTTAAAATAATACTCTGGTATAAAATCTTAAAAAAGAGAACTCACAACCTTCCATTTGCCTAAGACTTTACTTGATTTTTAAAGATACTGATATGGTAGACCTGGAGCCATTCTGAAGTCATTTTTATGTCAACCTTAATGTCAGGATTAATAACCATACGATGGGACTAACAGCAGGAACCTGATATGGCTCTGGATTTTGGCATATTTTGCCATTTTAAAAAGAACTGTGAGGTAAGGAAGGTGAGGACAGAGCAAAATTGGATGGGAGCAGACTCGTAGCTTTCTGCTGCAGTGCCTGGAGTTAGCCCTGCAATACTGTGATAGGACAGTAAACCTTATATAAGGAGGATGCATACATTTAAAAGCAGCAAAAATTATTCATTTAAACCCTTTTGTTCCCATTTTTGCCACTTTCATCTAAGCAATCCTAATCCCACTACACGTTGCCAGCAGGAAAGCTCACCTTGATTTCTGCTTCCAGTTGAACCTTTTGGGGAAGCATAGATGATACACAGGGTAGAGAGTCCCTGAATCTGATAGAACACACTCCAGGAACAAGGACCACCTGCATTTCTAGGATTTTAGCAACCCAGTCACACAATCCCCCATTAACTGCTTCAAGAGCTATGCAAGTATCAGGCTGGTTCCTGCTGCTCAAATTCCCGTTGGAAGGCAGCTCCAGAACTGACTTTCTTGTAGTTGGATTTTTCCCCCCTTCCTCCCTCAATTAATTTGTGGCTAGCTGACACCCATTTGTGTCAGTTTTGTTAGCAGTTCCCTCTAAAAGCCTCGTAGCTGTTGGTTGTTTTGCCTACCTATTATCAACAGAACACTGCTACTGGTTGATCTTTTTGACATATTCTTTAGGTTTAAGTCCTAACAGCTAAAAGCACCTCCTCTACTTCTGGCTGAAAATCAGGCAAGAGGTGTGTACAGTTCAGTTCACTGTATAAACCACAGGGGACTGATTACTGCCCTGCTAGAAAAAATAAATGTGGTAGAGCTTTGGATAAAAACAGCAGCAGCAGCAGCAAAGTCAACTGTTTGAGAATGTTTCAAACCAGTTTCCTATCCCTGTTTAGCCACAGAGTACACACATCAGGGTATGCATCAGGTATGTAAGAAATGCATGTTATGTTCACACTGGCTTTTTTCTTTTTAATGTATATATTTACATTAAGTGAGTACATGTGGGTGTACACACACATATATTTTTCCATGAATTTTTCCTGTTAGAAGTCCTGCATATTCATGCATGCAAATGCAGCAAATTTTCCCATGGATCACAGCGGTTAAATTTGTAGAACTTGAGTATTGCATGTTTGCATGCATATGAAAGAAAAACAGAGAAACACAGCAGGAACTGGCATCTCCCACACAAATGATGTGTTGTGTGTATTAACAAATGAACAGCACGCTCCTGAGGGAGTTAAAGTACGTGGACCAGAAGTTCCCTTCCTTGCCAATTTATTTCAAATATTTCACTAGATGTTCTTGCTGCAAAGAGCACACGCGTGTATTTAATGTCCAATCAAATATCTTCAGTTTTCAAAGTCTGTGTTCTATTTTTAGAAAAATAGTACACTCTAGAGAAATAAACAGAACATTAAAAATTAATTACGCCACGTTCTGTGGCAGCGTATCATGCACACACCTTTGATTAGCTGATGTAAGTTAAATATATCAAAAAGGCTATATTATGGTTGTAATTAATTCATAACAATGGATTTGAATAGTTACCCAAAGCAATGGCAGTCACAACTGAATGTAATAAAGCAATTCCAAAAGTAATTTGCATGCATAGTTTATAAAAGTCCTAGAACTCTTTTAAACATATTTCTTTGATTATAAACAGCTGACATACAACAGTATATTCAATTTTTCCAGCCATACGTCCAAAAAAAATATTACATCCATAGCATAGGGTGAACTAAGTCATACTATAAACACAGGCTTTGTGTGCAATCTTAGCAAATCAAAGACCAGCTGATTTTAAGAAACTAAAATATATCACTGCATATAAAAAAGGCTCAATATGCAAAAAGTTAATCACAAAATTTCCCAAGCAAGTTCAGTTACACCAGCTTTCTTTAAATTATGTGCCTAGCTAGGTTTTGTGAGACAGTGACACATAAAATATACACAGAAGTACCAGTGCTAAGACTCCACTTTGTCCACTGTCCTCTCCTCAGAAGAGGACTGCTCCCTAAAGGACCAGCCCTTGAGAAAAGCACTCCTGAAACAGATCCACTGCAACTCCAAAGTTTTTTGAAAACATTCTCTTAGGTGTCAGAATACATACATTTGCCACTGAAGCCAAAAGACAGTAAGCTTGTTTTTGCAATATGTTTTGAAATTCAATGTAATGTTAAACTTAATCTAAAGTCAGCCTTTCTAATGTTCCCTTACCAAACTAATGACATGAATTAAATAAGCACATATGGCTGAGCAGGTAGAGAAAGACTGCATTTTCTTGCAGCTTTTGATCCTTAAAGCAGCATAATATCAGTGACTTCTGCATCGTGTCCAAACACATGGTGAGTACCATTTGTATGCAAGGGTTTTAAAAAATTTCAGTGTCTATTAACACTGAAGAATACTTTCTTCCACTAATAGTTTTTGTGAAGTTTTGTAGGCAGCACAGGCACTACTTGAGCGTGAGCATGGACAGCAGAAAGTGACCCCAGATCTCTGCTGTCTTTGAAAGTGATACAGCTAAGACACACTTCAACAGAGTATCAGGTTCACACTTCAAGGGGCTCATGGAAGTGCACGGGGCAGATCCTCAGCTAGTGAACAGATTCAAGAGCTGAGTGAAAGATAATCTTTCTGTTCTGTGAAAACATAGATGATTTCAGAAATTGTTCCCATCCCAGAAGATGGGGGGCAGGGAGGAAAAAGAATCAAAAGAGGATTTTCAAATAAAAATGTAACAACGCTCCAGTTTTGGTCAATCAAAGCACTTTAAAAGTTGGTTTGCAAATTCCAAGATAGGTTAGCTTGTACTTCATTACAAAGTGTTGCCTGAACATGAAAGATCTCTTTATTAAAAAAAAATCATCTCGACAGGGACTTTTTAACTATCTCAGATCTTTTTTTCCTCATTTTTTTAGTGCAGCCATAGATCAAAACAGACTGTGTTGTAAAAGCTTTTTTGAAGAAGAGCCAGTTTCTTTTGTGACAGCTCTCCCCTCAGAAATTCACAATAAATTGCTGACTAGTGTAATGATAGAACTTTCCTGTGAAAATTTTCCCAAATCTATAGCTGAAGCTAATCTTCATCAAGAGGCATCCACAAGCAAGCCAAAAGCCACTGAGTAATTTAAATGATGTTCTGTGAGCAGTAGGGGATTATCATTATTGCCAGGAGGAAAAGACATGTTCTTTCCTGGAAAGTCCTGACCGAGTTTCTTAAGAGACCTTGGTACTGAGAAGTCTAGACCTCAGACTAAGCCCATGGGATTGTCTTTGTCGGGGCTTTTTCAACACGGAATGTGTGATTTTAAATGATTTGGGTGGTTTTACAAATAATCCCTCCCCAAATTGCACAGATTCTGAAGAACATGCAAGCAGATGGTAAGGGACAACTCTAGGATTTCACACTACTGAGGAAGGAAGCTGAAGGTGCAGGATGAGGCCTGAGATGAGAGCAGCCCTCATGGAACACAAGGATGAACAGGAGATAATGAGTCGGTGTTAAAGCTCATAAGAGGATGAGAGCAACAGTACAGTTCTGTGCCTAAGCTGAAAACCCATCTGATGCTGTTATGAAGAATGTAGAGACATTAGAGAAGCTTGAAAGCAACAGCCCAATATTCACCAGGGCCTGTACTCACAACAAGCTAAATAATCTCACTAGAAAGTAAGTCCCTGTACAGATAAATAACTGTACAGCACTGCCTACTGTGAGGTAAGAAGAACATTTTAACTGACAATATCTCAGGGATTAGGGGTTCAACAAGTAGCAGTTACACTGGCCCACCCAACAAAACCCTTGTAGCAGGGATCAACAGTCCTTGACCATGCATGAACTCACCAGACTTGTTCAGTGTTATCTACTGAATGAGGCAGGGAATTACAGAAGAAGAGAAAGTCTAATTACATTAATCAGAATACATACCCTTGAGACAAGGGTATATATTCATCCAAGAAAACTCAATTTCCTCTTTATTTCCATGACACTGAGCACAACATTTCAGTACAATATTTGGGTTACAGCCCTAAATTGTGAATGCACAAACTGAGACACCTGGGATCTACTACAGACCTCCAAGTGGAAGTCAGCAGGACTTGTAGGTCTCAACTCTTGCAGTAAGAAAGTGTAATTTAGGGGAAGTCTTAAATGGACGTTAAAATATCTTGAATTTTAAGTCTTCATTTCTTTGATACACTCTGTTATTTCTGAAAGAACTCTTCCTGCTGGGGTG
This sequence comes from Corvus moneduloides, assembly GCF_009650955.1. Taxonomy (NCBI): domain Eukaryota; kingdom Metazoa; phylum Chordata; class Aves; order Passeriformes; family Corvidae; genus Corvus; species Corvus moneduloides. The sequence goes on along the minus strand of NC_045481.1, from coordinate 48,112,725 downwards.
ACAATATTAATGGAGATAAAACTGATAATGCATAGAGAGTGATGAGGCCTACAACACAGAATGAGGGTACATGCTCTGGATTCAGTGTATACTGAATGCTCATGATAATCAACATTAAGCAGCTGTCCCTCCTAATCAAGTCCTGATTCTCAAAAGCACTGAAATCTGTGCATCAAACTTCTCATCACCAGTGCTCAGCCTTAAATGAGCTTTTGCACTCAACCTCAGACCTCCCACCTGCCCCTACACAAGCCACAGAAAATACAACAGCCTCTGGATGTCACCAAGATCTCTGCCTTTTCAGCTTCAGATCATGAGCCCAGCACCTCCCTCAACACTGTGCCTCACCAGGCAGCACCATTTCTACAGATTTGCATCTGTTTTGAAAATACAGCTGGTAAGAAAATAATAGTCACTGACACCAGGTAACTGTCAGGCAGAATATATGTTCTTTTCTCAACGAAGTCACCTGAGCAATAAAAAAATAGCTCTTGAGCTAGAAAGCCATCAAAAGAAGGTCTAGGGAACAGCCTGCTCACAGAATCTTTGCAAAAATCCACCAAGCATTTCTCAAGTATACTGTCTCTAGGTACTTTGACTTGTCTAACTTGTCTGTTTCTCTTTTCATTTAATTATTTTCTTTCTGTTTACAGTTTTGATAGAGTTTTAGCTGCACATTTTCTTTGAAAATTGCAGGCAAAGAAGGAACCAGATGAAGCATAACCCTTAATAACCCATTTCTTTTATGGGTTTAATAAACCCCAACACAAGTTACATCCGGACAGCGTATTTTTTTAGCATCTGGCAGAGAGGCACATATTTAAGAGATGGTCTCTGTGCCTGAATGAAACTTGGAAGAGAACAAGTCACCATTCACTGCAGAGATGATCTACACAGTTGTGTGCCTGGCTGGCATTCATGGGATTGTCCTATAAACATTTCTGACATGCTGTTGTTTGCTAAGCCAAGCTCTCAGGGTGACAGGCAAATATTTTTTGACCTAACCAAATTGTCCTAAAAAAAGTTACATCATAATTAATGCTGTCTTTTGATGACTTCTTTTAGCTACTTGGCTGAAATGAATTTTGTGTCACTATAGAAGCAATATGATGCTTAAAGGGACACTTACTTGAGAGTCAAAAGTACCTGATAAATTTTCTCCAAAACCATCATACTTAAAAAAAATCAAAACATATAAGAATATATTTATTCCACCAACACCACCCCAAAAAAATATAAAACCCAAATGAACCTGAGAAAAACTATAAAAGGGTCTCACTGGAATCAAGATGAAAATATTACTGAGTTTAGCAGTGGTTTAAAAACTGCAGTTCAAATGTCTACTCTAGGCATATATGCTACTGCTTTCAAACCAATTACTAAAACCTACTTGGAGAGGAATTATGCTAAATATTTTATTACTTTATAAAGCATAAATATGCAAACTTCTATACTCTAGACTAGGAAAAACTGAAACAGACCATTTCTGAAAAATACATGATAGAACAAAGACAACACCTTCTGTATTTGTGTGTTAGCTGGGTCGTGGTGTTGGTGTTTCCCTGTGTTGGGAAAGCCTTTTGCAACAGTGTGAAGTCATATTTCAATACAGAAATATGTATGGCATATTAACAAAGCCTGTTTGATATACTCTCTGCATGAAAATTTGAGAAACTCAATCTCTGGGCTCAGCTTACAGCTTTTGATTACTTTTCAGAAAGCTTTTTCAGTTTAAAATTTTATAAAACAAAGTGAATGCTGAAAGCAAAAGAATAAATCATATTAAACACTGTAGCCCTAGGGCACTCTTACCTACTCTTGCTATAGGGAAATATACTTGGTTTCTGCTGCAGATGATCTGTGATGTCCCTTCTAAGCTTTATTATGAAGCTGATAAATGACTCGCCAGAAACATGGTGAAAGCTTTTGGAATTCATTGTGCTATGGAAAACAAATTAGAAACTTAACATGTTGCATGAGGGATTACCCTTCACAGCATGGCCTTTACAATGTGAAACTAATTATTGCAGGGAAGATTTATGGTGTTTACAGTCAAGAATTCAGGGTCACTTTGACCAAATTCATGTAACTTTAGACCTCAGGCTTGTCTGACTCTAAACAGAATGACGACTCCAACAAATTTAAAGATAGAAATAAGGCATTTTGTTTTCTTTTCCCCTACTGATTTGCTTAGCAAGAAGCTGCAAAATAGGAGCTAAATAATTCTAGCTTTAGGTATTTACTCTGATCATTTTTTCTTTCTGAATAGGCAGATAATGCAGCATGTCAGAAAAATCTGTTTTAATTTTGGTTAATTTCACAGGAATCCACTAGAGTGTCAGACCTGGGAACCCTCCAAGTGTTTTCACACAATCACTCAATGATCAAAACACGTGCTACTGATCTGAAAATATGGCTGGCTGCATAATGAAGAGGACAAGCTGTTGATCTTAAGTGAATCATTAAAAGTGACTTAAATTCACAGAACCATTTAAAAAGTCAATAGTAAAACACAGTATCTAACACAGAAATTGGTTTATCCTAAGTTATAAAGTGAAACAAACACTTAAGAGACTAGCAAGTGATTTGTGTGTCAAGAAGTTTCTTTCCAGTAGATAAATATTTTTAAGCACGAGACTTAACACATTCTATTTTGTTCTTAAGATTTACCCAACGTTTTCTATGCCATCTACTGACTCTGAAAATTATTATTGCTTTGCCAATGGCATAACTCCTAGTTCATGAGGACACCTTGAACATACTTGAAACAAACGTCTTGTACTTAAGAGCATCTGTAACATCCTGCTGTAGATGACCTACCACATATTTTTCCCAGACCCTTGAAAATTCAGAAAAGTATTTAAGCTTGCACTTCATTTCAGTGATACAGTAGCTCCTTTACCATTATTTAAGCAGATTCTTAAGTTTTACTGAACTCAGGCTGTGGCTACATCCAGTGGGGTATTTTTAACCTCTGGGAACACACATGGGAGTTAAGCAGCTGGGTGAGTAACACTAATGGCAATAGATAACTTTGATTGCAGTTATGCTTCCAGCCACATTACAAACTTAACAATTTCTGGTGAAAGCAGATAACCTCTGGAAGTGAAATGCAAGCAAACCTACCAAAATTAGGATCACCATGCTCAGACGCAGTGTTGTACCTTGCTGCTGTTGATATGAAAATACATCACTCCAACAAAGACTGGAATCAGTCAAACACTCTGGCTTCTCTCTATCCAGAAGACATGAAGGAAAGTGAATCTCTCAGACCAAAGAGCTGATGCATAGCTAATCCAATTCAATTAACTGTGTGTCTAATAACATTTCCCCTTTAAAATACAATTTACAGTGTTTTTCTTGGAAAACACTAGCTCATAGTTTTAGCAATGGCCTAAGCATGACCCGAGCTTTTCCTGTAGCATTACCAGGAGGTGATACCCACTAAGTAAGGAATTTTGAGGAAAGCTGGTCCAAACCAAGAACAAAAGACTGACTCCAAAAGCAACACACAGAGAAGAGTTACAATGGGGCCATACTGTTACATTCCTTAAAGCGATATTAAAGGCCTGCCAACTCTGTAACTCAGCATATGTTACAAGCTTATAGTAACAATTATACCACGATAAGTTTTGTTTATCATAACTCAGAGCCATGCTGTTGCAGGCTGTCTGGAACTTTATTTTTGGTTATAATTTCTTATTTATCACCAGCAATGACACAGGAGTAAAGGAAACGACTTTCAGATTCCTGCATAGGTTTGCAATATTGACAGTATACACATTCGTTTAGAAACCAAAATATTCAACAGGTGGTGACGCCCTTTTTACAGTTTTTATTTGTATCATCCACTTTCAACAAAAAAAGAATGACCCATATGTATTGTTTGTTACCATATTAATAGCTAATGAGAAACAGAGAAATCAAGGGGAAATACGTTTTAAGAGGTCCTGTACAAATCAGTGCTATGGGGACAGCACAGCAGTGACATTAACAGCAATCAATTCTTTCATAAGAAGTGTGGGGCAGAGAGACAGGAAAAGTCCAGGGATTTGAGACTGACCAGAGATGCCAAAATGATTTGCTGAGAAATGAGAGAATAACTAAATTTGTGGGAAGACAGATGAAAGGAAAGAGTGCAGTCTAGGGCTTGTAGATTCTTTAGGACAAGACACAGGAGGACAGGAGCTCTGCAGTGGGAAGGAAGTCTAGATTAAGGTAGGAAGTCTACTTCAAGAAATTTAGAAGAAATGTGGTGGCTTGGAGCCTCATACATGTAGCTAAAAAAGTGCTGCCTCTCCCAACACACACATTTTGTGTCCTGCTTTGAATGTTAGGGAATATGGTGGCCTGATCCAGATGTATCCTAGGTCTCTAAACAAACACTTCAATGACTCTGTGAACTGAAAGTTGGAAGAACCCTAGCTCTCTATCACTTGTGCTGAACTTCACGTTGACGTGTATAAGATTTAGTCACTACTAGAAATATCCCTGATTATGTAATTTTGACTTGTCTACTTCAATGAATTGAATAATTTAATTTTATATAAAAATGCTACACAGCCATTTCTTAAGGAGAGTGCATCTGCTGCAGGTAGATTCTAGCACATATTTAAAAATAATCCCAAATTTGTATTAATTTTAGAATAGCTGTCAAAGTTTTGTTCAAGAAGTTCATTAATTATGCATGCAAGTGCAACATCTAATTTAACCAGACAGTACTCCACAGTCCTGAAATGGAAACACTTCTTATACTTTAAATGCTTTCATAAGGAAATAGTGTTATCAAGTTATTCTTGCTATTCTCAAAACACTCAGAACTAAAATAGAACTGCATTTTAAATACAACCAGAGTCATGAGTAATGTATTCGAACAATTTTTTAATATATAAAAAAAATTTAATTTAAATTACAAAGCACATAAGAAATTAAAAATCCGAAAACTGCTGCACACAAATGAAGTGTTTGAAGGAACACTATTCTTAGCTTACCAATTGAAACAAGTATTTCATAAAAGAAACCTCCTAGAATGAGGCTCTTCTGAGGGAGGTGTTCCAATGCATTCTGAACACACTGAAAGTTCAAGAGATTCAAGACCCTCTCTCTTAGTATGTACGAATATTCCTCAGTTGTTCAGCCTCTAAAACAAGGACAGTGGAAGAACTAATGCTGTAACACTTTCTGATGAAAAAAGCCATAAATCAAAGTGTCAGTCTCATGCAGTTTCCCCCTTATTATTTGCAAAACTTATTAAGCAGCACAAACTTAATATTTCAAAGAAGTAATTTCTGTTCAAAATTATCAACCCTTCCCCCCCCCTCCATGTGCACATACAATTAAAATTATACTTGCAAATATAATGTCAGTAAACCTGACAGGCCACATACTGGCTACTCCTACTTTGCATGGCATCACACATTTAGGTTATGAATCACCAAAGTCAGGTTGATGAACAAGCATCGTGTTGTTCATCTGAGAACCAGACACTTTGTAGCAAATTTCCTATTTGAATGGAAGGAACAATGCTGGCAGAAGGCCCAGAACTGCTCACACCACAAAAGGAACAATGTGACAACAGCATGGCAGGTTTATGATAAATATTTCAGAAATGTGTCTTTTAGCAAGAAGGGATTAACATAGACCTTGGGGATAAAAATATTCCCAGTAGCGTCTAGTTGGCATCTCTTTTATGCAAAATGAAAAGCACAGCACAGAGGGTCATTTCCGTTTATTTGAATGCAAATTCATGACCATTAGAATAAAAATAAATTTTAATTAATTTTATGGTCTTCCACTGGGAAAATCTGAAGAAAATTGTGTCATTTAATTTGTTCTTCTGAAAAGCAGACCTGCATTTTTTATTTCCCAGGATTTTAAATGTACATCCAGTGCCAATGAGGACGAAGGAAAATCGCCTTGATAGGCTATGGGTAAAAGGTTCACCATTCCTGTTTCATTTCTATATATAATTTAGCAGTTTTCACTCAAATGGGGAACAGGGGTTATGCAGAAAAAACTAAAGCACAGAGGAACCTTGCAACAAACCCAAAATGCACTCCATTTAAGTCTGTTTCGCTAGTCACCATAACAAACCTGTGTCCCCAAGTAATAAATAACCTCCTCAATAAAACAACAGATAAAAGAATCTTTGCCATATTCAAGTACAGTAAAACAAGGTGCTGTCAAAGCTGTCAATGCCTCTGTGCGTGTGGAGCAAACATTGCTTCATGTGTGTCCCCTCTGTCCAGCTGGTAATGAACACGAGATTGTGCTCTTTGGCTGTACATCAAGATCAGCTGACTGAAAAGTAACGCCAGCACAGACCACGTCTAGTTACAGTCTGGAGCAGGTGTACTGAACATGCAATACTGCATATGCAATACAGATTTTTTTTTTTTTCCTTTCTAGAAAATGAAGGCCCTGTACTGCTCACTCAGGCTCACAATGGCTTTAAAACTCACTAAACATCTCTGTCAGCATTTCAAAGGTCTCACATGAAAAGTACAGCCTAAGAGGCTGTCCTTGACAGTAAAGTTGCACTTGAAACAAAATTGCAAATCTCCAGTTTGGCTTTTTGCTTTTCTCTGTAATATTTGAAGTCAACTTTCACTCAGTGTAAGGCAAGGTGAAAAAGAGAGTGTAAGCTGGTAAACAGCTTGCTCTGAGAAAAGCACTCATGTTTTGGTAACTATGATGCTTTACACAGAAGTTCTTAGAACAATATTTATTAATAACGCTATGATTTCCAAAATTTACTCTGGTAATATATATTTTAGTACACACTGTTTTAAGGCAACATTCAGAGTAAGGAATTTTGTTACTTCCCTGCATGGGGGAGAAGAAGGATTGGTCTTTATAAGGAAAAAAAAAAAGTATTTTAATATAAGCTGTTGCTATCCAGAGAGGTTCAAGCACTATTAGCTGTTAAGACACTGAACACCACCTACACGCTGGTCTCTGTTGTTCAGATAAAGAAAATACTGTAGAGTGGTTTTTGTGTTTTGGACTACTTTGTGAACCACAGCTTCAGGTGCTTCTTTTTTGGCTAGCTCTACATACAGTTTTAGGCTTTTGGACTGTCCCTACAAATGCAAAAATGTTGATTCTTCATGCACAGGAAGACTGAGCTCAACTAAGAAATATCTATGTATGTATAAGGTATACAAGTCCAAATGCACTTGACATTCCATTTTGAAACTAGAGATAAAAAGACATGTTATTATAGTCAGGGTAGCGAGGAGTATATACAAGAGCAATATGCATTCTGTTAAAAAAAAAAAGACAAGGACAGTAACACAAAACAACTCAGTGTTAACCCACTGCTACATTATTCAAGACCAGTCACCTTTGATCACACGGACATTGGTTGCAGTATTTAGTTTATACAGCTTGACTCAACTGTCGCTATTACAGAAACCTATCGAGCTCAAATATATACACACTTTATGCAGCATGGTGATATTGGGAACATGCCAAATGTTAGCATTTATTACTAAACCTGGGCAAAGCTCTTCATTTAACTTGTCATAAGGATAGCTCTTCTTGCTGAGCACTGGAACTATTTGCCCTTGCCTAATATCCTCCTCCATGAATGCGCCAATGACTCCATGCGACACGTGAAATATGACTGAAGCTTGCACTCTTTCTAAGTTAGCTGTTTCTTCTTTTAGTTACTTGTTTTTCTACACATGACGGGGTTATTAATTTTTTAAGCTCTATATTTAGACATACAATTCCATTACAACCCTATGAAAGTGCACAATACAGTAGGAGAAGGTGCTGGTTTGACAGGAAAGTGTGATCCAGACCTTTACCTAAATTTACTCAGCTATTGATTGTAAGAGAATTATGCCTGTTACATCAAGATAAGCTTGATCTGTGTGCAAAACAGAAGCAGTACACCAGAAAAGCCACTAGGTAGAAGCTCACTTCACCACCAGGTGAAATCAGGTACTTATTAACCCAAGCAGAGCACCTGAAATGGAGAAGTTGACAGAGCACATCCCTGTAACTCAGGAGCCAATGTAACTCTTGGCAAGTCTTTTTTGCTCTTTTGCCAACCAACACCACTTGCCCATTGATCAGTGTTTAAGGCATTCTTGTTCCCTTCTGTCACCACTCAAAAACGCCTAGTGGGTCAATGGAGACATGCCCAAACTCAAACCAGTGAAGAAACAAGAGGGGTTTTTTCTATTTCTTGGCTATTGACACCCAAAACATCACAGAAACAACATGACTTATAGCCCCTGCAGGAAAGCTGCTTGCTGTGTTTATGAAAATACATATTAACTATGGACATGAGTACAGCACTGCACAAACAAAATGTCATTACCCACCTTGATTGTATTGTTGAAGCAAGAGCTATAACAACAATACATTACCTGCTTTCATCTACCTTACATCCCAAAAATAACACATTTCACAACTGATCATTTTAAGTGTGTATTGCAAGCACAGTATTACTGGTTCTGCTGATCTGTGCCTATATACAAAGGGTCAGATTCATTTTTTTTGTACCACTGGTCTATGTGTTGAAGAGAATGCTCAACAGAAGAAACCCTGCGTTTGTACTATGCAGGAGTAAACAGGTTTGGAACGTGACTTTGAGAGTAACCACTCATATCAAAGTGATCACTTCATTATGCAAAATTCATCTAACCCCCTCAGCAAAAAAAAAAAAACCAGTAACACAAGCCCAAAATATTTAGGAGATGCTTGGCTCTGTATGCGCTTGTAATCTTTTCTTCCTTAACGTGAATCATGGTGGGAAAGCAATCTCTTCATTTCTTCAGATTTCGCTACTCTGAAGTGCTTGGCCACACCAAAACACATTATTGTACAACATCCCAGTCACATAACCACAGAAACCAACTGCCATGACCTGAAAACAGGTCTGCGTATTTGTGGAAGACTGTCCTTTATACAGCAATAAAGCAATTATACAGTAATGAAAGATGTAAATCCGATTCAATACATGGAATATTAGTAATTTTTATCTGCCTTTGTTTTGTACAAGATCCTAACAGTATTTACACTGACAGGAAACAAACGCAGGAACAAGAGAACAAACACAGACTTTATCACCAGGATTATCTAAGTGAGAATTTATTTCTATAAACTATCTCCAGTTCCAAACTAATCTGGAATAAGGATGGAGACTTAGTGCAGAGAGTGAAAACTCTATAAAATGAAGACATGTGAATGCATCACTGGAAAGGCACAGGATCAGAAGTCAGTGTGAGAATAGTGAAGAAGCACATAGCTGATTTATGTCAGGATTTCAGCCTCCTGGATAAGAACAGCACTGACATATTCTGTGGATAAAGCACTTCCAGAATGGTTTACTAGGCAAAAGAAACCCATCTGTGGCACAAACTGCAATTAAAATCTTCTAATACTAAACCATCTAGACTCAGTATGGTCAATGCACAGGGAAGGAAGGACAAGAGGTAACAAATGCCTTGATGATCAGTGAGCATTGCTGAACTCTAGATTATGGGCAAGGCAAGCAAACACAATGAACCTTCATGGATGCAGCAGGTGAAGTACTGCAATATACAGACTATTTGCCATGGCTTAAACAGAGGTTTGACTATTCCAGTAGCTTAAAGTGCGAAGATAAAAATAAGACACTTTCTGAGCAGCTGATTTGCTGCTAAAACAAGTTACATAGGAAAAGTAATGATGCAATTGATGATTCACTGATATTTTTTATTTCAAATATATAAAAAGTATATTTATACTAAAAAAATATTCCTTTTATATTTTCTGAAATACTTTCTATTTTTAAAACAAGAAAGGCAAAACAAAGTATCTAGCAATTGGATATCAGAGAATGACTAGTGAGCTGCTCCAAATGCAAGGAACTCTTTGTCACACATTGTCAGCAAGTATCTCTCTCCCCAGGCTAACACTTGGAGGGGTTTTTTATGTGCTACTGTATTCCATGCATCCTAGGATGGGGTTTGCCCTCTTGGCTACAAGGGCACACACTGCTGACTGCTATTGAGCATCCCCAGATCCCTTTCTGCAGAGCTACTCTCCAGCTACCCCTTCCCCAACTGATACTTACGCCCAGTGGTACTCCATCCCAGGTGCAAAACCTGGCATTTGACTTGTGGAATTTCATCCCATTAATCATTGCAAAATCATTGTGTAATTAATTGTTGCCAAATGCCCCAATCTATCTAGATCCTTCTGCAAGGCTTACTGTCCCTCAAGAGAGTCCACAGCACCTTCCAATTCGGTGTCATCACCAAACTTGCTAATGGTGCATTCAACTCCTGCATCCATACCTTTGATAAATACTTTGAGCAGCCCCAGGATGGAGCCCAGAGGACCTTAAGGACAGCACTGGTGAGTACTCACCAGCCAGACACAGCCCCACTCACTGGAACCCTGTGAGCCCTGCCCTTCAGCCAGCTCCTCACCCAGCACACCATGGACCCCCTCATCCCACAGCTGGACAACTTGTGCAGAAGGATGCTGTGAGGGACAGGACCAAAAATCTCACTAAAATGCAGAAAAAATACATTGACCACCCTCCCTTCCCCATAGGAGGAGATCAAATTAGCTAAATGGGACTTTCCCTTTGTGACCCATGTCGATGGCACCTGATGACTGCATTGCTCTTTAAACACCTCTCGACAGTACCCAGTACAATCTTCTCCATAATTTTTCCAGGAACTGAGGTTGGTCTAACAGGCCTGCAGGTTCCTGGGTCTTTCCTCCCACCCTCCAGGTAAACAGGAGTAACAGTGGCTGGCAGAGACCTCTCCAGGCTCCCAAGGCCTTTGGTAGCTGATGGAGAGGGGTCCTGCTGTAACATCAGTGGGACCCTTCCATACTCAGGGATGAATCCCAACGGGCCCCATGGACTTGTGAACATTCAGCTGATACAGGTGGTCCCTCACACTTTCAGTGTCCACAAGTGGAAGCCACTGGCCCAGCACTCATGGGCCTCCAGCTCTGGGGCTCAGGCAGACCAAGGTTTATCGGTATCACCAAAACCTGAGGCAAAATACACACTGAACACCTCTGCTTTTTCTTCATCCCCATTAGGCAGGTGACCAACAAGGATCAGTCCAGTGTTTTCTTTAGACCTCCTCTTGCTATTAATGTGCTTCAAAAAGCCTTTCTTGTTATCTGAAACAGCATTGGCCAGTTTCTACTGTGATTGAGCTCTGGCCCTTGGTGTCTTCTTCATGCATAGACAAACCACAGCTCTGTAATCCTCCTGAGAAGCCTGACCTCACTTTCAGAGATAGCCCAAGCTATAAGTCATTACCCAGACCCAGGAGTTACACAGCTATTAATATGAACTGTACAGACTAGTGTTTTCCCAGGAAGTCAAATCAAAGTTGCAACACCAGTCTTCCAACTTCTCACTCTCTTCCAAACAAAACGAAAGCTAGAAGCCATTTGATTTTTTGCAAAATTCAGTATTAAAAAAGAAATCGAGCATTTCTGAAGACATCATGCTAAATGGAAGAAAGGACACTGACAATAAAAAGCTTGTTCTTTGAAAGAAAATAGTAAAAGGATCTAACACTAACTCACTGCTTGTTGCCAGCTGAATTTAAACAAAAGACAGGCCCAAAAATAAGTGTCAAACCTATACATCCTCTCAACCTGGGAAAGGAGAGTTTAAGATTTGGATCCAAATCCTGCAACAAAAGCCCATCTCCAATTAAAATGAATTAGATTTAAGAAAGAGAAGATAATAAATATATAACTTTGACTCCTGTGGTGACAGGGGCCTGTGGGCCAAATTCTTGCTGAGGGCAAATTTCTACGGTCAAGCTATAAGGCTATAAAAATAAGGGTTTATAATAAAAGTACTTACAGATGCTTAACTCCAGCAGTGCTTTCAGAGACTCCTGTAACAAATGCTACCTTGAAAAGACAAGATCCACAGTCTGTTCACCGTGTTTAATTGCAATGCTGATTCAACCTTTATCTTCCCAAAGAAGCAACAGGGCATTGCTATCAATTCTGGCATCTCAGATGGAGTACATTCCAGCAATTCTGCAATGTTCTATTTACAAAGCAGCTACAAGAAGCTTTCTGAACTGTTCTTTTCCCATGTAAAGATAATCTATTTAAAGCATACATGAGTATAAATGAGCACTTGTAAAGTCAACTAACTAAATCAAGCACAACAATTCCGCAAGAGGTACTGGATAAACACATAGCAAAAAAAGGAAAGGAAAAGGTTCATCCAAAGACATTTCAGAATACGGAGTGTAACACTTTTTATAAGTCTAACTTTGGAAGACAAAGCTTTTCATTTTGTAATGAGACACATTGTTAATAGCAGACTGGAGAGACAACGGTAATAAAAATGAGGCACTACAATACAACCTTGAAGATTATCCACAGCTGCCAGGAAGTTTCTAATTAAGATGAGCCACCTCGCCTAGTAATTGGAGGAGAGGCAGCAGGGACACATTATCACATCGGCCTTCCAACTCCAGGGCTCTTATCAGCCCCTCATTCTCTCTTACAACTCCACAATTATCTCTTCCTAACTCCTTCTCTACCAAGGAAACACAATGCTGGGTCTATATTAGGCACAGAGGTGTGTATTTTAAAAAGACCAATCACAGCCTAAGGAAGCCAGAGCTGTGGTTTCAAGAGTATTTTAAAGGAGTTCTCCTAGAAAGCAGCTACAAAATAAGACTGCAGACATCTTTATCTATTCGCAATCATGCCACATGGTGCAAAAGGGTACCTCCAAAGGCTGAGCTGCCAGGCCAGGGCCAGCTATACATCCATGCAATTTGCACAGGCAAGAGGCATTCACGGGAGCTAATGCAAGCACTGTGAATCCTATTCCTGTGTCTGTTACTTTAGATCTGTATTGGAGATCTATCAGACTCCACAGAATCATCTCCCACGTTGCATTCTCCTGAAGCTGGGCACTGAACATAACACAGTTTGGTAACTGCACTTGGGTCTCTTTGTCCCTGTGTCCTAGATACAGCAAGGGTTTGATGGTTTGGGGTATCTGCTGGATTCCCACTGAGTTAATAGCAGTGCCAACAAATGTTTGTTTTACCCCTTCTTTCTTCGTTTCTTCCATACCTTGGGTCAGAGATGCTGCAGTCTATACACATCTGCCAAAACTGGGAATATGCAAATCAGTCAGTTCTACGGCTCTTTAGAGCTATCAGGCTATTGTAAAGGGGCTGCAATCCCTTTTAATACCTGGAACAAAACTAAACAGTCCAATGCGGAATGCAAAAAAACCCCAAAAACCACAACAAACCAAACCACTCCTGCCTGCAGCTTCATGTGTCTCCTGTATTTCAGTGTACACTGTTACCTTTAAAATAAATAAACAGCATAGGCTACACAGATGAGCCAGAAGCTGCTACAAACACGGGGCTGAATTTCACCACAAACTTTTACACAGTTACAAGGGAAAAACTCCAGGTTGACAAACACTCAATTGGTTTTGGGAGGTTTTTTTGTTGTTTGCGGGGGGGGGGGGGGGGGGGGGGGGGGGGGGGGTGTTTGTTTCTCTGTTGTTGTGTGGTTTGGGGTTTTTTTGTGAAAAAATTGTACGCAGTAACACTGTTTCTTAAATAGCATAATTATAAGATTTACAGGTGCCTGAACTGTGTAAACTCCCAAGGACAGCAATGGGAATTGTTTAGCTTAAGTTCCTAGAGATTTGTCTTGCAGTAATGGTTTGAACTTAAGCAAAGTTAAATTTAGTTTACAGAGCATCAGAAAATTTCCTAAGAGTAAAATATACTAGACTGTGAAACAATCTCTTAGGGAAACTTGAGTCAGATAAAAATGGACACCAGAGGAAAATACAGTTGGATACAATCCTGCATTGGCAAGAGTATCATCCAAGATGATCTAAAGGGTTTTCTTCCTTCTTTGATTTCTGTTAAGTGTGAATTGTTCATAAAGTGGCTGCAGTGGAATATGCTAAAATATTCAAGAGCCACAGTAGCCACACTGGCTGTTAGTTGTTCCCTTTCAGCTTTCCACAGCCTTCTTCCTACCCAGTATAAGAGTACCCTTTAAGCAGCCCGAAAGGAGCAGAGCCTTTTGGCGAGGCTGCGACGTCACCCTTTGAAAGCCAGTGCACCCTGGAGTCACCGCATCCTACCGGGAACACACACTTTGAACTTTTCAGCAACTCTGAACACCTACTGCGTCTCTGCTTGGTCTCTTGTAGTAGGATTAACACAAGTATGTGTGACAGGAAAAGCGGCTTTGATTTACTTGTCTTCAATTCAACGGTCAGTGCACCAGTTCTGAACTGCTCAGACTGTGAACTAGCAGAGCTCTAGTTCAGAATAACTTGCAGAAGTTAATTATTTTGTAAGCATCACAGAGGGGTTTTGGTTGATTTAAAGGCAGCATTTGAATTAAGCCTGAATTTTTATCTTTTCCAAACAACAACAAAAAAGACAAAACCCAGCAAACTTGGTTTTTCCTTTGCAATAACAGCATTCTTAATCTCCACTAAACCAGGTGCACACTGTACATCACACTGTCTCCTTCATGGAGAAGGGTTCACCAGGGTTATGAGACATTCAAGGCAGCAAATTGTTTATTCTGCTCTGCTTCCAGAACTGACTAAAATACTAGGTCAAAGCAGTAGTCTCAGCTCAGAAAAGTATTCAAGAATGTGCTTAATCCTAAGCATGTCAACAATCCGTTAACTTTAATTAGATTTCAGGAGATGCATAAGTTGTTTGCTCAGTAAGGATATGATCTGTAATATGCTTAACCTTAAACATACACTTATATACCCTACAAAATGTACATACCACTTCAGAAATTAACCCAGAAAGAATTAAGAATGTAAATACTACCAAAACGTATGTAAATGTGCCACAGAGAAAATCTTTTAATGGAAATAAGATTTTCAAAATAATATCCATTCCTACTTGAGGATGCTGTTTTGAAAAGCCCTTGCATGTGCTGAAAAAGTTCAAGCACTGGAGCAGGCACAGGTGACTCAACAATTCTTTCGCAGTCAGAGGAAAGAGAGAGAAGCAGTAAAACAGTTCAGGTACGGCTCTCTACCTGAGGCCACAATATACAATTCTACTACAAAATAAATTGTAAACATCATTGTTCATCAAAATGCACAGTAAAGTAGTCCAGGACAGTTTTTGGCATTGCTGTCAGCTATTTCTCAGAGTTTAATGTACTTTGATAATCTCTACAATAGTTTTCCACTAGCAGAAACTAACAGGATAGTAAAAACAGGTATTCTCCTTAAAATTAAAAAAGGGCATCATTCACAATTTCCTATCCTGAGACATTCATTCTATAGTTTTTAAGGAAAATTCTAATCAAATTTTGTTTAAAAGATTACTTTATATTTGCTAAATTAAGATTTTAACTAAAAGGCTAAAAACAAGCTCCTTTTCATCATTATCTTGATTATTTTTTTCACATTTCAAATGAACGTTTATATTAAATTTCTTTGAGTTTAATTTTATATCTTCATTTTCAAGTGCTGGAAAGCTCTGCATTGCTTAGCTACTGGAATGAACACTGTGCATGGTCAGTACTGCATTGCTAACTTCTCATGTAACTTTGCATTTAGCTGATACGCATAATTTACCAAATATCTCCTATCAAGAGCGCTTTTTTTAAAACATACCAATTTAACACTATTGTTAGCTTAGAATACCATTTAAGTATCATGAGAACAAATGAAACTGCAATTGCTGTAAATTTTAAGCAAGTTGTGGCAAACTGGTACTGGAAGAGTTACTAAGAATAAAACCTGTACTTAAATCATATATGTTCCTAATTTAGCATGAAGTGCTTACTTTATTGATGCTCTGTTGAATAGAGACATATCTTTGAACTGCCCTGTTCTGAGGCTTCTATGCACTCCAAAGCATGTGCCTGCTTTGCGTGGAATTACACCATGCTAGGTCCTGACTCAGAAAACTGGACGTGCCAGATGTTTCTTGTGTCCCTAAGGAGAGTATATGAAGCTTTTTATTTTGGTCTGTGCCTTTATATCCAGCTTTCTGCTGGCTGGTTTCTAAGAAACACATCCATAAAGCATACCTGCACTTCTACCACACTAATCAGCCCTCCCTTCCTTGCAGCACCATTTATTGTTTAGTGACAGCTGTTGGGTTGTTTTCTGGCACGTTCAATTTCAATCCCAGCTTTGGTACTGGAGGAATTCTCAGTGCACTGCTTTCAGGTCGGTTTAAAAAACATAATCCCAAACTCACAGATCCTGTTTAGATTAGCAGCATTTCCACTCAGGCACCAGGTTCTGACTGTGCCATCACACACAGAGCAGAGCAGTGACTAAAGACAGTGCTGGCACATAAGGATACAGCTCGGGACAAATCCTGGAAACAAAACAACGCTAAAAATTCTGCATAAAATCTAAGGCCTGCTCAAATTTCTGGCAAGACCCCCTCTGACTTCCATGAAGCCAGGAACTACCCACCTCCTCTCTCACAACAAAGGAATGCTGCCACTGAATACGGATTTAAATGTTGCCTGCACTGCAGCACACAAAACACACCTCACTGCTTCGCGGCACTGAGCTACCAACTCCCAGGGCTGCCCGCTCTGCTGAGGCCACAGATGCTGCTGAACTAAACCCAAGGCAAACAAGTGTCAGCCAGACTTTTCTTTTCTCCTTCCTTTCCCTGAGTGCTCTATTCAAAACACGGTGGGGAAAGGAGAGGGGGCGGAGGCACAGATTATGTTTCAAATGAAAATAAATGCAGTTGTTCTTAAACCAGTCTCCAGCTGCCATTTGTCATCTTCTCGAGGACACAATACAGGTTGTCACTACTTAGAGCCACAGACTGCCAGCTAAGAAGAGTTGAAGGACAGGAATACACAGGTAACACTACTGAGATACAGAAAAGCTGAGTGTGGGAAGCCTATATCAGCCACCTGCACCATGCAGTCAGAATTTCCTAAGTGTTTTTTAGTTAAATTACATTAATGAACCAAAATAAGAAAAGCTGAGAAGAGCAGGGAGAAATAAAGAAAAGACTGCCAAAAAACATACCCACTAAAACTGAAGACACAAAAATTAATTATAATTTTTTGCACATTTTTTTAGAATGAATTGGTAAAAAAAAAAAAAAACAACTTTAAAAGCTCCTTACGGCCATTTTTTAAAAAGACAGTCTGTGTTAAATACAGTATTTCTCAGTGGACTACTTCTACCAGATTTTACTCTAGTGTGTAATGCTGATCATCTCACTCCTGGTCCAAGATTGCTGACTTCCCATCAATGCTTATCGCTAGGATTATCATCTTTAGGAACTACAGAAATTATTGTATAATAAGTAATGGCCAATGAATCAGGCATGACTTCACCACTGAATTATGCAGCTTCCCTCACAGTTGCCTACACTCACAGAACCTTAAAGATTAGATGGTTTAGCAATAGAATTTAGAAGTGTCCTTGGTAATGAAAGACACATTCGGGAAATTAAAAAGTTTTTAAGCTATTACTTTAGTTAGTTTCAAATCCCAGAGTAAGGAATGGAAAAAGCAGCAGCTTTTCTCTCTGAAAATAAAATTAACAGATTCTTGCTTCTTTTTTTTTAACCGAACTCCCTAACTGGAGTTGCATTATTTATAGTCAAATTGCTTTCAAGGCCACAACACATATGAGAAATGCTACGAAAGCTGACAGCAATATGGATCTGCACTTTGTAAAAGAGGATCTGTGGTTACATCTTTAACAATTCTAGTGAAAGAAAAAAAAAGGAAGCAATTTGGTGAAAATGCCAACGTGCAATTCCACATATCCACATAGGCCTGATTTTCCACACAATGTTCCGGCTGCCGAGCTAATGCTTCAGCCAAAGCTGATGGCACAAGGTACAGCTACACAGGCACATAAACAAAAACATAAACACACAAATTAATTACCTTGAATTCTTTAGAAACAATCATCACTGTTTGCAGAGCCTATACATAAATGCCCCACCACAAATGCAAGTTGCAAAGGGACTCTGTTTTCATCATAGATTAATATTAAAGGATAAACAGTGTTCCTTTGGGGAAGATTTTAAAAAGAAATGGGTGATTATATATTAAGTGTTTTGCACTACTGTTTTTCTCTTTTGTGAACTCTGCTTTGGCTGGTTTGCCATTTTAGGGAGTAAGGGGAAACCAGATGAACATAAACTGATTTGAAAGTTTGCATCTGTAAACTTCGGAGACAGCCTGAGGGAGGTGGTGATAATTCAGTATCTTGTAATAGCAGGCGGCACAGAGATCAAAGAGAAGGAAGACTTGGCTGAAACTAACTATGACTGCTTGACTGTGTGAGGTACTAGTAAAAATAAATTATTTTTTATGCCTAAGGAACACTGTCTGAACTGCAGCCCTGTACACCTTCCACTTTTTTGGGCTTTGTCACAGCCACAGTGCAGTAAGAGCCTCCTGCTGACACTACATGTCTTTGATAAATAGATGGAGTAGATGCAAAGGTTTGACATGGCTACACTTGCACAGCCTTTTACTTGAAAATACAGTTTTTGTACAACTAAAATTTGGGTTTTGTTTTTTCTAACAGCAGAAAGCTAGGAAATGATTGAAACTCAAGCTCCTTGCAGTACAGGTAGAAACCATCTCACTGTGTAACACAGTGATTTGTTCAGATGCACCACCTCAGCATCTGGACTGAAGTCTCAGTACAGAATACTGACTTCTTATAAAAAGCCAAAGCAGACCACGTCACAAAATCTGTGTTTCATTTGCGTGGGATTTTTTTATGATGTTCATTAATTATGCCAGACTGCAAGCCTCTGGGTGTGATTTTGTCTCTGGGATGACTCTGGAGGCTGACTGACCTGTACACAAAGACACTATTTCTTTCTGTGAGCCTAAGACAATTGTACATCTAGTACTGAACATGGTTATCCAAATGCTACTTAAAATACTGTTGTGCAATTTTTTCAGAGTATCTATTGCCAAAGAGTAACTAGAGTACTTGACTTCAGATTTCTATCTACGCCCTATCACAACAGCAAAACAGCAAGTGATCCAACCCAGAGGCTGATGTTTCTTGAGCTTAGAGAATACAAATTCAGATAGAATACATGGCACTCACGATGCTCATTTCATTTCACACAGGGATTATGCAGCTCCTTTTTATTATGAAGTATCCAAAAAGATTAAGATCTGTCTTGAGCTGCTCTCTTCATTTTATACACCTCAATGCATTGCACAATGGTGCTGTTAGGACAGACAGGTCTTGGAATGATCCAAGGGTGTCAAACAGATGTGGAAATGGCTTTAGACTTAATTCATATCCAGCTTGTTATGGGTGTGAGCCCAGGGGAAAAAAAATAGTGTTTTCTTATCTATAAGCTACAGATCATTTGATACTCTAAATCCCACTTAAGGTAGGGCTTAAATCCTATGCAAGCCAACAGCTGCCTAACTTTAAGCAAACACATCAAAGCATTTTGCTGAACTATGGCTTTGGAAAACAATGCAAGGCCCACTGTGGATCTTGTCTACCTGGACTTCAGTAAAGCCTTTGGTACGTCTCCCATGGCATTCTCCTGGAGAAGCTGGGAGCCCCTCAGTCAGTCTGCAGGCACACCAGCCTGGGTGGGAGTGTTGATCTGCTGGAGGGCAGGAAGGCTCTGCAGAGGGATCTGGACAGGCTGGATCCACGGGCTGAGGCCGATGGTGTGAGGTCCAACAAGGCCAAGTGACTGGTTCTGTCCTTGGGTCACAACCACCCCAGGCAGTGCTACGGGCTGGGGCAGAGGGGCTGGGAAGCTGCCCAGGGGAAAAGGAGCTGGGGGTGCTGGTGACAGCAGCTGAACATGAGCCAGCAGTGCCCAGGTGGCCAAGAGGGCCAAGGGCATCCGGGCCTGGATCAGCAATCGTGTGGCCAGCAGCACCAGGGCAGGGATTGTCCCCCTGTACTCGGCACTGCTGAGGCCACACCTCGAATCCTGTGCTCAGTTTTGGGCCCCGCACTGCAAGAAAGACCTTGAGGGGCTGGAGCAAGTCCAGAGAAGGGCAGTGGAAGTAGGGGAAGGGTCTAGAAAATGTCCTATGAGGAGTGGCTCAGGCAGCTGGGGATGTTTAGCCTGGAGAAAAGGAGGCTCAGGCCTCATCTCATCACTTTCTAAAACTGCCTGAAAGGAGGGCACAACCAGGTGTGTACTGGCCTCTTCTCCCAGGTACCAGGTGACTGGGCAAGAGGACATGGCCTCAAAGCTGTGCCAGGGGAGGTTCAGGTTGGACATCAGGAAGAAATTCTTCACTGAAAGCACGGTTAAGCATTGGAATGGGTCGCCCAGGGAAGTGCTGGAGTCACCATCCCTGGAAGTGTTCAAGAAATAACTGTACATGGCACTTAGTGCTATGGTTTAGTTGGCATGGTAGTAATTGGTCTAAGGTTGGACTTAATGATCTTGGAAATCTTTTCCAACCTTAAGGATTCCATGACCTCAATAAGTGAAAAAGATCCAGAAAATATTTCCTCCCCTAAAAATAAATGGAAGTATGACAGAGGCAGAAGTGACATCATCTTATACTTGTGCCAGTTACGGCCTAGGTGCTGAAACGAAAAACCCACTAAAAATATCTATGAAAAAGTGATACCACATTACGTTTATATTTTCGGAAAAAGAATGCAAAGAGGGTTATTCATCCTGTATCAAGACATCCAACATTGTTACTGTCAGTTAAACCATTTGCAATTCAGATTACACCACCACCCTGAGGTTCCACACAAAAAAAAAGAAAAAAAAAATCTTTTCAATTAAAAAGAATTTACTAATTAATTTGCTGACAAATAGGTTCTTTAAAAAAACATTTACTGTTCTTACCAAGATTTTTCAATATTATGCTGAAGAAAGATTGCATGTTTCAGATCAGTAAGGCTTTTCACTGCCCCCCTTTTTCTGTCTGTCTCAAAGATGCTGATTAATCTAAGTTACTACATATCAGTTTTAATTGTGAATGTTTTCAAGCCCATGTCTGCCTTGCATCTGCATTCCCCTTTAATATATAAATATTACCACTGTGTATAAAGCACTGAAAAACACATCACAGAAAAGAATAGCCTGTGTTGTATATATACGGCAGACAAACAAAATTCCATGGAAAAACACACACTGTAAACATCAATGCCTTCCCATTGAGGACAGCTGCTGTAACACAATCCAGGGTGCCTGCTGCCAGGATTTTCCACATGAGTGCATCTTCTTTTAACCGCTGCTCAAACACTGGCTGAAAGAGGAGCTGCTAGACTGAACATGTGTCTGCGCTCGGACGACAAATACACGGCACAGCACTGGAATGCAGAGCAAACCTCGGGATTTGGGCGGGAAACAAGCTACCCGCTGCCTACCTTTGGGCCGACTCCACAAACACTTCTGCTCTGGCTTTCAGAAAAGCATTATATACCTCCCAGAGAGAAATAAGCGAGTGTGTTTGTGAGCATGCACGCAAGGCACAGAGGTTTTAAGTAGAAATTATCAATAAATTAATCACAATTCATGACAGCAGTGCAAAATATACATCTCCTGTTGCAGCCAAGTAGAAAGGAAGGACAAACCTAGCGGACACGTTTTTTCTAGATTAAATAAAATAGATATTGCCAGAAAATTTCAAAGACATAAAATGCTGGGGGGAGGAGGTCAGCATAGGTCACTGCAGAAAATCTCTTCATAACATTAACAAAATGCAAACCAAGTCATAGATAAGATAGAAAACAGAATCAGGTTTCCCTGCACAAAAGGCACCTCAGCTGCCAAAAGTACAAGAGCAATTAAGGAGCACAAATCACCTTAAAAGCAGAGAGGAATAAATGGTGTAGAAAAAGGGAAGTGCTCACTTGAATTAATGAGTTTGTAAATTAACATACACACACATTTATCCATACACACACCCCCAGCCTTGCACGCTGTCAGGGTAAAGCGTCCTCACTAGACCAGGCTGAGGGGTCTGCTAGGCTCTGGGCTCAGATGTCCTCCAGTTTATCCCAGCTCAAACAGCCAAGCTGATGGTTTTTCCCTTGACTTCTGCTGCATAATTCCTGCTACACCACTGCAAAAATGGAAGCCTTTTGCCCAAATTTCCCAGGCAATAAAACAACCACTGCTGATTCTTGACATATTTCTTATGAGATAAGCTCACAAACATTACAGATTCAAAATTCTAGGTATTTACCAGCCAAAGCAGACACAAAGTTATAGTAAAAATTGTTTTAACTGGTAAAATAACAAAGGTTTCTTGCATAGATGAGAATACTCCAGGACACCAGAACCCTCCTCCCTCTCCAAAGCCATCAGCTGCTCTGGTATCCTCTCTCTGGGTGACAAAAGTAAACAAAAACATGAGCTGTGTGAGAGAGAAAGATTATATACAGATCAAGAGAAAGGATTCAAGAAAAAACTTGAAGGATTGAACCTTCAGGGATTTGTGGGAACACCTTCAAAATTTTAAGCGTACTTCTAACTTTATGGAAGGGCTTAAAACTACGTGTAGCCAAAGGGCTAAGAAAACAAATGGTTAAAAAGAGATGCTGATATTTCCTTAAGTGTTGTGATTCAGCAGGGCCTAACTCACAATTTATGACCTTTTCGAGGCTGGCAATGCTATGATTACTCAACCTGGCTCATAGTTGGCAGACACAGTCCAAACAAGAGAATTGGAGAATCTCAGTTCTAATCCCTGATCATTTACAGGGATTCAGCTGGATCTGATTCAGCAACACATGCAAGCACATGCTGTATGTTAAACAAAACGTTACCTCCACTGAAGCCATTAACACTCAGAAAGCACTCAAAGTGCATGCTTAACCAATTACTTAAACTGGGGGGGCTACATGTTCAGAAGACAGCTACTCCCAAAAGCGGTGTATTCTTCCTTTGGCTTAACTGCCAACTCAGCTGAGAGTGTCTGGTGTTTTGTGGGAAGCATGGGATGGTCAAGACCAGAATTGCTGTCCAATAAAATGCATGATACAATACTCAGTTGAAGCAATAAATAGAATTATCAGTGCAGCTACAAGGGCAGAAGAAGCAGAAAGAACAGCCAGGCAGCTTTCTGCAACCTTAGAACCACCCTTTTGGTTCCACCATACCTTGGTCTCAGAAAACGCTTCCCAAAAACTTTCAATTGTAGCATACCTTTAGGATATTGACTAAGTCTAGTGGCTCCAGCCTTGGCATGATTTAGTCCTGTAGCCTCTCAGCTACAACCAAGCTTGGGGATTTTTTTTGAAAAAGAAACCCAAAACAAACCACAAAAAAACCCTGTTCACAATCTTAACAGAAGCCAGGAGGAACTCTACATTATTCTTAAGCCTCTTTTGGCTATAAATGGCATCATAGCATAGGTTCAGTTAAGAAATGCATGAGCTGTGAGATCTGTTTTAGAAATCTTGATGAAATTTCATTTAAGGAAGAAAACTAAATGGAACTATGATGTTGAAAAATGAAAAATCTGAATACAGGAAATGGATAAAGGATATAACATAGAATAGAGTAAGCACAAGATGTGAAGTCACCAATTCCATATATATCAGCAGTTGAACACCCCTTGCAATACTAAAAATCTACAGCTTTCCTTTATGTTGGAGTTGCCAGGTAAACACCAGTACTTTCAAACACAGAATCAGGTAAAGTTGAGCATTAAAAAGCCCCCACTTTCTGGATCTCTTAGAACATCACCTAAGAAAATGGAAGAGCCTCAAACAGGAAAGTAGCAAGAAGCAAATACGTGTATGGGACCATATTCATTCTTCTGTGAAGCCACACCATTTAGAGACCAAATTCCTTCTGAATTTCACAGAAAAATGTGAACCCCTGCCTACAAAGGTAAAGGGATCATGGCATACTTTCCTGTGAGGAGGACCAGTGAAGTCTGCATCCCTGTAAATGAATATCCACAACATCAGCCAGAGACGAGAAGGTAGCTGGCGGGGGGAAAGCTCAGCATGAGCACACCAAGGGTCAGACATGGCTATGCACAATCAGACATTTAATGAATTTCTGCAGACAGCTGCTTACATAACTGTCAAGCTGTCCTACCAGCCCTTCAAAGGCACTGAGGCATTTCCCCTCCTTTAAGGAGGGAAAGAAAAACCCACTCTAAAAGATAAGAAAAGCAAAACTCTTAGGCTGCAATAGTCGCAATTACTTATAATAGCTTATGACTACATGGATTAAGCTTTAATTATTACACTGATGCCATTTGTCTACTATTGGATGTGTGGAGAAACCAGTTCTAACTTGTCAGATACGATGGACTCATGTTTCCTAATGTTTAAAGAGTTATATTTTGCCCTTGCCTTTTGCCAACAGTATATTTCCCCAATTAAAGGAAGTTATTTTATACTATTTTAAACAAAGGTTAAAGAAATTTGCCGTAGGAACAAACTTCCTGAGTTTCATTATCCAGAGCTTTAAAATGACTGGCAAGCTTCACTTTTGAGTCATATAAGTTAATTGATGACACCATAATCAGGAGGAGTAATGCTAGTCTAATCAGGTATTCTTTCTTCCTGGTAAATACAATCCAGGATACCCTCAGGGATTCTGCTAAGCACAGATGTAGAGAAAAGCACACAGAAAGAGAGGACAGGAACACATTTTTCAACATGTCTTTTCCCCTTATTCAGCTGTCGAAGAGAACAAACGCATTGTCCAATGGGGATTATAAATGAGCCTCTGCCCAAGTTAAAACTGAACTTCTGAAAATATACATGCTACCACTTTGATTCTCATCCTTCAGCTATTGGCAACTTTTATCCTATAGCAAAAATTCACAAGAGAAAAAGGTAGATGTAGATTATTTTTAAAAATACAAGACAGATTATGATATTATATACTTTGTCTTTCTGGTGAGAAAAAGGGACAAAAGGACAAATTAATCCAGCCACCAATTTATCCATGGATTTGTCAAGTCCCACGACAAGCTGATGAAAAAACCTTTAACTATTTCCATTTGATAAAAAAGGTAGTTTAACAATCTTACAGAAAGGTTCCTAAGAACATCTTCACCTACCTTTAATAAACCAAGACTGATTAGCACACTCTGCAGCTTACTTCCGTGCCCATAAGGCAGCAGCACTTTCCCTCTCATGAATGCATCAAAACCAGAGCTCAGATGCAACAGCGTAGAGGAACAAGTATTGGAGAAGAGTCAGTGATGGACTACTACAAAATTCTTATCAGATGTAATTTCAAGAAAAAAAAATTGTTCAGCCTTCATGTACTCCTCACTTGTTTTGTCCTTTAATGGAGATAAGTAAAACATACTGACTGCTGTCAGAAAAATTAATTACTTCAACTGATGCTTTAAGCCTTACATTGTCAAAGAACTGCTGCAGTACCTTTCTCCCCATCTGGCCCAAACAGAGCTGTTATATGTACTTTTCCCCTCTATTATCTGGGGTAGAATATACATGATTTCACATTGGAAGCAGACAGATGCTCAAGTGGAAATACCTAGTTCAAGGTTAGTGTAATCTCACTAGTTTGGCCTTGAGTGAGAGTGAAGTATTCATTCCCTGAATTGAAACGTCCATCAAACTGTCAGATGAAATCAATCTGAACCTACCTGTCAAGAAGAACAGAAAAATTACCAGGAGGACAGGGGTTGTCTCCTGGAGTCAGTCATTCAATTGCTGTAAAGATACTGGCTTCCCACAAGAAGTGCAAACACAGTTGAGAAAGCCTGTCACAGCCATCTCCCTCACAATTTCATTGCTCACATGGAGTATACTGGCATCTTTACTTACGTAGGGCTTCACTTCATTAAATTAGAGGCATTTCCCAGCTCTCAACTTTGGTAACATCTCATCCTCTCTCTAGTGAAAGAAATAGTTTTATGCACAGGAGAATTTACAAAACCTCGTTGTTTAGATCCCTTTGTGGGTTGTAAGACTTTCACTTCAGTGGAGGAACCACCTGTGAGCTTTCCCTCTTCCTTCTCTCCTACACAACTGCTTAGTTAATGAAATTGAGTATCATTTAGACTTAACTCCTATGAAATTAAGGTAAGGCCAGACAACAAGGTCCAAAGTCATCTGGGGATGGGCGACATGGAGACAACAGGATCACATAACCCAATGCAGCAGCGTATGCACATCTACCCAATTTTTTCTTGTTGATCCAACCTAGCGAAGGAAGTTAAAATAAGGGAATTCATGAAGGACAAATAATCTGATTCTTTTTATTCTTTCATGGCAGCAAAGTATGTAATATCTGATGAAACTAATATTCAGCCCCCCAAAAAATATATAGCAAAATGCTATGAGCCATGATAAGGAAACATTAAAAAATGCAACTTCCCAAGTACCATAATTTTCCAAGGAAAAGCCCACTTTCTACAATAATGACCTCAAGTGAGACACACTAGGAGATGGCAACATAAACTTCAGGATTATCACCCCTCTGAGTCACTTACACCCTGTTTATATCCAGTTGAGGACTCCGTGGTTCCATTGCTATTTATAACATTTTGCCTCATCTTTCAAGGGTTTTTCCTTTTTCTTTTAATAGTTTCCAGAAACCAGGGAGATTCTGACATGCTAAAGTGACAGAATGCTATAGGTAACCTTGTTCAGCAGCAGAATACTAAAGGTCTATCAGCTTTTAAATATGTGTGTTCTCTTTTAACAGAAAACAGATTCCAAACTTAAGAGTTAGATAACATGTTAAGTTGTTAATTTCTTTTCCACCCTGCATTCTCTTCTGAGACCTATTCTCACCATGGACCTGTGTTTGAAACTTGTGTGCAAAGCTGTGCTCAAGACCTATGCTGCAAGACTTGCTCATAATGTGTCATGACAGATTAGGAATAAAATCACTTTAAAACTATAATTCTGGAGCCCTGTGCTCATGCAACTTCACCTGCAAGGCAAATCAAACAGTTTCAAATTCCTACTGGGAGTAGTTGGATCATTCAAACACAAAGCAGAGTCACTGAGGGAAAACACTATCACTTATCTGGCCAACTTTAAGTTTTAATGCTTCCCAAGAAGCCCTGATCACAGTAATTGTACTGAATCTTCAGTAATTTTATTGAACATCACCCAACTGGCTGTTAGGAGTGCAAGCAGCAGGCATTAGAAGGAGGGAAATAAAGCTTCCTGAGAACTATCCCATCTCATGTCCAAAACAAATTTGGAGTCATCTCCTACTCAATCTCTCTCAGAGATCAGCAACTTTTAAACCAAGCACACTTTCCAACTAAAATCCTTTGTATCTAGAGTTTTTAAAAGGTATGTTATGTTTAGATTTCCTCTTATTCCACAATCCTGAGGTGATATTAACACTTGAGTGAGATGTCTGTAGGTGAGACAAGTGTGGAAAGTACTGCAGTCATCTCATCTAACACTGACATTATCACATACATACATAGATAAGTATTTTTAACCTTTAAGACTGAAACAGTTTATCATACACACTTAGATTTTTTTCCCCTTCAAAATAAGGATTACAAGTAAATCTTTTCTAAATTCTGGCAAACACTCTATTTGGGGAATCAGTGAAACCTGTTGAAATGTAAGACTTCACTCATGCCACCCTACAATGCTAATTTAGTCACCCAATTGCCTATTAACCCATAGTTGAGTAACTCCAAAGTAGGGAAAATTTCATATATAACATGACTGCCCCCTTGTGCCGAACTAGATCCCCTCCCATTAGAAGGGTGACTTCTCACATCTCTAACTTGTATCTCTTGTCTTAATATGAAAAAAAACCCCACTAAAAACTCACTAATCTAGTTTATTGAGTACGAAACTAGAGCCCTACAATTCCTGAAACTATGACAAAACAAAATGTAAGGTAGGGATGATAGAAAGCAATTTTGGAAAAGAGCAGTGCACAATTCCAAAGTGATAGGATCTTAAATCACTGTCAGGTTTATTAACAACATAAGGTTATAAAAAAAGAAAAAAAAAAAAAAAACAACAGCTTTTTTCCTCTCAAAGGGTGTTTTCCTTATGCAGTCTCTTTTTTCACAGAATGACCTGGGTTGAAGGGATCTTAAAGGTCATCTACTTCCAAAGCCTTGCCACGGACAGGGACACCTTTCACTAGACCAGATTACTCAGAGCCCCATCCAACCTGGCCTTGAACACTCCCAGGGATGGGGCACCCACAGCTTCTCTGGGCAACCTGTGCCAGTGCCTCAGCACCCTCACAGTAAAGAATTTCTTCCTAGTATCTGATCTAAATCTCTCCTCTTTCAATTTGAAGCCATTGCCCCATCCTGTCACTACATATCCTTGTAAAAAGTCTCTCTCTTTCCTGTAGGCTCTCTTCAGGTGTTGGAAGGCTGCAATTAGGTGACCCCAAAGCCTTTTCTTTTCCAGGGTGAATAATCCCAGTTCTCTCAGTCTTTCCTCATAGAAGAGGTGCTCCATCCCTCTAATTACCTTGGTGGCCCTGTAGTTCAGTTATGAAACCAATTACATGAAGTCAAATAGCAGGACTGAGCTCGCTGGGTCAGATACCCAGTGTGACTCACTGGCAGCTCTGAACACAGAAGCCTGGGTTTAACATGTGAAACAAACTGTACTACCACGGGAAAACTCCCAAAGGACCTCAGAGGTCCAAGTGGGGACACAGACATACACAGGACAAACATTTACTTTTCAGATTATTTGGATAGAAACCTAGGAGCTAAGACATGGCAAAGTTAATTTCCTGGGACTTACTACTTCTGAACATACATCCACATAGTTCCTAGAGAAGCACAAAGGTGTCTTGAATGCAGCATCACAGATGTAGTATCAGAAAAAGAAGCAGCCATCAAGCAAACTGTAATTATTTAGTCTGAAATAAACCAATTTGCCAACAGAATTAAAGGCATCACATTCCAAACATAAACATATCCAGTGGTATCACCAAGATCAGCCAACTTTTCTCCCATATCCTCAGCTCATTTCCTCCTTCTGTCGCTGCTGATATGGCTATTCCTGTTCACCGAACCTTACATCCTTCAATTACTCTCTTTCCTCCTCTCTCATTCTCCCACAGCATCCCCAAGACTTGCACCCTTCCTCTCCAACCCTCCCCAAACCCAATTCATTCCAGCATTAGTAGTGCTCCAGCATTTCAGTCAGCTGACCAGAGGAAGCACAGATGGGTTAAGGGTAACCCAGGAACTAAGGTACAGCTTTCTGACTCATTTTGTTTTCCTACTATCAAAACTCTTTCCTCCTCTTCTTTCAGTCTCTGTACCAGACCTGTCACTACTGCCATGTGCACTTTGAATGTTTTCTCCATCAAAGTGTAACTCTGTAGAGCTATCAATCTCCTTTCTCCACTGCCTGTTTTATATATTCTGCAGTCTACACAAATGCCTTGCCTAATCAGGTAGGAACTGAACTCAAAACTTGCAATTCAGATGTGAATATTCTCAGATTTCAGACTCTTGGCTTGTTTTTATCCTTTCCTCCCTTCCTCTCTTTTTTGCTGCTGTTGTTATCCTTAGATCTTGCTGATACAGAGACACCTTGCATGCATAAAAAAAGTTACTAACAAACAACAGACTCCTGCCATCCAAATATTTTTAAATATTTAAACATTCTTCTCTCAGGGGATCTGCAAACTATACTGACTACAGATCCATTAGGTATGATTTATATTGAACTGTTTTTGTGAGAAGTTCATACCTTTAAACTGTGCTTCCCTCAGAGAAAGAGTTCCTAGTTGTACCCCGTCTCAGATGTGCCATTGGTGGTAATACTGCAAGGCCTATAGTACAGATTATTTGCCAGTTCATAACTCACAGCAAAAGCCTGAAAGCAAAGCTTTCAGACAAAAAGACAGAAACAATTAAGAGCTCTAATAATCTGATCCTGCTGTTCGCAGCACACAGTCATTTAAAATTATTCATGTGTTTCAATATGGAAGTGATTTAACATAATTTAGCAAACCTGAAACCTACATTAAGATGTAATAATGATGAATGGATGAGACCCAGCACATACACTTACAGAAAACCTCAGAGTCCTGCCGAGTAGAGGAAGTACCCCAAAAACCCTGGCAGGTGCCCCCATGTGGGTGGTCTGAAAAAAAAACCAAACCAAAAAACTAACCACCCACAAAACCCTCACAAAATTCAAAATTAGCATCTGAAATTTTTACATAGGCAAGACTGGGTTAGGTTTCTAAAATAAAAAGCACATGGACTGAGAACACTTTCTAAATTCACTGAAGAATAAATACTGTGGTTGCATCCCCCCATTATTTATTATCCCAGCAGCCAATTTAGGACTCAAACACAGCTATTTCTTGTCTTCTACCTTCCGGTTCCTGGCATAGGCTCCATATACACCAACCACAGTGCAAATCCTCTAGGACAAAGCACACATGCAAATCTTTACCTTTCCTTCAAAATAAAGACATTTTCTCACAAAGCTTAAAAAGTGTGAAGTACTAAGAAATTAAAAAAACAAGAATAATGACTGCCATTTCAGCTTTTTAGTGTATTTATCACAGTTAGAACACGGATGAAGTTTTGTAACATCTGTTTAATTTGGTACCTGACTTCCTGTTCCTGTTGCATTACTTACTTATTCTATGCAATGGATAATAACAAGAACCATTAAATGTTGCCCAATTTAAAAACAGCAAAGAGTATAGGGTGGAAAGACAAAATAGATACTTTTTCTTTCACACTGTACAAAGGAATATTGTGATATTTTGGGGTTCTATCATCAAATAGAAATGAAGAACTATTTTTTAAATACCAGAATTTCTTTAATAAAATAATCTCCTTTAAAAAAATAAAGTTGTTGGTTCACAATTTGTTTGTTTGCATTTATTAAAAAAAAAAATCTAATTACATACATACTGGTGTCAGCTCTGGTATGACTTTGGTATCTATGAGCTGTTCTCAAATTATAGACAGTGCCTAAATAAGTATTGATTAGGAAAAAAATAGATACAAGGGCTTAACTGATTTTTCAATTAAAAGCTGCACTACATGGGAAAAAAATCAAGTCATGAGGACAGTTCAAGTACTTTTCACTACGTACATATTAAAGGTTTCAACAAAGTGAACTTACTGTCAGACACAGACACACAAGTAATTTCAAGTAATGCAAGATCCAGCTTTCTGTTCACTGCCCTTCATATTTGTTCTGAAATGACCACAAAACATTTCTGCCATCACCTGGTGTTTTCCATACACAGACTGGATTATGGAATTGGCCTCCTTGAAAGTGCCATCTCTAAAAAAATCACTGCAGCTACAAAATGCAGCTTCACAACCTCTCACTAACCACGACTCATGTAATGAATGTTACATTTCTGCTGTGCTCTGCTCACTTCACCAGCTCTCTGCAGGACATTGTGTCACACTGAACATTCTCTGCCTCTGTTTCCAAGGCTGCAATTTTTAGGGTCCCAAAATTCCTGAAAGATCTAGTCCCTGGGAGCCACACCACTCTCAACAACTCCCCTTTTCAGGAACAGCCGCATCTCTGTACAGTGACTCTTGGCTGCGCAGGAGATGGGGCTTGGCTGTGGGACAGGCCCCTGACCAAAAAGGGCACAAAGACAGACAAACAACAACAGTTACCACTTTCTGATGCATTTCTCTTTTGACACTATACTCTGCATTTTACCTGTGGAGAAAAAGGGGAGAAAATGAACACAAACACATCCATTTTCCTTGGGAAAGACAGACATAGAGGAGCAACTGGCCGTAGTGATGACAAGCTTCTGCATTTATTTTTATCCCAAAAAGCACTCAGTAACCACAGAACTGAGTGGGATACAGGAACCCGAGAAAAACACAGACCAAAACACAACCACGGGCAATAGGTCAGTGCTTAGCTTTAGTTTGCTAAGAGGCTGACAACTAGTCTAAGATATTTAAGGTATTTTGTCTGCAAGACAGTGAAAATACTTTAAGCTTCTCCCAGCTGAACTTCCTGCTGGAAGTAAAACAAAACATATAGTTCTACACATGGGGATTACAAAAAGCCCCCGGGACCCTGAGTGAAATCACAACTATAGCCAGTCCTTGAAGACACATGAAAACAAATTTCAGTCAACAGTTCCATGATCTCCTATGGGCTCTCTATCCAGGGCAAGTGCCAAGGCCATGCAATGCTGCATTTCACACATCCAGCATCCAGGATGACGCAGAGAGATCCCCACTTTACACCTCTGCTATGGATCTGGCAAACATTTAAACCAAAACCTTCCATTGCAGCAAGCTTTGCTACATCAGTAGAGTGTTAATCACACTTGGCCATGTTTTTAGCTTTGGAAAAAATCATCAATAGTGATCAGAAACAGCAGCTGCAGAAGAAAAGTCTTTAATGTGTCAGTGTTGTAATAGAATTTCCAGAGAAACACAGCAAGAGGAAAATGCTACATTTAGTCTGAACTGGGCACTGGTCATACTGGGAGCAGCATTTGCTTATGAAAAAAACCTGCAACAATTTCTTTGTAAAATACTGTGAAATGAAGTCAATAAGAAAAACATATTGATAATAAAGCAATTTTCAGGTCACTTACACCCACAGAATGTACATCATGCAATTTCCTGTACAATTATAGTATTATGCCAGGTAAACTAACCCATTTACACCTCTTGGAATTGTTTCCCTGTGCATTAACACTTTACAGAAAGGTATTTTCTTTTAGCATTGCAGTTCTGGTGCACTATTCAGCAATATTTACACAAGCTGTTGATGTCCATTTTTCCAACAAAGTGCACTTTATGAAAAAAGATGCTCTAACAAGACCTTATTAAAATTAGTGATCCAAGTATTAAAGCACAAAGATCACATGTGCTATTGGCTTTAAATACCATAATGTTCCATGCCTGGACTTGATAGCTGAGCCTGGAACTAGATGATTAGGTCAAAAATCCATTAGATGAACTATTTCCTTGTTAGGCAGTGTTGGTTTCCAACTCTGCCCCAAGCACAGACACTGATATTTGTGACGACACTCACATCCACAGCCATCGTCTCACTAAAGAATTTTTTTTTTTTGTTGTTTTTACAAACACTAACGTTTTGACCAGTATCAGAATAATAATTTTGCTAAAACTGCTCATTTACTAGTTTGTATCTGCACATGGAATAAAACTCAGTGGTCAGCTATGCCTCTTGGCTGGCACACACTGACCTTGACAGGCATTCCTAAAACCTCATGCTGATACCAGGCTGACTCCTGCTGGAAAGCCGTGATGTTGAATCCAGGTGTGTTTGCTACACAGATTTAGCACAGTCTCTGCAGCATCTGTGGGCATAGTGCTGCCCATAGATTTTGGAGTATTCCAATCTAAATGGTACTTACAAATACTAAATTTCACAACTTTGTAACTTTGTTACCCTATTAGTAAAAAACTATTACTTTCTGCATAACCTAAACACTAAAAAGAATTAAGCATATCCTGTTTATTGGATAAAATAACACCCAACAAAAGTGCACATATTATAAATTAATCAAGTTTTTAACTTCTTTTGGTGTATCCAACATATCTAAACAAAAAGTAAAGCCATTCTCCATCCTCATAACAGAAAATATTTATTTATGCCTTGAATTTTAATTCTGGAATTAACTCAAGATGATGATAAATTTAACCTTCTTTAGTAATAGAAAAAAGTGGGATATTTTAATTGTCTCTCCCATCCAATAAAAATTAAAAGAAAAGAAAGGTTTTGCACTTATCATTCTGCATGATGCCCAAAGTAAACAATGATAAAAGTTAGTAAGTGGGGAGTTGCTTGTTGTTTTTACAACATAGGAGCCCTGTACTTCTGAATCACTAAGCAGCTGGAGTCTGGTTTAATTACTTAACATCAATCAAGATGTAAACCAGCACTTGGAGACCAAGGAATGCAACGTTCATCTGCAACACAAAAGAAATAGCTCAGCTATCTTAGCTTCTGCCTAGACGTTTTGTATACCAGAAAAAGTCAACACATTACTTTTATACCATGTCAGTATCATAAAATAGCCAAACAGTAATTTTGCACTGCACTTGAGTACATCAGTGACAATTTGCAGCAAGGGAGAAAAGAGCATGAGAGTATTATTTCATGCAGGTTTGCAACCTCCAACACAGAAGGTATTTGTCCAGTACTGACTTCTGCCAAGTAGCAGCACCAGTATATGACAGCACTCCCCTCTTCAATAAAAAAAAATAGATAGAAAGTTAACATAATAAAAAGAGGAAATGTGAAATTGCAAACTCTAGGTTCCTGCCTGATTTTTTTCATCTTGTTAATTCTTTGATACAATCCTTTGATTGTGATTTTGCTCATATTAAGAACAGAGCACAGTAATGCTGCAGCTTGATGGAGCGCTACAGCCTTTTACAGGATCAAAGGGAATCTAATTATCCCTTCTGGTCTTCAGAGCTATAGACATGAACTGCACACTCTATCTAATCTATGAAAAAAGCAACCACCCACCACAGTACACAAGAACTTCTCCCTGAGATAAAAGAGGCAAGTAACCACATGGGACAGATGTTCGCCACACCACTCACTGCACTGTCAGAAGCTGCTCAGTTACTACAGCGTCGAGGGTGAAATAAGACACCATGAAGAACTGCCCAAGTCTTCAGAACATCTCAGGTTAATCCACAGATAAAAATAAATATTGTACACAACTGCCTGTACTACGAAGACAG
Source organism: Corvus moneduloides (assembly GCF_009650955.1). NCBI lineage: Eukaryota > Metazoa > Chordata > Aves > Passeriformes > Corvidae > Corvus > Corvus moneduloides. Next base: position 48,078,090 of record NC_045481.1, on the reverse strand, counting down.
TCAGTCCACTTTGGCCAGCTCTGCCGTGGACATTGCATGCAGAACACAGGAACACTGTGTGTGCTGGGATCCCACCGATTCGATATCATACGAACACCAACAGTCCCCAGCTCAAACAGCTTCCAGGTGAGCCATAGGATGGCAGAATAAATATATCCAGATGCAACAGCACCTGGCAATGTCACATTTGTCTCAGCACAGCAGTTGCTACGGTACTTTCCAGGTGCAGGGAAGAGTTTATAGGGATTTTTAATCCACACATCCAAGCTATTAGCTCGTTGCTACAGTGGATATGCCATAGCTAATTTTGGCAGTACCCCTAGATAGCATCAATATTCATAAGCCAGAAATAAAGTTCTTATAAACCATGATGAACACACTAAAATATCCATTTGCCTTTCAACATTTAAGAGAGAAGTTTGCTGATGTCCTGCTCTACTGCAGCTACCCCAGCTCTTGAGTTGCAGACAAGCTCTGCAGCCCTCTACAACTGGGACTAACAGCAGACTAATACTTTCTCACATCAGAGATGCTTTGAGTCCTCCCTGATGACTATACTGCATTCATCACTGCTCATACAAGGGGTTAGCCATTTTTAGGGCTGGACTGCCACAGCTCTTTTGCTCTCCCATACACCCAGCAACAAGAAATCAGAATGCGATCATGACACTGAAATCATTAGAGTGGCTTGATTTACAATGATTCTGGAGTCTTTGGCTGAAAAAGGAACTTTTCTGACTTCTTGTTAAACCAGATTTAGGGACATCTCATATCCTTAAGTGTCTCCCTGCAGCTGAATAGATGAAACAATCAGATTCCTGATACATCCAGAGTTCTAGGTCAATTTCTATGGCCAAGTTTATTGTAAATTTGTAACAAAACCAGAGGATTTAATAATGCTATTCCATGCCAAAGGGAGTAACTGAGGGAAATAGTCCTTTCCTTTTCAGTAAACAATTAAATCAGCAGACTGTAAGCAGAATTCCTAAGGGAGCTTGATGACACACTGAAATATGCTGAATGAAAGAGGATGCTGCCCAGTGTACAGCAAGCACCGAAGCCTTTCCTGTTGCAAGTCAAGTAAATGACTGGAATAATGGCACGTGACAGTAACCAGCAATGACTGAACATTAAGCTCTGGTCTTAACTCAAGCATGTTCTTACATAGCTGCTATCACTGCTGTTCTTCTAACGTGCCCTGTCATTAATGATAAAATGGACCCCATGGAAGTCATGGTTTAAGTGTTGTTAACAGCATTTCAGAGGGAATTCTTGTGACAGCAGAAGTCAGCTCTTCCATCTGGCCCATTTGAGAGCAAAACTGAAATATTTGCTCAGACTTCAGAGGATCATTTTGGTATAGAAGAAGATAAAAGCAGGACTCTTTTACAATATGAGCTAGCAAATCAAAGCAAATAGGGATTCCACTCACTGATAATCCAAAAGAAAAGAGACAGTTATAAGACAAACACAGCACTGTTTGTTCTAGGCAATGTGCTTGTATCTCTTGCCAACAAACTATATACTGGTAATTAAAACACAGAACACTTCGTAAAAATATAAAAGTAAAGACAAAGGAAACATCATTTCCTACAAAAGCCAGTGGTAACTGCAGCACCATGGACACTGCACTCAGTGTTTACAAGCACACTTTATTTCAAATATTTCAAAGTGATCAAAAGCATCCATTTCAACCATTCAGAAACATCCAACTGTTATCATGTCCTCTTGATCTGGAAATTATTAAAAAGCCCTTAATATGCTTGCTTAATTATTACATCTATTACGCTGTTTAACAAGGGTTTATTTTTAAAAACACCTCCACCACTGGAGTCTCCCTCTTACTCCTAATACAATCTCTAAAAGGCTCTGTTCCACATTCAAGATGTTGATGGAGAGAGTAGTGAAAATGAAGCTGATGTCATGACACAGAATTTTTTCAGTATGGAAATACACTTAATAACAAAGGGAACTGCTTTTCGTTTTTAATGCAAAGCTTTTCTTTAAGCATAAGCTCACTGTATAAAATCTAAGAGCACATCAGTATGTCACTGCAGGAAAGCAATTATTCTATATGTATATAGACAAACCCAATGCTGAACTAGTTAAATGCATTTTCATCACCCCAGTTATGAGGTACATGAAACATCTGGGGAAGAGTCATTAAGACATCAAGAATTATTGTTATTTTGCTACAGACAATAACAGGATCACAAGTATGCCATGTTAGCTGGTGCTTACACCCAGAAATACATGCAGTCAGCTAGATCCATACTAATGCTGAAATTAAGCAATTACACAAACAGAGGGCAAGAGCCTCTTGGTAACTGAGGCTCAGCCACAAGTAGCATCGATTTTCCACTGCTTTAAAATGCAAATAAAACGAAAGAGCCAACACAGTGAAACAGGGAACAGGAGACAATCTGGGAACACACAGATTAGAGAGAAATAAACCAGTGAGAAGTCCAGAGGAAAGGGGTGGTATTGCTGCAGTCCAGTTTTCTATTTCACTTTTACAACACAACAGACCACAGCAAGCATTAAACCGAAGGGACAAGTTCTATCACAAACAACACACTGCATACTGCATTCTTTAAACTGTTATAGATCATTTTACAGGTTGTCCTGTTTGAACATCAGGCCTTAATGTCCTTTAATTATTATTTTTGTTTCCTCAAAGGGGTGCTGATAGTGGTCAACTGATATAGTAATCTTTCTTAATGAAAGATTTCCCATTAGCAACTCCACAGAAGTAGGGCTACATTAAATACAACATTTATTTCATCATTTATAGATTTTAAATAGAGTCAGACATATGTCCACAAAAAAACCCTCACAGCTGCATTTTTATTATTGGACACAGAACCAGTCCTATTAAACTAAGTGAGAATATGCACCTACATTTACCGAAAGAGAACAAATTTTTGCATAAACAAGCAGGCCTAGAAGCCTTAAGCCCTTTATCACAAGGGTTGAAAGTTGTCATTTACTTTCCAGGACAAGTGAGGTAAAAGAACAGCCTCACTGGTTTTTAAACTGCAAGGATGCCAAGTGTTTGCTTTTCAGTACCACAGCAGGTACCCCACTCTTCTGACATATTTGTACTATCTGTCAAAAGGAAGTATTTCTCATACTGTCAACTAAAAGCCACTTTCTAGTTGTATGTCTCAACTTAACTGTGTAAAATTTACTCATGTATTCATGACTTCCAAAAATTAGTGTTTATTCTGGAGTCACCTTTCTGATGGATAAGTTAATGCACGTGTTGCAACAAATATATAACTGGCCAGGAAATAGTTCCACGAATCCCAAATCCATGCATCCTCAGGTCAAGTGTTTTCCATTATGCTTCCAATTCTGAAAATGTCTTCATGTTTCTGTTTCTCTGATAGAGTATGTATTGCTTTTAAGACCTGAAACTAGATATATTCGCACTTAATTTGACTAGTCTACACTATATATAGCTGGTGCTATAATTTTGTTAAGTACTTGGGTTTAGACTTTGCATGGTTGCTTATTTCCTCATCAAGAAATCTGGAGTGATCATATTTTTTATATGTGATGGCTTTAAGGAAATAAAATGCTTCACAACTGGGCACATCAGAACAAACTAATTCATCTTAGGTTTCCTCAGGCACAGCATAACTTTCAAGCTTGAATTAAAAACACATACAGACATGGACCTGAAATGAGCAGCCACTTATTAAACAGAAACTTATTATGTGGCTTTGCACACAGAGCTGTTATCTGAAGTGCAATCCTAAATTTGACCCTAAATTCTATGCCCACATGTGTAACAGGCAAGTCCCAGTAACATCTGTAACTAGCTCATAAATTTTTGTTCCCTAGGACTTTGAAATGAAGCATTTGTCTGAATAACTCAGGGAAATGTACTGGTCTTCAGCATCCAGGAATATCGATAATCCAACTGACATCACAAAACACAGTATTTTCACTAACTTTTTGCCAAACCCTTATATCTATAGGCTGATCTGACACTGTTTAAGGCCTTTTAATTAACTGCATACAAAGTAAATGCACTTCCAAGTGAACAGTTCTCAGGATGTACATTTTGGGTACCCATGTTTCAAAGACACACATTTAAATTAATATTTTATCCAGTTTTACATTTAATCCAATTTACTCAGTTTTGAATCTAAACCTAAAGTCTTAAAAGAACCAATGAATTCCATTTTCTTCCACCCTAGCAGAGACTCAGTTCAAGCCACGGGGGACACATTTTGTACCACCCCATCACTCATGACTTAGAGCAATCCAGGGAAATTTCAACAAGGTTACAACCAAAAATTAAGGGAGTAAAAGAGAACTATATAAGTTACTAAAAGCCTAGAGTGTTCATTTGGTAAAGGTCTTCATCTGAAACACACTACTTATATTCTAAGGTCTCCCACAAATAGTTAATAGGAAAAAAAAAAAATCTCAGTTGCTACACAAATTGGACTAAGAGATAATAGAGTGACTTGTGAAATGTATCAATAACAAATAACTAAACAATTCCCAAACCCAGAAAGAATAATGGAAACACTTAGCACCCAAGCTTATTAAAAAAAACCAAAAAAACAAAAAAACCTTGCAATGTTGAGGCAAAATAAAGTTTTTTTAAAAAGCTACATAGAGAAAACATCTAGATCTGGTTTTGTTGCTCCATTGTTCTTTTCTAAGGCTTGAGGAAATTCATTACTTCCTCCTCCTGCTTGTTCCACTAAGAAATCTTCCAGAATACAAGTCTCCTAAATCCTCTGCCTACAGACAGACGTACACGTTGGTGAACCAGATGAAAATGTAAATACCTTTGTTTGGGAAGAGGGAAGACTCCACACAAACCTCTTTTTTTTTTTTTTCTTCAATAAATGCCCTTCCAAAACGGCTCTAAAAAGAATGTTTGCACTTCTCTGCAAATTATATTGTATAGGAGGAAGGCCTGGAAATTGGCAGCAGGCATTTCTGCATGTTTTATACCTCAGAAATACAAGCATGCCAAGAATTTTTATCTGTGGTTTCACTGCAGAAATCCTCAGGTTTTTAGAGGAGATTAAATTGTTTCATTCCTCTGCTAGAGGATATACTGGCACACATCTACTATGGCAAATAACAAACATTTTTCAGGATTTTGAATTAAACAATGACGGAAGATTTGTTTTTAAAGGCATTTAAAGAAAAATCTGCTGCAACTCTCATTTTTTTTAGAATAACCTGAGAACCTGAAGATAACATTTTAGCATAAAAGACAAGTGGAAAACCTTTCAGAAGGCGAAATACCAAAAAAAACAAAAAAACAAACCCTCACAAACCTTCAGGCCTATTTCAGGTAATTTTTTTAATATACAACAAAGCAATAATAATGATCAAACAGAACTTTTCTTCCAATGTAGAACATAATTTGACCATTAGAGAAGGTGCTGCTGAAATGGAGAGACCAAGTATCATTTAAAATTTGCACTTTACAGCTATTCCACTGGAAAATGTTGGAGGGAGTGATGGAACTCTCACCAGGCAAGTACTCCCACACACTGCCTCTCCACGTAAAAATCTTGAGGCTATCAGCCACCAGCTGCCCAGAGATGTGAGCTAAAAACTAAAGCCTTGTGTCCCAGCCAAGTGAACTTGCCTTTAGGTCAGCACAAAGATTTACTGGCACTCAAACAGGATACAGCAACCTCAAGGTGAAAAGCGTTTGACGCAAATATCTGAGATATTTGAGCCCTATCAGCTCCTCCCACCTGAACTGCCTTCTCTTGTCTAAGTCAACAAATGCACAGGTCAACAGCCTGGACTTACTGTGAGATGTGAGTTATTGGGGTCAGCAGTGTCTCACCCTCCAGGTCAAGCTCATCGGCAAAGCTGCTGGTCCTGATGAAGGGTCCTGTGTTCACGTCTAGAAACGCCGGGCTCTTTTTGACTGGGAAAAAAACATGCAGAGAGCAGTTCAAGCAATAGCATTTGACTGCTGCTCATCTGGACCCCTGAAATACTGTGTATTTCAAAAGAATATTGAAAATAAAAATTGCTACCAAAATGGCACGTACTGCAGACTTCAAGAAAAGCAAAATTTTAACTCTTCTTCTGCACAAAGCATTTCAACTTCTGGTGAAGATTTAAAACCAGTATGTTGTTCTTTTTTTTGTTCGTACTCCTGATACACTAGAATGTTCAGAATCTATATGACAGAGAGCTTCATGCATTATTAAATTTCTTGTACTGCAACAATTCCGTTGTGAATGGACCACTGCTCTACAGCAATAGTACATGAGTGCAACTCAGTGACAAGAACAGTTCCTTTTTAAATCATCTCTGCTTCATGCTTCAGTTCATAATAGATTCTGAGGTGTAATTGCTGTCACCAAGATCAAGAAACAAGCCCCAGCTCTAAACGGGAGCCCAGGCATTTTCCTGGTGAGCAGTTAGCTCCTGTCACACTGTCTGACACAGTTTGATGGTTCCCTCTCAAACTAAGGCACGAGGCCACCTCATCCTTGGGCTCAGACGCAGGACAGGTGGCAAGATCTCCAGTTCATCCAAGATGAGGTCCTTTCTGGGAAGGTTGATTCACAAAACTTCTGATATTGAAAGTTTTACTAGCAAAGTTACTTGCATATCATCACTTTCATGAATCCAAGGAATTAGGGAGTGTTACAGTTTTAATTTTTAAACTCAGGCTGTGAAGTCCTGTCAGATACTAACTTTCAGTGTTTTTTCCAACACGAACCTAAAATTTGTTAGAGAAGCCGCAACATTTGCATATAAATAAAACCACTGGTGTGGTTTACATGACTGTAAATAAATTTAAAGAAAATAAAACTTGGTAACATTCCATATAAATCACAGGTAATTGTGACAACTCCATAGAAACCTCTGTCTGTCCAACCAGCAGGAATATTCAATAAAATAATTATAACGTAGCAATTTATGAAAAATCTATTATATGAAATAAAATACTTTATAATATAGCAGTAAATAACGCCCTGCCAGAATGCCACACAAAACCTAAAGGAATACAGCAGAAATAGATTAAATATACTACTTAAATGTAGCCGATATTTTCTGAGAATAGAAGTGGGGATACCTGGAAACAATTATTTCCTTTTAATGCAACCATTCTACTCAGGTAATTAGATATTTTCATATGGCAGAAACGGATTTGAATTAAAAAAAAAAAAAAGCCAATCATAAGAAAAAGTAGTATTTCATCATTAAGCACATGGCTGTCCAAAACTACAAAAGGAAAGTCTCTGCAGTCCAGAAGTTGTAACAGGAAAGGATGACCTCTGAAATTACCATTTTAAATAAATAAATAAATAGATAGAGAGATAAATAAGACAACTGCTAGGAAATACATTTATTACAAACAGAAGCCACTTGCAGCACTTAAAATGAAAAAATGAAAATTTTGTAGTAAGTTTTAGCAGGCATTAGCTTCTATTTTTGGTTTTAGTATCATACAAATATTATAGTATCATACTATTAGTCACTTTGCTGTAGCCATCATTCAGAAGAGTGGCTGTGAAACAAGTAAAGTAATTCCAGATAGAGATGTGCAGTGAAATGTCTTTCAAACAGACTTCTCTGGGCTTTCACTAAACTAATTTTCACTGTTTTCATTTCTACAAGACATAAACGAAACTTTCTCAGTTTCTAGCAAATAAGGACTCACATGTTTTTGTCTTCCTGATAGCAAGTGATAAAAACTGCTGAACCTAAAGCCCTGCAAAGTGTTTGCTGAACACTGACTAAACTGTGCTCATGAGAGACACAGTTCACACCATACACAAGTGGATCTGCAGAAACAGCGATTCTTGGATCAGTCACAGCTATTGCTTTTCAGCTTCGTGGGAGGGGAAAGGAGGACTGGCACAACGAAAAAAAACCCAGAAGTCAAGACTGGGCCTCAGCCGATTTGAAAGAACTCTTACCTGAGCACACAGAGATGAGGGGCTGATTAGTATTTGATCAAGTATGAGGCAAAAATGGTATATCCTTCCCTCTGTTTTAGAAATTTCTGAGATCATAACTAAGAAAAAGAGCATGGCCTTAATGAGAGCTTCTCTGCCTCAAAGTGCCTTGAAACAGGGCTCAAGCAGAACACCAGGGAGTTCATTTTTTTTACTTAAAAAAATAAATTCATAGCCATTAAACTTTGGCCAAGTCTTTCTTACAAAGTAGTGTTAAAAAAAATATTAAAAAAAGACACAACATTTCTAAATATGAAGGTTAAAGAGAAAAAAAAGAGAAAGCTTTAGATATTAATTTTCAATGTATAATAATGAGTGAAAAGAAACAGGAAACAGGTATATCAAGAAATGTTTGCTATCATTCAGGGGATCCTCAGCTTTATTTTCTCTATTTTTTATGGGTAGCAGCACAACTATGGTAACAGGCACAACTATTCAACTGATAATGCTGACCAAGTACTACTTTGAAATGGCACAAAATAACCCCCCCCCCACAAAATGAGAACCCCTGCTTTAAAACAGAAGTTCTGAACTTTCTGGAAACACTCAGGGTTGGGTGGGGCTCTGCTCTTCTGGGGTTGAAGACATCCCTGCTCATTGCAGGATTAGAAGCTTTTAAAGGTCCTTTCCAAAACAAACCATTCTACAATTCCATGATTTTTCAATCAAGGATTATAAAGAAAATAACAAGAAATTGCTGATTTTTTTCTGTATTACCAAGACAACAATTTTATATACAATATAACATTTATGTAGATGTTTTTCTGATAGTGGACTACTTGGCTAGAAAGACAGAAAATAGTTACACTTCCTCTTTTGTAAGCACTTTAAAGTATTCCTTTCATGGAAAAATCTGAGTTTTAATTTTTGCATTTAGAAAACACCTCCGGTATTTCTCAGAAAATCTCTTTTTATTTTATTTAAACATCTGCAATTTACAACCTGAACAACTTCCAAACTCAAAATTTTACCAAAGCACCTATGCTCTTTTTTGAAACCAGCTCTATAATTGTTTTGTGCCACAGCAGACAACTCCAGACAGAGCATTGCAAAGATTTAGTAACTAACAAAGGTGATGAAACATGATGGAAAAATGAAATATTATGAGCTTTACCTGGAGAGGAAGGAGCGCTGGAAGACTGCTGGTCTGCGGAAAAGGATGGCCAGGAGCGCTGACAATCTGAGTCAGAGTGAAGATGCACATGAAACAGAGATAGGAGAGGAGAAAAAAAAAAAAAAACAAAAGAAAAATAAAAAAAAAAAAAAAGAGAAAGAAGCTCCAGACAGACAGCTGAGGAGATGCAGACATACCTAAAATTTAGTATGTTCTACCTGACACAAAATTAAAAATACTGTGGAAAATGGTCTGTATGAAACCGTACTAGAGTGCATTCCGTGCTGGCAGAATGTTCAGTCAGCACGGGGGAGGCATCACTGCTTCTCCAAGCTCATTCTTCATGGCACTGTCAATTGCTGCAAGACTTTCCTCCCTACAGGCCAGTCTCTGTTTGCCCCTTTCCTCCAGACTTTCCCTAGGTGTCCAAGCTCCCACGGGTCAGACTTCTCTTGCTCTCGTTCACACTGTTCACAGAGCAGCTCTCTCCTGGTCAGATTCCAGTGCTTTCAGCTGGACAGGGCAGCTCTGACACCCACGTTTGAAGCTTCCAAACACACCCCATAAAACGTTTCTGAAGCTGCCCACTTCGATCATTTAAACCAAGTGCCTGCCTCAAGCTGAATTTCTTGGGGAAACGTTTCAGGCAAGCAAGAGGAGTCAGTGATAAGAAATAGTCTCAGCAAAACAGTCTTTACATTATGTTTAGTTCTTTTGAATAGCATTATGCTATTAATAACTATTTCATCAAGAACTGCCTGTGAATTCACACATTTGGACAGTGATATTTTTCAGAAGTGGTGCCTTACTTTTATGCAATGAGAAAAACTCATAAAATAAAAATGTATTGGAGTAAAAAAATCAGGAAAATACCCTCATTTTGCAAGTGTTCTCTCAGTGCTATGCACATGTCCTGGTTCCAGCCAGGACAGGGTTAATTTTTACAGTAGCCAGGACAGGCCACGGCTCCTGGGTTTTTGCTGAACTGATGATGCCAGGAGAAAGAAAGGAATGAGACAAAGCTGCAAATCTCTGGTTGCACAAAGATACTGGCAGGGAAGCCAGATAAGGGATCCAGGAGTGTGAAGACTGAAATGTAAGTGGGCAGCCCAAAAATTTACCGAATGTGGGAAAGCAGCATATAGATATGTTACTAGAGCCTTTCTGAAGGCCAAATTGAAGTTGAATGAATATCCTTTATCTTTGTACTTTCTAGTTTCCTGCTTCTGAGCTTTTGACTTGGCAGCTCCGGTTTTCTGTGTAGGTAATCTTTCACACAGCATGTTAAACAACCCTCTCTCCTCTTTCTTTGAGCTGCTGTGAGAACAGTGTTAGGTAACCTCTCAGGTCCACCGAGCTCAGGCTGCCTGGCTGGGAAATAGAAACTAAATCTATGATGGCTGGTAAAGCTCCTCTGATATTTCCCCAAGATCAAGGAATTTCTTGTTCATATAAAACAGGTGATTTGTTTGGTGGCTCTTGCCGCTCTCCTGATCTTGTTCCACCATGTCCATCCCCAACAGAGGTGCACCTCTTGGAGCTGTGGAAACTGAGAAAATCAAGGATTGATCAGGGGGAGACAAGGAGATTCAGTTTGGGTTTGTTGTTTTAACACTTTAATTACACCTGTGTTCCATGTGGGTTCAGGGTGAAACTGAACCTTGCATTTTCAGTCAATTTAATCCGAGCCTGAGCATCCTTACACTCAATCACTGGAAAGAAGCCTCTGTTGTCTGCAGTGGCTTCAGAGCAGAAAACTTACAGGTGGCTCATAGCACTCTCACTAAATCACAGAAGTCTTTTGCCCAGACCTAACTCTAATCCTACAGTCTTTGGGGAACAATCAATTGTTAAGAAAGTGCCTAAGCAAGCACATTAGAAACATCACAAGACTGCATGGCTGATTAAGTGATCACAGAATCCAGACAAACAGTAAAATAAATTATTTAATTTATGGGTCCCCATCTGTTCACAAGTATCTACAGCACATTTTTACAGGAACAGATGCATGTACTTCAGAATGCTCAACACTGGGGGGCCAAATCTGAAAGCTTTCTTCCATCTTAATGTAGTTATGTAGAAATTAATTTGCATCATATTCTTAGATAACCACTGAATGAATTACAATTTATTAATAAGAAAATTATCTTTTTCTATTGGTTATATACACCTGAGAAATTTTCCTCAAGTAAAAAAACCATTAGAGGTCATCTACTTATATAAATGAGTGCTCACTTTCCTCTTTGTAATGAGACTGGGTGCAATTGTGATTACAAGTGTGAGAATGTGCATTTTTTGTCTGCCTAGATCTCCTTGGCTGCAAAAGACTTCTTAGAAATTATATGGCACTAGACACACATGAAAAGCACAGCAAACATTACACTGTCATAAGCTGGCATGCCATACATAGAATTACTTTCCTCAACTTACCAAGCAATTTTAACATTCCTCTTTGTCCTGTATACTTGTAACAGTTTAGAGAGCAGAACAGATAAAAAAGAAAAAAGATAAGTGTCAGAAGAAATTAGAGGAAAATCCTTTTCCTGAAAGCTATAGAGCTGATTTTTGAAAAGCAGTAGTAGGCTGCAGCCAAATTGTGTTGTCCTTAATCAGCTTAGAAATTTAGTGATAAAAGGTGGGACTTTACGACTCTAAGTATTTTTTCTGTCATTTGATTGTTTTGAAGAAAGGTGTCTGTACTCAAATTCTGAGACACAAACTAAGCTCAGTACTTGTCCACCTTTTAGCAGCTATGTCATTTCTACCACCAGATGCAATTTGCAACCATTCCTCAGCAGAGGCCAATAAAGAGTGGAAGAGCATGAATGATGCACAACAATACAACACAAGCACACCAGAAAAGCACAAAGAAGGTGAGACTTTCTGCTTGAACTAAAATATGCCCAATTCCAGTCCATGTTGCTGTCTTATTTTAAAGCCCATTAAATTTATTCATGTCAGCCAAATTTTTGAAGAGAAAAAACAGAAGTACTTAAAGAATCTATAATCAATAAAACACAACTTAAACTTTGCTCTCGTTGCCAAAATTTGAGCAATACACATTAAAAACTTCCAATAAAAGTACATTTGTAAAAACGCCACATTGTAAATTCAGAGTTATATGGGAAGTTCATTACAGCAAAAGAAAATACAAATAAGCTATTAATCATAAGGTGATTATCAATGTCCTGTCTTCTTTTTCCTCATACTGTACCATTTTGTACAGTGATATTTAATATAGATGGATCCACATTTACCTTAAGTACTTCTGCTTTCAAAACTTGATTCACAGCCTACTCCACTGAGCAGATGGCACGAGCACATGATGGTTTCATGTAGCAGACTAAGTTTGGTGCAGCCAAGGCACACCAATCCTTTTTGGTTCACATACAAGCACAATAGTAACACATCCTGGGTAAATCACACATGGAAAAGCTGACAGCTAATCCCTGTAATTTCAATCAGTTGCAGAACTGGGGAATGTATGCACCAGCCTAAGAGTCACTAGCTCTTCCAGAAGGCAGAAATGAGAAACAATTTAGTTTGTCTGCAGTAAAGCACGCTCATTAAAGCAACGGTTAAACCTCACCCAGACAAGCCAGCAACCCAAGGCAAAAAGCAAAGTATTCTCACTTCAGAATGACAAGAGCTTGTTCTGTCCTTCTCTCCTACAGACACTAGAAAGGACCTGTGTGCAAATCTAATCATAGAACTCATCACAGTTACTGGCATTTCATAATGGAGTTTCTTACCAGAATTTTCAAATGGTTCAAAACTGAATTCAGATTTCCTGTCCTCTGTCACGTGCTCGTAAGTGATGTGTGGTATAGCCAGCATCCTATCTGGAGAAGAAGGCCCATTGTCCTTGTCTAACTTAAATTTCTTCTTTTTAACCTAAAAAAACCCATATAAATTAAATTACTCAAACCAAGTCACACTGAGTTGTCTCTTCAGTGATGTCTTCAATAATAATGCAGTCCCCAATGAGCTATAACCAATTAAAAGAGTGCCTGACCAATTATATTTTCACGATCCTACACCGTGTTTCTCATTATATTGCCCCTCCATCCTGCCAAAACTGGCTAATCATTAGATTTCTGCACATTGTCATTTCCAAATCCCTTGCCTGCAGTAAAAAAAAAAAAAAATCTGCTAGTTATATAAGCTTATATAAATCAAACTATTCTAGAATATCTTTACCATTTTATGGATGCAATAAATCACACCTTCAGCACAAAGCCAATGGATATATTCCTACTGAACTCAGATGAACCTTGGAGATACAAGGGAAGATTTTTGCACAACATCCTCTCCTGGTGTACTACATAATCTAAAGATTCTGACAAAGGGGATTTTTTGCTGTATTTTAAACAAAGAAATTCTGAACTTACGGAATCCTTTGATACGACAATATTACTGTATCTAGGCACAAGATGGCTTTATCATGAAAGCTTAGAAAATCCCAAAAACAACAGCTGAGAGAAGTAGCAGTTTTGTTGGTTTTCATTTGTTTCATTTTTGGTTTTTTTAACCAATTAAAAGTTACTATTTTGGAAGTGGTGATTTTTTTATTTTTTCCTTTTTTTTATAGTTTTCCAAACAACAACGGTAAGTAACTGACTGATGTGCCTGAGTTAGGTCATTATTACTCTTTTCCAAACCCCTAGATCCATTTAAAAAGTCAAGCTTGGGGAAATGAAGTAGATCAACTTATAGTTTATAACGTTTGTATACTGAAACTGTCGAAACTGAAACGTAAATAAAAATGCAAAACCAAGTAATAATCCGTAAAACAAGCACAACAAATCATCTCTAGATAGTAAAAAAGCTCAATCTAATTAAAAATTTTAAAATTACTATAATGGGAAACATTAGTTACTGATACCATCACCGATTTCTTTGGTTTTGGACTGGGTGACAGCAAATGGTAATTCCGGGCAGGTTTTCGAATGTATATTTTCCATGTAGAAGAGTCTGGGTTTTCTGCAGCATAGCATCTCCATGCAGTCTGGAACAAATGTTTCGAGCAACAGAATAATTAATCAATCAGATTAGTAGCTCACTGTACAGCACAGTAACTTCTAAGTACTATGTCAGTCATTCTTTATTAAATCGTATTCTTGAATTTGCCCTCTGGAAACATAAACTTAGCAGGGTTTAGAGCCCTTATTTAGTAAATAGAAACCACATAGTTAGAACTGGGAAACCACACAGAAAGATCAGTCCTTTCAAGTGCAACTTTTGTTCTCGGTAGCAACAAACAAATGATGAAAGAGAACTCTAGACTGGACTCAAAAAAAGGTTCAAATGTCATGTTCTGCCCCTGTTTCCTACCTGACTTTAAGCATTTTGCCTATTGCATATTGTGTTACAGGCTCCTACTCAGAAAAAGACAAAAATTATTCTTCCATGCCTCACAAAAATACTATCAGAGATTAAAAAAAGTAATTGCATTGTGGTCAGTAGGACTATATTCATATGAAGAAATGAAATTGAGAGCATAACAGAACGGTACCAGTGGTTAACCAGGAGCCAAAACCCAAACCCAATCCTCCCTCTTGCCAACCACCAATGATTAAAGTCCCATGTTCTAAGACAAAAGGGAGGAAAAGCAGGGCTAGGAAACAAGACCAACAAGAAACAAAGCATTCTCTCTTAACTGTGTAAATATATCAGAAGTAATTAATAACGAGTGTCCAAATTAAAATGGCAGATCCTCACTTACTACGTGAAGAAAGGACACACTTATACACAAACAGAATCTAAAGCAGGGAAGGCCAGAAAACCCTAGATGAAAGAAACAAAGCAAGGCTGAGTGAGAGAGGAAAACAGACAGCAGTTGGAAAGTAAAGGATCAGACAATCACCATATAAATCCCTCCATGATTAACAGAATAGTGGAAGAAACAAATGGCCTCTAAAAGAAACCAAGAAGGAGCACAGGGAAAGAAAATCACTCATCTGAGCCATTCTCTTGTCTTGTACCTATTTTGTAAACATCTTGGTTTAAGAGCAATCTTTTTATCAATTATTTGTAGAGCACTTACTACACTGGGATTTCAGAAGCCTGAGACTACTAGGAAATAATAGTCACAACCATTAGGAACAGGTACTCAGCGACTCCTTGTCCATCCTCCACTCCTCCTTATCATTTCAGGTGGAGCCAAGCACAGCATTCTGGACATGCAGTCTCAGGCTTCCCAATAATTTAGTGTTCATTTCCCGAAAGAATCAGTGGGAACAGTAAAAACACCCATTCTTTACAAAACCATACCATATGAGTCTCAAGATTTTTACCTAATCTCTGGCTATAACCAGGGTCTTTTTCACATTAACTCTGGGACTGTTCAGTTTCAAGCATAAACTTTACAGTTAGCTACTGTTTCCATAAAGATCCTGACCTGGAAATCCACATTCACTCATGAAGCTAGAGAAATAAGTCATACAAGAATGCAAAAATGATATGGTGTACATCAAGTTTCCTTTTAAATTTGATCTCTGTGCTTCTAAAGCTACGTACAGATACTGAGTAGAGGGAGGAAAGGCTGGAAAAACCTGGAATCAAACAATGTTAATACTTCGCCAGGGTACTGTGCTGGCTCCAATGAAGTAAAGGATAAAATCCCCTTGACCATACTGATACTGAACTGCAACTGCATTTATAACAGCGGGATTGATATTTTCCTGCCTGTTAGATATCCTACACGAAAAGAATGATTTCACAGAACGCCAGTGGTTCCCAGTCACCGATTCTAGAGCTGAAATGTCCAAATGAGAGTTTCCTATTTAAGATTCTGATTTATTTCTCTTAAATTTGAGATTAAGAATTTAGTTGTCCCAACTGAAGCATATTTGACATAGGTCTTTACAATGTATTTTTTAAAAGCACAATTCTACATAAAGCCTCCTCTTTGTTTTTTTCATTATTGCAAGCATAACATTTCACAACATTTTCCCTGGGTAAATTGCTTAACGATTACAGGATAACTTTCAGTTTTGATTTTAACCAGCTGAATTAAACAGTTTACACTGATTTAGGAGTGTACTTTCTGCTCATCAGCTTACATTAAGGACTGGATTTCCAAAACTTGCATCTGTAACTCCTGTACAATTTTTAATGGGAATCAGGAAGGGAAAAACTGCCAACAGCTTGGGAAAAAAACAAACCCCAGCATAAATGGAAAGAAATGACAGTATGCAATATGCAAGAACTCAGTACCTGTATGAGTGAGGCAGCAGCTGGAATTTGACGGTTGAAATGCTTCTGTCTTTGTTTCTGTTGTACCTTTAGGGCAAAGCCTGAACCAAGAATTCCCTGTGGAAAAAAAGAAAGCAAGCACACCTTTTTTTTTCCCCCCTAGAGTGGAGGGAAAGAACCACACATAAAATTGCCAAATTATGTTGTATTAATAAAATTCTATTCAGCATCATAAACCTCAACTAATTATTTAGAGGAAATGACTTAATACAGTGAAATTTTTAGTCCCAGTTATTATTACTTTCTGCAGCAATCTGTGAATGCTATCATGCCCTGATGCAAAGCCTGCTGGACACAGATCTGAAAGAGGAAACAGAAATTATATTTCATACCCTCTAAAAGTCTCACAAATGCTTGTGTAGGGGAACAATAGAATAGGGGAAAAAAATCAACCTGATGGGCTAAACATTTTTATGACAAATAAAGCTTTGGCAGGGCATGAGGTAAGTCAATAGATCTTTTAACTGTGGTATGGTAATTTCTATTTCCATATGTTAATCCATGGTGGGAGTGAGGAAAGAGAATAAAGAAGAGAAGAAGGCATATTTTAAAATGGTCAGCTGAGCTGAACACAAAGCCAGCTAATTCACTCTCAGGACAAGGGACATGGACTAATGGCACTGGATGGTGTGAAACCCAAACTAGACTTCCAGTGTATTATAGCTGTGAAACCCAAATTTAAGTAAGGAGTAAGCCATTTATGTGGTCATTTGCACAGCTACAGACATATTTAACACAAGTTTTACTAAAAGGCAAAAATGAAGTATTTTATAAATCAGCTTACATGATTACACTTACTCAAGGAAAGCATAAATTTTTTTCTACATATAGTAGAAGGCATCAGAGCAGCCAGGGATCTTGGCTCAACTTCTAAGAACTGTATTAATCATCAAATATTTTGAAAGGAACATGAAATGCCCTTCCTATTATGTTCATTTAGTAAAGATCAAAGAGGCGATGATGCTCAAACACCACATATTTGGGAAATGAGGGATCACTGCCTGATCCAGAACCCACACCAGTTGTGTTTAGCCACTACAATTACTTTTGGCTGTGATCTCAGCCAGATCCTCTTACTTAAAACGCCAACAAGACAGCCTGCAATAGAGCTTCAAACCTTGAATTCCCCCTTGGGCCAACTCACAGGAACAACTTCATTCAGTAAAGAAAATCCCACTAATAAAGGGGTGATTGTTGTTGTTCTACTTCAACAAAGATTAGGGAAATCTGACAGGTAAACATAAAGCATGGCTGTGAAGGTACGGCTGCTACACAATCATATATGAAACAGTTTTGCTGGCATTCAAGTCTGGTTAAGAAAACCACCAAAACGACACCTCAGTCTTCAGTCAAAAAAGTAGTTTTTGGCATTTTCTATATGGATCATTTCACTTACCGGATTTCTCTTCTAAAATAAAAGTGGGAGAGATTAGAACGAGAAGGGGGAAACATATGCTTTAAAGGAAAACTGATGCTGAACAGCTTAAAAAAACAACACCTAACTATCCTCCTCTGCAAAAGGTTATGTACCTTTAAAGTAGGCAACTAATTTTAAAAGGTCACTGGATTTTTAGTAGCTACTATTTCAGGCTGTGAAGAATTTTTTTGATGATACTGACATAAAACTATTCTTCTCTCTTCTGTACTATCCCCACCACTTCTCTGTTACAACTACACAAACATCTGCTAACACAACTGCTTGTGTCACTGATCTGAATAAATAAATAAATAAATGTTTCAGGTAGCACACACATTTGAACAGCACAATTCAGGTGCACTGCTAAATTTGTGAAAAACATACCCTCAACTATCCTTGGCACTGAGTATTTGGGTTTTCAAACCACAGTCCAAGTCTTGCTGATTTTGAATTTACCCTTGGTACTCAAGTGCCTTGTCCCTTGTTTGAAAGCACTTGGAAACCTGTTTTCAGTGCAAACAAAGTGCCACAACAGCTTTAAATAAGTCAGGTCTAGGTGACGTTTGAAAACGGGACTTTGGCCATGGACAGATACTAATTTTGCAAAGAACTGCATCAGTATTCCCGGCTGCTGATTGGTGTCTTCCTGCCAGTGACACCTTTTCGGAAGCTTTTCTAGAAGAAGAATGTGCCTGAGAATTCTCCAGTTCACCTTGGACCTAATCAGTTCAGTAAACTATGAGTGAATGCCTTAAAAAAAACAAAAGATTGCTAAATCACTGAGTCCAGAAGTAACTAGCAATCATTTTCTTCACACTTCTGAGATAGGCAGAAAAAAGTACTTGGAATTAAACATCTCTTTCTCAAATACAAATCTTTCTCAAATCTAGTGTTGCATACTAAAACCAACTCACATTTACTTAGCTACTTCTAGAAGCTCTTTTGTTTCTACAACCTTCATAAATCCCAGCTACAATACAGAAGTTTAATACAAAGCTTACATAACACCAGATTACATGAAAGGTTAAAGAATCAATAACAAAAGTTCTCCCTCATGACTAATGAATCAACATCGAATTGTCGCAGAAGTACAAGATAACCTACCGCAGGCAGTGCAAAAAATGAGATTGCAAACACTGAAAAACAAGATGCAATTGTCTTTCCTATCCAGGTCTGTGGCACTTTATCTCCATAGCCAATAGTTGTAACAGTCACCTGCAAAGAGAAATACAGAGGGCATTACAGCAAGTAATGGCACTTTGGGGTTGTTGCTCTCTCTCTTCCTTTTTTATTTATTTCAAAGAAGCATTAGCTGCATCCCCAACTCTCCCACTGTCAGCCCGTGTGACACTAAGGAAGGTAATTCTTCCCTCCAGGTTTGCTTCCCCACCTAATACTGGATGGAAAAACATACAGGAAATCGAATTACAACAAAATATGTGTTTAAAATCTTGCAAGTAAAACCATTCATTTAAGTCTTCATGGCTGAGGCAACTGTGCAGCATATGAAGTTACTGGGACAGGGGTTGCCTGCCCACACCACACTTTCCTTAGGGAAAGGCTGCCAACAGTTCTGAACCGGTGATTTTGTTTATGGGCAGGAGATGTTTGCTGAGAATGTTACAGGGCTGTTGCATGGAAAGAGCACACACATACTCTAACCAGGCACTGTGACTGGCATGAAGCGTTCTAGAGATAACGCTGGTATAAATAGCAAGAGGAGCTGAAAATTTTCCACGTAGCAAAGACCCTGAAAACAGCCTAATGAATCACCAATTCATATAAAACACTGAGAGCAGGAACAGATAATTTAAAGCACACATGCAGGAAACATCTGTTGAGTTTGCCTCTCAGAACCCTGAAGTAAAGATTACTACCACAGTGATGTAGCATAACAAGGCTTAATAAGTCATTATTTGCATGAGCTCGAGGAAAGAACGCATTTGTTTGAAGCAGAAGGATACATCTGGCATCTGAGAGCAATTTAAATTCACCTATGTCACCAGCTATTTCTGAATTTGTAAATTAGAGAGATTTTTATCTGTGACTTTGAGGAAGGCTAACCAAATCAGAGCATGGGAAACCACATGGAGCTCTCAAGCAGCTGAAGCACAGCTCAGTTGTTGGCTGTTCAGACTTTCTTCTGACATTATGGGCTTCAGCTGCCTGGGACACAGATGCTGGTCCCACAGTCACACACAGGCCACCCCCACCATGTCCTGAACTGTCCACCCTCTAAGCAAAGTCATTACATGCCAGTCAGACACACAACCAAAGGGGCAGCTTGAGGTGGTGATGCTTATGGCAAGTTTCTTTCTGGTTGCTGATACTCAAAACATCCAAGTAGTTTTAAATTTTTAATATAAGTTTTTAAAATGTGGCCTTTTTCCAAAACTGTTTCAAACCCTACAGAAGCATTCGAAGGGTTTGTTAACTACCCAAGTGCCTTGGCCTGTATTCCTGAAATTGTTAATAAATTCAGGTCCTTAATTCAGGACCTGATCAGGGATGGAAGGGTGATGTTATCTCCTTACCTACATAGGAGTGTGGCTTAAAAAAAAAAAATCCTAAAGCCTAATTACAATTTCACTTTCAAAAATATGGAATAAAAAAGGAAATATCAGTATGAGAAAAGTTATGGCCTCCAGTACCTTCTTACAGCAAAGATTATGAGAGAAAACAAAGGTTTATGCCTCTGTTTTTGAAAAATGTATAAATCCTTGTAAGTGAAAAATGTTATCAAGTATTTTGTGTTACAGGCTTAAAATCATGTTGAAATACACACAGTAACTGGAAATGTGAAAAGAAATAGGTGCTTCTGAGCTGACCAAAGTATAACCAAACAAGAATCCATATACATCAAAGTATTTGTCTCCCCTTTCCCACCACATCCCTGCCCATTCTTTCTGAATTGGTTTACACAAATCATCAGTAACACAGAAAAAGTATTTCCTGTGATGTTTTTTTAGGGGTTTTTTTAAATAAAACATTTTGGAAATTGAGTTGCAAATCAAAGTGTGCATTTAAGTTAACTTTTTCCTCTGCCCACATAACTCTCAACCATCTACAAATGCATTGTATTCTGAAATTACATTTTCTTTTTCCCCCAAAATATATGTTGAAACCTTACATGCCAAGTTTCTGCCCTAAATAATTCTTTACAGACAGATTATAATTCCCTAAAGAGCACAATACTAATTTTACAGCTGTAAAATAGGATATTACAATGGAAATACTGACTCAACTTCTACTATAGCATAGTAACATGTTGGCATAATGAAATTAAATTGATACAAGAGTTCACACATTAAATTTCATTGAAAAGCAGCCTGTAAAACAATTGCTTTAATTAGGAACAAAATCATATTCATCCATTGACTATTTTAGAACTTTGATCTGATGAATGTCACCACAGACTTTGGTATTAAGACTAATGTCGTTCCTATTAAATATGCATCAAAAGTCTGAAGGGGAGGAATATGAAGCAAAAACCCACACAGAAAGAAGAAATAGTAGTGTTCATCAGCACTGAGTAGGAAAAGGATTTTATTTTAGGTTATATCGGGCCAAAGTGTGCACAGGAATCTAATCAGGTAAGTAAGGATGATCTGTCCATAAAATCCTGTGTACCTTGGAAAATTTGCATAGTTCAACAGCTGCAAAATACAAGGATCCCTAGATGTAACAATACCTACATCTGTACTTCACGAGTAACAGTTTTAAAACGTTATTTCACATCTACCCCACAAGACTTCACTGAACGAGAACAAAATATAGTTGGAACTACTCACAGAATTAAAGCTCAGAGATGAGAAGGCAGCTGCAAAACTAAGAGATGCCTAGCAAAAAGCATTTAAAAATATCTTCATCTTTCAACCCCTGCTCCAACAACTCCTAAGATAATCAACTCACCCACAAAAACCCAAACACATAATCCCCAAAAGCAGAATTAAAAAAAAGGATGTTAACAGGTATATAGTCGGTATACGTGACTTGTAAACCACATAGAAACTAACAACGACATGTCACCTTCTGTCAAACATTGAAGTCAGCTCTTAACAGCTTTTTTAATTGAGAAGAGGGAGGAAAAAGGGTTCTGAATAACACAAGATCTGCAAGATCCCTTTTCATGAAGCTGTTTTTTAAGATTTATGTGCAACTCTTTTATAGATTGTCAGACTACTTTTAATTTAGCAAGTTTTATGCATGTGCAGTTTTGAATGGTATTTCCTGTCGTTTTTTAGCAAAGTTTTCCCTCAGCTTTGATTTTCAATTTACATTTTGCACATACTGATGGGCTTTGCTAAATAGGACATGGTTTTATGTATGCTTAGGAGTCAGCAAACTTGTAAATGTTTTGTTGCCTTTGGTCCTTAGTGAAAAAGCCTGTCTTCTAAGCTGCAATAATTAAAGTAACAGGAAATCTGTAAGTAAAGCTGTTATTTGTAGAAAACTGCTTGATTCAATTCAAAGCAAAAGGCACAGAGAAATATCCGTGCATGGCTATATTCAATAATTGCTTTTGGAAACAGCATTCATGATCAAAGAGACTGTTAGCAAAGTTTTCCTGAAGCATGTTTGCTTCAATGTTAAGGTTGGAAATCGTGTATTCAGTGCACATCAAAAGAAGAGCTCCTCTCAGTTGCTCTGAGATGAGATTGAAATGAATGCTGAAGGGAGAGAGGAAGGGGAAGACAAAACCAACAACAACAAAAGCCCACAAACACTAAAACCCACAGAATCCCCAGACAGAGAGCAGGTAATGCTTTCTGAAGGTGGTCATCTCCAACAGATTCAATGAGGACATTTACCACATTTTTTTAAGCATCTTTTAAAAAATACGTATTTTTTATGAATTCTTGGTTTTATTGGTCCTGAATCTACATTAGGTCTTTAAAACTGTCAGTCTGGATATGAAGACAACATAAGCAGACTAATTTTGAATACTGGCACTGGGGAACTGAAAGATTCATCACATTACATTTATTTTACTTGCTAACACTAAAGCTGTTTTTGAAAGACGTACAGATATCCTGCCACTGGCAGAATTGATACAACTTGCACTGCATTCAAAACCAGCAATAATACAGACAACTTCTTTATTATGCCATAAGGTAACCTTAGGTTTCTTCAAGAAGCCCATAACTAATGGCAAATAGCAACAGTCCAGAGTTCTCAAGGAAATTCAAATAAAGCCCAGGAGGCCAATTTACATATGAAAACGGAAAAGCAATATAGACTTATAAATAACAACAATGACAATGAAGAACATTTAATTACAAGTTATGCACCCTAGGGGTGAGCATACAGTCAGCAAAGCACAGCAATATGAAAGTACCCAACTCCAGATGCAGTTTAGCTGTGGTAACACAGAGCTTATATATGGTTTCCTTCAGCTATATTACATATTCTGTTAGCGCTGCCCAAAGAACTTGTTTAGCAGTGTACACATACACTGAGATAACAAAAAAGTGTAGTGCTGGAGAGTGAGCAAAGGGGTGTGAAAACACTGCCAAGGACTTTTTGAAGCATTCTCTGCTATGTCAGGTAAGTACACTTTCAGAGAAGTGAGATCACTTATTGATGATGGTGCCTGAGACAGGAGCTGTGAATTACCCTCTTCTGCAGGTTCAGCTCAAAACAGGTTTTCATTTGTGGTGTTTATGTGATTCAGAAAATTCTGGCTAAACATAACTGAAACTTTTGAGACCTATCACTTGAGAAGGTTTTTGTGTGAGTTTGAGATCTTTATTAGGAAGAATCCTTGTGACCTCACAGCTATTCATGGAATCATAGAACGGTTTGGGTTGGAAGGAACCTTAAAGACCACCTAGTTCCAACCCCTGGAGATGGGCAGGAACTCCCTCCACTAGACCAGGCTGCTCAGAGCCCCAATCCAACCTGGCCTTGAACACTGCCAGGGATGGGGCATTCACAGCTTCTATGGGCTAACCTCTTCTCTGTCCTAACTTTACAGGGCTTTTTCCTAGTAGAAAGCATGAAGAATATTATACTATCAAGACATCAAAAATGGATGGACCTGAATCCATCTCAGCTTTGTTCTGTAAAAGCTTTTTAGCAGCTAGTAGGAGTGTATTAGAAGCAGAACATGACACCTAACTCTGCTTTTAATAATAAAGAAATTACATTATGTGTTCATTGAATGCAGTCTCACACTTCATATGGCATGCTGTAACACAATAGAAGCTATAACAGAGAAGAAATATCATCATAATTAAATGTATTGATTAAATAAGTTTATTGTAATTAGGAAGACAAAATAACTGACACGCCTATTAACTGAACAATAATTCCCTGAAAGGAGAATATTTCAATATCCTGACAGATCGCGTTGCTTCTATGGGAGGTTTTACTGTATTTTCAGTAAGCCAATCTGGTCTGTCACATACTCAATTTTTAATGGCAACACCAATGACAGCATGTGTTTTTAAATGCAGCTACATCTGCCACTGTTAATTACTGAGTCATCTGACCACTGTAGTGGAAAATAAAAATGCCATAATGACATGAAAGCATTGAAAAAGCTACTTGACAGAAAGCCACTTGCTTGTGCTACACAGTAAGTCTTCTGGTCCTAAGAAAGCCTGTATTTAATCATGGCAGACAGCAAGAAGAAAGAATTCTGCAGCAGATCATAGCAGCAAAACAATACAACAAAACAAAACCTGTTGTATTCAAAAAGGGCTACATATGCATTTCAGCACCAGCAGACCTGCAATAGATTTGCTCATCAATAGATCTTTCCTTCCTGAAACAGCAAGTGGTAGTTTGTGAAGAGAAGACTGTATAAGCACACACAGGTAGATGTTTATTAAAAATATTTCTTAATAAATATTCTTAAATACGTGTATGTATTTTATTAGTGAAATGGAGGTGTTAGTCCTATCATTCTTAAACAGAAGACTTACTAGTTGTCTTATTTTTAACAAAAAAAAGAGAAAAACAATGCCTTTAGATTTAAAAATCTCTAGAAGATCAGCAGATTTTGAAAGTGCAAGTATGTTATCAGTGATGCCCATGCATTTCAAAGATCTGCAGCACTTACTGATGACAGTTTGTTTGATTAAGCTAATAGAATTAAAGCAGATAAAAAGTACAAATGCTTGAATGCTAATGATAAGGAAAAATATCTTCCAAAAAGTACCTTTCTTTGAACTGCCATAGGAAAAGGAAACAGGAACGATTACAGATGGGAAATGCCAGAACAAAACAGCCAACCTAGTACTTGTCTATCATGTGAGAATGAAAGAGGGAATAGTCAGTAGCAGAAGCATCAAAATTGAAATGTTTACAAAAATACAATCCCAGAAGAGATGCTACACTAGTAAGTACATATAATAAACAGAGAGACAACTGTCACTAGCAATACAAAGAAGGGAGAACTTTACTAGAACTAAAGATAACATCTACACCACAGTTGTGGTAGCACCTTAGGAAAAGCTGAGAAATCTCTAAACAAGATGGTGTGTTGACACAGCACAGACAAATGCTGTGTGAAGACACTATGTGGCTCCCAAAGCAATATAACCACCTTAGAAGAGTCTTGTGCCCAGATTTCCTAAATGTCTGAGATCCTTCTTGCTCCAGAATTAGTCCATTCTGAATAAACTGGGAATTACTGTCACAGCCCAAATTGCAAAACATAGTTAACTGTTTCAAGGAAAAAAAACCCAACCCAACAAAAACATGGACAAAGAAACTCTGAACACAACACTACCCCCCCACAAAAAAAAAAAAACCCCAACCAAACAAAACAACTTAGCCCTGATTTAGCAAGACTCTTACCACCTTAGACAGTTGAACACTATCATGGAAAAAGGTAGCAAGAAGTAATCACTGTACCAGTAAGGAAGACAGGATAAATAAATGGAACACGTGTTTCTACATTTTTTTATATGTAATTTGCTCTCTTTAGATCACATAAGACTGTAAACACCAAATAAAACTACTAATCTTTTATAGTATTTTTGTACTGTCACAGAATTACAAAACCAGAAAGTGTATTGAAGCAGTAAGAAGCCACTTCAAAATGCTGTTCTTACTCCATGCTTGCTTGAATTTTATTCCACATTGGACAGTGTTAACATATGAAATTGCTATACTTACTACTCCCCACCACAGGGCATCTGCATAGCTGCCAAATTCTGTTTCTCCAGAATCATTTACAGCATCTTTTTCAGCCAGGTACACAAAATAAGAGGAAAAAATCAGGCCCAAAAATCCAATGTACAGTGTAGTTATCAGTTCCTGCAAAGAGAGTCAAAATAATAGCATTATGGTCTCATTGAGATACCTAAATTGACTAACACCGATGGGTTATTAAGGATAACTGGAAGAGGAGAATGCAACTTCAGCAAATAATACACACTGACACTGAGTGTTGGCTGTGCAAATCAACAAAAATCCATTGAGCTCCCTGGTGACAAAATTTATAGTGCTGATGGCTTGGTCCAGCACTCACACTGCCAACACTGAGTCAAAACAACCTCTTCAGTTGCACACAGGACTCATTAACCTTCTGGCCACCAAAAAGTAGTTGGGTAACTTTTTCAAACAGTGCCAAATCCAAAAACAACCCTGGAATTTAGGTACATATTTTAGGAAATATTCAGACTAGTTCTCAGAAGTCTCATTTTCTGTTGTTAAGTCCAACTACATGTCAAAATTTGCCGAAGTGGCAGCGAATATAAGGCAGAACAACCGCTCTTTGTTAAAATAAATGACTACCTGCCTCCACACTAAATGTAAGTGACATCAGCAGCATGGTTGCATGCATGCTGTTATGAATATAAAGGCTTTGGCATCAGCTGTGCCATTCCAACTGCTCAAACTCACCTGTCTGTGAATGAACACCACTGATCCCAGCAGCCTCCAGGTACCGCCCTGACGGTCCACATGCAGCATCCGTAAAATCTGCAGGAAACGGATGCCCCTGGAACACCATTTTCAAATTAATGAGAGACTAAAGACACAAGAGAAGAAACAGAGGTGGAGAAGGGAAGTCTGGTCCAAAGGACCATGTTAAGAGACACATAGTATTTTATGTTAGACTTAGCAGCCTGTGTCTTTTCACTCCGTTCGCCCATCTTTCTTCTTGTTTGTTATGAAGACAGCCTGGGGATATTGTCCAAGGGAAGGACTGACCTTTGTACACATGGCTAGTAAGGATAACCAAAAGATTCAGGAATTTTGGACACAAACTGTAAATGCTCCAGGAATTGTTCATCAACTCATATTTGACCTGCTCACCAGGATGGGAAACAAAATACAGAACCAGCTAACTAAGATCTGATTTCCTTATTTTTGAGGAATTTCATAGGCAATTTGAACCAGACAGTCAAATAATATTTTAAAATATTCTTTTTATGGGAGTCACTGCAATCCTGGAGCATGGCTGCAGCCAGTGTGAAGAGCGAAGCACACTGCCACATATTCATCCAAGAAAACCAAGTAGTGTGACCTTCCTGAGCACAAGGTGGATTCAGTCCATCAGGAATTCACAACCACAGACGTTTTATGAAAAGGCAGCTTGAAGATATCAGATATGAAGCATCAAAGTGTTGCTATAAAACCAAGCTAAGAAACTAAACCAGGACTTGGGTAGAACCCACCTAGTTGGGGAAAGGCGGAAGGAGAATGAGCTTCTCTGTCTCCACTAGCCAAAAAACCACTACAATAAAATTTTATTTCCCCTCCACTTCATAGGATCACCCACACAATTGGTGATCTGCTCAATTACATGACACTGGACAGTGACTCATTTTCTCCTGCAAGAGTTGAAATAGGAGGTAAATTAAAATAAAAAAAGACGAAACCCCACCTTGCTCAGACAGCACTACTTCCTTTTATTGCATATAATTACCTGATAGCCGAGGTTGCAAAGACTTGACCTTTAGAGCCCACACAAAGAACTATCATGGAAGCAACAACTACAATTAAATCTGGAAAATAAAAGCCAATTGAAGAAAATTAGTTAGCAGCATCTTGCAATACTTCTGCAAGACTACTAGAACCAAAGACAAATATTACTTTAACATTCTGAACAGTCACTCCTAATTGAAAGTTTTGTTTATATATCAAGAGATGTCTACTGTGGCATGTGAAGAAAATTTCATCATGTGATGGAATGGTTTTACTGGGGTGGGTCCAAGCTGGCCACAGTCTAAACAAATGAGGAGTTACCATCAAGCAGCCTGGAATCCTTATTAGCTATAACCCAGGAGGAATTTCAGCAGTTTCCATCTGTTCTCTCTTATCCAATTCTTATTTTATCTTCTGTGCTTAGACAGGATTTTAATTGACAGATTTGGAGGTTTATTTCATATATAAGAAAATTAACTTACTATCACTTTATCTGTCCAGGTCTAAAAGGGAGAGAAAAATGGAATTAGTGTATGAGTCTAATTTAGTTTAAGTCAGTCAGAACTGTACTCTGAATCTACATGCCTCAGGCCTAGTAAATTTTGGAAAGGAACTCTGTATTTTGGAGAATTAAATAGTTCTTGATCCATATCTGAGAAAGCGGAACTTTGTTTTGCTTTTCAGACTGAATTAATTTGGATGATGTTTCAGAACACTTAGTGTTCTAGGACTTGAGAGAAATGGATCATGGCCAGAGTGCAAAGATGCAGTCAAAGTCTTTTTGTAGCTGCAGTCACACCTGAAATACAGTTGCTATTTTTATACATATATATATATGGATGGATGCACAGAGGAGCTAAACCAAACTATTTTGTAATTGTAAAAATACTCAGGTACAAAATTTTGTAATGTACATTCAGCAAAACTGTAGATAGTTTATGAAAACCTGTGTTCTGTACTCAACAATAATGTTTCTGAGGAGTGGGAAAATCTACGTCACAGAACAAGAGTTACTATTCTTCCATAACAATACTCCTCTTCCAAAATCAGGTTTATTTAGTCCATTTATATTTCAAGTACTTAAGTACAGGGCAAGGGTCTTTACACAGTTCTCTCAATACTGGCTAACAAAATACAGATTGATTTTGGATTATGTTTCTTTTGGTGAAACTGTTAAATGAATGACAAGAATCCTAAAAAAACAGTGATTAGTGACATATATGGAATATTTGGATGTAATTTCCAAGAACTCTGAAGTCATTTTAGGAAGCCAGTTGAATCCCAAGGGAATTCAGGTGTCCAGCTCCAAATGCATCACTGAAAACCATATTTTAATTCGACTGAAACACAAAGCAACTACAGTGCCATCTATTGCACTCTACCACGCAGTACACAGCTCAATTAGAGTGCAAAATAAACTCATAATAAACTATTCAAATGGCTGCTGAGGGGAGAAAAAAAAAAGCTGTTCAGTGTCTTTAAAAAAATATAATTGTAGAACTTGTACAGTGTCTGGGATCCTCAGGTCACAGGAGACAGGACAGTCAAGACTTACTCCTGGCAAAGCTTATGATCACTTCTGAAAAAAAACCCAGGCTGCTCTTCTGGAAAAACAAACCAAGCTACATTTGTTCTCAAGTGACAGCGCCATGAATTCCTGAAAGGAAATTCAGATCTACATTCACGTTAATGACAAGAGCTCTCGCTCTAACTTGGCTTCAAGTGCTGCAGAAATCCAACTTCTAAAAACTTTTAGGACAAGTTTTACTTATCGTTTACATCAACTTTGCAAGCTTGCATACTCACCAATGATTGAAATAGGCTTCCTAGCAAAACGAAGCCTTCCCCATATTCCAACGTATTTACTGCGGCACCCTGCTGACCACAGCCGAACCACATACTCTGTTCCAAAGAATACCACTAATACAATTTCCTAAAAGAAACACACAGGGAACGAGGTTAATTCTCTACTCTGTGTATGTCTTTCATCTCTTTTCAGAATGTATTAGAATGTGATAAATAAAATGTAAAATTAGGACGGTGACAAATACATCAACTATACCAAAAATGAGCTGACCTAAAATAGAAAAACCTGTAAGAGTAGGGAAAGAAAATATTAGGAGCAAACTGAAATGCTCTGATTACATGCAGTTTGGCTTGTCTACATGTACTAAAACTGAAAACCATTCTGTGCAATTCATTTGGTCTAATTCAAACAAAAGGTTTCCTGACTGAGCCAAACAAAACAAGCCGAGTCTGTATTTAGAAGATGAGCATTTTGCTAGCTTAGTTCATTTTGGGAAGAGGTGTGCTTCACACACCATTTACCAGATCAGCTCAACTTCCCCCTTGTTTACACTTTTTCATTCTTCCTTTAAGCTCACATGGATTGAAAAAAGATTTCTAGTATCCATCATCAATATGACAGTCTCCAGGTGCACTGAAGACAAAGTGAGTTCTCCAGCACACCTTTCCCATCCTCTTGTCAGCGTTTAGGGACTTCAGCAGAAACAGAGATCTAGTCCTGCAACACTGCTGGTACCAAGCTACTTATGAACTACTCACCGATACTAAGCTGTGACTTTAGAAACGCCTCCAAGGTGACAGATGTCAAAGACACCTGATATTCTTGCTGATTGGACAGTTGGTACAGTTAGGTCCTATTTGGAACATCATCAATGTGCAGATAATCCTTGGGTTTTCTACAGACCAGATGAGCATGGCATAGCCAGCATAGTTTCTTTGAGTATCAGGGAGCTGCAATTCTTCCTTATTGGCAACTCAATTAATAAATGGTCACATTCTCCATCAGAGCCAACAACAAAATCTACTTATTGAAATGGTAAGAGTGGCTTGTCACTGAAAACACACAACACGTGGCATAAAGTAAGAGTACAGCTAAGTAATCAATCTCAAGATGTCACGGTTACACAGGTTAATGCAGATTAAGAGAACGAGCTCCCTATTTCAAAGTGTGATTTCACGTAAAGAGCAACTGCAGAGAACAACCTGTGCTGTTGAACATTTTATCCAGCCCTCTCACATGTCCACAGGGTTCACTGCTGTTTTGCATAACAAATTGGCAAATGGGACTCAACATAGTACCTACGATTATATTCTTAATTAACTGAAATAACCAGGACACAGCCCTAGTCTAGGCAAGATGAACAGGAGTCATATTATCACCTTCAAAAATGCATGGGACATGCATACTGAGCAAAATAATATGTCTGTATTCAGCAAAAATAGTGGGGAAAGGGTTAGGCTTCAGTTGACTTCACTGTAATATTTTTGCGGCTCTGAAACATCTTGATGGCATAAAAAACCTGTTCATCTCAGGGCACGAAAGTGTTGAAGTTCAACTCTGTGACACTTCTAGAAAAGCTGGTAGAACATGAGCCAGGACTCTTTCCCTTAATTTTGACATCTCATAACCTATGCTAGATGTCAGATGCAGTAGAACAGCTATCACAATTGTTTATAGTCACTTGTATTCAAGGCAGATTTTCAAGATAATATGGAACTATTTAGAGCATTGGTTGTAATAAACATAAAGCTCAGGCTCTTCAACCCAGCCATGAATCTCTTTTACAACTTCCTTTTGAAAGCACCCACCACAACTCTCCACCGTTTTTTTTTTTTTTATTGGACTATTTTAAAATATTTTCCAATAAAATAAAGATGTAATGAACATCATAAATTGAAAGAAATGGCATCTGCACCAGATGTTTTAAGGAAAGACGGTGTCTTATGACAGAAGCTTCAAATGCAATGAACCTCCCCCTTTGTCCAGTCTAATGTCATTTATGAGCCAATAGTGAATGGGAAAATTGTGAGCTCTGCTTGACATGAGGTGCTCTTGCTCAAAGAAAATAGAGCACCAGAGGCAATCTTTTCTGATCAGGTGATTGTATTCCTTTCACACACGGTCAATAAACTGCAGAGGACTAGTACGCCTCCCTTCATCACTACCACGGAGGAAATTCCCTTAACAAAAGACAATTCCAACCATACAGAGAGGAAAAACTATCCTTCATTCAAAACAGCTCATCTGAGGAAGGGATGCATGGTTTCACATCGTATGTGACAGCACAGATAATACTGTTCAGATACCCCCAAAAGCAATTACTAAAAGCAAAAGAAGAAGGAAAAAAAAATTACCTTGGTAAGCAAAGAAAAACCCAGAGAAGTTGTTAATGTTTTAGCACAATGGAACCACAAACAGCACTTGTGACCAGGCTTCGTGGCCCTGCCGGGATCACAGTTCCAGTTTTACAGCAGGAAGGTAGGAAGAGAAAGCCTGGATTGTGCTTTAAAGGAGCGAGTGTTCTCCACGCAGGAAATTTGCATGGGAGCTGCTGTGCGTATGTTTCCTAAAGCCCCTCCATGGTTCATTGGCTAACAGGCACACCGGCAAGTATGCAAATGGGGGCTGTCCCACAGACAATGCGACAGACACGCAGTCAATGGTTACTGTCACCCAGCTCTTTGCGTGACATGCAGACAAGCTCAGAGAACACTGATTGTCCTATAGACTCCGGCGACTGGAGGGAACGACCAGTCGGCTTACACCAAGACACATTTTTCACTCCTGACGTTTTGATAAAGGCTTATTGACCTAAATGAGACCCAAGTTATTCAGGGAACATCGGGGGTGAAAGTGCACAAGCTGTTCTTCATGGTCATACACAAAAACGCCAGGTATCCATTAGCAACTGGCAAATTCCCCCTCCCCTGCCCGTGGCTGTGTGACAGACAAAAGTGTTTTTAATATCTTGTGTTGCATAAATCTAATAAGCAGTCTCCTGGGGGGTGGGGGAGGCTGATGAATTTCTGTCTGTATACTCTTATATTAGTGGCCCGAAACTTGTAGACAATAAAAAAAAAAGTACATTAGAAAATTATGCTTTCCTGAGCTACTAAAACATTCCCTCTATTTTCCTGATTAACAGCTTAACATGAAATTTATGTGTTAAGAAGAAAATAACTGCCTGAAAAACACGAGTGAGCATGGGAATTAAAGCTCAGTGGTGGAGTTTTCTTGGTTAAAATTGCATACATACAAGAACTACACTGTGCAAGGACGCATTCAACCCAATGTAACTTAATAGCAGTCTCCTTTCTACAAGGTGAAAAGAGAAATACAACAGTGAGATTAAAAACTTTTATGGTATAAAGAGCCCTCTAAGATGGGACAGTCATGTACATTCATACTACGGCCATAAAGGGGCTGTCTTACTCAAGAGAAAATACCTGTTTTCCCTTTAATTATCGATTTCTAGCTGGTACCCTCACTTCTTCCATCCTTCCTGCTCAGCTCAGGTATATGCATAGTGCCATTTTCATGCCTTCTCAGCCACATAATCCCACCATAGCCAAAGTAACATATGGCATAACTTAATCACCTGGCTACAGTACAGCTCTCACCACCTGATGAAGGAACTTAGGCAGGATCAATAAAAACATAGTTGCCTGAAAAAATACCCATGCTATATTACAGTCCATACCTCCAGAGTTCCCAGGGTATTTTGCTAATAAATACATCTTGAAAAGCCCTTCTTTACTACTCAATCCCCACTGGATAGAAAGAGCTACAGCAGTCCTATGATGGGAGGCATCCAATATCTGCATTGTGAAATAAACTACAGTAGTAACTCCAAAATGAATGACAGGGTCCTGAAACTTAACTGAAGGAGATGTTTTTAAAGCAATTAGCTTAATAGCTTGGGGGGCAGGAGGGAACCAAAAAAACCTGACAAAAAGTGGATCATGACACCACAACAACAGCTATTTAGCAGATACAGAAATTGTCACTGGAGGCTGAGAAAACATCTCTATAGAGAGTATTTTGCCTAAGACTCTGCCTGTAGACCTCAAAACTGTAATTGGTCATGGAATCACAGACATTCAGGCAACCATTCGATGTGGGAGGGCTAGATGATGTCATCTGAAATCTGTTATGAACAAAAATGCCTTTAAGACTCTACATTTTTTCAAGGCACTCCATAAATGTAAGAAAGGTGAAACATGTTTTAGGAGGAAGAAGGCAAAGCATACCATTACGTTATTCTGATTGGCTATAGAAGACCCAAAACAGAAGACCACATACAGCTTATTTCATCTCCCACAGAGGTGTCTGCCCTAAGAGGAAGGAGAGATGACAGGCACAGGAAGACAAGAGGCACTGGTGAAGGGGAAAGCCTTAAGACACATAAACACAAACCTCTTGTACTGAAGAATTTCCTCCCATCTCAACATTTTACTGGGAATACAACTCCTACCCATGTCTGCCATATCACAAGCTTTATTACATTACCCTCTTCGGAGGGAGAAATCACATTATTCCCACAATTCCATCAAATCTGGATTCAAGGATGATAAAATTCCCATGGATTTCTTTAAACAATGAAATAATTTCTCACGTATCTTATATAGGGATTGCATGCCAACCACCATTACTTCAGTTGTAGGATTCCTGTGGCACTACTTCCACTGAAACCTATTTTTTAGCCAAGGCAATGGAATATTTCTGCTACAGAGCAGTAAATGGGAACAGTAACCTCCTCACAGTCTAAGGCAGCAGTAGTGGAGTGAGGACACAGCCATAAGCTTTCTTCAGAAGTCATGACAAGCAGGTCTCTGAAGGAGCCAAGAGAGAGGACAAGAGATCTGCTGATGCTAAAGTGGCAAATAGGACACTTGCCATCAGTCAAGGGCTGTGTAGCTGGATTGGGAAACAAACAGGCTAAGCATCTTCATGAGCAGGGATACAGCATCTCTCTACTCCTCAAAGGTCAGAACCAGCAGGAATATGTCTCATATAGAGCAATCACAGACTCACGGAACAGTTTGAATTGGCGATCACCTAGCTCCAACCCCCCTTTCCGCAAGATCTGATTACTCAAAGCCCCATCCAACCTGCCCTTGAACTTGCAGGGATGGGGAATCCACTTCTCTGGGCAAACTGTTCCAGTGCCTCACCACCCTCACAGTAAAGAATTTATTCCTAATATCTGATCTAAACTTGCCCCTTTCAGTTTGAAGCCATTCCCCCTGTCCTGTCCCCTTGTATAAAGGCCTCTCCAGCCTTCTTGTGGCCCCCTTTAGGTACTGGAAGGTGCTGTAAGGTCTTCCCAGAGCCTTCCCTTCTCCAGGCCGAACAATCCCGGCACTCAGTCTGTCTTTAGAGGAGAGGTGCTCCAGCCCTCTGATCGTCTTTGTGGCAATGAGTTGCATTTACACTGACAGAAGGGCAGCACACAAAACCTGAACACTACAAGGCTACACAGTAATTCAGAGAGAGCTGGAGTCCACTTCTCAGCACACTGTTCACCTGACACATCAGGGCTTGCAAAACGGTTCAGACAGCACTTCTGTATAGCCTGAGCAGGGTATGCAAATCAACAGCAGCAAAGGCAACTGTTGCTTCTAATCTCACCCACTTTGTATAGAGAGGCCCCTCTTTGTTCTATTGAAAAAGGCAGGATTTTTTCTGAAAGCTGTACTGTGCTTTCTAAGATACATAGAACAGCAAAATCAGATGGCCTAGGCAAGCACACAAAGACTCAATAAAGTAAAAATCCCAACTTGATGAAGTACAGATCAAAAATAAAAAGACAAATGGTTTCTCATATATATAAACACTTACTGAGCAACAGCAAGTCTCAAAAACGCTATTTAGGACTGGAGATTTTCTTCCCCCTACTTAACCTCCTCACTTCCAAAGAGCTTCTAAATTACATCTTTTCAGAGGGAAACAAATAATGCTATGGTTCTTTCTAAATGTTTAAAGCCAAAACCCTTGGTGTTCCTTTCTTTCAAAAGCCTGGTTTCGTTTGGTAAAAATTTTTATCTAGCAAATTTGGCACCAAATGATTAAACAGACTACAGAAAACAAAAACCGTGGTATCAGTGTTAGATTTCTACCTCCAGAGGCCCATAATTAATCCCAAGTTACTGGACATCACTAAAGCTCCCTTATTAATGTTTTTAATTAAGATGAAATAATGTTTCCATTAGTATTCATGTTCTGAAAAAAAAGGGATGCTTACTAGAGCTAGAACAGAGCTAGAACAGTTGATGGTGATGAAGCTTTTTTATTTTCCCTTAATCAGTGCTGAGAGCACAGAACAATAGCACTGCGACCATTAAAGAATACTGCAGGCCTGCAGTTTTGGGTTGAGATTTTTCCAAAGGCTCCAAGCAACTAAATCCTATTGAATTTCAATAGGAGTCAGCCACCTAACTCCCTTAGGTGCATTTAAAAAGCCTTTCGCTGATTTCCTTCACTCTCTTCTCACTAGAGGTTTCAGCCAAACCCAAACGCTGGCAGTTGAACTTTTTCCACCAGCCCCAAAAGGCCTCAGATGTCAGAGGTGTAACTTTGCACGTGAAGGCACGGTCTCGGAGCACAGCTGTCTTAGAACAACTTTCCACACTGTCACCCCTGCACAAGTCTCTTCCTAATGCAGTTGTCTTTAGCTTTTGAACTTGGCTGCTGATGATATCCACCAGGAATTTGCAGGCGTGAATGGAGCTGGGCTTGCACATTTAGTTTAGAGCACTCGTTTCAATGTGGAGCTCTCCCCCATCACAAAGTATGCTCAAGTAGTAGACTTCAAACCCAAAGTATTTGGCAAGAGAGGGGAAGTGTCAATATGCTAACCCTGATGCAAAAACGATTAAAAATCCCTACTCCTTTCTGTTTATTTCTTGAACCTCTTATTCAGGGCTTCATAAGAGTCTCTAGAAGGAATTCATTCAGGACCCTCTCTTTCAAAGTGAAAAATGCTCTGGCTTCTACCCAGTGCAGCACATGCTTAATTTTATATCTCACTGAATTCAAAGGAACTATTCACCTACACTTTAGATGAAGCACACATACACACAGTTCACAAATATGCAAACTCATTCATTACTACATACAATATGCTAATACGAGTAGAAGGAACTGCTACAGACTACTTTAAAAAAAAAAAAAAATCAGTGTAAGCCAAGCAAGTCTGTATTTCTGTGTTACAGAGAACTGTCATAACAACACTATTTACACAGTGGCTACTTTCCCTGATCTGAGCATTTTCATTCTGTCAAGTATCTTGTTGCATGCTTTTTATGAAACAACCTTTCTCACTCCTTTTTTAAAAAGCTACTTCATACCCACCATGCCCTGCACCAAGTAGCTCGTAAGTCTTGCCTTTGCTCCACAGCCAACATGGAATTTATTGAGGGACCTCAGGAAGAGACTGTATGCCTGTTGTTTTCCAGCTACAAATGACAGGGCAATAAAAGCCACTGTGTCTCCCAGCAAAGCATATCTCCTTTATACCCTTAAACTATCACTTTACAACACTACTACATTCTGAAAGAAAATAAATATTGCACACTCTTATCTGTAAGCAGAGCCACACAAAAGGAAGAATTTGGCCATGATCCACCTAGCTTAACCTGCAGTAGCTCCACTTTGTATAGTTAAAAGGGAATATAAGGGTAGATGGCATTTTTAAGATGTAATAGTTAAGTTCTGGTCACATGCTTTAAAATATGATAACAGCAACACTTGAAATCTGGTGGTTTCAGACATAATGTACTTTTTTTGTTGTTTGAGGCCATATTGTGATAGCATCCAGGAAGCATCAACACATTTTAAAACAAAAACTAGAAGGAGCATTGATAAAAAAATATTTTTGTTCCAGTGGTTTTGAAAACCCACTGCTTGCCACCCACACAAATGCTCCCAGACAAGAAGCACTGTGGATGGAAGTACAGCTGGATATGCACCGTGACATCGTGGGGCCCCCACATCTAGATCCCATGAGCTATTTATGGCCTATTCCAACAACTTGTTCCTGCAAAAGCAGATACAGAGTATGTGGAAGAGCAGCTCTTTCTGATGAAGTTCTAACTTCTTACCTGTCTGGTGTAGGCAAAACATCTCCCCCAGGCCCAGCCCTCCCTCTAAGAAGTGAGTTATGGAATGATCCTGTGTGCCTAGATAGTCTTGCTTCAGGATTTGCAACTCTAGCCTTCCTGCTCCTCTACGTGGTTTTCGGCTTTATGGGACTTTTTCCAGGATATGATGTAATTTCCACAAGTAAGAAGAGTGAGAGGTCACCAAAAGCAGGACATGATTTCTACATTGACTCATGATATCCTCTTTTCCTAGAAGCAGCATGTTTTCAAAATTCATCCTCCAAAAGTAGGATTTCTGGCCTGAGCAATGACCATGCTCTTCAATATGAGTTTAAAAAGAAATAAATTTCAAGTGACTAACATTGGTTTCAACTTCCTCCAGTTTAAAAAAAAAAGGAAAAAAAGGAAACTTTATTTTTGTCTGGACCGGCAGGACAAAGTTCCAGTATAAAGACATCAAATTCTGAAACAAAATCCTTTCGCACACCTGGGTGACCATCACGCAATTACCACTATCAGGCTCAGTACTGATAAGGGTTCAAGTGGCATATTTCTGTTTGACATTCCCCATAAACACAACCTGCTTTTGCCTCAACAGACTTGAGCTCTCTCCCAGGCCTGCTCCAGGGAATACACATCATGCTCTTCCACACAGCTGCAAAAACAGTCACACACTAAACCTGCAGTCCAGGCACTTAATACTCCTCACAGGAAAACACATGTGCTAGTTTAAGCTAATAAAAACCCTCTCAGATGCCATATGTACACAGCCCATTCAGTCAGCATTTTACAGTTGCCTCTAAAATTTGTGAAGGAGGAGAGGAGAGTTATTTGACATGCAAAATAAACGTAACTGAAGGCAACAAAGTCAGCATTTTCAGCTAAGTGGCAAATACATTTCACATACTGAAGGCAAGTAGCTTCCTCCTGGCGCCAATTTCCTGCGCCCGTTCCAACCGGCGAGCACTAAACAGTCGTGGCTATCATTCAGCGCATCAGGATTAGAGCATTCCAAAATGGGAACTTAATTTATACCAACCAAAGCACATGATCAACTCTGTGCAAACTCTCTCCAAAGCTTTGATAGTGTTCCAAAGAGACCAAACTAAACTCACATTTGCAAAATGAAGATATAAGCCAGATCTCTCTGAAGTTGCATACCCCATTAACCAAGCTACCGTTATGTGCAAAGACTTATATTTTTACATGAATTCATGTTTCTATCAGTTTGGGGTCCAACATAAATAAATGGTGCAGAGGCCGCTCTTTCCAGAATTCAAAGTTACTAAAGGAGAACTGCAGCTCTGTGAAACTCCACTCACTATCACCTTTCCTCTGCTCCCTTTACAAATAAAGGACAAGTGCACTATTCATTGCTGGAAGAAAAAAATTCTTTAAAAAGCCATGGCCTTCTCAGTAGCAGCTGGTCTGAGCTTCAAGACATCAAATACCTCAGGAAACTAATGGGCATTATATGGAATGAATTAAAAAAAAACCCAGAAACAAGACAAAACAAAAAAGAAATAACAAGCAAAACAAGCAAACCACCAAGCTGGTACTTGGCAGAATTCAGCAACACTGTACCCCAAAACTCTTTGGAAGAGGAGGGACCTTGTAAAAGCAATGCCTAGGACATGTCAAGCATAAACTCAAGACTCTGCACAATACCAAGCAACAGTCACCCAACCAGAAGAATCCCCTCTGCAGAGCAGTACTTGAAGAGTTAAAAACAATCGCAACCTAAAGTAATGGGCACAAGGAGCCTGGTTTAAGATAGACGAGCTTCTTCTGTGCTGGAACATTGGGCAAGGAAGGTCAGACTTTAAA
The DNA here is from genome assembly GCF_009650955.1 of Corvus moneduloides. Lineage (NCBI taxonomy): Eukaryota > Metazoa > Chordata > Aves > Passeriformes > Corvidae > Corvus > Corvus moneduloides. The sequence continues at coordinate 48,038,714 of NC_045481.1, read as the reverse complement.
ATACACATTTACACTTTAAAATACATATTATTACAAGAACCAAAGCATTGGTTATGCACTATAAATGCATTAACGTATCAGAACATCCAGCTGGTAGGACTAGAGCAGAACTTCATATTACTGCACTCATTTTTCTAACTTGAGGCATATCTGTTCTTTATATGAACAACACTTCCAGGTGAATAATCGACGGATTTTTTTCTAGGCATAGCAGAATTTTCTAGGCCCTTCTCTTTGATCTGAGATTTACTGTTGCTTAAATTAGTAATTAAACTACATGTATCTTTGTAAATCCACATTTTCCAAAGAATTTTTCCCAGTAAGTGATGAAGGAAATGCCAGTCTTATTCCACAGTTAGATGAATTTTGCCAATAATTTTAAAAACTTTTCTTGCTTTGTGGTTTGGAATTTTTTTTAATGTCAAAAGATCATCCAATGTTTTAGCCTATGCCTTACATCTTCTCTGCAGTTTTCAATGCTTTCTCTTTTAAAAAATTGATTTTTGTATGCCCTGCTTAAGCCTCTTAAGATCCCATTAGATGTTAGATGTGATATCAACAAAAAACCTTAAATCTAATCTGCACACCAAAAGCCTTACTGGCAAATCGGAGAGCCAGGATTACCCACAGGAATCAAAAATGCTCATCCCACACAAAAAGATGTGTTCAGCAGCAATGGAACTAGCGAAAACTCACACTTGTAGCAGTTATCTTACAGAAGTGAAGCTAGAGCTATATTAAAGAAAGGTGACTCCTTGCTTTAAAAACACTCAACCTCAGTATTTACTAACCCACAATGCAAACCACCACTCTGTGGGACTGGTAACTGAAATATGTGACGTTCTTCACATCACACCATTACTGAGAGGTGATAATGTTTTTTCCACTGTAAAAAGTTCCTTTATAGCAGTATTTTCTCAGTATGAAAAATAAATAATTACCAAGCAAAGTTATTTTCTAAGACTAAGTGAGAAGAAGAAAAAAAGGGACAGTCCTGATGAACAACCACCAAACACTTGACACATGAATAGTGCACATAAAGCTAAAAAAGCTCTGCTAAAAACAACTTTAATGACAACCTCGTGTTTCCCCTTTCCCCAACACATAACACATTAACACTTAACTTTATCAATCATGAGTACTTGTTCAGGGTTTCATTCGTAACAATTACATTACACTAGAAATGCACATAAAGGACTGCCTCGTGCACAATGTGCATTTCCTCATCAGCTGGATGGCCAAAGGAAACCTACTAGATATGAAAGTGTGGTAAAGCTGAGTCCCATAACAGGGTATTTGAATACGTATAAGCTATTGCACTTAGCATAGCAAAGCTGATGACATGAGTGCATGTTTTTAGCAAGCCCATCAATAAAGCCTTCCTCATTAGAAATCTGCCCCTAGCATGTAATATCAGAGAATTTTGCTATCATGTACCACATTACTTGTCCCAAATGGCACGCTGACAAAGAAAGAAACATTGTGCCTATTAAAACATCAAGCTTTACAGTGCCCTAAAAGCAGTAGAAACTCTCTGGTAATCCTTTATGTGGTTTCACATCTTTTGAGTAATAGTAATGTGTATTTCATGCTATGAAGACATGGACTATGTTCATCTTGGGTGCTGAATTACTCTGAAAAACACTGTGAAAGCCCTCTTTTTAGACACTTTGTGAATCAATTGCAGGCTCATGGAATTGAATTTGATTACTTTTTCGCTGTAAAACGACAGCAAGCAATGGTGGTGGCAGAATGAGCAAGCAGTTCTCAGCTCAACACCAAGAAGTTACCACTGCGCAACTCCTCGCACAAACAAGATGAGCAATCATCTTTGTTTCAATATTAAGTGTAACATTAAACATGGATTCATACTTTTTTAAACATGGAGAACAGGGTGAATAAGCTTGGGGAGGGGGAATCCATTGCAAACTGGAGGTATTTGTGTACTAACTGGCTACTGCAGTGATGTTTTCCACAAAAATTCCAGCCACATTAGTTTTGGCAGCAATTAAAGAGTACTTCTGGAATCCTTAACAACATTCAAGGAGCGCCTTTTAATTTCACTTCATGTTCTGTAGTCCTTTCTACTCTTTAAAGCAGGGAAAGCAGGGTGTTTTTTTCAATCTTCAACTTGTTTTACTGTTAAAATAAAGACAAAGATGATTCAGTCAGAGCTCAGGCTCAAAGGAACCCCACTGAAGTACTTACTCCTCTTTGGGGGCCAAGAAGCTCCTCTTTTGCTCAGGTTTGCTCTTACTGCTGCTCAGTACATTGTGCAACTCTGCCTGTGAGCCAACACAATCATAGGACCCAATGATAAAAGAAGCTATTCAGAGTTTTGGCAGAAAGAGTACTTTGACATTTTGTTTCAGGATTAGACTTCAGCCTGAGGCTTTAACACTAAGCTGCCCATGGTACCTCACACAGATCTGATTTCTGACACCTCTTCACTCTATAACAATTTATTCTTGAATATCCCCATCCAAGTCAATGGGATGACCACTGAAGCAAGCTGCAATCCATAACAGACAAGCACAGTTGAACCTATCTGTTGAGAAGGCAAGATTACACCCTTACACCACTTACGTCTGAGTACTGAGCCACGTAATCAACAATTTATGCTTCCTGAAAGGAAAACGCAGACAAAAGCCAGCATGTAGCCAGGCATCAGAATTGCAATTGTACCATATTCCAAACACCAGCTAAACTCTTAATAAACCTCTGCAATCACATGTGATGTGTTTTCAAGCATGTTCCTAACTATGAAACAATTATACAAGCAACATTAATATTTATACTGATTAACTAAATTAGCATTAACTGCTGGGCTAGGAAGTGATCTCATGGGGACTGAAAACTCCAAGTACTTGAAAAAGGTAAAAATGCATACCTTTTTCTCCAGTTAAGGGAGAGAAATAAGGACGTACAAAGGGAAATCCATCTCAAGTGCCCTAGGCACCTTGAGATGTAAGCAGCTATGATTTCAGGAGTACCTAATTTTTTCCATGAAGGGACAGCATATGTGACTTGTCTTATACTACCTAACCTAATAGACAGTTAAAAGCTGCAAAAAACCCCAGTCATCCTAGAAGAACTGCTCTGAACTCAGCTTGGATCAACAGCATAAAAACCAGAGGAAATCTGCTGAGGAAATTTACTATCAGTTCTTGCTTGAGAGAGATGTTTGTGTGGGGTTTCTATTTTTGGGCTGGTCTCCCTAGAGAGGTCCATGTGATTACCTTGTCTACCTCCGGTTTCCCTCTCCAAACTCCCAAATCCATGAGTTGATCTGGAGAGATCAGAAGACCAGGCATGTCAGAGGAGATTTAAGCTTCCTGAAAGTGTTGTGAAAATAAGGAGCCCAGTGGAAAAGAAATACCCTCTCTATACCCTGAGAGGAAAGATTTCATGTTAATAAGCACACTGACCGGAATTCCCTAATTTTTATCAACATCCAGCTTCATGAAGACATACTGTAAGTTTCAGCCAAAGCCATTTAGCTTCAAAAGAACAAACAAACAAAATGCAGAAAGGCAAACAGCCACCCACCTCAAGAACCCCAAGCACCCTCGCATCTTAAGTATTTCTATAATAACATAATTTTTCTCTGATTAAGTAGGATTTTTTCTTATTGATTGCTGTAGCCAGAAATTTAAAACTATGAAACCAAGAGGTTTATTTTTCAGTTTCAAGGACAGTTCATTTGCCATGAAACTCAGTATGAAGTCCAGAGTGGAAAGGAGACTTCCTTCATGCCATCTTTACCACCACTCACCCACATGCTACTTCACATCATTACATGACTGTTTCCAGGTAGGAAAGAAGAGCATTTTGGGGAAAAAAAATCTGACGCCCACTTTCAAATAACTCCACAGAGAGATATAATTCTCGGTTCATCAGAGCATGAGCTCAGCAGACAAAGAAAACCAAAGAATCTTCATTCAATAAGGTACATGCATTCATCAGGTAGTCAGTCACTACTTGAATCAACTCAGATTGATTAAACTTCTTTCATTAACTGATTTCAGCTCATCTGGTTTATTAACATCTATATAACCCACCTGGGGCCCTCGAACATCTGCTGCACTTGTCTGATCCGGGAAGCTCAGGCCCCTTTGTTTATTATAAGCATTTCTCAGATTTCTGTTAAGGCCTTTAGATGCCCTTTAGATCTTTCTTAAGAACCACGGCAGCTAGCAGCTCTTATTCTCCATAAAATCATTTATTACTGTTATCCAGCAAAACTGAACACACTTCTCTCATTCAACCTCACATGCTCAAACAGCAATCATGGGTAGGGTTCTCAAAGACTGACAGCTCTGCTGGCCTTCCATAAACAGAGACATACGGTTCAGGCTTATGCCTGTCCACACATTTTCATTTTCTAGATCATGATGGCCACAACAACCCACTGAGTTCAAATGTTTGTAACCAGGAGTAGATGTCAGTAGCAGGTAGGGGTGGTGGAAGATTAAGCATTTCTTTGTGCCCCCCACATGTAGGATGTTCGTCTTGGGCCTCTTCAAAGACTTTTTTTCCTGTGTATTACTTGCCCAGAAAAGCTATCATCCACTACATTCATTTATTGGCATATGAAAAATATGCAATGATGTTCTAATGTGCAAATGGAAAAAAAAGTTTCCATTCTTTAATTTCCTCCAAATTTCTGAGTGTCACACATATAGTATGAATCGATAAATGTTACTGTAAACAGGAAAAAAACAACAGCCAGCATACCCAACAACCATATCCTCAATATAGTTTCTGCCTATTGGATGCAGAATTTGTTCCACAAAAATCAGTTGGGAATTTTCCTGTATTGTATGCAAGATTATGATCTGTAATTTACTTAATTGATGCTAAATAGCTCAAGACTTTGACACATATTCAACAGTTATTTTGAGGTTTATTTGTAGCTGCATAACTGTTCATAATATTCCTTTTGAAAATATTTAAGAGCTAATTGACCCAAGATTTTGGGGGAGGGTAGTGAACTTTTTTTAGAGTACAGGCCGTAGGATGCTAGCACACACATTATCTCACACTATATAGAGCTTCACTAAGATGAAAGGCTTAGAGGGCTAACTGTATAATAAAAAGAGCTCTTGTAAGCGAAAGAAATAAATATTTAGAGAGAGAAAATGATCTTTGAATTTGTAAAACCCACCTCACACTGAAGAATCACCTCGTATCAGACAGAAACATCACCACAGGGAAGAGCGGGGGGTGGGGTAATGGGCACAAGCAATAGTCTTCCTTGCAAAAATATTTATCTTAAAGTAGCTAGATAATCTTTGACTTTCAAAACTGCTGAACCAGTTGGTTCTATCTCATGTTCAGCATCATGCTATTAAACCAAGTCAGAAGTTTCTGTGGTTACTATCAGATGAAATAAGCTAATTTCCCCAGAGAATTGGCTACACTGACCAGATGTCTTTAGCCAGCTACTCCCCAGATCGAGCAGGAGCAGCACATGCAATGCCTGCTCTGTTACTATGGAGACAGGTTTTCCCATCCACTCTGCAGCCGGGCTTATAGTAGCTACCAGCTGTTGTCTCGACTTGTGCTCCATCAGGAGAGACTGAGGAAAGAAAGTGGGAGACATAGGGCTGAGCTTCTCCCAGCCCCAGACCTCATAAACTTTAACCGCAGCTTCCAGCCACCCTCAATCTTCCCAGCCGCTGCTTGGGCTCGTTGCTATTGTTTAAAGCCGCCTCCGCTGCTTCCTCCGCTGGTTTTGCAGCCTCGGAATAGGTCAGTAGCAGCCCGCAGCTCATGGCTCTAACGTGTTCAATTGCTGGGCTGCAAACTTAAGGATTCCCCAACACGCGCTTCCAGCCCAACATTCCCATCAGAATGGTTTATGAGCTTAAATTTAAATCTCCAGCAGAAACCCATTTCAGGTTCCTGACATTATCCTCGCTCCGTACTTTCAAAGAAAAACTTTGTGGATTAATGGCTCCCTATCCATCCTGCAAGGCTGGTTAATGCCTTCAATCCCCACTGCTTTTTAACTCCTGTGGAACTTTAATCCTTCTCTGACCATGCTGATGAGCTGCAGAGAAACAACGCTGGTCAGGATTTTCATTCTTGCATTTTCTTTTTGAATGCAGCCAAGTTCAAATGTCTAATTATAACATTGCAGAGTTAACGATCAATTTAACAAAGGCTTTAGAGTATCTTTGAAGTCATAACAACAAGCCAAAGGGGGGTTTAAAACGTTAACTGCACAGGGAGCCTAGGTAGAGAGCTTTCTTAGGATTATCTCTCTCCCTTAACAAAGTTGAGTCATTTCAGAATACTTCAGCAACCCCATGGCTCGATCTGGTTGCCACATAGCACAGAGCTCCAGCTAGTGTTTATTTTATAGCTCTGAGCAGCACCGATCATTACCCTATTAATTCAAGCATGTTTAATTCAATGTCCTTCAACTACTCAGTCATGCCTATTTGTAACTCTTAAGCAACTCCAGAAAGGTACAGCTTGTCACCACATTTATACCTAACAGGCACTAATCGCCGAGGTTAGATATACAATGTAAGTAGGGTATATATAAGGACAGTTAGAAGTGAGATTCACTGAAACATATGATATGCAGCCTCTGCTGCTTTGGCTTGAGGCACACTTTTCTCCACTTACTGCACAGGCTGAGTTTGCCTTCAGATGTACATAACTCCTGCTGATGTCAGTGTGCTATAAATACACATCAGAGGACACACTCTGACCTGTTTACTTTTTAATCTGACATATGTAGCCACTCATATTTTGTATATATTAAGCACCACTGCCACGCTGAATCAGCACATGCAGAAATAACAATAAGGGCATGCTCAGCCTACAGCAGGATAAAGAGAGCAGCCAGACTCCTCCTTGCTTTCCTGTCACAGCAGCCCTACCAGTCAGCATCACCAGAGAGTTTTACAGGGACTTTTTGTGGCCCCAGCTCAGGTATCAGACAAGGGTGAAGCTGAAAGGCATTAATGTGCCTTAAAGGTTAAGTGAGGAGTTAGGATAACAAAGGAATTACAGATGAGGGGGCAGCCATTCCTGGTCCTCCAAGATAAGCTAAGGGGGGAAAAAAACTCCAAAATCTCAGGCTGCCCACGAGATCCCTACCAACACTTTCCTTTGCACTCTGCAGAAGAACAGGGCTGGACATGTTTCCTGTTTTAAATTACAAGTGGGGAAAATGTCTCTCCTTCTTGCTGTGGACAGTTTGTAGTGCTGGGCACTCCAAGAGGAACGTTTCAGGAGTTTAACCAATCAATGTAACAGCCACCCTGTGGCTTGTGCTGAGGGACAGGCCTGTAATGAAGAACTCACAGGCACATAGCGACTTAAATGTGGGGCTTTGTCAACAAAAAACATTCACACACCTTTTTTCCTTAGTGCTGCAGTTACAGACAATGTATGTTGACATGTAGGATAAGTAAAAGCTGGAAAACTGCATCAGCAAAAATCAATGTTTCCTCTCTAAATCAGGCGGTGCAATCGGATTTCCTTTCAGATCTTCTGAGAGATTGTATCTTTTTGCTTTCTTCATTTAAACACAATTTCCCTAGACCTTATCTACATGGCAATTTCCACTTCATGGTGAGTTTGTTCATTACATTCAGGTAGCCGCCCCCACAGCCCTGCCATAGCAAAGGATTACAGATGCTTGAGACTAAAGATCACTTAAGTTCTGACAAAACGTAAGCAATAAAGAAGGGAAAGCAGTCAGTCTGCATGATGCTAAAAAAGGCTTTCAACGAACCCCTGAGTACATCACTGCTGCAACAAGACCATGGACCTGGCTTCCCATTTTGGGAGGGTTTTCACTTAAACTCCAAATGCTAGTCTTTCCAGAGATGATCATGGCACATATATTCCACAGAAGTAAAGGGATAAGTTTTTTGTTCTATTTCAAAGCAATTTTGCTAGAAGAATCACATGATGAAATGGTATTCAGACATTACATCACAACCATGCCTATCCTTCTTTCAAAGTGCACAACACAGACATTGTACTGCAGTGGCAGTACGGAACTGTGTATATTTAATAAAATACAGCTACATCCAACAAAGGAGAATGAGGTATCAAATCTGTTTGCTTCATCATGCTTTGAAAGCACAAGACTTCATTTAAATATGAAAAACAAGCAAGCTCATTAGCTCTTCTGAGACGGTTTAGGACCCTGAAATCACGGGGTGCATCACAAGGCACAACACTTATGGTAATACAACTACACAACAGCTACAAATAAGCATTACACTCTGATACAAAGTCTTCATTTCACTATGAAGTGCTTCAGCCGTTTAGCAACCCGTATCCTATCTTACAAACTGATGTTAGCACTAGGAGCAAAATTTGCACACCTGGGAAAAAAGCTGGATTCTTTTAAGCATAAGCTGTCAGAGAGATGGTGGTGACAAGACATCTGTTAACTGACACACACATCAGAAAGATTCGCCCATGCTTTCTAGAGATTTTAGAAACTTGTGCTTCATTTCAGAAATACAATTAGGCTTGCATTCATTTCATCTCATTTTCTGCTCTTAGCTGAAACCCCCATGGCTCCATCCATAAATCTGTGCAGGAGAGGGGCATCTGCAAAAAACACACTGAGGCCCCACCTTTGACATCTCAGCCTCACGTTAGATGGCATGCACTCATACTTGAGCTTCAAGCTAAAGCAGCACTCAGGTTCCTGAAAGCTGTGAAGTACAAACAAAAAAACCCCAAACAGGTCACACCAAGAAAGAGCTTTGCCATACTACTGTGAGGTAAAGGCACTGATTTTCTGCCAGGTGCAAGAGCAGGGATAAAAAAAAAGAGAGTATGCCAATTTTTCATAGGCCATAGAATTCTCATTCTATGGCATTAAGTTAATCTGAGACCAACAAAAGTTCAAACCAATGATCCAGACTGTGAACAACTGCAGATGCCAAGGAGCCACTGCAGATGACTGTCTCCCACCTCTTATGGCAACACATCACACCCAGAAGAAGACCAGGTGAATCTTTGGCTCCAAAGATACTCAAGAGAAACCATCTCACAGATTCTGCTTCAAAGGGGTTTTTTTTCAGAAAGAACCACCACAGGGCAACTCAACACCTTACAGTCCCTTCTCACATTTATACAGCTCAGGTCTTGAACACTCAAAAAAGTCAGAGAGATTCTTCATTTTTAGGCATTATGTTTTGTGGTGCAGCACACATTTAAAAGCTGCTACTGCTAACTTGTCACTTTTCGTGCCAATTCATCAAGTAGTTTGTTTCTAGCAGATCATAGCTTAAGTTTTTGGCACAAGAAAGCTCCTTAACCTATTTGTATGACAGCAAAGGTCTCCCTATGCTTAAAATCAACAGTTACGTCTTTCTCTGTCCAAAAGGCACCCTGTTTTGAATAACAATCACTGAGGACCTTACAACTGCAGTGGATGTGACAAGCAACATGACAGTATCTCACAAATACTAGGAGGACAAGCCACAGTACGAGGCTCTTGTAGCTGAAGTCTTTAATATTCCCCTGCAGAAGGTTGCAGTGTACAGGTGCTTGAGACACTATAAACACTATCCAAAGCTGAAATCTCTATCCAAACAGGAATAAGTAGCTAGGTTCAATATCCATACAAAACATTAGGCAATGTCATCATTTCTCTAGAACTTTTCCTTAAATTGTTTGGTTATGTACCTAAATGATGTATTTATTACCAAATGTGTTTTTAAATGCACTTACTAAAAGACATATACATTGCACTACTGTAATTCTTGATTAATCACCAGTTTCTAAAACATGCATACTACTTTTAAAATCCACCTGTTTTGATTCATCTAATGCCATGCACTACAGCAAGACAGAAATAAAACATGTTATTTAAAGCTTTCCATAACAGTGCATTTGTCAACAATACTTGATCAAAGCATTTGCTTTGACTGTGCCATATTTATTTAACTACTACTGCTTATTTTAGCCCATATAAAGAGTTCTGAAGAACATAACCTCAGTAGATGCCAGAAGAATGTAGCTTTTAAACATAACCTTACAGTCAAAGAGCAAAACCAAGCTCTAACAACATAAGCAAGCAAAATTCTCTCATGTACACAAACCTTTCCTATGTGATTTTTTTTTTCTTTTTTGAAAGATTCAGTGGCAAAACTGGGATCTAAGTGTTTTCCCTTATAAATAATTCAGAAGGCAGTAAAAAAACTCATGCATGGTTGTTGCTATTTGGCAAAAGCTATTTGAGTACATTTGAAGTTTTTACTTTAGTTTTTATTACCAGAAAATCAAGCATTTCACATCAGAGTAGGTTTTCCTGGCTTCTGTGTGGCTTGTTTTCTTGAGGTCAAGTTTTTTGAAGAGGGGTTGGTTTGGTTTTTCATATGGTGTTTATCTGTACACCAGAATCACATTCCCACACTTCAAGGTGTTTTCTGACTTTATTACATAACCTATAGGGGTGGTTTGACCCTGGCTGGACACCAGGTGTCCATCAAAGCCACTCTATCACTCCCTCAGTTGGTCAGGGAGAGAAAAATCTAACAGAAGATTCATGGGTTGAGATAAGGACAGAGAGAGATCAATCAAACCAGTTACTGTATTGGGCAAAACAGAGTCCACTTGGGGAAATTAGTTTGATTTATTACCAATCAAATTAGAGCAGGATAATGAGAAACAAAACCAAACCTTGAAACACTTTCCAGTCACCCCTCCCTTCTTCCAAGGCTAAACTCACTCCAAAATTTTCTGCTGCCTCCCTGCCAGAGGGGCTGGGGAAAAAGGAATGGGGGCTATGGTCAATTCATCACACATTGTTTCTGTCCTTTTACACATTTTTTATGTAGAAGGATGAAAACACAGTTCTTTACTCTGAATTGGCAGTAATGCTGCTCCAAAATCAGAGAGTAGCAATAGTTTGGTGAACTCCACAGCTCCACAAAAGGCCACAACCTTACTTCAATTGCACTGAAAAATAGAACCATTAGGTACCAAACCTGGATTTAAGAACCCTTCCCATGTAGGGAATCAACATCTATAGCTCATCTTTTGAATTATAAGTAAAACCTTTGCTAAACTTAACAACAGTGCAGCAGATACTGACATTTAGGGCTTACAAATGCATTTTCAGGTCTGGTCCACATATATTCATGGTACAGCAGGCAGGGAGGATTACAACAAAATGAGCTAAAAATGCTGCTTTTCAACAGACTTCAAGGTTTGTCGTGTTTTACAGGGTTTCCATTGCTAATAATCAGTCTGTCCCTGCCAGCAGAGTTAATTACACAAGATGAACACAGAATTCACAGTGCAGGACTACTGAATGTTTCAAAGATCTGAAAGGTGCTCCAAATGTCAGGTGATGACAATCACACATGAGACTTTCAGGGACAGTTCCCAACCCACAGAGGGAGTCAAGCTGTTTAGGCTCATGAGGGTAACCTCTCCAAACAGCACCTGCATCAAGCCTGCTCTTAGTGCCAATCCAAGCAGTGGCACCACAGGGAGGGAAATTGGAACAAATACAACCCATCATTCTTCAAAGCAAATCCTGAAAGAAAGAGTTTAATGTAGCTTTTCCAGGCCACTCTACTAGCAGTGTCTCTCTCCTTTGGACTCACATTAAAATGAAGTTTTGTACAATTCCACCTCACCCGTAAGTGGTGGTCCAGGAGTCAAAAGCAAGCTCACAAATATTTTTGTTTCTTCTAGACAAAAACAAATCTCCTCAAACCAGACTGCAAAGAGCAAAGGTCTTTGCAAACATAGTAAATGCCTTCAGCTACTTAAAATACAATGTTTATTTTACTTCAAAGATTTTTAGACTAAATTACCTTCTAGCAAAAAAGTGCAAGCAAAATACCTTGGTCTCTTTTTCTTTCCCAACCTCTTAAAACATGCCAGTTGGTCTAGGCCTACATATCACAGGCTAACATAAATAAGTGCATCTTTCATGAAATTTATTCCACAAACAGGAGCTAGACCACTCACTAGACAGATGCAGCAGCTATGTTTTAAACATTCTGGCATCCCTTTTCACCCCTGTTTCCGTTTCCCTGCACCTTCCTTTTGATCGGGCCCCACCCTAGAAGTCAGTCATCTTCCCTGGGGGAGGAAGGATGTACTGGCACAGCTCAGCTCTGCCAGATGTTTTGAGGGAAGTTTCATTCCCCTGCTGCTACTTGTTCAAGAGACAGAGGAGGTACTGCTCCGGGCTAAGCTTCCTGCTCATTGGCTCTAGTTGAGCTTTGCAGCTTCTGAATTAATACCTAAAATAAGAAGCCAATTCAGAAGAAAACAGAAGGAGGGCATATGAGAAGAGATACCCTGTTTATTTGATGGTTTGGACTTCCATCCATTACCAACAGGTAATTTGTGAGGTACAAAATGAGCACAGATCTGGGGAAGTGTCCTTCAGTCAGTGTCCTTCAGTCAGTCCAGCCACCTACTGCTTTTATCCTTCAATACTTAAGTCTCCATATTATGTTTGGGCCCAAACCACAAAGGGGCCCTCATTTACAGCCAACTCCCAGGCACCACAAGGAGCACATGAAATAAGTGCAGCAATCACAGAAGCATGCTCTTGGAAGCTCACAGGAAGCCCAGGATGGAGATGTGTGAATTTTTCTCTTGCTCAAAGGCAGCTTGCCTGCTTTCCTCCAAGGTCTTCTCCAGCTAAGAAAGCATGAAAAAAGTACAGGTACATTCCTAGAAAAGCCTGAGAGCCATAAAGGCTCTACAGGAGAGAGAAGGCAGATTGCAAATTTTAGTAACACTTAGTACATTAACTATTACAGATTTTTCTTTCAAGAACTGACTTTGTCAGGGAGGGTGAGAACCCAGCCGTAGACTCTAATGCTTGTTCTTTGTCTTTGCTGCCATCACATCTTCTCTTTCCATACTTTGGCCTTTCTTTTTTACATCATTAAAGGAGACTGGAGAACTGCTTTTGTTGGAACTGGCCCATGAAATAAAAAGCTATATATTCATCTCAGAGACAAGCTCAAACGTAATCCCACAACTTCCTGCTTTATTATCATTTTCCTGACTTTTGAGGTGAAGACAATGAATCCAGTAGTCTGGCACAGTTTAACATGTGATACAGTTTAAGCAAAATTTCTCTTGGGAAAAGGCTTGTCTGGTGACATTGGCAGAACCAGTGACTGACCCCTAGGGAAGTGGGACAGTCATACACAGATGGGAAATAGCTAGGGAGGGACTACATGGAAGCACTGAGACATTAGACCCTACCTCGTGGCTGAAAACTCAAGTGCGAGGTCCAGATGCTAAAGTCGGAATGTGTTAGCATCACTGTTAGGGAACTGACACTGAGTGACAGATAGACCATATTACATAAAGTTCAATTTCTGGCCGCCCACAATGGCTCCTAATTCAAACAAAGGCCTGATAAGCTACTGACAATAAATAAATCAAAGTAAAAAGCACACTGCTTTGAAACTTTAGCCTTATAGCCGGGAACATTACAGTAAGCTCATTTGTAAAAAAAGAACTGCTTGATTTCGACCTAATACTACTTTACCAAAGCAACTGAAAATTATTGATTTCCTCTGTTATGAATTGAGATGAATAAAAACCTAAGAGATTACAAATAAGAAGCCTTCTTTGTTCTGTCTATCACTTCCGCTATGCTGGTCAGTCAGATGCCATTGTTTTTCCTCCTGGTCCCATGGCACGTGAAAGGTATCTAACTGGGAAAGAAAACAAATGAAGAGATAGAAACAAAAATATTTTCCAGAATTTTTACTGATTGTTTTCAGCCTTATGTCTAGGACTAATAACAAGTAAGAAAACCAGTAGCAGTTCTAAAGAATTCCCCATACTGGTTCAATTTTCATTTTTGTTTTAAAATGTTCACAATACCTTGTGTCCTGGAGCCCTTTAAGATAAGGGTTGGGATTAAAATTTATATACAAGTGATTAGAAGACATTTAAATTTTAAAAAGCTGACAGGCAAGCAAAGTTGTACTGTGCATGAGAGCCTAGATGAACATTCAGGAAGGCAATACAAGCTCCCCCAAGTTTTAATTGACATTGGCTTTCTGTGTGTTTGAATTCTCTATGCCTTGTAGACTGCTTCAGTCAGTAATGATTTTTAAGTTCAAGCTAGGGAAAGAATGACAGAAGACACAGTTACACAATGAAATTTGCAATTCATTAAGACATTATAATATTCAGGAAGTCCCTGTTCGAAGGGGTAATGGATAAACAGAAGTGACACTTCATCCCTCATCCAAGCCACCTGATATTTCTTCCTCCACCTCTTACGCCTTTGCACAAAAGGTTTCACTGACAGCATCATCACCTTGTGCCAACTCTCTAAAGCATAGTTTTGCTAAGTGAAAAAGCTCTAACTCAACATCTCCCTTAAACAGTAGGAAAAATTAAATACCTATTAGCAACTTCATCAATGCCTCAACCAAATTGGGGAGCAAGGAGAAAGAAACAGCTGTTTCAAGGACCAGACAACTCAGGTTACTCAGGTAACTGTCATCAGAAAGATGTTTCTCCTGCTTGCCTCCTTGTTCTCTCCATAGCACCAAGACTATTTGTGATGCTGTCCTGCACTTTTATGCCGTTCTATGATCCAAAAGGCATGGCAGCAGAATCTCCCGCTTCTCACCTGCTATTTTCCAGACATTCACCCTACCAGATGTAAATAGCAATGATTCACACATTTGTGGGAAATCTACAGAAACTACAGAGCTGAGGAGTTGTTACATTTAAAAGACTGCTACCCGACTCTACTTAATAGAGACTTAAAGTGCCAGAGAATATTTTTCTGAGTAATCATTGATTCCCTCTTCCTAACAAAAAGCACTAGCAATGCTGCAGGGAGAAAGTAACCAAAAGAAAACTTTTTACCTTCTATATTTACAAACACTAGTCTCTTCTTTCCAAGTGAAAGCTAGTTACAGACACAAAACCAGAAGAAATCAGCAGTTTAAGTACAGATCACAGAATCATAGAATGGTTTGGGTTGGAACGGATGTTAAAGATCATCTCATTCCAATCTACCTGCGATGGGCAGGAACACCTTCCACTAGACCAGGTTGCTCAGAGCCCCATTCAACCTGGCTTTGAAGACTCCCAAGGATGGGGCATCCACAATTTCTATGGGCAACCCATTTAAGTGCCTCACCACCCTCACAGTAAAGAACTTCTTCCTAATATCCAATCTAAACCTACTCTCCTTCAGTTTGAGGCCATTCCACCATGTCCTGTCACTACATGCTCTTGTAAATAGTCTCTGTCCATCTTTGCTGTAGGCTTCCTTCAAGGCCACAATTAGGTCACCTTGAAGCCTTCTTTTTTCCAGGCTGAACAAAACTAGTTCTCTCAGCTTTTCCTCATAGGGAAGGTGCTCAATCCTTCTGATCATCTTCTTGGACTCGTTCCAACAGATCCATGCCCTTCCTCTGCTGGGGACCCCAAAGCTGGATGCAGCACTGCAGGTGAGCTCTCACCAGCGCAGAGTAGAGGGGCAGTATCCCCTCCCTTGACCTGCTGGCCACACTGCTTTGGATGCAGCCCAGAGCACAGCTGCAAGTGCTCATTACACATCTGTGAAGATATGACTTGGTTTTAAAGACAGAAACACCCCTGCACATAACCTACAAAATAAATGAAGTTGCCTGGGATGTGAAAGCTAACAGTCCCTTGTGTCTGAACACTTAGAAATCAGAGTTTAGATGCTTTCCAAAAGTCAAACCAACTAATGAAACAGGAGATTGTCTTAATCAGAATTTCTCTTAAGTTCTTTACTAGCATTTCAGTACCATGGTTTGTTGACCTTGAGAAAGTAAAGATTGACAGACTGCCTGCTTGTTTTGGGAATTGTTTGACAGAATGGACACATTTTTGTGTGACTTGATGCATGCCTGAGCTTCTCATCTCTGACTCTCATTGGCCATTAACCTGGCATAATCAATTAAGAAGAGAAAAGGAAATTTCACATTATTGCTATACTACTTGAAAGCATTTTTTCTACATCGTAGCATGGAGTTTCCTAGTTCTGTTACCAAAATATAAATATTGGTCTCTGTTCACAAAGTTATTAATTTTAATTACTGCTGCAAACGTCTACTGCTTAAAAGGTCTACAAGATCCCAGATCTATTCCCTCCACCTTACCCACTGTATCACAAATGTATTTGTAAGCACATACCATTGTAAAGTTGACTTCCATAAAGTCAGAACACTACCCCTAATTTTCTTGATTTTTTTTTTCCTTGCAGATGAGATAGCAACTCCCTAAGCCAGCTCAGAATTAGGAGCAAGGGGAGAATTATTTCTTTACATCCTTTTTAACTCTATTTGTTTTAAAAAGGTGCATGACTCATGGTGGTTAAATATTTAACTGTTTTACTAATGAGCTGACTCCTAACATGCAAGTATGAAAACACGTGTCATTGCTCCTGCAAAATCCCACTCATATCCAAGGAGCTTTTTAAAATTTTTATATCCATATATATTAATATATATAGAAACACACATGCTAGAAATCTGTAAGGTAAATTGCTGTTTTGAGACTATTCTACACACATATTTAGTATTCTGTGTAGACATATGTTGGGGGGAGTAGGGTTTGGTTATGTGGGTTTTGGTTTTTTTTATCAAAACAATTGCAGTGATTCAACCCCAAATGTGCCTGTTATTGTCTTAATAATAACAATGACATAATAGTACAATTATACCCTGTGGGACTGGGCTACACTGACATGTGCAACCACGTGCCCACCATCACTTCAAAGACGGAAAGAGATTGAAGATACTACCCCACCCTGCTGCTCATTCCTGCACTTCTCATCTTGGAGATTACCACCCACAAAGCCGAACAACGGTAACCTGTTGTGGAAGTGCTCTTTGCCCTCTTTGTTACAACCACATTAAGTTTAACCCTCTTTGGTGGCAAAAACATGAAGGGTTTCTGGAGCAGCTGGGCACTGCAGCAGGCTGTGAAAGTGAACACAGTACAGTCCAACTCTGGGCACTGGTACATCCCATGGAGGGGCTGCAGCAAAGAGCTCACAGATGAGTGATTCTTAAGCTCTTCCAGAGAGACATGCTTCTGCATGTTCTACACCCTGCCTGTTCTAGCTGGGTTTGAACTAAATAGCTTTTGTTTGTAGAGATGGCCTAGCTGCCAACTCGGGTTCAATAACCAGCCCTGGATTATGGTAGGCAGGCCTAGACCTGTAGGATAAATTTAATCTCAGCCAAGCTGGCCTCAATCAGCAGTCAAGCTGTCCTGCAGCAAAACAGATGAAAAGTAAACATAAAATGCTACTTAATTAATTATTCAGTCAAATCAATACATGAGAGACACAAACTTCAGTGTGTAAAATCAGGGCCAAAATCTCAGCTTTTGTGGGGCAAAAAAAAAATCCCAACCCAAACCCTTCACAGTTCTAAGTTAAGAAATTAGATGAGAAGTTAAATACATTTTCTTTTTCAGTGTTGTGACTGCTGAGGCCCATCACAGAACCAGAATGCTTGGAGCAGGCCAAAGCTGGGACTTCTGGAAGTCGTGTTTTCTCTGCCTCAGTGCCTGGCTGTGCAAGAGCCCACTCAGAACTTCCTTCCCCTCACCTCTTCAACCACTTTGGCTTTTAAGGCTGCAAGGTCTGTGAGGCTAGGAGCTACCTTTTAGAGCACGTGGCTCCCCACTCTGCTAGGTGTACTTGATCTTACAGGCAGGGCCTTTAGAATGGGCTGTAATGGAAACAACAATAATGTCCTTTCTCAAAAAAATAACACACGAGTCTGCTTGTAAATTGTGTTGCAGATAAAGTTTCCATCACACTTTTAACTATCAAAAGCTAACAAATCTTACTCTACAGTTCCACAAACAGTTTAAGCCAGCACTGTTGCCAAAAGAAGCAATCTCATCTGGCCAAAGAAAAGGTTAATTTGAACCCATCTGGGTTCTCCAAGGCAATTGACAACATAGCTGCATAAATGCTTGTGTTGGCAGAAGGAATGGAGCAGCAGGATCATTTCTTCAGGTGGCAGTGCCAGTTTATGTAGGCTGAAACCCTCTCTTGAAAGTACAGCCTGGGTTCTCTGAAGGATTTATCTCACAACTTAAGAGTGGAAAAGCTACGGATCACCCAATTTTACACATAAAACTGCTAATATTCACCTCCCAAGAATGCTGCGAGGTTAAGCACTTTCGTGTTTGGAAGGCATTACAGAACTAAGATTAGTAAATATTTAATTTTCTCTCCTCCCCTTCCCCCAGCTTTGGCCACTAAGTATAACTCATTCTGAGCTCCATATACTAAATCAATGACTTGGAGCAGCTCCTAGAAGGTAGCTGTCAAGCTCCCTGCCTGTGGGCCAGATGGAGGTCAGTCATCATACGCACGCAATCCGATTTAGAACTGTTCTGCAATACTGCAGCCAAAACAGCATCTAAATGCATTGCACCCACCCGTGCTGCAGGGAACCATGGAATAGACAAATTACCTCTACAGCAGACATCCTTTCTCACCTTGATCTGGGGAACAGCTGCAGAGGAATAAAGGATGAGTAAATCAACTCCTTTTGCATGCGTTCCACGTGTAAACGCATCCTGTCAAGCTGACAGAAACAACAACAAAAAGGAGTGTTTCTGAAATGTACCTTAATAAGGATGTTAACAACATGCTGGAGGAAAAAAGAGGTCAGCCTCAGTGTCATTAGCATAAAGGAAACCATCAAAGTGAAGCAGCACATAGCTTGCTTTCACAGACTGGGTGTGAAAACAGGCATTTTGGTTATTTTGTTAGTACTTCAAAGTCCGGCTGTTTCTGAGAGCTAATAACAGCTCTTGGTTCCCCATCACCTTAAAAATATGGTCATGGTCAATGGGGTAGGTGGAAATATCTGATGTAAATGATGCACTAAGGTACAGGTCCCTGAAATCAGTGATCAACAGGGATAGCTGAGCAGTGCAGAGGTTTTAGGACATTTATCCTAATATTTCGTCCCTAGAGGCAACTCAGAAGCCTACAGAACTTGCTCTGCTGCAGAGTCTCTGACTGCTGTGGCTACCAGGGCACATGGGCACCCATCCTTGTTTGCTCCCAAGGCACAGGACATGCCACGAACACGGAAGAGAAAATGCAGTACGTGGCAGCTCTCTGGGCTATCAAGACTTCTCCAGCAGCTCAGTTCAAACAGCATGTTCTGAGCTCCACAATTAAACTAATTTATTTTATAAGCTAAGATAAAGTGTAAATGCCCATGCTAAGTACTACTAGCCACTGAATCAACAGCTCTAATAAATTTTCACAAGGCCTTTCTGATTACTGAGATAAAGTAGAATTGGGCCCCACAGTACAACAGGAGCAATCCTAGAAACTCTTTGTGCAAGACAAGTTTAACACAACTCACGCTTCAGTCATGATGACATTTTTTATATTACCAAAATAAAAGTAAATTAGATAAAAATACATTTAAAACATTAAATGTGAGATAAATACAGTTTGCAGTTACATAAATCAAACTCATACTTCCTAGGTTACCCCTAAGTACAAGCAGACTCTGTTGAAGAAATCTTTCCCATTACATCCTGATCCTGTTAATATTTATGCACACAGGAAGCTCCACTGAAGTCATGATGACGACTCATACACACAAAGTTAAACACACTGCACAACTGCAAGTCTCATGCCATAAAAACTTCACTTATAAATGTAGAACGTAATTTAGTTGCCTCTGCCCATATACATTTAAAAGGAAAAACAACCACCATACAGTCCAGCCTTTTTCCCCCCCTCGTCTAAAGCCATGGAGTAAACTCTCAATAGGGCAGAACTGCCAGAGGCTCTACTCAATACAAATGAAATCCAGCTAGAAGTATTTTGTTTTCAAATCATTGCTGAAAAAAGAAATGTTTTATATAAAAATATATTTGCAAAGAAGCATATATATAGACACCTATGAAGAAAGAAGACTATTCTCCCTATGCTGTTTTTCTCTATCTGAGCACCAAGTCAGATATTTGTCACTTTTTTCACGGCCTAGCAAATTTCTAGCAGGATATTCATTTACTCATTCCCCTTCCAAGAGCAGTTAGCACTCAGTGCTGAGATGCACTTTCCTCCTGTCACACACAGGAGTCAAGAAACAAAATAACGAAGCTTTTTAGAAAACAAACTCAAAGAATTTAGTTTAGAAACTGCCAAGGAAAAGAAAGGCACCAAGAAATCAAATTGATTTTGGGTTTTTAGCCAGTTAATTGAACCCATTTAACACAACATCGCAAAATAAAGTTGTTAATGCATTCAATTTAAGTTATTTTCTCCCTACTAACTCCTGGAACCTCCAGACTTCTAAGGAACTGGCACTCAGTGCTTTTCTGCACTACAATTACACCACACCTGCAGAGTTTATTCCAGTTTTGCCTACCAAGGGCCACTTAAAGCCATTCAAGGAGCCACCAGCTAGTGACAGCTGGCAAATTCAAACCTGTCTCAGTAGTCTATCATATGTAATCAATTGCAAATAGAACTTCAACAGACTCATCCCATTATTTCCTAGCTAATTCCCCCTGGGAAAACAAGCCAGCAAGCTTCCACTTTGAACCATGAAACTAGTTTTGCCCCTGTCTCTCCTCCCAGCTTCTCCCTTTCCCCTCCCCTCTGCCTCAGTTTGCTGCAGCGTTTCAGTTTTTCGGCTTGATATCCGTTATGTTATGTCAGCTGTTACATTACGCTTAAAACAATAGACTCCAGCTGGCTGAGGTCAGATGTGAAAACAAGGACCTAACAAAGCCAGAGACCCTCCAGTTATACTGAAATTGAGATACACACTGAATGTAGCACTTAATGACAAACTACTTTCCAGACATTTGGGCAAAGCATAAAGGAAACACCTGTCGCTGCAAACATTACACACTAATCCAGATAAACTCTAAATTTAAAAATCTTTCTTTTCACTGCTTGGCTATACCGTGCACCAGTATTCCACAGTTTTAAATTCTTTTTCCAAGATGGAATTTGTATTACTCCGCTTGTTTACTAAAATAATAAATAACTAGAAATACGTATCATTTCAAAGAAAATACGTATACTATGTTTCTTTTGGAGTTTACCAAGCAAATGTTTCAAGTCTGACATGGATTTACACCCCAGAAAAGTTGAGTCAAACTTTAACCCTTAAGTAGGAAGCTTGACGAAAGTGAGTAATAAATACAACTGTGACTGAAACATGCCTTTTTCAGTGATGGCATTTTCTTAGCTGCACCTTTGAACAAAATTTATTAGAATGTACCTATTCTTAAAAATAAAGAAACAAACCACTGGTCTGCTGTATGACTTATGAGAGCAAACACGAGCTCTTGAGAACAGGTGAAAAACTAATAACTCCAGAGAACATATCCCCTACTTATCAAAACCCTACAAACAATTTAAAAGCAATGTTTCCTGAAAACTTTCACATTACTGCATTTCTCATATACGACAATCTGGGATGCTTGCTCTGTGCCAAAGGATAACGTGGCACCCTGCTCATTTCTGTCTCCGGCAAAGACCCCCGCGCTGCCAGGGAGGGAGATCACCATGTCAGATCATGTGGGCCACCAAGCAGCCAGCAGACGGCACCAATCCATCGCCAATAGCTTGTGCTGGCCCACAATCTGTCACCAGCCCCACCCTGAGCTCCAGGAAGGTTGCTCTTCCCAGAGCCTGTCTTAGTCTTCAGAGTCTGAGTCCCAACAAATGCCTGGTACTTCTCATCCCAATGGGGATAAATGTTGAATTCTGATTCCTTCATGCACAGTGATGTAGTTGCAGACTTTATTTTAAATGACAGTGTTCTGTTATGCCACCACACAACTCCAGGTACAGAAATCCCAGGAAAAGGATTTTTCTTTTCCAAGTTCTTAGGAAAGGCAGAAACAGAAGTAATCAATTTTCTACATCCAAGCCACTCCATTGCAGCAGACTAAAACAAGAATTCAAACCCACGGTGTTTGGACCTTCTAGATTAAATGTATGGGATACATGTAAAAAGAGGTGTGGGATTTTTCCATAAAAATTGCTGCTTATTCTTGTCACATACATCTAAAGGTCATTCTTGGTGGTAACTTTAGAGAAATTTAGACAAATAAACTTTTTATTTTATCCCAGCTGAATAGGAAACAACTAACAATACCAAGAGCATACCTGGCAGGGCATAACACATTGGAAGTCTTTCCATGTATTAACGAGTCTAAAAACTTTTTCCTTTCTCCTCCATGCAAACACTTGCCCAATTCATTTCACCGAAAGCTTTAATTGTTCTCTTTCTTTTTTTCTAGAAGCCATCCACATGATGAGCAATAAAGTAGACCAAACAGCATGAATTTTGTGGCTACCACCATGAAGTTGCCAGAGTTTGCTCTGGCACCAATGTTTACACGGCCCTTTTCTCTCATCTCTCTCTCCACAAATTATCGTTGCTAATTACTCGTATAAAATTCCCCAAGCCCATGTGAAAAAACATTTCTTTATTAAGAGTTCACTTCTTCCAAAATGTATTTTTATCTAGTTCAGGACACCGTCCAAGGTCAGAACCAGCCACCCAGGAGAGCACAGCGCGGTGTAATGCTGCCCTCTGCAGATTTTAAGGGGAAGCTCCAGCGCCCTTCTACATGTGTTTGATTTTTAGCACAAGTCGAAACAAAACCAGCTCATCTCTCCCTTACTGGTCTTAGCATGCTTTCATTCCATATCACCTCTTCATTCCTCCCTTGCATTCCTCCTTAACTCAGATTTCATCTACACCAAACCAGAGCAAGAGGCTTGTCTTTAATTTTTTTTTTTTTTTGTAATAAAAAAGCAACTATTTCATGAATTTGGTTCAGCTGTCCCTAACAGACAGCCTTATTTCCACTTTAGAAGCATCTGATTTGGCTCCCTTTGACCTGCTCAGAATGGACATAAAGCAGAATTTAAGCATGTTCATGCAACCTTCTGAACCAAATGAATTAAATCCTTTTAACATCACATTTACATTAAACACATAACTCTCCTCTGCAGGCCAGGGGAGTTGACAAGGGATTGCTTTGAGAACAGCTGGAACAAGTTAAGATCTTACTACCAGCAACATTTCAAACCAAGGCAGCTGATTTTGCAGTGAGGCGGATTAGAAGCACTCACGTTATCTGCCAGCACAGCTCAGCCATAAACATCACAATCAGGGGCTGAAGTGCAGCCAGAAACACCTGGGTACAGATTCAGGGCAAGATCCCTGTTCCAGCTGCTCCTTATACTGTTACTGATTTTAATTTCTAATCATGTTTTCTGAGCCTTCAAATCACTCACAGCTGGCCTTGTTCCTACAAACTAAAATGTAAAGAAGCCAGCTTTGACTGAAAGCTGGGATTCTCCACTTCAGCTGTCAGTGGAGTGACAGAAAGGAAAGGCTGCAGTGAGTGACTCCCTGGACAGGTCTTTCTGCAGGTCCAACAAAGGAAAAGCATTAAAGACCATAAATCCACTAGACACATCTTCTACACCAGCTGGCCTCACTTTGGGTCAGACCAGGGGACATTGCTGAGATTACAAAGACAAATTTTTCTCTTTCTCAGCTACAGTTGTTCAGAGTCTGTAGACTAGATCAGTCTGTAGAGCTATCACCAGGCATCCTTTACAGATATTAAATCCATTTAATTTTCCAAAAGGATGAAAAATGCACCAATGCAGATTGTGAGTCTGTATTCTGGCCTTCTTAAGCAAGGAAGATAATCAGGACAGAAAAATGCTGGAACTCCTTTGAACTGTGCATTCTCTGTGCTTCAGAAGCAAAAGCTGTAGGTATTTTCCTTTTTCTTTCTCACAAGACCCACAGAACACTCCAGCAAACAAAAACCAAGGTTTCTACTCAGAACAAAACATTATATTTAAAAAAAAGCAATATAAACTACATTTCCTATGGGCCTGGACTCTGTGCCAGTTTCTCATAATTGTATGAATAATTTCAATGCTAATAAAGTAAATGCTAATAAACCAAAACCGTTGCCTTTTTATCTCCATTTGTATCTTTTAAAGTTTAAATATTGTTTAATCTCTTCAGTAAGAAGTATGCTAAAGTAGAAAATGAACTCAAAACAAAGCTGGAAAGAGCTTATACCTTCATTATAAAAATACAGCCTTTTTTTTTTTCTTTTTATTTGGTTGGAATCAATATTGAAATGAGATTCCTACCAGAAAATAGCTTTTTCAGGCACACTAAATATCCCTTGGTTCAGCAGAATATTTAATCCTCTTGGATCAGGCACTTGGATTTTCTTAGATCATGCTGAGATAACAGCATTCTGCTGTGTTCTGGCACCATAAAACCCTTGCTTATGAAAATAAAAGAAAAATATGGCCTCTCTGGGAACATACATCTCTGCACTACTTTTTTCCATAGTTTAGACATTGTAGTCTCAAAATCAATTTTTACACAGATATACCACATTCTCTTTATGAGTCATGGCAAAAGCTCTCCCGCACCACTATTTTACACGGGCCAAGTGTACACAGGACTCTTCAAAATGATGATGCCTTCACAGTCTTGGCTCAGACTCCAGCTCACGCTGGGCAAGTGCCAACGACTAACTGGAGTCAAACCCCTCCGACAGCACCATCTAGTGAAAAAAAGAGAAAATAAACACATGCAAATTTAAACAGTTTTCACTGCATTCTGGAAACGAACAAAAGGCCAATTCTCTCCTAATCTCCCATTACAACTGCATTTAGGTATAGCTTTCATCAAGGCTCTTTGCCTTGTGAAGTGTGGTGACAAGTAGAGAAAGATTCAGCAGCTAATTGTAAGCTTTTTGTCTAAATCTGGAACACCACTTGGAACACATATAAACTTGCCCTTGTTTATTTTTCCAATGTTAAGCTTGCGTTTTTCTTGCTTTTATGAGAAATAGAAGTGGTTTTTAATGCTTTAAAATTATTGATAGCATAACATCATCTGTTTTGTGCTGTGGGAGGTGGTATTTTAAGACAAGCAGCTCCAGAATAAAATCAAAATAATATATACATATAATATCAACAACTTTTTTAGCTTTTATTTTCATATTATTGTAATATCTTGTAGGACTATATTAGTGAAGCATGAAATTCTTTTTCATGAGAACGAAGCTGAATGTGCCCTATCTGTAACTTCAATGTGACTAGGCTCGCTGCTTTCAAAAAGACTACCTGCTGAAATTATGTAGGTGCTCAGACCTTTTACAGGGTCAGAACCAAATACTTTGGCTATTTGGAGGAAATAAAGCAGTATAGCTATTAATTGTGAGTGCTTTAAATGGTCTTGTTTAATTAGTTTTCCAGTCAGGAGGAACAGATTCATTTCTTTTCCCAATACGTATCTTCAATGCCATGCAACTCAGGTTTCATGGGATTACTTGAGGTCTCTAAGCACAGACTCTAAATGGCCAAAGTTTCTCCATTTTCACTGCCCAGTTAAGCCCAAGATGAAGCCATCTTCAGGATTCCCATACTCCTGGCAGGTTGCTGGTACACTGCTGCTCCTTTGACCTCTCTCTCACTTAGTGTTAATTTGTTCATCAAGTTGCTTGCCCTCCTTTGCTCACTGACAATGACAATGTTACCCACTTGAATTGTCTGGCTCCAAATAAAAATCATATTGTCATTATTATCATTTAATTATTGTCAAATAATTAAAAATCCTTCTATAGACACAAAAAAGACATTAACTCCTGCCACAGAGCAGTAGAAAGAGTGCTCTCCTAAGCTTTCATTCCTCCTTACAGCACCACTTGGTTTGGAAACTTGCACTCTGTCTTTTCCTGTTTTGTGTCTTAATCCCTACATGCTGTTACACTTTATTTTACTTCCTTCCATTTGCAGTCTCCTTCAACCAGCCCTCTGTGATTAAATCCCCTCTAAGAATTCAGTTACATCTATTTCCAACAACTTGTAATGCTATCCTAAAGTCAAAGAAAAATCTCTTAAGGAATAAGAAACAATAGAAAATTTCACTAGGTAGATGCCAGCAGGAATGAGAGTCTGACATTTGTATTTGTGTTTCAAGATGCCACAACTCCTTGGAACACAACTCCCACTGAAACTGCACAGAGCAGAGAGCACATTGGCCCATCTACTGCTTTGGACTGATGGCTCCCCATAATACCCACAGGTTTCATCAAAGTTACCACAGTTAATCCTTTAAGAAAACAGTATCAGACTGTGCCAATACCAAACAAACAGACAACTGCTTATTTCCCATAAAAACCATGACAGCAGCACTTCAATTTTAGGAATTAACCACAGTTTTTTTCACTATGTAGAACAAGAACACTGATACACCATTCACTGATTCTCTCACTACTTAGGGAGCAAGATAAAACAGAACAGTAGAAATACACAATCCATTACACACTGTGTGTAATCCTGAATGCTTTGCATGCACCTTACACTGCCTGTATTACCCAGATACAGACAACACACGCTGCACACAGGATGAACAAACAAAAACAAGCTCCATGGTTTCACAGGGTGGGGACAGGGAATGAAACCTTACTAGTTATGTTGCCACTAGAAGTTGTTTCACCAAGACAACACACATGTAAAATATTATGATATATTGCAAAAATGAGTGAGACATTACCAGAAGTTAAATTCATCACAGACACTGGCAGAAGTTACGGATTAAAAACCCTACTAGTTATGGAGTGAAGAACCCAAAACAACTTAAATACGTACAAAAAGGAACTCCAAACCAAAAAAAAAAAAAAAAAAAAAAGGTACTAAATGCAGATATCAATGTATGGATCCTCTTAGCTGGCACTAACTCTTATGTAACTCTTACGTTACACCTAAGAGTTCAAACAGCTTACAAGTTAGTTAAAAATAATATACCAGGAATGAAGGCACTTCATATAGAAATAGTGTGACTGACACTAAATTTAACATGCTATATTCTTATTCTTACAGCATTCATATTAGGTATAGAACCTCAGCAAAATTAATAGATAAATAGAAAAAAATTATTATAACTGATGGGGGTCTTCAGTGAGCTTTTTCATGTTAATAGCAGTAATATACATAATAATATTACTGGAGCATTGCTACAATACCTGTTTTGAACAAATATTTAAAATTCCTAGCTATCATTTTCTCAGTAGAGTGCCAGTGTTTCCACAAGTTAAATAATGGTATTTACAAATACAAAGAAATCAATGATTTAGCAGGGGATAATCCCACTAGCAAGGTACAACAAATTAATAAAATTTTGCACGTTTAAAATCGTGCCTCTCCAACCTCAAAACTAAGGCTCTCCAATGAAACTGGAGCTGGCAGGACAATAACACTCCTGAAGCATTTGTTGATACAATTATGTTGCAGCACTGGTGTACTATAAACATGGTGACTGCATTTTCTCTGCTGAAGGGAAAGAGTGTAAGACAGGTAGAGCAAGTTATCTTGAAGTCAATGAACATACAGGAGTTCTCCACTTTTGAAACAAAGGTGGATATGACATCAACTAAATGAAAGGACTTCCACTTACTTTATTCCCCTGCTATGGCCAGGTGTCTGGTCCTCAGCATGGCTGAAAAAAGGATTAACCCAAGCAATAGGAGGGATTCAAGTTTAATTAGAATAGCTGTTATGTACTGGACACACCACAGATGTCCTCAGTATAAGGCCACAGAGGGGACCACTTCATTTTTGGGCTACCATGACTTTTGGCATTTCTGTGGCTTTAGAGACTCATGAGAGGAAAGCAGAAAAGTCTGTTGTCGATGAAATCATAAGGAACATTCTGCTTGATATGGTGTTAGCTCAGGAGATCAGAATTTGCACATTAAGAACAAACACACATCAATCATATTCATGTCCACATACATACCATCCAAAATAACGTCCCTGTAGCAAGAGCTGCATACTGCTCAATTGTAGAAAGCACGCTGAAGATAAGGCATATCAGCACAATAAGGAAGCTGTAAATAAAAAGAAATCAAAAAATGAAAATAATGTAATGCAGTGTAAAAAGAACCTATAGGGAGAACAGATAATTATGCCATCACAAATCGTCTGTTTACACTGAAATGTCATTGGTTTTGGATTATCCCAAAACACAGCTGGTAACTTTTGCATGATCCTGCTTCCTGTTGCATAGTTTATTTCTCTTCAGACACTAAGGTTTTGGGTTGGATATTATCAAGTGAAACCACATGGTAACACTAGCTTTAGCCTACCTCTAAGACTTGCTGTTTCCGGGCCCCTCATGAAAACATCATTCCTTGCTTTTTCCCATTGTAAGGATTACTATGGTTGAATCACCACACAATCCCCAAACATATTTCAGATATATGCCTTTTTGCTGTTCCAAAGTCCAATAAACTGAAAAAAAAAAAAAATCACAGCTAAGCCAAAGTTTAACAGGCTC
Organism: Corvus moneduloides; assembly: GCF_009650955.1. Lineage (NCBI taxonomy): Eukaryota > Metazoa > Chordata > Aves > Passeriformes > Corvidae > Corvus > Corvus moneduloides. The sequence goes on along the minus strand of NC_045481.1, from coordinate 48,010,335 downwards.
TGCCTATACTGTCTTTTGTAACTGCTTCCTAAAAGGGCCCAAATAAATGAACTTTGACATTTGGCATTTGAAACACAACCTAGGTCTGATTCCACCTAGTTCCAAACCTGTGCTGTGGGCAGAGTCACCTACCACTAAACCAAGTTACTCAGAGCCCCATCCAAACTGGCCTTGAACACTGCCAGGGATGGGACATCCACAGCTTCTATGGGCAACCTGTGCAGTGCCTCACCATACTCACAAGAATCTTTTTCCTAATATCTAATATCCTAATATCTCTTTCAGTATGAAGCCATCCCCCTTGTCCTGTCACTACATGCCATGTCCCTCTCCCATCTTTCTTGTGGGCTTCCTTCAGGCACCGGAAGGCCACAATTAGGTCACCCCAAAGCCTTCTCTTTTCTAGGCTGAACAATGCAAATTCTCTTAGACTTTCCTCATAGGGGAGATGCTCCATCCCTCTGATCATCTCAGTGCCCCTCCTCTGGACTCACTCCAGCAGGTCCATGTCCTTCCTGTGCTGGGACCCCAGAGCTGGATGCAGCACTGCAGGTGGGGTCTCACCAGAGCAGCATCCCCTCCACAGCCTGCTGCCCATGGTGCTTTTGATGCAGCCCAGGATGCCATTGGCTTTTGGGGCTGCAAACACACACTTGTCTTTAGGGAGGGGGTCCTGGTTCCCAGTACAAGATCTGGGACAGCCACCAGGGAGTTGCAGGAAACAGCCCAACTGTCTGTAACCTCCCAGAAATCCTCTTTCCCCATCTCGGGAGCAAGGCTGCCCAGCCCTGCAGCCTCTGCCTTCAAACCTCTTCCCTGAGCAGCTTCAGCTGCGCCCACCACCCACAGGACTGCTGCTTCCCCTAAAGGAACATAATCCATTTGGGAAGAAAATAATTTAAGATCCAAACTGGATGCTATCGACTACACACTAGGCATAGGCAGCTTCCAGTTCCCAAAGAACTGCATGTTTCTTTTAAAAACATGACATCAGCAATCAACAAGACTGAAAACATCCACTTGTTAAACACAAAGTTAGTTGCTAGGGCTGTTTCTGTTTCAACAATTCTGTTGAGACAAGCAAAACCAATCCTTTGCACTCAGCTGAAACTTGCTTCAAAATCCAGTAACTAAATCACCCACCCTGGTAGAGATCTCTAAAACAGTCAACCATTTTTTTAACTCAAAAAAACCCACAACAAAAAAGAATTGAGGTAATGAATAACACTGAACTCAAGAGAAGTATTAAACCAGAACATCAGATTGGCATAACTCAGCTGAGGTTGTGCAAATGAAGGTAGAGGCTCTGGATAAGTGAGCACTTATTTGGGTCAATCTTTTGAAAGACCAAGTACTCAAGAAAAGAAAACTGAGTTAAGGTTGACATGTGCTACACTGCTCAATGATTGCTTTGAGATACAGTCTGTGCAGGTCCAAAGCACACATAGAAACATGATGCCAGAATCGCAGAACCATTAAGGTTGGAAAAGACCTCTCAGATCAAATCTGACCTTTGAGATTGTACTACCAAATAGTGGAGAAAAAGTTTGTAGGTAATCAGGCACAAAAATCAAATACATAATGAAATTAAGTTAATAGGATAGAGATTATCATGTATCAATAAAAGAATCCATATAAAAATATACTTTTACCTAAGCAAAATATAAGTATGTGGGTGTTTGATTAATCTCTAAAGTCTTCTCATTTTACCCTGTATCTCTACATTTGACATTCTTAAGCACAAGTAAGCTGTGCAGACAGGGCAGAGAACACAAAAGTGAGTCAGTCACTTGAAACATAACATAAATGTTCCTTAAGTGTCCAGCCCTTCTGTCTGCAATATTCTCACAATTGCGTAAGAAAAATACACATGACAATGTGAACATAAATGGGTTCAGTTGCACAGAGATAGCTGAGGCTCTCTGGATACAAAGTCCAACATACACAGAATTACCAGTTCAAAGCAAACGATGAGTTGCAAGGGATGAGCAGTACCAATTCATATTTACTAGATCCCTTGATAGTAGTAGACATGTTAGAAAGTTTAACTCAGCCAACACATGAAACCACAAGAGGGCAACAAAGCAAAGACTATTCCATTTCTGTCCTTTTCCTAAACTAACACAAAGTTGAAAAGTGACAAAAAGATAAACTTAAGGTCAATCATTTGCCAAATCTCTTTGCTTTTTCCTATTGGGGAAATTGATGGCTGACATAAGAACTGCATCAAGTGCCATTCACCCCACTACCTACTTTTACTGGTTTTCATGTACATGGACCCATTCCAGTCTTACCAATTAATTTTTTTTTCACCCCCAGAAAAGCTCTTTAATTCACTGCTGTGCTCTTTACAGGCTGATGCATGAGACACCTTCATAACCACAAATACACACTATGCCAATCAAAATAAAGATGTTTGGTCAGATGCTGCTGCTTCTTGTGTGTTTCTTTGGCATGAGAGAGATGACACGCACAAGGTGCCAGTGCCAGCACCACAGCTGAGCTACTCACCCTGTTACACTGGCATTGCTATTTTGCTTAGATCAATTGCACATAAGGAACAGAAGGTGCAAAATTAAGACATTAAACAAAAATACATTATGTCCTCCTCTGCCATAAGCCTACTGTTTGCTGCCTTCCAACACTCAGCTCTTAGCCTGTTTTTGTTTTGGTATTAGTGGCTCCCTCCTCCACCTCTGAAGTATAAGAAGGGAGTTAGGCACCAGTAAAATAGAGAACAGGAAGTTTGGCACTTTTTTTTTTCTTTCTCTTTTTTGACAGTTATCTCCTCTTTCTTCAGCCAGAAGTGGAACACAGATCCTCAGCTACTGCCTAGGCAGCAGACAAGTCCACAGGAGTTAGTTACGAACAACAGTTGCAGGGACAGACTCTGCCTCAAACTTGAATTTGCTCATGCCAAAATCATCCTGGGACAACTCAACTGGCCAGCCTCAGAAAAGCAAACAATTCAATTTTCACAAAATAACCTTATGACTCTTAATATCACTTTACTGTGATTGCTATTACTACATTTTCCAAAAAAAATTGCTTGTCTTGATACAGATGCTAAGCATGTAAACTCTTCATCCAGCCAGCAAGTATCAGGCAAACTAATGGGCAACTGACTCCACTCCAGTATAGTACATTTTTCCTCTAAAGGAGCCACAGTCAGTAGAACACTGGAATCTGCTGAACTCTAGCAGTCAGACAAGGCTTCATCTCCTGGAAACCAGTCTTATCTCCTGAAACCCACTTCTTGTTTACCCTCTATGCACAAATGTGACCATCTTCAAGAAAGGAAGCAGAGTGATGAGTTCAGGCTCTCATCAGCTCTGATCTCACTCTGTTACTGTGGGGCCAAGCAAGCATTAGAGATGAGAAGATAGCCTGTGAAGTTTTTCAAATTGTCTCTCCCAGCTTACAAAGTAGCATCTGCTTGCATATAGATAAGTCACAGATACTGCATCAGAAGAAGCATTAAAAAATAGCTTTGTGGTTAAGTCACATCTAACAGTGCTATGCTTTTTTGACACCAAGAATTTTGCAAGTGGCTGATCATCTCTGTACTTGTTGACGTGAAACCACACCACCACTGTCAAAGCAGCGGGGACATTACAAAGCAGCAGATGTTTTCTGTCATGGACTCAGTTTTTGGTAGACTAGTCCAAGGAAACCTGTGTCCTCTCAGACAGCACTATTCTACTCGAAGCCAGTTTCTCTGGTTGTCTTTGCAACTCAGTTTTCCCAGGCACAGCATACCTGGTGGAGCCAGACCCAGAAGTGGAGCTCTTGGCGTGCATGAAACAACACCAGCGTGCAGCACTCCAGTCACACTTTGAGCTCACGCACATTCCAAGCCTGTAAATAGATTTGGGATGTGTGTCTGTGCTACAGTACCCTCTAGTAAGAACAGCATGAGCACAGACACAGGTGTATAGAGGGTTACACGAGGCAGTGTCTGCACAGGTGCGTGTATGTGGGCAAACATTTAATAAATAATAGATTTTGTCTAGCTTCATTGTGTCAGTCAGACAATTCATGCAATCTTTTGTCTCAAACAGGTTTGAGAAGCCAGAGCACTTCCACAAAAGAATCATTCAGCAGACAAGGGAACACGGCCAGCCAACATATGTGGTGTATTCAGCAACAGATAGGAAATATATTAAGAGCTAAAGGTAGATTTAATATTCTCTGACTGTTCTAGGATATATTTTGACTTACGGAACAGACCTACGGCTTTTTCCCTGACCTCAGTGGCAGCTGCAGGAATTTGACATATTATAGGTAGCTATCAGTACTCTGCAGCCTTCAGCCTTAAGCTGATGAGTTTTTTCTATATTTAACTATGATTTTTGAACATTAGCATGTCTTTTTTGTGGGTTGAAACAATGTGTAGAATGATCAAAGGAACAATAAACCACTTACTGAGAGATAACCATGCTCATTTAGTGAATGTCACAGGTAGGAGAACTGATAAAGGTTTATAAAATATGTCCAGTGATATGACCAGGAACATTTTTAAAAAGGTGCATGAGACACGCTGGAAGTACTTACCAGATTAATACAGTCTCATGCACATGCAGCTGTTATCATCAAAAACAGCACTAAAATGTGGGTAGATTTCATTCCTTCTTGCAGTGTTTCTTACACCCTCCCAGTGGGAATCTTTCCATAAACCAGGAAAAGTTTGTCATTAGGCTATAAACTGAGCTGAAACCTTAAAAACACTTAATAGAGGAGAAGGGACATGCAAAGTTCAGCTCAATTTATATGAACTTGAGCTCTAACCAGCCTGGAAGACAGACAGTTTTTCCTTGTTCAATGTCATTTACAAGCTACCGTAAGTCTGGGGTTTTTAACCATTTTTATTCATTACAGCTATCAATCTTGAAGGTATCCAACTATCAGTGCCCTTGCATACAGAGAATATCATTTTAGCTGGTAACTGCTGGATCTGTGCTCTTTTTTTGTTTGGCATGAGTTGCAGTTCATCCTCTGTCTACTGGAGAAAATGACTGTAACTAAAAAAGAAATACTCTTAAAAGAAAGAAAAGGTCTTTTGTGTGCTTCTATATGCTTAACACTCTACCTAAGGCCCCTCCTTGAAGCTCTGCCCTTATTTTTACACAACTTGATTGTCTGTCTTTGAATGCACAGCTGTGTTCAGTAACATACATGACCAGTCATCTATCCTATAACTCAAGGGTGGTTTTGTTTTGTGGGATTTTGTTAGTTTGAGGGTTTTTCCTACAGAGTAAATAACTTGTTTTTGCCATTTAAGCTTCTAACTGTGACAGGTTTCATAAGTAAATGAAGTAATATAAAGTTTAACCTCCTCTAAGCACAGAGCTTTACAAGGACTGGAAGAACGACATTGAGAATGAACAACACAAATGTGCGGATTAAATTTGGGCAGATTCTTATCTCGAACATCGTAATTTGTAAACTATAATGCTGCTGCATATCCAGTTCACATTAGTTCATTAAAACATATGACAGCATCATTATTTCATCTTTCATCCCCACGGCTTATACATACTGACACTTTTCAGACTGTGAACTCAAAGGTCAACGGTATCAGAAAAGGACATTTCCATGCAGCTTTCCAGGTTACAAACAGAATTACTGCAATGAGGTTTTAGACAGACAAGTTCAGGTAAGAGACACACTGAAGATGCTTTCATTTTGTCATACATTCTGCTGCATTCCATGCCAGCAAAGTAACTCCTTACTTAATTTACATCAGGAAAATCCCCATGAAAAACTTCAACAAGTTTCTATTTCTACAAGTCAACATAAATCCCTGACTACCTCACACAGTACTGCATAGTCCTTTCCCCAGACCAAACAAGAAAACATTCAGAACTAACCCATATCAAGTAATTCTTACTGCAGTGAGGCACCAGGTCTTTGTTCTTTCACTCAAGGTATTTTGGGACTACTTGAGAAAAAAAAAAAAAAAAAAACCTAAGAAAAGGTAATAGAAGGGGAACAGGTAGAACTTGTAAAATAAAGGACAGCTGACAATAAGAGAAGAAAGAAGTCTATGAACATAAACAGCATTGCTAGGAAGCTAATACAGGATGGTAATTTATTTTATGGGATCATCATCAAAGTATAGTGTCAAGTACAAATACCAACCAGTGCTTTTAAAGGTGAGAAACTCAGGGCTGTTTTTTAAAAAAGAAGCAGGATTTCACCAGGCAGAGAAAACTTCCATCCTTAATGAAATTCACGCAAGTAAATACCCAGTATGTGTAGGTCTTATGCTGAACCCTTCAGCAAGTCTAAACTGAATACTCAGAAGACACTAATCCTGTCATGACTATGGAATACCAGAGCATAGTGCCAGGCTACTAACAGAAAGCTAAATAAGAATTTAATTATCCAGCTGGTGGACACCAGAGGTCCTCCATCACTTACTCCATTAAAAATAGAAGTTTGTTTATAAGAGAATGGTCTACTGAAGGTACATTGTTAGAAAGAAGGAGCCCTGTACTCAATTCCTCTTTGCCCATATCTTAAGCCAACTTTAACACTTCTAATAATGCACTAATTTTGTCAACTACAGTAGCTGTTCATGCATTAGCATGAAAAAAGGAGAAAAATCACTGTAGGATTTAAGGAGTTAGGAGACCAGCAACCTACACAAACCATACCTGAAGACAACAAGTTTGAAAAAGAACAAATACACAAGAAAATATCTTAGGGCCAATAAAAAAAAAATTAAAAGTAGGGGTCTAAATCTCTGGCCATGCAGGCTCTTTGCATGGTTTTCTTCTAAGGATTTGTCTTCTCTTCTTCTGTTTTGTTTTTGAGGCAGGGGAAGGAAGGAGGGGTACAGCCCCTCCCCATCTTCCAGCTTCTCTGAGGCAGGAGGATGCCCAGCAGAAGGGGAAGTACACTTGCATTCATGCAGAGAAGCATGATTCCCTCCAGGAACGGGCTACAGCAGTTTCCTGTCCAACACACGCTTCCTCTCTGTTACGTCCAACACAGGTCAAGCTCGTAGACAGGTCACTGTTCTCAGCTGTCACTTGCCATCAAAAACCCTTCAACAGACCAAGTGTGAATGCTCTGTTTGTGTCAGCTGAGGCCTATCAGATGGAGCTTCCTGTTAATATGTATTTGTTCCAACTCCTAAGGCAAAGTATAGTTGGAGCTTCCTGAAGGAAACAATGCCATCATTTTTAACCAGCTCCATGACTCCTTGTCAAAGAAACGCTGTCTTCTGGCTCCCGCGTGAGAAAGCAGCTTTATTGTATAAGAAAGATCGTATACAATACAGGCTAGTCTGATACTACGAAAAATAGGTTAACTATACAGCTAAACAGGCAAGGCTTCTCTCACACTTACCTGGCTCTCCTGGGAGGTCAAAGTCTGTAAAAATGATTTAAATTACAGGCAGTGTACCAAAGCACAAAGCACACAATGAATCAAAAGTAATTTAGGATACAGCACCAGAATTATTGCAGGAAAGGCCTGTAAGGTCTTGGCAAAGGGTATGATTGCAGTAGAAATGCAAACCAGACGTCAAGATGCTTCAAGAGGAAAGGTTAACTACTCACAAAAAGCACAGTTATTGCATCCTGCAACGAGGTATTAGTTCCTTTGAGAACAGGCATTGATTAAGAGGACAAAGATGATAGGTACTGTGCAAGAAAGCGGAAAATGAGTATGCTACATTTAAAACAAGTGCATGACCAAGAGATGTGAACCACTGCACTGCAGAAAATCTATCAGCACTCCCCAGATAGTTCACAACAAGCTTCCAATGTGCCTCATCATTAACATGAAACCCCAACACAGCAACATGACAGCCATGGAAGGGGTGAGTCCACACATGCAGTAAAAGGGCATCACCCAATACTAGAAATCAAAAGAATTTTTGCAGTTTTCTCTACATCAGGCTTAACTAGGGAAAAACATGTCATTTTTTATCAGCCAGTTCTGGAGTTGTGTTTTTTTAATGGGGGAAGAAGAAAAACGTCCTAGTAACTGAGTACCACAATACAAGTAAAACTTGTTTTGTAGTTGGAGTTTTATACAGTTGGTCTGTAATTTAGTATCCAAATATTAAAAGAAAATTACTAAAAGTTCTCAGACTATAAAGCGCAGCTTCTGAAAAATTGCCAAGACTAGACTGTTCCTCTGCTTTGCTGTTATCAAACCTAAATTAAATAAATCTTTCTAAATAAAATACTCTTTATTAGAACAAATACTTTCAATAATTACTTTCCTTAATACATAACATTTCTTTAAACAAGTAACAACATTTACTTCCGATGGTTTCACCCGTTTGGCCTGGCTGAACACTACTTTGTTAGCTTCATCTGACAAAGCAATTCAAGAGCTCTATGTATTACCTGGCTTTTTGGTTGGGTTTTTTTTTTTTTTTTCCCTTCTATTGACTTTCATCACAGCAGTACTGCTACAAATCACTCTGCCTCCCCCACTAAAGATCAGAGAACATTGTATTGTGACCTCGAAGGCACATGCATCTTATCATGCTGCAGAAAACTGGACTTGGTCAACCTTTCAGCTCACAGACTTCTTCTTTAGGGAGCAGCTCCTGGACACTGCAGGTAGCCAAGTAATTAAGTATCCAGCCCCAAAGAAGCAAAACAAGGTAGAAGAAAGGAAACATTGCCTCCACACCAAAGAAGAAGGGCACTATCCCACAATCTTGTACACCTGATGTACTAGTGCATGGAAAGTTGGATGCTAATTGTATGGCAGTACCAATCAGGGCTACGGTTCTAAATGTTTCCTTCATAAAGAAATACCCACATTTCTAGCTCTCTAAAAGCCCCTCCACGACAGGGAAGCAATATTAACATTTTTGACAGCATCCTTTATTCTTCAATTGTTAACAGAGTGAAAAAGTGCAAGGGACTAAAAATCAACAGATAGATAAATATACAAATGGGGGAGAAGTAATAATAGATTGAGCTACTGACCTGGACAGATACTTAATGTGATTTATTCCAAATGCCACAAAAGTGGTACCAGACCTGAGCAACTCTGGCCTACGTCCTCACCTGATCCCCCCAAATGCCTTTTTGAGCTCCTTTCTGCTAGAACCACCGTGTCTGAAAGGCACTTTCATCCATGCTGGCAAGTAAGATGAAGACCGTGAGAAAGATCTGAAGCTGGGATAAGTGCTCTCACCAGGGTTTCCATTATGACCCTCTGCCTTAATTATTTAAAGGTATAGTTGACAGATGCTTTCACAGAAATCAGTCTTGTCATCGTCTTTTGAGCTTTTCCCCATTCAGCTCTCAGCTGCACTTTTCTAGGGGCACTGGGGGGAGAAACATGGCACCCTTAATGTATTATAGCTTAGAAACAAGGAAGAGAAACTACATAACAGGTTAACATTCCTAAGATGAAAGCAGAGGAATTTAGCAAGCAGACATATTTCCATTTCTAGGGGGGAAAAAGTATTTGCTGAGGGAAAGATGTGATGCTTGAAAGCTATGGCAACTTGACTTCTTAGTTTGCTTTAAGCATGATGGAAAGTTCAAGTGCCCCTGGAAGAAAAGAATGAAGAGAGTCTAGAAAGCCACAGGCAGCTTTTAATTTTATGGTGACAGAGCCTTTCTGTAAATATAAAAATCTCTATAAATACATGCCATGAAATACAGGAATGCTCAATACACCATTTCCTCAAAAAAGCCTAAACAGATTAAGTTTCCAAAGTGAAATCCACACTATGCTTAAAGGGCTTTAGCTTTGTGCCCTCACCACCCAATAGACAGTTTTCCAGGCTGAAAATTATGAGGAAAATTATTTCCATTATTCCAGCAGTCAAGTTAGCTGTTTGTGGAAATTCCAGTTGTCTATCACAAGGCTAAAAATTCTACCGTATCACTTGAACTCACCTGCCCTGTATCAAACAAGGCAGCATTAAGAGAAAATGGTTTAAGAAAGTTATAACCAGTTCTGAGGCCTGCATCCAAGAGGCATTTCAAGGTGGTTTAGTGATCAAAACACATTTGAAAATGGGACTTCAAACTTGAGCACTCAACTAGCCAAGAAGTTCCTTGTAAGAGAAGTTAAGACAAAGTAGTAACAGATGTTAGATGCTTCATACACCAAACCTTACAGGAAGGGCTCCTAATCAGGAATACAGTGGCTCTACGTAACATTAAAAAAATATAATCAACTATTAATTGGACAACCAACTCTGCTGTGGGTAACAGCGCCCAGGTGCCAGACACACGCTTCATTTTTCACCTGCCCACACGCTTCCAACTCTAAAAGCCATGAGGCATCTAAACATTTCTGGGAATGGTCTTTTGATGCTGCAGGAAAAAGAAATCCTATTTATCTTGTAGTGAAATCTCAGATTCTGTTAGGTAATTTCCAGAACAAGGATTTATCACAATTCATTAGTGAAAAAGACTTGAGAGATGGTAACATTTTGTGGCACATCTGAAGGCCACAGCCTCAGGAGGGGAAAGCTACCACAGTACCAGAATTCTGATGTATCATTGCAGGACAGCATGAGGAAGCAGAAGTCCAGTGCCTGAGAGCACACTGCATCACCTGCTATTCCAGTGTTAATACAGACATAAAACTACTTGTGTTACAGCTCTTACTAGGGCATTCAAACTGTACGTAACAAGTGCTTGCTAACAGCATGCAATAGATGCCTGAAAACAGTGACAGAAGTCAGAAAAAGGCAAAACAATTGTTTTGCACATTAACTTGAATAATAAATTAAATTCCAGTTAATTATTAATGTTGCAAGGCCCAACATTATACGTAACAGCTTGAATATTAAATAGTTTCAATTACATGGAGGAAAGCACACAATACATCTACAACATTAAGGTATCAAAAATATTAAGTTACACAAATTTAGGAATCAAAAGAATTCCAGAACTCCACCTCCTTTAGGTTTTATAAATAGCAGAAAAATTTAGGGCATTAAACCATAATACATATATCTTCTGCATAGTCCTTTCTGAAAGTGCCAATATTTCTGTGTATGTATTTAGTTTCATTTGTGGTGCTGTGCAATGAACGATAATAAACATAAACTCATAACACATAAAGCTAAGTACAAGGGAGCAAGGCTTGATGAGAAGCAGACCTTGAAGGGCTCTCTTCTGGAAGTCATCATTTCATGGCTAAACTACCAGGAAATATTAAATGATGACTTTCTGTCAAAGTTCAGTGCCCTTGAGATTAAGCTGCCATTTCAAGTGAATGTTTAGAACGTGTCTAAAATGTATTGATATGATCCGCCAACATATTAACAACATCCGTTCGAGTAACATATGACCTCATGGCAAAATTATACTGTAAGGTACTACTCCTGGCCCTGAACCACCAGTCAGTTTGAAGGGGTATTAACAACATTCCAGCAGCATCCAAAAACCTAAGGAAATCATGGGGTCAAGTCCAGCCACCTGTGACACTGCCGTAATGTATGTCCTTCCACCTACACAACTGGCTGCCAGCCTCAATGCTCAATAAGAAACTCTCTCATAGTCATTTGCTTCTTGGGGTCTACTAATTCTAGCAGCTTACTTTTCAGTCATGGGAATTTATGGTTTAGGAGCACATCCTGTAGATTCTGGTAGCACTGCACTGACAGAAAAAAGCAAAGCTGGAAGATGCAGAGGAAACACCATGGAATTACCCATCAAGAACACTGAACTTTCTGCTTTGCTTCTTAAAAAACAAGGATTTGTACAGTTACAACAAAAACTAGTAGATGCAGTCTAAAATTTTGAAGGCACTTCTGAAAGTGCATCATAATTAAACCATTACACTTCACATGCATCAAGTAATCCATAAAATCTTTCAGTGTAAGGATCAGATTTGCAGGTGTGTTCTTCATCCAGGAACTTGGCCATTATTCTTTTTAATAGATTTTTAAGTTAAAGCACTGATCCCTTTTGAACATGTAGTTCAAGTTACAGATACTAATTGTTCCTGACCAATCAATCCCTAGTGAATTTATAAACTACAAAGTTAGTCAAGTAGAAGATTCAGGATCCTTATTCTGTGCTGACAAATTTCACAGAATCTAAAAAGAGGCAAAAATTGTGATATGGAGGACATACTAGTCACCTTGCAAGTCACAAGACAAATAAAAGAAAATGACACAAGATAAAAATAGTTTACCTCCCTTTTGAAACTGCATCTTTAATGAAACATTTACTTCTTATTTCCAAATTATGCTAGAAACAGGCTTGCCCAGATTAAAGCACAACTTCATTTTTAATGGAATTTTTTCCAGAACAAGATAAGTCCTATGGAGTTCAGAATTTCAGGCCTGACCATTAAGAGGTTTTTTTTCTTGGGGGAAAAAAAGCCTAATTTCCTTGAAGTCTTCAGTACTAATTGCAGACAGAGGGGTCAGAGGGATCACATCACTCCTTCTGTTTATCAATGTTAAGACCCAATCTGCAATGATTAATATTGTTTTTAAAGATGCAAAGCACTTCAAAAGCTGCAGAAGACTGAGGAACACCAAAGTCATCAGTGCAGTGTAAGCCTGAAGGACACAGTTTGATTACAGCCATTACTGAAACGGCACCTGTGCCATTGGAGAATACTTTTCTCTGCAGTTTCACCTTCGTCAGTACAAACAAAAGCATTGTTCTACTTGGAAAGTCTTTGGCAGCAGAATGGGGAAAATAACAAATTATCTCTAATGTGCACAGCACATAACATTTGTTTCATAATCTGATGGAGCAAATTAATTTCTTGACCAGCCGACAGGATATGCTTAATTAAAAGAGAAAAAAAAAAAAAAATGTGTGGAAGGGAGCTTTCTTAATCTATGTACTCCCTTTTTTCCTTCTCCAAGGAATTGCTGGGCAGATTCCTGCTCTCTGCAGTCTGCATGTGACTTTCACCTGAAGCAACCCTGAACGTCAGAAACTCAGAACCAGTGAAATCCTCTTGCTTTAATGCTTCTTAGATACTGTTTATTATTTTTTTAATGTTTCTTAGATAAATACAGTAGATGGTGACACACATTTTGACTATCTGCTGCTCAAAGGGCCACAACCATAAAAAAAAAGGAAGGAAAAAAGTAAATACCAAGGTGTCTATCCCATAAAACAATCAATTTTTGAAACAACAGTTAGCACCACTGGTCTCAAAATTTAAAAATGGACCTGAGGACTACCAGTTTATAAAGTTTTCCAGATTTCCTTTTATATACTATTTCTCATTCCTCAACAAATACCAAAATCATGTCATGTTACTCTGAAATATCCTAATCAATTTTTAATTGGGAAGAAAGATGTAATTTCACATCATTCATCTTTGACACAGACTTATGGGAAAAGAGTATTCGTAATAAAAAAACCCCTATTTTTCATATGACTCTGGCTCCAGACCTACATTTGAGCTCAGAACAATCTAGTACTGCAGATCCATAAAAAGTGGTGCACACCAGCAAACAAAATATTTGCATTTGAGCACTGAACTCCCTCATAATATAGACTTCAACACAAAAAATCAAAACCAAAATAAACCAAAGAAAAACCCCACAAGTATTCTGAACAGTGAGAAGCTTCATTATCTGAAACAACAGTCTCTGAACTTTTAGAAGTGATCTATGAAGGTTTTGTGCCTTGCTCAAGTTGGCAGAGATGTTTCTCATTCACCTCAGCCACTTAAGCATAAGTTAAAACAGTATTATGACTCCCACAGCAGAGAGTTCCAGAAACAGGCTCCTTTCTAACCAATTAAAATCCCCTGTTTAAAAGGCTATTTTTTTTTTCCTGAGACTGACTCCTTTACCTAAAAGTAAATCGTCAGATAAATTGCTGCTGCTCCCTACCACCATTAAGAGACAGGAGCACAGGAACAGTTTGGGGATGGAAAGTGCCTTCAGTCAAGCATTCCTAAGAGTCCGGGGGGAAAAAAAAGGTTCACTGCAGAAACAAATTATGTCTGCCTGGAGAAACACAGCTGTGGGAGAATCGAGGCTCCTGAGGGAAGACTCCAGCAGATGGCCCCAAAGCAACAGCCAGGCTCAGCACAGCCCTTCCCAGCAGCTTTCTGTACACCCAGCAACGGCAACCTGAACCCCAACTCCGGTTAGGTCTGCTGGTACTGATGCATTTAAGAACTCGCAGTTGTTTTATCAGAATGAGTAAAAGCTCTATTTAATTTTGCTAGTTAGTCAAGAACATAAATTAAGACACAAAACTAAATCTGGTCAAAAGTTGTGATCACTTAGACGTCTATTTTTAAAGTTGATTTTTTCTAAGGACAATATTTCTATTTTTTATGGTTACAGAGCTGCACAGCTTTTCAAAAGCGCCTTCCATTGTGATTAAAAAACTTCAAATCATTGTAGAAAGTATTTTAGGCAGACATTTCCAGTGTATTTTAGGAAGACATTTTCCAGTGATATAAAGTCAGAAAAACGGTAGAGCACATATTTGATTACATGTCATTACTCACACACTTCCAAACTTAGGTGTGTCAAAGCCCTTTTAAGAAACTTAGGTATGATTTCCCCTACAAGAACATTTAAAAAGCACATGCTCAAAAAGCAATGATTTCTGGTTAAAAATTACTGCATTCTGAAATGGGACTTTCAGGCCTCACATGCAAATGTCTTCCTTGAATCTATTCCTTCAGAAAATGTTCCACTAATCACAACTGAAAAGTCAAACTGGCCTTCCTCTGTATGCAGGAAGGTGTGCTTGGACCAAGGAGATGTGCTGATTAATGAACTTGCTGTCTAAGTTAATAAAAAGATAAAAAGAAATAAGATTCTCACTTTTCAATTTTGTAAGTGAGACAACGGGATAAAGAGATCAGATCATAGAATCATAGGATTGTTTGGGTTGGAAGGAACCTTAAACATCATCCAGTTCCAACCCCCTGCCATGGGCAGGAGCACCCTCCACTAGACCAGGCTGCTCAGAGCCCCATGCAGCCTGGTCTTGAACACTGCCAGGGATGGGCATCCATAACTTCTCTGGGCACAAGATTTAAAGAAAAACAGCAGTACCTAGTTCTCTTAGTCTGCTTCTGCCTTAAATTCTACCACCCTCTTATTCGCCAGCTATGAACTTGTCATGCATTAAAGTCCGAGACTTAAAAATTATGTTACAAACCAAGAAGTTAAAGTTCTGCACAACTTCTACCCCAATATTCTTCCTGATCTCACACAGCTCCCTTGCTCTTCCAGACTGACCGTAACTGAAAGCATATTCCATGCTATGTATTGCAAGTCTGCAGGCACAGACCATGTGCTTTGGTCAGGTTAACAATCAAAAAGAGAAAAGAAGTGGACACCAGCTACTTTCTACTTCCTAAGTGCATGCAAACTTCCCCTGCAGTGACCCATGGAGCACTTATCATCTTCATTTGCTAGCAAAGAAAAATGAACAGCAGGGAGATTAGGTGACTTGTACAAGGTCATGTAGCACACGTGATGCAGAGCTGAAGATAGATCCCCAAGGATCCGGCTTCCACAAGCAAGTTTCACACAGCTGGGCCCGCTCTTTGCACTGAAGAAGCCAGCAGGCAAGGGGAGAGCAGCCTCCTACCTTTGCCCAGTGTGACCTACATTTAAGTCAGCACCCCTGAGCCATTCCCCAATTCCAGTACAGCCACCACCAAGCCCAGGCATGGACACTGCAGATGTTGGCAGAGCAGAAGGGACAAAGCTCCTGCATGCCAAAAAATCCAGCACACTCACCAGCTTGCTGGCCACCTCCCCTGGTGCCCAATGCTGAGCACCCTGCTGGTCAGCCAGCTCAAGGGGGAAGGTCTGAAAAACTGGGACCACTGTCAAGAAAGACCCTGACCCAATCCATACACATCCCTAGTGCTCTCTTGTCTTCTAAGGAAAGGCTCCATAGGGGGAGGGCAACCTCTGCATACCCCACCTCAGCAAAGGGGAGACATCCTGCCTGAGGGCCAGGGGCATGGAGGACGTGGGATGAAGACTGAAATTGCTTTGGCCATGCCAAAGGTTCTCACCTTCATTTTTAACACCCATCTCTGTATTTTCCTGTCATGACAAACTACGTAGGTGCTTAAGTAGTAAGAAATTTGCATCTTGTAGAGGAAGTTTACAGAGAGTCACTCACAATCATGGGGAAAAATTATTCGTTTGATAATTTCACTTGAAGGAGGGAAAGGAGAAAGAAAAGTTGTAAGAGTACCTAAGTTGGCCTTGTGGCATTGAGAAAATTACAGAGTGGATAAGGTGAAGGCCTTAAAAACCAAAGTCATCTAGGTTATACCTGAGACTAACTCAAAGGGAGAGACCACTGGTAATGATAACTGAACACAAAAAGGGCAAAATCATCCAATTTAAAAAAAAACCCCGAGGAACAATGGGCTTTATAGCAGCAGCATGTATGTTTACAAGCAGAGCAAGGCTGCATTTATCAAAGATAAAACAAAGTAGTAACTCAAATACAAGATGGTAATAACTTATCTAAGTTTCATGTGCCAAAAGAGACCCAGAAATACTAAAAAAATAAGAATCTGTGTTGAAGATAAAACCCCGTGTAACTATCTGGAGCATTAGAGAAGAATCACTCCTATCAAAGACAAGTGTGTAGCACTGTAGCCAGCTGATTTTTTGCTTTATAAATACGCTGAGATTTAGCTAACAAAGGGTTGAAATGCACCATTCTTTGAAGAAGCTGTTTCTATTCCAGTGACTTCCCAAATACCAAGAGTGTGTTAATTATGCACACA
Organism: Corvus moneduloides; assembly: GCF_009650955.1. NCBI lineage: Eukaryota > Metazoa > Chordata > Aves > Passeriformes > Corvidae > Corvus > Corvus moneduloides. The sequence goes on along the minus strand of NC_045481.1, from coordinate 47,993,631 downwards.
ATTTTGCACACAAGCCCATTGTTTGATTCAGGATTTTGTGTAAGGAGAGATCTCTACTTCCACATACGTGAGGAGTTACACCACTGCAGTGGGCACACACACAGATCCCTTTGCACCGCTCAGTCTCTGCAGCGGGACAAGTCCTCACATGAGCATTCTGGACTGAGATAAATTAATTTCTTCCTATTGTAAGGCAGCAAACATCTGCTGAGGCTTCATTTGCTTATTACAAACCTGTGTGACCTTTTGAATGTTATGATGGGCAAATCTTCCAGTATTTCCTTCTGGCTTTGTTAACATTGACCGAGTTGTGGAACTTGGCAATGAGGAAATGAACATTCGAGCAGTGATCAAGCCCAAAGACATCCAGAGTGCCAAGATCTTCAGAGCTGTATTAGGCACACAATAAATCAAAGTGTGAGCATGAAATATCAAAGATGTTTTACTTCATGCAAAGGACAGGAAGATTTGGGTTTCCAATTTTACATCGGGGGAAAGGGAACAAAGGAGAGAATCTAAAGCTATGACACCAGTGCAGATATTTTACCCAAGTCAGCAATAAAACCATCTTTAACCCAAAGCAGTACAAATACAGATTCACAGGTATTAGTGCACACCAAACAAAGAGAGTGACTTGAAATCATTTCAGTGTATATAGCATTCTAAGTTGTTACCACATCATGTAGCATCAATACAGAACAATTAGCCACTACCTTGTCATCACTCAGAATGATTTTTAAAGCTAAATTAGTTATCTGTTTAAGAACAGAAGAAAAGCAGGATTAAGAGCTTTATCCATACAATTTGTTCCATCAAAGATTAAGCTCTATAGGAAATTACTTTATACCACTAAATTTATGTTAAAACTTACAGATCAGTGTTCCAAGTCAAAACTTATCTTTTCTCAGCTACACACCTCCAGTCTTAGAAGGTGAAAGACACCTTGGTTTGTGGAACTCCACAGAGCCGGAATGGGAAACGACAGCATAGCTATATGCGGGCACACACTTCCCTTAGAAGCTGTGGGATCATTTTATTCTCTGCAATCACAGAATATTCTTGAAATTTTACCTCGTGGTCCATTGTCACATCACGACATCACCCTCAACACACTAGCTATCAGCAGCCTTGGAAACTAGACAGGGTCAGGCCCAGTTACTGCTTGGACAGGAGACAGCTTGAGAACATCAGGTGCCATAGGCTCCCAAAGCTTGGCTAGAGTTGGCACTTAGATGCAATGCCAAGGGCATCCAGAAGAGCTTCTGCTGCTACATCAGTAGCAAAAGACTAAAAAAGGGAAACACAGGCTTATTGCTCAATGGAGTGGGGGATTTGACGGCATAGAGACAGATAAGCCAATGCACACAATGCCCTCTTAGCCTCACTCTACCAGCAACATCTCCCTGACCTCTGTGCTTGGAAGCAAGGTTCAAGGAGGAGATACACTACCAGGAAGAAAACCAGACAGAGTTAGGGATGACTTGAGAGAAGTCATCCTATACCAGGACATGGGACCAGACACATTGTGTCTGAGGGTGCTGAGAGAGATGGTCTATGTCACTGTGATTTGTCACTCAGGTAGAGTCCCCCTGACAGCTGGAAAGAGATAAACGTCACACCCATCTTCAAAACAGCCAAAACAAAAGAATACAGCAGAGACTTTTCTCTATGCTACAGCTGAAAAAGTCACAGCCTACACCCCTATTTTCAGCGTCCTGCTGTAGCTAAGACTGCCACAAACTGTGCTCAATCAACTTCACTGGAAGTTCACCCACAAAAGTACATCCACCAAGCCACAGATATGAGGGCAAGAAGCCAACAATGGAGCAATCAGGAAAAAGGAAATCCCTTGCATCATCTGTCTGAAACCCTCTGGAAACTGACTCTTCAAGATATAAAGTTCACAGCATACTTTCTAAAGAAATGCAAGCAAAAAAGATTCACGAGTTTCCTGGGCTTTGATCCAGAATAGACTCGAACATCCTTGTCTGTTCATACAGTTGTTGTATAGAGTTCAGAGGAAGATTTAAGTGAGAGGTAAAAATTTTCCACACTAAGGACAGGCAGCCCCTTCCTCATCCTTCTCCAACTTGTCCTGCTTAATCTTCTCATTTCTAAAGGAATGAAATCCTGTTGTTTCGTATTTCTGGGGTGACATGGTACAGAACAGAATTCCATGAATCCAAAAATCAGGGAGAAAGATACAACAGCTACTCCCTTCAAATCAGACATCTGAAGGAATCCTGTGAGTGACTTATCAGTCACCACGCAAGCCAGAAGATGGTCAGCCTGAATGATCCCTGTTAGCATTCTGCAGCTTCTAACATTTTTTTTAGCATGAAAGATGCAGAGGATTCAGGGTGCAAGACTGATGATGTCAGTCAGGTCCCACAGAATCCTAGCAGTCTTTTCCCACAGATTTTGGGATTTGGTAAAGGAAATTTATTTCCACCAGGAGAGAAATCCCTGCATGAATGAGTCCATTAGATTTAGTATGAGAATAAAGTCACTGGTTCTTTTACTTCTGTCCACAACCCTGACACAAATACAGTGTGGAAGTGATAGTCACTCCCTTGTTCTTCCTGTGTGAAACAGTCTTTGTAGGTCCTCATAGGGACCAGAAAAGAAAAAATATGCATTAATTTTGTAGGAAGCAGCTTGATATTTTTCTTAAAATAATTTTCCTCATCATTTGTTGATGGCAACCCATCACAATAATTGCCACCCTGAAACTTAAGAGGGAGGAAAAAAGTAAAAAAAGAAAAAATATACTTAAAAATGAGATCATACTTCAGACTAAAGAGAAGAAAGTCAATATAACGTGCTGTAACCAGCAGGCCTCACAAAGTGTCTGAGATTAAACAGGACAGACTTGACAGGTAACTTGCAGGGGTTAAAAAAATTGCATCGAGAATTTCCCAACTACCAGTTATTCTTCCAGAGAAGATCAGCCTGGTTACTGTCAGGCCACAAACGTTCCAACACACACTCCTTTGGCAGCAGATGCTACCTAAAGATCTTAAAGAGTAGCTCAGTTTCCAGACTTCCATGGACTGCCCCTGTCACATTTTGAGATATTCCACCACACACTGTGATCAAATCCTCAAATCCTATCCCAAGAGACTTACAGCTTTTCCCAAAAAGCTGTGGAATTTAAATTCTGTCTGTGCCATAACTTTAGGGGGAAAAGGTTGGTGATAATGTTCTTTTCTCCCTCACTCATTTTCTAGTCTTCTAAACTCACTTTTTTCCTTTTTTTTCTCCTGATCTGTTACTGCTGCAAAAGGAACAACATGGAAAAAGGCAAGCATGGAAGAATGTCCAATTCAAAATATTTTTCATGCCCCATGAAAATACAAAAAAAAAAAAAAAAGAGAAACAGAATTTTTCAAGAAGAGAATACTCAACAGGGGGATATTTTGAGGTTTTCGGTGTGTCTTGAATTTTAATGAGCTCTCTAACAGCATATTTTAGAGTTGGGTAGTCTTCAAGAAGGGTTAAATAAATGCCGACAAAGTCCAAGGGGGTACCCACAAATGATCATTGTTTGGTATCTCTGGAAGAAATACCCAGTATACCTGGGAATTAATGCAACTTTTGGGCAATTAAAAAAAAATTCATCTAGCTTTGTCTCTTTGATATGCTGTTGTTTATTCAGTCTCTCAAGCTGTCTTCATTGCAGTTTTGATTCTAGGTCGAAGAACTCATGGGCTTAAAGCGAGTTCCTCTTTTACACAATTGATCAGCTGCAAAGACACTGTGTACACAGTGGCTGGGAGAAGAATGGGCTCAGGTACACACCGATCCACCGTGGTCACAAACTGGCAAAGACAGCAACCATGGATCACTCCACAGCACACTGGCAGCTGCAGTCGGCTCTGAGGTCTTCAGATGCAAATGGCAGAGAGCTCACCATACTTACAAGGGGCAAAGGATATCAAAAAAACCCTCCAAGCTCACAGAGTAACACAAGAGCACGTCCATTTGCAGAATGCCACACATCTTCTCCTCCCAGGTGTGTTGACAGCACTCCACAACAATCCAGGCTGATGAGCACACACCAGATGAACAGCCCGTCCGATCCCCACGTGCTATTGTTCACGCACAGGACCTCGTCCTTGCTCGGTTTAAAAACACAGCATGGGAACTCTGGACGCAAACAGCCTTTGTTCCTTCGTCATGACATTTGCAACATTAAGTCATTAACAGTAAATACGTGAAGTGCAGCAGGTAACATTGTTTCCCCTAGATGCCTACAGCGCTTTCTAACTTGTGTTTTATCTGAATGGCTTTTTACCAGCGGCTCCCAAATTAAGCAAGGAAGCAAGTCCAACACATTCAAGGTCACTGTTTGCATGTCCGATTACATTGATGGTTATAACTGTTGTGGTTTTCCACCCTGAGAGGGCAGGAAACTAAAGGTCTTCTGGGTAATCAAATGCACATGTAGAAACAATAAAATACACCCATAAAATGATGAGTGCCAAGCTTATTAATGCAGCCTGCCCTGCCAGGAATGGCAGCTAGTTCTAAGTGTTCTTAGACACCTTTTGCCTCTTTTTTTCTGTTTGTTTCTTTCTTTTTGGTAGTTTTCTTGGCTTCTTGGTGGGCTTTTTTAAGTGCTACAGGGGTGCAAATGATCAATGTCCCTAGATGCCACCACAGCAAAAAGGAGAAAAAAAGACATCTGAAATTATTTTCAATGTGATACTGCTATCTGCAGGCACTGCATTCTTTACTCATTCCTGGAATATTGTGTTTAACACAACGACAGATGAATAATGTCATTTCTGCCTAACACTTGTTAAACAAAAGGTGTTACCAACAGGTTATTCTGAAAAACTGGTGTGCCAAATCGAGCAGAGAAAAGCAGAGCATCTTTGAAGGACAGTTTATCCATTTGTCACATAGCTGCCTTCACAAAATACCATCTCATTGTTGCTGTCATCTGAAAAGACACTTAGAAACTACAATAAATTATTTGCAACCACAGAGAATGGCAAGAAAGCACGGGGACTCCACTGAACTAGACATACTTCAAGCACATCCAGATTAGAAAGACATGCTCTCCTTTGAGGAACTCCGAAGTCTAAGAAAAGAAACAACCACAAAAAAGAAGGAAATAGGGAATTGCAAAGCAACACCATGCTATTTGCTAGGGATTGGTGGGATTTCTGTGCCATCAGGTCCTCTTCTAGGCATCACAGAACAAAATACATAACAAGGGACTTGGACACTAAGGTAGGCTTGGGAAGAAAACATTTAACATCCCACTTGCGTCAAGAAAAATTGACTATCTGTGACCACCCCTCAAAAAAGTTCCAAATATATTAAAAAAAAAAAAAAAGAAAAAAAAAACCCACACCAGAAAAAGTCTTTCTGTAGATTTTCGTCTTTTTGAGGATTGGGTTTTGTTGGTTAATTTATTTTGATCATTATCTGAAAGATACTAGAATTGAACTTGAACGCATACCCAAATGTCTTCAAAGAGATGAGCACAAGTATGTACAACTTACCTAAGGATGATTTTCAATTGTTGAACAATTTTCCTTTGGCTTTTCAACCATTAGCATGCATTTATTTTATGTTGCACATTTCATTAATAGAGAGAAAATTTCACAATTGCTTAAACTGAGCAGATTGTTCTAGAAGGTCTCATCACAAGACAAAAGCTGCTAGAAAGAAAAATGGATGCCAAAAATAGAAAACAAAAGGTAAGCAAAACTTGATTTAGCTTCTCTGGCTCTGGTTTTATGTTATTCTAGAAAAATAATTTTTAAAAACTCTAACATTTTGAGTCAGCAAAACTGTCTTTACAGGAGCCTCAATAGAGTGTTCTGGTTCTAAACACCTGAAGAATACCAAACCATAGCCATTCAGCCTAGATTATTTTAATACAAGTTTTTCTTCGTCCCTCCAATTTTCTCACCTTAGCTACTGTACTACTTTAAACTAGATTTAAACACAAATGTTTCCCACTGTCTCAAACAAATGTGAAAAATAAATTATAGCTGAAGATTACATGATGACAGGTAACCTTGAAGGTTTCAACTGTCAAGATTTAAGTCAACAATGTCAATGATTTCATTCTCAGTGCAGCTTGGCAAGAAAAATCACTATGTGGCAAAATCAGAACCCTCTAGATACTTAGTATATGCACTAGAGAAGCCATTAATAACTAAAACATTTAGTTACTTTCCTGTATTAGCTGTAATGCTGAGCAGTGAATACAAAGGCAAGGACTTTAGGCATTTGGCTTGTTTTAAGCTTCATTTTTTTTCCTCTTTAGTATTTTAGCTTTGTTGGGTTTTTTTACGTTATTCAGGATGGTTTTATCTCCCAAACTCCTAAGTGCACAGATATCTTTAACTGCCAGCAAAACTGTGTTGTCTAAGCAGCAATGAAAATGTCACCCACAGCTTATAAAAATCAATTAGAAAATCTGTCCAGTATGCACAACATATTATTTATACTCTAGATACAAAAGTACAACTACTTCTTTAAGTTCATTTGTTACCACCACCTGAAGCCTTGCTGACCCAAAAGCACACCAAAAACCAAACCCCTGGCCATTCTTTGCATTAGGCACCACAAAGGATCTGATCTTTGCCTCAACTGACACATTCTCAAGCAAAAAATTTGGAAAATATTCCTGATTTAATAGTATTTCATATTCATGTTGAGTTCCAAACCCATTTTTAGTCTGACCCAAAAGGAAACACATTGCTTTCCTCCGTTTCTGGGCACTTTCTTTCAAACAAAGCAAAGAACAGGTTCACAACAGGGACTCAAACACTGTTTACAGACAGCAAATTTAAGCTTAGGAAGCTTTGTGTAATGGGAGAGAACGGGAGGTGATGATCAACCTATTAAGAGTTCCACTGCAATTGCATGCATATGCAAATCTATCTGCCAGAAACTTATAGCACCGAATTCAAGCTGAGTCAAGAAAACCCTCTGCCAGCCAGCAAAAAGTTAGCCATGTGCCATTCTGAGCACACAGAACACACACAATGCCCAGTCACCAGCAAATAAATGAACAGTCACCGTACTATAGGGGCACAGACGTTTTAAAGGGATGTGAGAGAATGTACAGGCAAAAATTAATGATGGGTTCTGGGCTTCTTTAAGGTCAACCTTGGCAAAATATTTTTCTTGGAGGAGGAATTAGTTTGATTTTTGGGGCCTCTTATTTACTGAAACTTTAGACTTACCAGAGAGATGGCTCCTGCCAGCTGCCTGAAAACTGCATAGTAATAGATTCATAAAAGCCTTCTTCACACACTTGAAATCACAGCTTTTAAATGGCTCAGGAGCTAGAGGATTATAGAAGAATGCAGACAGCAGTCTTTAGGTGTGGTAGCTCCATTCAGCAAACACCAAGGAGGCTTTCCAAACTTTTACACCCCTGCCTCAGCCTCTAATCACACACTAGAGACTTTCTATGCTGTGGAAACACATAAGGGGATGGTAAAGGAAGAACGATAAGTGCTTCCCAGTGTGTTACTGCAGCTATCTGGCCAACAGTGCTTTGAGAGCTTGGAGTGCTCTTCATTAATAACCTACCTGTTGGGTTAATTTCATCACCACACTGATAACTTATCTGTTTAACTTCACTGCTTTAGCTGGTACTATACAAACCTCTGCTCCTTCTTCACTCTGTATTTCTCCTCCTGTTTTTCCTAACAATCAGAGAAAATGTGCACTTGGCAGGCCCTTGACTCACAGGTCAAGATGATGAAAAACAAGTGAGAGTGCATCTCACCAGAGAATAAAGTATGCTTAAGTACTCTCTGAATGAACACTTATACAGCAATTTTTTTATTACTTTTTTTAAGTACTTGGCATTTCAAATATTGTATTACACTGAAATCAGCAAGACTTCCACCTACAGAGAAGAATTAAAACTGAAATACAAGTTAAAACAGAAAGAAAAAAAAAATCTCTAGAAGCAAAACAGATTGTCCTTCATAACTCCCTGGAAGAGCTCAGAAGCAGAGTTTCTCAGAAGCCCCATCCTGGTGGTTGGGCTATTGGGCTGCAGGGCTACACATTGCCCAGGACTGGGGCTTCAACTCCCTGGGCTGAGTTGAACCAAACAAGGTTCCTTTCATAACCACCCACCACTAATATCTTTTAGTTGCTTATGATACCTTCCATTCCATGCACTGTTTTGAAAGGATGCATCCCAGCCTTAAAGATAGTTCTGCTTGAGGCCAGCAAAAGAAGAGCAATTACTGTGGAGGCTGTCTCGTGTTACACTGCATCAGAAGACTCCAGCAGGATCCCTATTTTTTATTGTTTGCATTGCCCGAGTACCTAGCAGCCTCCACCATGCAGCAGTGTGGTTTTTTGCTAAGCACTGCACACACACACACAAAAAAGCAACCTGACAGTACAATTGTTTAAAAGATAGCTGTGCTCAAAGCAGATTACAGAATATCTAATATCATTGCAGGCCTGAAAGACTGGGTGCCTTTCAGTAGGTGCCAACATTCACCCAAGTATTCAAAATAGGTATTCATAGCTATGTGCACCATACCTTCTGCAGAGCTCATATTCCTTGAATTCCCAACAAGTCTCCTGGCTAACAAGGCTGGGTGTGTAGATGCATTTGTATTACACACTGAGTTTAAGGAGAGTTTTTCCAATCCAGAAAAGGGGATGCATTACGTATTAAAGTTTGCTCTTCAGAATTTATTTCCACACCAGAGCTTACAAGCAATTCAAAAAGCATTTGGTTGTCAAGCTGCTCACAGTACAGAATTACTGCACTGGTTATTTTATGGTAATTGCACAGCAGAGATCTGGCAACTTTATTAAAAAGCCACTTCCGTATCATGAGTAACAGGAACTCCTTGCTGTAGACAAAACTGCAAATCCATTCCCTGGCTGGAATTGTGAATGCTTAGAAAGATTTTTTTTCTTGAAAGGTAAACATTTCTTATTTCATGAGAAAAAGAAAAGCTAACAAATATGAGGAAACAGTAAAGAAAAATCAAGGCAAGAAGTGAAAAACTCCACACCTTCCATCCATCTAAGCAAAGGCAGCAGCATAGTAACACCACCAGGATACTCTGAATTAAAAGACTTGAACTGGTGACCACTTGAAAATCGACTGATTCCAGCTCCTGCTCCTGTTTAATCACACACAAGTAGCCAGCCAGCAGTAGCTTGGCTATGCATTACTCCAGCAGGAGTGTTCCTCTCAATAAGCTAACTATAGACACATCGATAGCTCAGCATTTCATAAGCCAAGGCAGTTTCAACTATGAAATTCCTCATGCAGGAGGAAAAAGAAAAAAAAAAAAAAAGAAAAAGACAAAACCAACACAAATCCTGGCAACTGGCAACTGGCAACAAGGAAAAGCAATTTCCTTCCACTTCAAGTGTGGACAGACTAACACAGAAAGTAAACAACTGCTCTAGCTTCTCATTGCTGCTTTTCCTAATCTAATACACAACTGCTCTCCCAAGAGTCTAAAGAAGTTCAGACACACACACAAAATAGAGAAACAAAAATGCTGAAGAAAAAAGAATTTCAAATGAAGACAGATACACATACAACAATAACAAAAATAGAAAAATTGTCCTTTTTTTGCTACTTCACCTACCAGAAGTGTAGGAGTTTCTAGGAGAGGCAATGGTATCTATTCTCTACATTTACATGGGGGCCACCAAAATGAGGATGCCCTTTTATCAGTTCTTGTAAGTGCCACCAGGACTGTTCTACATATTATTTTTGTTCCCCTTCCCCAATTTCTTTGGCAATAAGACAGTTGCGAACAAAATACCCATCAAAACAAGGGGCTTCCTTGACCATCTTAACAAAAGGATGAAAAATTAAATGCAAACAGCCACAGTCACACTCCTAGAATCGGTTATTTCTGGTCAAGTCTCATTTCAAGACTTTCAAGCTGCTACAGAAAGCAAGTTAATTCAGGCCTCATTCCAAGTCAGCTAGGGACATTCCAACGTACCTTCTGTAGCCATGTGTGAAAACCACAGCAGAGACAGACGGGATACACCTGCTACTTAAGGAGTAGACCTGAGATCAGAGAAGTAGTTCCCATTGCAGCTACTCCTGATTAACTAAGTGCTGTCAATCTGCTCCGTGGCAGCTGCCATAAAATACACTTTTTTAAATATCAGCTTCTTATTTTAAAGTTGCAGTTCCAGAGTAATTTGCAAGCTAAAATCCAAGGAATTTTCTTACTACTGTTTTTTTTTTAAAGTAGCTCAGATGCACTTTTAATTGCATTTAAAATGATTTCTTCACATCTCAAAAACCTGCATGTCTACCAGTTTGTACTGATACTGTTGTAGACCACCATGGAACCTAATGCCTGCTCAAATCCAGCAGGCTGACTTCAAAAACAAAATCTCACAGCCAAAGCCATCTACAAATGTTGATGCAACTGTTTGAAGTGATTTTATCTCTGGCCCAGTTCCCTAAAGGTGGCATGAATTTTAGCTAAGAGTGTGTGCCACGAATACAGGACCATTCACTGAACACTAACTCTCAAGTTTTTCTATTTTTAGTATAAGTGCATAAGCACTACTGCAACGTTTAAAAATGCAATCTAACAGGATTAGGCAACACAGAACCTAGTTTCAAAAGCAATGAACTATTGTTGAAAAACAATATAGCAGCATCTATACTACTAAACCCCAACTTTCTAAAATTCAACATCTTCACATTGTCCTATGCACCTCCAGTCAATCTGTTCTTAACATTCCATTTTGCATTTCTTTACCTGTTGGATTCAATTGTCCTGACTGAGTTCTTCCTGAAAACAAAGGATTTCTGCTGAATTTAATTTTGCATTCAGCAGAATGTTGCTCACCAGAAACATCTCTGCAACACTGTCAGAGTTGCTAACACAAGATGACATTAAACAAACGGCAGCCCTCCACTGCACAGCAATTAAAATTGATAAGCAGCCTGTGTTCTTCAGGACTTCTTTTCAAGTCAAACAGAAAGCTCTGGAATTGCCAGCCACTGGAGATTTTTATGGCTTTGCTTTTTATGAATGCACAGCCTAGCAGGCGATAAGCGCTTTTGTGCACTTGGCTGGTGTTTGCCCATGATCACGACTGTTGATGGGGGTTTATTGGTGTGAAAGATGCCAACGCCACCCCAAGGACAGACTGGGACATTCCAGCACTTGTCAGAGAGGTGCCAATTTGCCCCTAAATCAAACATGCCACAGCAGTGCTGATAACAGCTTTAGACGTGGGTGCCAGAGGAGAGAGCACTCAGATTGTGTTATTTACCACATCTAGAACAAACAGCCTCCAACTTCCATTGAACTTGTGACTCAGGGGGTAAGAAGGCTAAAAACCTTATTTATGATAGAGTTGTCAGCCAGTCCCTGATGCCACTGCATTCACACTTATCCAAGGGTGCTGAAAGCAAAGCGCTCCAAGGTACCAGAGCAGTACTGGGGGTAAACTCAGAAGCACGGACTGGCTACCTATGTGTACTGTCACTTCATCCTAGAGGCCATCAATATTCCCACAGCACTAGATGATGTAAGGACGCACAAGGCATGAACATCCCTGCTCTAGAAGGTCATGCACAGCACATCGCAGCGTACCTACCCAATTAGGTGCAGTCACAACCTCTGTCAGGCTTTGGTCCCAGCGCCAGCTAGGATTGTTGGTGCCTACCTATGCTAATAAGCCCTTTGCCAGCACAGGCACAACCCTGCACTGCTGCAGCTATCGAGCTTTTGGGCCAAAAGCAGCTCACACCCCATCAGCTGGGACAAGTGCAGGGCCTGCACATGCATTCCCTCTGCCTCCATGCTTAACACAGCTTTATCCAGGCTGATCTAGCAGGCACAGCACAGTCATAATCCACATCTAGGTCTAGGAGTGCAGTGGAGACGCATCCTTAAAAACTATCTGGATTAGTATAAAATATGGTAGAGATATGAAGTGGAGAGAAGGTTACAGCCAGTAAATCTCACTGTTTCATTCAGGCCCATGGGATGTTGATGCAGCTTGTCTTGTCCACTCCTCTTCTATAAAGTGAGACAAGGCAGCCAGTAACACTCATTTGGAGGGGTTGTGAGGAAGAAGTGAATTTACAGGTGGGCATTCTTCCTTACTGTCTAGGCTATTTTCCTCCGTTTCATTCCATGAGTTCAAACTTATTTCAGCTCATTACTAGAAAGCAGTCATTTTACACTTCAGGAAAGAAAGCGCACATTGCCTGGCTTTGCCGTGACTATTTATCTTCCCTGCATTGCAATAGCAGTGCTGTTCCTACAACTATCCTGTAAAATACATTTCCTTCTTCCCTAAATTTATCACAAGATAAGGAAAAGTGAAGGAACTACTTCCATTACCATGCCATAGTCTAACCATATTAGGAAAACCACTTATTCAAAGCAGCGTTCAATTACTAAATACCTTTTAAAAGACATGCCCTATAATACCAGTTTTATTTTACAAGGTATTGAATCAGGGGGATGGGGAAGCAGAGATCAAATGATTTACTAAGAATTGCTTTGTTAGAAGCAATGCATACTGCTTGCCCAACACTTATTGTGCCTACCAAAGCAGGATGAGAAGATATGAGACTATTGATAAGGCGAAGGAATCTTGACCAAAGATCCTGGTTTTAACCTAAAGCTAACTCAAACCAGTCTTGAAGTTTGGACTTAGCCCAGGGGTATAAAGAGCATGCGCAGGGAAGAAAGGTGAAAAGTTCAGGATGAGGAAGACCCTTTACTTCATCTGCGGAAGACTCCTATTTCATCCTGGAGACCCCTGCCCACGACCACCAGACAACACTGCGCAAGCACAACGCAGATATAAGTGACTTTTGGGCTCATTGTAATACGAGGCGAGGCTGGGCGGGGCTAGGCAATGAATATGTATAGGTGTATTGGGAAACTTAATGAATATTGAACTTGTAACCCCATAAATACCAAGCTGAACGCAGCTGTGGGTACGCATGGCTTTGGAGGAATTATCCCCTTGGCGTCCCAGCGCTGGAATAAACATACCTACTTTACTACTTATTCTGGTAGTGGAGTCTTTCCCGCTCATCAGTATGTGCTAATCTCAGCGGTGAAGACAAATTTTATTCTGGTTAATCATTTGCTGGCTATGGGATGCTTACTTCAACTGAGTTAATTTCTCCCTTCAGTTTCTGTCCTAAACTTGCACACATTTCCCACGGCTTTGGTATTTGACAGCCACTGGTGACTCAAATCCAACAGAATACAAAGTCTCTTCTACACACCAAAATGCCTGAGACACAGGGAGGGTGGGGAGCGGGCAAAAGAGGCACCATATGAAAAGAACAGTGACAATGAAGTCTGCTTCAAACTAACAGATGTGTTTGAGGGGGATGGAGAGAGACCGCAATTCCAAGGAACACACAGCACTTCACTTTAGCAATCAGACAGAAGCATCATCAGATTGCATTTGTTACAGGGAAGTGGAGGAAGCTAAAGATACACATGGCTGAGGGTTTTGAACAGCTTACATTGACTGCTAGCACACATTACATAAACAGACTGATTTCCTCCAAGTTCTTAAAAACAGTTTGGTTACTTACCAAGTCATTTCCAGCAGAATTCCTCAAGAAAAGAATCCCATAGTATTTTGCATATATTGTTTCAATAACAACACAGATCATATACAGGTTTCCTGAAACAAGTGATGTTTCTTTCAAGAGAAATAAACATCTGATATAAAAATTTCCTCAGAAAAAGCAGACAGCCTCAGCAGAAGCTAACAGCTAGCACCAAAATCTGCTTGAATGCTATCTTCACCCTTTCATGTAAGAAGTATAAGCAGGTGTCCCTTTACTCCTACAGATACAATCCACTGAAAATTTCTAGAGATTATGCTCTCTCATAGTACATCACATTTTTGCAGTCAGTTCAATTTCTCTGTTTCACTTTACAGTGAGACTTGATGGATGAATAATGTTTTCTATTAAAGCCACACAACAAAAGACTACCACAGAAGTCATGAAGAGATAACCTCTGCTTGAAAACCAGAGTGCAATAAGCAATTCACACTCCCAAGAAGGGTCACCATCAACAAAGTACACCTACAGCCTTGCATGTGCTGCAAAACCTGCAGGATGTCAAAGCCCTGCTTCTCCCTCATTCTTGAAGCATTTTTCTCATTTCTATGGTTCGAATATGTAGTAGCCCAAATAAGACCATGTCAGAAAATTAAATAAAATCTACAAAGAGCTGTGCTGAATGAACAGAACGATGAAGGCACACAATTGACATGACTGTGCAACACTCAGATATCTGTGCCTGGCATACTTTACACGCTGGTGAAACAGGATGCTCAGACAGCTTAGTGCTCGGGTGCTGGATGACCTGTTGACATAGAAAACATCAAGTGAGCAGGTTTATTTTGCGTGACGTGCTGAGATAACCAATTATCAATACTTTCCAGGTCGCAGCTAAGACAACAGCATACAATCACATGAAGTTTACTCACACTACAATAAAGCAATACACGTTTAGTTCTTTACTCATTGTCAGGTTTGACCACATTTTAGTGTCTTCTAAGACAGGGGTGAAAAACACACAGCCTCAACTAGATTTATATTAGGGAAAAAAAATAGGACCTTATTTGCTGAAGTTTGTAAAGACCAGATAAAGCCACTGTACAGAATACAAAGACCACTGCTTCTTAACAGGATCAGCGCAGGACATTCTCTACTTCTTGAAGCCACAGGATGGAAGATCTTTGCTCTTGTCTCTTCCCCTATCTCCACTGCCCTGCACAAATAATTGGGCACAGGCATTTGAAGGGTGTAAGAATGAGATTAGCAGCAGCAACCATTTCCTGCATTCATTCTCCTTTGCTCTACTTGTCAACATCCGCACAAGAGATGAGGGACCTTTACTTCAGCTCTGGTGCCCTCCAGCTTATCGTGGAAAAGAAGGCTCTAGTCAATTCCAGCTCATTTTTAGATGACGTGGGGAAGGTGATAGCTGCTGCAGGAACAAACATTCTCTGGAGGCAATTCCTTACTCTGCAGAAATAAAATATATTCCCAAGGACCTCAGCCTTTGTTGTACAAGGGATGAGCAAGAGCTCTGTAATCCTTGCCTCTGCTATTAAACCTGGTGTCTTTGGAGAGAATCCAAGGAAGTTACCTGGTGGGTGATTTACATTCTGTCCTCAAACTGTGACCCAATTTTCTGTACTATCCTACCCACATTAAAAATATGCAATATTAGCACTGCAATGAAAAAATATTGTAAAAAACTGAAATAATTTAGAAGTATCCCTGAGATTTCAGGAATTCATTGTAGGTTTGCAGAGGAAACCAACAACTTCTGAGCACTGGATTTCTACACATCTAAGCTTGCCCAGTCTCCTCGTGTCAGCTCCAGCTGTCTGACAGTGAGCAGCTTATTGCAAGGGTGACCACACTCTGGTCTAAACAAAGGGGACACGCCTGTGTTCTTGCCCAGCCTAAAACACATGCACATAGGGAGCAACAAAGGGAAGACCACTAGTTTTTAGAAATCTACAACAAAACCTCTGGCGAGATGGTAAAAAACCTGCATGCAAATGTTATGTGATTTAACATATTTACTACAGACAAGAGACAACAGTCACCTAGACAAAGTAAAAGTTCATATAGAATTAGCACTGTAAGATGCTTAGTGTTTCAGGAAAAAAAAAATAGCCTTATTATAAATAAAATAATTTTAAATTATTTCTACACATCCTGTGCACAATGCCTGGCAAGCAGTTTTAATTGCCCTAATTTCAGAGATGAGTATATGCAAGTTTTTCTCTTTACTAGTTGGTCCTTACCTTTTGTCTTTACTAATTGCTCCCACTAGAAAGCAAATAGCTGTTCACACAGCTAAGTTAAACACATGATGATAAATTCTTAAGAATCAAACCAAGTATTACTCCAACAAATGTATTATATTTCCTATTATTGCAAAAGAAAATGTCTGCTCTATTTTGGGGGGATGTGTTAAGAGTAAAATTAATAGATTATGATCAAGAGCACAACTTGTTAGGATAAACAAAGTTATTTTCTACTATTTCAAGATCTTAGTTCACTAAGAACAGTATATTTCTCATTTGAAGTAAATACTAGTGTAGTTATACAACAAAGAATTTACTTTTTAAATAACCTCAGCAGAATGCAAACAGGGATTTTACAGTTAAGAGTGAAAAATCCAGTTTTCTATTAAAAGTGTGACAAAATTGTGTTGTCAAATGAGGTCTCATAGGTCCACTGGCATTAGAAAAACACATGTAAGATGTATGTTCCTACTGAGAGCTTTAATACAAAATTCAAAGATCCACAGCAATATTTGTAGAAGCAGAAGAAACTTAAAAGGATCCAGAAGCCCTGTCCTAGGCTTATTTTGACTTTGGTTAACATTTTTCATAAAATATTAAATCATCACATTAATTGTGAAGAACACATGAGAGAAAACAAAAATACGTATTCTGGGCACCTTGCTAAGAGTATCTAAAGGCCACCTAAGAACCTGCAGTATAATTTCCTATTTCTGGCAGTTTATCACTTTCAAAATGATAAAATTCCAAGGCTGCAGACTTGGTGCTTGATTTATTCCTTACAAAAAGTACCAGACTTTTTTTTTCTTAACCTCAAAAGAGATTCAGTCAGTTTTGAGCAAATGTGTGTTCGTTATCTCACTCATCTGGCAGTTCTGACACTAAAGCAATTCAGAGAAAAAAAAACCTGGCTTTTGTCATAGTGGTTGTACTAAGCTTTAGTAAATCATTGGCTTCCCCTGTGCCTATGTTTTATTGTAATGTTTCCAGATTGCACGTTTTCTGTTGTAAAGTGTGGTTATTAAGGAGAGAAACTACCATTTAGGAAATGTGGGACAGTATTTCAGGGGTTTGTGGTGTTTTGTTGTTGTTTTGGGGGTTTTGATTGCGTTGTGGCGTTGGAGGTTTTTTTTAATTTTAAACTACTCACACTACACTTACACACTTACTCAGGCCCTGCTTTGCACTGTGTGCAATTTCCTACAGCTCCTTGAACATAGAAAATAGCTGTTATTTTACTATTCTATACCATGAAGTAGGGAAAAGATGAAGAAAGTCCATATATCCTCAAAAACTGGTCATGCCAGGCAAGGGAAAAGCTCACACCAAGCACCTCTCTGGTCCTCCAGGTATGCAGAGTCTGGAAGCCAGAGAAAACTCTTGATTTAGAGCAGCTTTAGAATCTTCTGTACCAAAAAAAAAAAAAAAAGAAAAACTGTCCAGAAACACACAGTAAAATTAATATTAAATTTGATTACTAAAGCATTGAATACTCCCAGTGTTACTATAGACAGAGAGATAAATATACTCTCACATATATATCTTCCTAGTAGGGGGTAAAAATACATCAGCTACTCCTGTAGCAGAGCCTTGCAAATGCCTGTGCTCTCCCATTACCATGACTGGTATTATAATGGTTCTCACAGACCATTATGCCAGATGAAGCATGACTGCATGAGAAGGGTTAGTACCTCACCTAAAAACTTGCCAGTCTCTGCATTCTGCTGTAACTCAGCCTCCCCAGCAGGTTTATTTGCATCTGGCAACTCTCCAAGACATTTGAAACACGCTGGACCTCTTGTCGGCAGGCAGAAAACACCTTGCCCCCAACAAGACACTATTTTCCATCTGGAACTGAATGAGCAAGTGTTCACAGCTTTTGTGTTCAGCCACTAATGCACATCAAACAATCTATTAACACACCAAATTAGTGAGGTACTGCCAAGTTTAAAGTCAGCTAAGCACTGTGCCTGTGCACAGCTCCCTACAGCATATGTTGGCACCGTTGTTTGTAACACATCCAGCGCTCAGGCATTTGGAGCTCAGCCTAATTAGTTCCCTGCAATTGAATCTCAACTCTAGCCTTGATTCAGCTGCAATGAAAGTTTTGAAAGAGGCCTATCTACACAGCCTTGCACGTTTTTTCCCTGGCACTTGAGGAGCCAGGGCAAGGAAGTGTGCCAGAATTGCCCAATCAACCATTTGACAGAGACACAGAAATGTGAAAACTGCACTTACTGGTTTTCTTAAGATCATTAATCTGCAACTTTTAAAGGTAGGATAATTCTTTTCCTTGGAGGAAAGCAAACATGAGAGAAGGACTAGAAATACCATACTGGAAGACTGATAGGAAAAGAGAGAAGGCCTATCCCAGGAAAGCCTGCCCAAATTGAAAAAAATGCATAATGTATGCATTTCATACATTTCACAGCTCTTTATTTCTCCACTGCACACAACCTGTCTTCACTGAGCATTAGTGTTTGCCACTTTACAGCCTCCTGCTTCCATTGGCTATTAGAAAACCTAAACATCAATACAAAGTCTTTTTCCTCCCCACAGAACTTCCTTGACTCCATGAATTTTTTTTCAAGTAGCCAACCATATCCAACTACGCATTTCAGAAGAGAAATTGGATTTTCCCAATTATTGCTAGAGGCACCTTCAAAAGGGTTTTTAGTTAGAAGATACCTAGCTTTTCACCTACCTTCCCATTCATCAATCAAAATACATTTCCACAATAGTTTTCATACAGCAATCACTGAATGTGACAAATAATGCAAAGATGGTGGTTTAATTTTGATTAAACCAGGCATTATCTACTAGTGTTGGCATTGAGAGGATCTGGTTTCTCATGCTGCTTTTCTTTCTGATGACAGTCAATTACTAAGGAAACTTGGATAATTTTTAAATTATTATTCTTAGCCAATTACACAGCTATTTGTATCTGCATTTTTTAACCTAAGAACTTCTACTGTCCCACTGGGACAAAGAAATGGGGACCCCTTCTGATCTCTAACTACACTGCCACTCAAGGTCTTCATGGCACAAACTTGGACTGGTCTAAGTCACAAGACAGCCAGACAGCACACAGCAAAAATGGAACTTCTGACAAGTTACAGACTGGGAAACAGGGCAAGAGTGGGAAGCTCTGTTCTGGCCAACCCAAAAAATACTATTTCAATCACACAGGTCACAAAGAAGCACCTGCTCACAATACTGTAGCTAAGGGGCTGCACTGCAGCATGCAGAGAATAAGGAGGGAACAACAAAACCCTTATGTCACTTCTCAGTCTCACCTGCAACCAAAAACCTGCCAAGAGCCCAAGCTTCAGTACCTGGCTGATCAGCAAACAGGGCTGCTCCTGCAGCAGCAACTCCTAAACGTGAGCACACTGTCTTAAACGCACAACCAGCTATGGCAATGGGCAGGCAAATGATCTTCCCTCCTTTCTGGGAAAACTTAAAGTCGGCTTTCCAAGCCCTTTTCCTCTCAGATAAAACTGTTACCAAGTCCATTGACAGACACACAGTGTTAGGTTGCAATGATGCTCCCTCTGCTGCAAATTGGCCTCAACTAAACTACCTCAGTCTTAATGAGACACAAAAAGCTAAACCTGGGTATTCCTGCTATTGACAGCAGCAAAAAGAATATGACCATGATGAAATCGTATTTCTTTCTTTCCACTTAGAAAAGCCATGCTTACTTTGGAAGATTTATGTCTCCATTTTTAAAAACAGAAGTAATAATCTGGAAATGTGATTTCAAGCCACAAAAATCTCTAAACATACAAATGTTCGTGTCAAAACCACAGCACTTTGGTTTGCAACTCTTTTCAGTCTCAAAGAATAGTGTGTGCTTACACATGACTTATTATTTTATGGATCTTTTTTCCTCAACAGTTTACACAACAAGTATGAACCAGTAGGTTTGCAAGTATGTTTGCAGAACATCTGGAAATATGGCAAAACCAGGATTTTAAGTTATGCTTTTTTCTCACAATGTAATGTATGTAAAGAGCCCTGTGTAAACACTGAATTGCCTTTAATAATTGATTACTGTGAGTCCTGATTCAGGCAGCTGGAATATTCTATCTACCCTCATTTCCTATCTTTTGTGCACACACATGCAGCCATGCTTCTGAGAGTTCGCCTGCTTCCAGAGACGAGTTTTCCAAATCCCAACCACTGGCCAGTGCAAGCTTATGTAAACAAGTCAGGATTCGAACAAACTCAATGACAATCATTGCTGATTAAACCAAACTTATACAAAGGCAAAGTAAATTGAACCAGGTACAGGCATGCAAAGATAAGATAGAAGCTGATTATCTTACATGGCAACAAAGGAAAGCTGCGACAATAGAACAAACCAATGGTCCATCAGTTTCCAAACTGTTCCCTCTGCTTACAGCCAACACTTCAAAGAACGCAGGGAGTCAACACTGCCAAAAGTCATTATTAGCCATACCAAGAACAAGAGAAATCAGTTCATAACTTCAGTTTCTTTAGGCACATTTTAAGATGCTTATTTTACAATTAAGAGGGTGAGAAAAAGCTCTTCCCTTGAGCACTTAAATCTAAAATAATTATTTTTAACATCTGCCAACTTCACTTATTCTTTACAGTCATTTCCAACACTGGGACAGCACCCAAAGATTTCAGCAGGACACTGTGAGGGCAGAATTTAAGTTTCTTTTTCCACCTGTCCTCACAGAGGCTGAAAACCTGATTTGTTAAGGCTG
Source organism: Corvus moneduloides (assembly GCF_009650955.1). NCBI lineage: Eukaryota > Metazoa > Chordata > Aves > Passeriformes > Corvidae > Corvus > Corvus moneduloides. Next base: position 47,973,070 of record NC_045481.1, on the reverse strand, counting down.
CAGAACATTTCACCTCTCAAAGCCGCTCTCTCAAGGTGCACTGCTATGGTAAGTGTGATAAGATGCCCTAGCCTGGAAGGTCACAGAGAACAGTGGCGCTCAGTCATTCCCTCACTCTGACAGCCAAGGCGGATTTGGTGGCTCTGGCAGGACATTGCCATCCATACAGCCGTGCCACAGGGCGAGCTCTTGCCTGCAAAGTCCGAGTCTCCAAGCAACTACCAACTGTGTTTGCAGAAGCCATACATGTAAATCCTCAGCCATCGAGCACAATTTACTTGCCCTGGTAAAATTATGTGTATGTATACTGCATGCTTCATCTATTTAAATGACATTTATTACAAAATCAAACCAAGTCAAGTAGCTGAACTAAGAGGTTCTATCATCTCTGCTAGTACTTCTAGGCAGGTTTTTTTGAGTCATAAATTAACAGCTGATTAGCTGTTCCTTCTCCCCACAGAGGCTATTTCCCCAGGCTTCAAAAATCTAGTATAAATGACGCACAGCAATTCATTTCCTGTTCTGCTCACTTGAGATGTTTCTCCTCTTTGGTGTGAGCTAATAAGAAAAATTCTTAGAAAAGACCTGTCTAGAATTCAATTGATTTAATCAGCGACTGGGGTGTCAAATTACTCTGGAAAACTGAAAACACCAGCAAGAGAGAGAATATACATTTTGCATAGTGGAAAACAGGTATTTCAGACACCTTTTGAAAGAAATAATTCAGGAAGAAAACAGGTCATTGGCCTCATCTGTGCAAGACAACCAGATTCCATCTTTTAAGTCGAGGGTACATGAGGGCTGTATTTTGCTGTCCTTTGCTGCTCACCAGAACATACAGCAACCAAAACAATATGAAACAAACATACCAACCTAGAATCTGCAGATTAAAGCTTGGTGTTCAACTTCTCTTTCCTAAATATACAATATAAAACCGAGGGAAATCAATCCTGAGTATCAGTTCTTAGCTATTAGTATTCTACATACCACTGAATAAGATTCCTGAGCAGGAAAAGGGTGTGACAGGCAATCAGTAGATGTAGCTCTTATCGCTTGATAAACAGTGTTTTAACAACCAGCCAGAGATACAGGTCCAGAGCAAGTTACACGGACTATTCCAGCAGTTGTTCCTAATTGTAATAATTCCAGCATGTAATTAACAACACAGCCACACACTCCACACCATGCAGGAAAGACAAAATTAAGCCTCCAGTGCTTGTTGCTGCCATCACTGGGCTAGATCTTGGTCAAGGCTCTCTACTCAGCTTAGGTCTTTAAGCCCCGATTTAACACCACTCCCGTTTCCTTTCCTTCCCCTCTAAACATTGAGGGCAGCGACCGAGACCTGAAAGCCCCCGGAATAAAGCAGAAGGCAGACAGCAGAGGGAGTCAAAAAGACAACAGGCAAACCAGTTCAGTTTCTTGAACTCGTTTGGGCAGGAGAGACAAACACCAGGGTCCTTGCACACCCCAAGGTAAAACGCAGCTCAGTGTTCTATGAGTGACTTGTTTGTATGCTGACAATAGAACAACCAATTGCTTCCTCCAGTGGGAAAGAACATGCACACCTCTCCGTGTGTGTCCTATGACTCCAAGTCCTTCCCAACTCTGCACCTCATCTCTTGTAACCAACTGTCTGCACAAAGCAGGTCCCGTGCCTCCTCCCGAGGAGACGCTGGGACACAACAGCTTCTCTGAATCAGACAAATCTGCCTTGTCAGTTAATTTTAGCAACAAACTTCTGCTCCGGAGCAACTATTCATCTGCCAATACTCAGCACCTGGCTGGCAGGGATTGTACTCCAAACAGAGCATTCCTTGGCGCAGCAGAAAGTTGTTTTGGGAGCTCAGAAAGAGAGTAGGAGAAGTACGGGCCAAAGATCAGTAACTTAAACCATGATTTAACGGGCACAAAAGCTTATGTTCCACAAAAAGAAGGAGAAAGTGGGATGGCTGAGAACAGTAAAGCCTCAATTCCCTCTGCTGGTGGGAATTAGAGTGAGGCTGCCTAAACGGTACTTGCAGATTGCTTTGCAAGAAACACACAAGGGTGTCAGTACCCTCTTCTGTCTCTTCAGCGCCCTGAGGAATTTGAACAACGCTTAGTATGAGGCTTGAGAATATTTACTGCCACTGTCATTCGTCTTTACATCAGAAGAGTTCTGGAAAGAGGGGAAATGCTGGGGCTAACGCTTACACCATGGGTGTGTCTTGTGGGGAAAGACAGGCAATAACTTATACATCACAAAATGTTAATTCTTGCACAGGTAGGATTAATCCACACTGCTAACACTCGCAAAAAAAAAAAAAAAAAAAGTTAATACTCTGGCTTGAACCTTAGGTAGAAAAAGGAATATAACCTTGTTTTTTGTTTTTCAGAGTTTTCCTAGACTCGCTGTTAAGATTCAGAGAAGATTAGTTAAGATATTGAACACAGTTTACTGCCCCTTCTATACATAATTTGAGATACCTGAAAGGTCAGAAACCATAAGAGATGGCTGCCTAAAACGCCTTTTGAGGGGGAAAAAAAAGGAGCTCCGATTCCTGAAAGTGTTTTACGTTGTTCAACCACAGCTATTAGGCACTTCATAATTATGGCCATTACTCATTTTCTCATCTGATGGCATTATAACACTAAAGAGAATGCAGCCCACAATTATCTCAGCAGTTGCACACAGTCATCCCCCAATTACATACACTCAGAGGACAGCTGTTTCCCCTCCACTAAAATAAAGTTGGTACCACTTAACCTGAGGACCTTAACACTCAGAAACTTCAAGTATGGAATAGAAGCACAAAATCCTGAAGTGACTTTAGATAGCAGCTACTTAGAAATAGAACTTAAAATCAGAATACAATAACAAAATCATAAAAACTGACTTTGGCGTCTTTTGTCTTAGGATTTTGACCACAAAATGCCTTTCCCTCTAGCTGTTGGAACAAGCATGCATATGTGTAATGGATATATGTACACGTGTGTGTTTGTGCATGAATACAACAAACACACACCACATTCCTACCTGACCTTCTTACCTACATTTAACACACGCCAATTGCCCAAGGGTCACACAAGCCTTCAGCAACACCTCGATGGAAAGGCAACGATTTCTCACGGAGGCGCTTGTTGGGATGCTCATGCACCGCAGACCTACCACTTGCTGGCTTAGGTTTGACACTGCACTCCACAGACAGCATTATAGACAAAGCAACTTTCAACCTGCCCACAGTTAAACAACACGCTCCAAACACCATCTCCTTCCTGTCGTAATGGGTAGCACACGGAGTTAAAGCCAGGGGCAATAAAAGGGGCGAGGAAAAGGAGCATCACCTGTTTCTCATCCTCCCCTGACACGGCTGCAACACTGATAATCGATAGCACCTGTTCAAGTAGAAACTGCTGCTGTGCAGTGAGCATCGGCATCACACAGATGTCACTGCATATGAAAGCAGGAGTCATGCATCAAAAATTAATAAAGAATGGATGACACTGCTGCCTACTTCATTTCCACGTTCAGTATGAACAACTTATTTCAACTCCCCAGATAGCCTTCTGAAGAAAATTGCCTGAAACCAGCTCCTGTTCTATCTGATAGCTACACCTTAGGGCTCCTGACCTGAGATACAGCATTTCTCTTAACTAAAAAGGGAAACTTTCCCCCGGAGGGTGACTTTTGTTTTACTTCACACCTGTGGGGAAAAAAAACCCGCAAACCACCCACAGCCCAAAAGAACCCTATCTGCACGATGTCCAATCCCGGAGCACCGGGCTGGTCTGGAAGGCTCCGGCCGCCGGGGCTGCCTCTGTGCCGCCTCCGGGGGGAGGACGAGCGGGGCGCGGGGAGGGGCCCGGCGGCAGCGGCTCCTCAGGCTGCGGCTGAGGGCGGCCCCGGCGTCCCCGGCACCGCTGGGGCAGCGCTCCAGCGGCGGTAACGGGAGCGCGGAGCAGGTGCCCGGCGGCAGCGGGGCGCTACTCACACGGTGAAGTGGTACACGAAGCACTTCCATCCCGTGGGCCGCTCTAAGAAGTTGTAGACCCTGCCCTGGACGCTGCTGCGGCTCAGCAGGGGCTTGCGGAGGCTGTAGATGGAGACGCGGGGGTCCAGGCTGACGGGGGGCCGCGGGCAGTCGCCGCTCACCACCACCACCTCGCTCCGCAGGCGCGGCGCCCGCTCCCGCTCCGGCGCGGGGCTGCACCCCGCGGGCGCCTGCCCGCCCTGCGCGCCCGGCAGCGGGGCGTAGTGGGCGTTCGGGGTGCTCTCGGCCAGCTCCAGCGCCGCCGCCTTCTTGCCGGGTGTCATGCTGCCTCTCCTGGGCAGCGACAGCCGGCCCAGGCTGCGGCTCTTGGGCTCGCCCGGCGGGGAGCTGGAGGACATGGCTGGGGCGGCGCGGCGATGCCCCGGGAGCTGCGGGCAGCGCCGGGCGCCCCGTCCCGCCGCCGACACCGCTGGCCCGGCCCCCGCGGGGCGGCCCCGGCCGGGAAAGGTGCGGGGAAGCGGGGGCGGGCCCGGGCACAGTCCCGGTGCGGCCCAGCGGGAGGCGCTGCCCCAGGCCGGCACCTGCGGGAGCTCCGCGTGGCGCTTGGACCCTCTCCGTGTCACGCTCAAAAGTGTCACTGTCCTCATTGCTGACCTTCGCCTGCATCACCTGTGCCCTTGTCACCGGTATGGCTGCGTGGAGGTGGCCTCGCACCTGTGTGAGGAGCTGCCAGGGCAGAGAGCAGCCTTCCAGCAACCCAGAAGCCCAGCAGGCCTTCTGCCTTCTTTCTCAGCCACTCCGGTGTTCCCCAGGACTATGGCATTGGGTGGCTTGAGATTCTCGGGTACAACCCCTTACTTCAGATTTAGGACCTCCAAAGCTTTCGGGACCTGCTGCTCCATTCCTTTTTGCAGAATTTTAGCACCTGGGAGCAGCAGAGCTCTGCCAGAGTCAGAATCCTCCAAGAGGCTCTTTTTTAAATGAGTAACAAGAAATACGAGCCCAAACAACAGGTCTTGCAGTCCTTCGTGTTATTGTAACCAAAGGGATTGAATAGGTGAGGAACGGGGAAAACTGTAGAACACAGCAAACACAGTGCTGTGGAACTGCATCCTCTACAAGCTGGGTCCCTCACCAGTAGCATTTTGGTTTTTGTGGAAGGTTGCATATGTTTGGCCATTAAGAACAGGTCATTTTGAGGCCGTGGATAACTCCTGTGTGGTGGAGTAAGTTATGACTTCCTTAACTGTGGTGTGAATCGATTTGTCATGGCTTTTTGCACCAATTAGTTAACGATTTCTATTCCCAGAGCGAAAGGGAAGGTGCTCTTTGATCTGAACTGATGGGGTTTTTCTTCCAGCTCAAAATAGAACAGCACTAGTAAGTGCTATGTTGAGTTCATGGTTGATTCTGGTACTCGGACAAGAATGTTACAGGGAGATAAGGTGCTAAATAAAGTTAAATAAAAACAACCCTGCTAATTGCAGTTCCATTCAAATGTCAGGCTGCACGAATTGTAGGGGAACAGGGCAAGATCCTTCACTAGTGTAAACAAGAAAGACAGGTGGACTCTTGTACTGATTTACACCCGGGAGGGATCTGGCTCCATCTTAGGGATAAAAAAACAGAAGTGTTAAAATGAGACTTCGCAGAACTTGTTTCTAAACCAACAATGTCCTAACCTGGCTTTCCCCTGCTCCACAAGAGCATGAAAAACAAACCAGCTTAATAAAAGCAGCATTTCAAAGGAAAATTTTCCTCTATCTGGTCAAAATAGAGCCCGGTTTGTCTATTTTGAGCAACTGTTCTTTCTTGCAGCAAGCCTGCAAGAAAAATGGCTAATGGAAGAAAGAATGTCATCGCTACCCTTGAAGGCTCACTGTTTGAGGGCCAGCCTGATAAAGTCTTGATATCAAAGTTAACAAATGTGTTTCTTTATATAAGTGTTCCACTTTGTTTTATAGACCAACATAACATTGTCTGGCTTATACAGAGCCGTATCCTGGAGCCAGCTGCAAAACATAACCTACAGAGTTCAGCCAAACAAGAGGCTGTAGGTTCATATGTAAATGATGTTGCTCTTCATAAAACTTCTCAAAATCTTTAAAAAGTATTGTGGCATAATGTTGCTACTTATCCACTGATTAACAAAACGGAGAATAGAAACTCCACTCTATCTGAACCTAAGAAAATGGAATTTCTGTATTACTTACGCAGTTTCCTTGCAAAAGAAAAGTTAGGTATTATATACTTAAATGGCTAAGAAGGGAAGAAAATTAATAAGATCTAAATTTGATCTTCAGTGTTCCATGAAAAACTGTTCCAAGCAACCAAAGTTTATTTCAATAAATGTTTTACTGCAAAACAAAATAAGTCTCAAATATATTCCATGGCCTAATATATTGAATTGTTTTTCAGAACAGAAATATTTTCATAAGGCTTTAGGTTGGAATTCCAGTGTTGGCTAAACCTTTCAAAAATCATCACAAATAAAGGAATTTTAAAGTATTTCAAATTAGTATTTAGGTACTACCTAAACACTTTTACCCTGGAGTCAAGAATTAATAAAAATCTACATTTTAAATGTGTTACTGATAAATGATAACATTTATTCTATATAGCAAAAATCATTTTGTTAGATGATTGCCAGCTAGTTCAAGGTGCTGAATGGTAAAACATGTCAGGCATAAGTGCAAGCATGAGCATACTTGAATAAAAGTGTCACTACTTGGTGATGAGAATGCAGGGAATAATCACCTTTAATGTATATTAAGTTACCAAAACCATATTATAATTTGCATCATTTTCAAGATGAGTACTTTAATGTGGAAATAGAAATTCCCATTTTTCCCCTTCTTAAGTAACCATGTCTTGATCTTAATTGTGTTTATTTTACAAAACAACCGAATTATGTAAGTGGAAGAAGAGAAAAAAATCCAGAGAGTGTGCTGTATGCATGAAAGAGTTAAAAATGGGAAGAGGAGGGAGATGAATGTTCAAATATATTTATGGAGCCGGGTATCTAGCCTTTGATAGTGAAGAGAGTAGGAAGATACACTGAATAAAGAGGACATGGGTTTTAAATATTAAGGTGGAACTACTCTGCTGGATTTTTTCTTAAAATAATAATAATTTAATCTACTTTGAGTATTTACAGAATTGCAGTGAAGTGAGTAACAACCAGGATATTTTAATTCACAGCTTGCAAGTACTGTTTTAAATCTTTATGTCTTTAGAAGGACTGTGATTCTGAACATGAGATGTCATAAGTCACTATAGTATGATGATAATACACCAATGAAGCTGATGGTAAAGCTCCCAATTCTAGTCATTTAATTGCAGCAAGACTAATAAATTATTTCTGAAAGCCCCACCGTTGAGCTACAGTAAATAAAAAATGTTTGTACCATCCTGAAGCTCTGTTTCTGTTATCCTGTACCAAATTATGGCTGATATTATGCATGCAGTGTCAGATATGCTCATTACTTGTTATATTTTCACTTTGTGCCTGCCAGAATGCTATGCAAGATCACACTGCTAAATCACTGATGAATGTTTACAAGCAGGAATTGCTGCAGCCAGTTAGAGACACCTTGATCTTTTGCCTGATTACTTCCCTGTGGAAGCTAAGACTCAAACAAGCAGTTTGTATCTGAATGTTCTCTGTCTTCTGAAAGCCTTTAACACTTAGGTTGCGCTTACAGGTTGTGCCAGTTCTCCTCTGGCATGGAAATCATCTTGTTTGCTGTTAGATTACTTTGTGGGATGGTTTTTGTTTGAATTAGGTTTGAGGGTTTTTTTCAATACCGCTTCCATTTCTGCCCAGCTACAGTAGGGGACATGTTAAATAACAGTTTTCAAGGACAGGAAAGCGAGAGTTGTGTTGTCTCAATTTTTAAATTCTTTTTCTCGAATTAGAGCAAATATTTTGTTGTGTTCTGTTTCCTGGAGAATCCACATTTGAACTGAGTCAGTAGATCATTATAAAAACACAGTCAATTATGAAGGTAAATGTCACTCAGTACTGAACTAAGAATCCTATATTTTTTATATATTTTCATATAGCCATGCATGAGGAAAACTTTTGAAATATTCTCTATCAATTAAAAAATTCTGCTCACAGACTCATCATAACTTTAAAAACATTCCTAATAAAAGCTACAAAACTACTAAGTACTTAGACCTCAGACACAAAGAACAGTTTGAAAACACAACAATAATGTGTTGGACAAATAAACCTCAGCTGTAAGATTCAAAACAAAAGCAAGTGGGAATAAACATCAGGGTTTGCTTCACTTTTTAAATCCTGGGAAGACTATAGCTTAGCCAATTCAGCAGGGAGATGGGGAGATATAGGTAAATTTTCATCCATTCATCAAGTTTCAATTAAGAACAATTTTCTGAGTACATGTAGACATTTTCCATTGGACACCTTGATAATCTTATTTGCCATTATTTTTAACTAATCCAAATCTATTAATATACAACTCAGATGCTTTTATGTAATTATCTTTAGGTTTTAAATTTAAGCAAAATCTTTGTTACAGGCTCTTGAATACATCCATGTTTCTCATGTATAAATCCAGCAGGTTTTCCCTGTTGGCAGGCAGTGCTAGTCAAACAACTTAGCACAGCAGGAGAAACTCCAGATGCAGAAAGTGTAATGTATTTGGAGCTGCAGCATGCCCCAAAACACTGACCATCAACTTCTTCCTTGCAGTGAACTTCCCCCAGTTTTCTTGGTCAGTAAGATCCACAGTTGCCTTGGCATTGCTCTACCTGCAGTTTGGGTTAACCATGGCTATCTGGGCTTCCTGGGAGTCAACAAAAGCAGTGGTATCATCATGAAGTATGAGGGAAGAATGTCTAGGGAATGTGACACCCTTGCCAATCATTCAAAAAGCCCCACAGTACAGTGCTGGTAGTTAGGAGAAGTGCTGCTGTGAAAGACTCAGGGCATGTTCATCCTTAAGAATTACAGAGATCACAGCAGCCTGGTTGATGGGCAAAGTATGTCCTGGGTCATATCCTCAGTAAATTGTTTCCTGAAAACTGGATAATACAGCCTCAGCTATTCTGAAATGCTGCCTTCAGTGGCAATTAAATATCGACAGATAGAATGGGATGTGGGAAAACAAAATGAAACCCATGTTCCTCCACTTGAAACAACTTCATGAAGGAGGAGAAATCTAACCAGTTAGTTGTTAATCAATCATAAGTCAGAGATCACATTAATTAATCACTTCTTAGTAGACTAATCACTGTCAAAAAAGACACACTTCAACAGGTGTTTATGCAGTCTGCTTTTCTGTCAGTCACTTTCAAGACAAGTGGAGCAGATGGAAAAGAGCAGATAGTATTCTGTTCAGAAAGTTTAAAGTGTCCTTTAATTCCCTCCCTTCTTTACTGTGGGGTTATTTTTAACTGTGGATGCAGTATGTTCAGGAATCTGGGCAGCAGAGAGAAATAACGCTGCAGGAGATAGTGAGTGGCACGCACCAGATATCCTGCGTATGGAGGCTATGCAGTCCTGCTGACAACCCTGATTAGCATTATCTGTTTGAATGCTAGCCGAGTGGCATGGTTATGCCTACATTTATATTATGTGTTTACATTGTTTCGTGGGATTTTAAAGCATATTGGTGCTTTTCTGGGAAAGAATGTTACTGTCCACCAACGCTCAGGTTTGAAGCCCTAAAGTGAAGAAAGTCTCTGAGAATATATTTAGGCTTGTCCCTCACAGTTTTTTTGTTTTGTTTTCAAACACATTGGGAACTCTGAGCTATTGATCTCTACCCTCTGGATGCAGCTATCCGGTAAATTCCTTATTCACCTCACTGTCTACTCATTGAATCAGTCTCCAATTTAGAAAGAAGGATGTTGGGGGGGACCATGCCAAAGGCTTGACAGATATCCAGATAAATGACATTCCTTCATGTCAAATGATATCCTTGTATCCCTTCCCTTGTCCACTGGTGTGGGCACTCCATCACAGAAGGCCATTAGGTTGGTCAGGCAGGATTAGCCCTGGGTGAAGCCATGCTGACTGTCTCAAACACCTCCCTGTTCTTCACCTGCCTTAGCATTGCTTCTATGAGGATCTGTTCCAGGATCTTCCCAAGCACAAAGGTGAGGAAAACAGGTCCTCCCAGGGTCCTCCTTCCTACTCTTTTTAAAGATGGGTGCAATATTTCCCTTTCTCCAGGCACATGACACTTCACCTGACAGCCAGGACTTTTCGAGTATCACAGAGAGTGGCTTGGCAACTGCATCAGCCAATTCCCTCAGGACTCTGCGATGCACCTCATTGGGTCCCATGGACTTTTGTACATTCAGGTTCCTCAGGTGGTCATGAACCTGTTCTTTATTACAGTTCGAGGGACTTTGCTCCCCCAGTCCCCATCCTGATGTCCATCCACTCCAGAGCTGTAAGAAAAGAGGTTACCATTGAAGACTGAGGTAAAAACCTTAGTAGACTCTTCATTTTTCTTGTTAAGGAACATTAATTTATAGGAAATGCCAGTACCAGCCAACTGGAATTTTGGTTTCTGTCAATAAAGATCAGAATTTTTTCGACAATGTTAGCCTGTTCTATGTGCTCTTGTTGCTGGCTGACCGAGATCTTCCATGTGTGAGTCTGAAGAATTCAGGTCCTAAATGTTTACTTGTTCAGCAGGGGGACTTCAGGGTAGAGCCCTTGAAGGGCTCATGGGCAAAAAGAAAAAAAAAAGCGGTGCTAGAATTGTGACTGTGCTGCTCTGGTGCCTCACAGTTTGGAAACATCCCTCTCAACACTTCCTTCCCGCTCCCCACCTCTTTGTAAATCTTAAAAAAAGTGGCAGTAGGAAAAATAAAAATGTAAAACTTGTGAAAGCCTGATAAAACTAAGAGGGGATACCTTTAGGAGACCTTGTGCCAGATACACTTGTGTACCCATGCACGTGTAACCTCTCCAGTCTGTTTCAGCAGCTGCCCGTAGTGTCTTGTCCTCCTGAGTTCTTTAATGTAGTTAAATTTTCAGCAATTTTTGTCACTGAAGAGGATTCTTTTAGGCATTACTCCAAAAGAGAAAACTAAAGAGGCTGACAAAATCCTGCAACATTCATTTTCATCATTAAGGCAGATGTGGTGTATTTTAATCTCAGGAGCACGTGAGACTCAGCAGGCATTTGCTTGCTCACACAATGCCACACAAGATTCAGTGTGCACATTCTTACACAGGCCAGCAGTCACTCTGAGGGCACGGTGACTAACAACATTCTCCAAATGAAGAGATTGCTACATCATCTTCTTGCATCAAAAGCAAATTCTCCTCCTCACATTAGTCACAAACCTTCTCTTTGTTAGGCTAAAATCAGTATCAAGTAACACTATTGAGTAAGCTCCAAAAGAATTAACTGAAATTCTGAAATACCCCCCAAATTTTTGCCCCATAGTTGCTTATGGAGGGAACTACTCTTAATGAAAGGAAGTCCTGGTATTTCAGGAAGGGTTTCACTCTCAGCAGCTGAGAAAGAAATCACTAGCTATCGCCAAATCTCTTCCTGGTCCAGGAACACTTCCTGCACGTTAATCTGTAACGTATAATATCCCACTTTACGTGTGTGGAATGACATGGGACAGATAATCATTCTTCTTCAGCAGGACCCACTTGGCAACCCACTTTTGATGTCAAGCATCATCAGTCTGACAGTTAAGCCTGCAGCTGAATGTGTCTTTTAATTGCAGGTAGTTCACTGGAAAACTTCAGTGGGAGGTTATACAAGTGCAATGAAGGAATTTAATGCTAACTCTGTGGCAGAAGCAAAGGTTTTTGAAACAATAATGCATCAAAAAGCTTTCTAACGGCTCAAAAAAAACCCAACCACACAACAAAGAATAATAGAAAAGGTACTAGCAATGTCTCCTACCTACCACTACACCTTTTCTCAACGAGTAACCTCTCAAGGCAAACAAATTGGAAATTATAAAACTCAGTGGATAGACCACAGGAGACCTGTGCAACAATCAGCTCTGCCAAACTGGAATTTCAGGTTGCTTTCATCTCACAAAATAAGTGTTTTCATTTCACTAGGACCGTTCTAAAAGGTAAAGCTAAACAATGCAATGTAATTCAGTCTTGCAAAAATTCTTTTAACCTGTTCCATAATTGTGATTTAATGCCAAATTCTAGAGACATGCCTGACCTTTCTCTAATTGGGTTAATTGCAATTCTTATCTCTGTGTCCTCATCTCCAGTGTCTCAAAAGCACAGTTGCTCTGCAGGATTTCGTGTTTTACAGTGGAGATGCTAAAGCTGAAGCTTGCTGAGCTTGCGGAGCCCCAAAACTTTGTGCGTGAGGAACACCACAGCTCTCTCCGTATTTTTGCGGAAGTGAAAAAGGGAACATTAGAGCACCCTTGTCATTGCTCTGATTGATGGCTAATTACAAATCCAGTGACCCAAGCAGCAGCATAACTACTTTTTAGAGACCATTTGCATGCATGGCAAGGCATTAACATTTGTTAATTGGGCTATTAAACTGCTGTTAAAATTTGACATTCCTTGAGGGCTCTGCTAAAGTATCGCTCAGTGGGAAAATAAGCTTACTGATTTCAGACTGTCTGCACCACATTCAAATCATATTCTTCTCAGAAACTCTGGGAAGAGTGACTTCGTTTGCTTTGTACAGCCCAAAAGAACAATCCATAACCTTACTGCTAAATTACAAGCCTCTTCGAAGCAGGTGTGCTAACCTCACCAAGTCAGTGAAGAGGAAACAGCCCACCAAACTCATATCCTCCCAGCAGAAAAGTTGCTTTTTCTTGACAGAATTTACAAAATAATTAGTTAATTTATGTTTCCTGTTATTTCAGACCTCATAATAAACAAACTCTTTGGTCTGCAAAGCTTTTTTGTTTTTGTTTAAAGGCACCTAATACTGCAAATGTTTTTGTGGAGTCTGTCTTTGTATATTCTATTCCTGGAGGTCCCTCTAGTGGCTGAAGTGTCAAGATTATCTGGTTGCTTAAAAGGCAACAGGTGTTTTACCTCATTGTTTTGGTAGATATTTCTCGTAATAGACATAAAGATTTTCCTAACATGTATAATTCCTCCTACTAAATAAATGGCAAATTAAATAAAAATATTTTTCACATTAAGAAAAGGAAAGACTAATTGGACTAACTTGATACATTACCCGTATTTGCATAATGAATAATAAGAATTATCAAAGAGAGGATCAAATACCTGTAAATATATTGAATTTAAGAAAGTATTTTCAGTCCTCCATCAAAGAGGAAAGTTCCAGTCTCTACCCTTGGACTTGAATGACCAGAGTTCAGCACCCAGTTCTCCCACAGACTTCCTGTGTGACCTCTGGTGTGTCATTGTTCTTATTTGTGCCTCAGGTTCTCAGTTTGTAAATGGGACAATAGCACTGTCCTCCTTTGTAGCCGTGATGATAAATGAGGTTGCAGGTTAAGCACTCGGATTTGCTGGGGAAGAAGAGAAGCAGAAACAGTCACTATAAAGGTAGGGGTGCTTTGTAACACTGCACAAAATTCTGGAGACCAGACAGAACTAAGAACACTGGATTTTTTAATAAAGACGTCATATTTTGAATGGAAACACGAACTTGAATGCATGCTTAAATTGTTGGTGGTGCGATGCAGAGATTCTTCCTCTTCCTTGCATTTTCTCTTGATGAAACTTCACCATGTGAACAAACTTGGAAAGGGACATAACCTGGGTTACCAGCTACATAGTAAAAGACTTCAGTGTCACTGATAACACCGGTTTTTTAAGTTACAGGCCAGCCATTGCACACAAAAACCGCCCAAACACAGCCCATCACCACATCAGTGGCTGGTTTTAATAATCAGAGGGGAAAAAATGGGAATCTGCTGAGGATGCAGAAACTCAGATTTTATGTTAGAAGGCACAGTTCAACGCAATGAACATTCCAATGAAAGTTCCACCCCATAAGATAAAGGAATGTTAGTAAGAATTCATTGCACATGCACTGGCAGGGTGAGCAAGGCAGTGGAAAGAGCTGAATAAACAGTGTCATGAATTTGCAGGTGCAGTCAGCAGCTTGCAAAATTTTTAATCTCAGGCATCTGTAAGATAGTAATCAATTATGAATCTTCATACTGAAGCATAATTTCCCTCTTAGCAGATTGGCATTGAGGTTGGAAGGCTACCAGGAAGGGAGATAGATGTACAGGTGTGATGACAGGTCAGAGTGGCCAGCAAGTCTTGCTGGGATTCTCCAGAAAAGTTAATGGAACTGTCTAGGAAATGGGTTAATAATAAACACACCTGTTTTGAGCGGAAGGGAGAACGTGCAAATAGAAGTTAACCTGACAGAATACTGGTGTTTAAATAGTACTTAAAAAGATAAAGACATACAGGATTTCAACAGAACCACTTGCAGAGTGTAATAGGCCAGGAGGGACCAAGATGGTCTTAATCAGGGTCTGGTACAGTTTAGCCTCAGACCCAGTGTTGCTCCTTAACTGTAGATTAAACTAAGCAAACCACTCATGTCTGAGTTGGAGGGAAACTTCTGCTTGGGCTGTGACTTTCACAGTCCCAGCATCTACTGCTTTCTGACAAAACATTACTCAAGCCCGGACAAAAGTAGCCAGTAACTTCAACACTTTCAGTGAACATTTCTTTATTAAGGTCCTGCTTCATTTCAGGGTTTTATGCTTCAAGCTACTGTCACTGCTGTAACAAAGATCAAAGACTTTTTATGACTGTGATGTTATGGAATTTAACATGGTTGTATTCCTAGAAATATAAGTGTTAACAGAAACATGGATAGTTAAAAAAATACTGACATATAGATGTACAAAGGAAACTTCTAAGCAATCCAAAATAATTATGTGGGTCATTATGAGAGAACCAAAATCTGCTCTTCTCTTGAACAGATAGAATTTGGATATGTGACTGGTTTATGTCATTTCATAGTCTAATCAAAGGGATGTATCAGAATTACATTTTCTAAATGTTTTAGAAACAAAAGCACAAAGGAATGCATAGTCACAGAAGAAAGGTGAATTTAAAGCCTATGAAAAATCTGTTTTAAGGACAGGGAATATTTATGGCATATATCAACTCATGCAAGAAAACCCAAAGCCCCACTACAAACATATAGGAACCATACCCCTTATTTTCATATTGAAGGACAAAAATATTTGAAGAAACATATTACTATAATCATGAAAGAGTTGGGCATATCTTTGACTTCTTCAAAGCAGCTTTTATTCACAGCCATCAACTGAGCTGCAATAATTTATACCAAATGTGGTCTGTTATATATCAAGAAAGGCCCACAGGTAAGTTACCTAAGGAAGCATCATGATGTAACATTTTTACTCTAAATACAAAACAAATCCTTAAAAAAATTCATTTTTAAGGCTGAGATCCTGTGCACCAAAATTTAAAGTTATCAGTGAGGATGAGTGGACAGTTGCTTTGGAAACCTAAATTATTGAGAGAGCACCTTGACTACAAATCTGTGCTTTGGGAAATTTGTTAAAGATTTCTGTAGCTTGGGAAAGCACATGACTCTTCTCAAAGGGAGTGAAGGATTAGTTATTGATGCAGTTACTCAACATCCAAGTTATTGCAAAAATTTGAAAAGTTAATTTAGAAAATGCATTCACAGTTAAGTCCACACCTGCTTGTTTGTTCCTGATACCTCTATGCTCCACTACTGCTGGAGAGAAGTGCTAATTATTTGCATCTCCATCCATTCCACAGAGCTTATTTCCATCCCAGAGAAGACCTATTGCTACCATTCTACACCAGCAACGTTTACTTTCATTGTCACAGGGACCAGTGTGCTGAGTACACTGGCAACATCTTCATCTTCCTGAACAGGAAAAGGGAACAGCAGCAAATAAAAGCCACCTCAGTGCATCTCCAGCCCTGCAGGTGGATGGCCTTGCCTGTTGCAAAGGACAGCCAGCAGGTAGGATCATGAAATATTCCATATATGTTAAGAGATGCTTGTGATTCACCTGAGATCATCACTTAGTCTACACATTTTCTTTCCCCTGCATCATCTGCCAGTAATCCTCAGTGATATAAACCAATCATTGCCACTCTCTCTTCCCCTGAATAATGAAGTCTATGTAAAACTTTAAGAATTTCTGTATCAGTAATTTCATAAACTGTGTGTTGCTGTCCTTTGTCTGTGATCACTTTCAGCAGTGGTTTTTTCTGTTCAGTACTTTGGTTTTCTTAGATAAATGGTAGCTGACTTACTGTATTTGCCCTGCTCTTCAATTAGACAGCAGCAGCATTCCCCTACTGCACTCTCCACTCTTTAGACAACTTTTTAGCTTGCACTAGGAATAATCTTCACAGACTCATGCATTTAGCTGATCCTTGCATGCTATTTAGGCCTGGCTTGAGCAGACTGCAGAACTATTACAGTCAGGCAGCCATCTACTATACAGCTCTTTCTGAGGCAGCAAAGTGCAGAGGTGGACCCCTGACCTCTGCTTTCTGCACTGTAGGTTCCTACTCTGTGGGATTCTTCCACCAGCCCCACGATTTTAGGATGTGAATATGCACTAACAACTTTTCTTTGTGCTGCTCTGCCTTCTTCTTTCATGTATTTGCTGTTCTCATCCTCAGCCCTTGAAGACAATTCCCAGCAGTATCTTGGGGTGCAGATGACACCTTCGGTTCTGTGTCTAATATTTGATTTTCTAAACTTTTCCTGTAAATTTTATTTTGCAAGATTGCATTCAGAACAGCTGATTATATAAATGCTGGATGAGAGAATTAAGGTAGAAAAAGCCCTCTTTATTCGATGGTTTCTGATAAAAGGCAGTCAACTCTGTGTAAAAATTCTATATTCAGACAGGATCACAGGGAACACAGCCAGAAATGCTGACAAACCAGAGTTTGGCTAAATTTATGCTTAACTCTTCATCTTCACCTGGGAAATCATCTTCTCGCAGTGAATTTTGAAAAATAAAGTCAGTAAATGATAAAGGTGAAAATCATCCTGGTCTGTGGTAAATTATTTCAACTCTGCATATTTTTTTTTTTTTGTTCTAAGGGGCAGCTCAAGGGAACTACCTGTGTCAATAAAATTAGGTACCTGTATTCTCAGAGTACTAAGTCTACTGTCTTCAAAACAGGCTTTTTTAAGACCTTCATAGAAGTAAACAATATCTGGCAATAAGTACCACCCCAGATGAGTATGTAACCTACTTCAATTTTATATTTAGTATTATGCAGCTACATATGTTTTAGTTTCATCAGTATTAGAATCATAGTCAATGTGGAATAGGGTGGAGGATATTGATAGCAATTGTGGAAATTACACATTTCTATAGCTACTTTTAAACTTTGTATTAATTTGCATTAACTTTGCATAATTCCATACGGTTCTAGTTTTCAGTTGTTTTATGAGAGGTGTGGCAAGTGAGAAAGTGACTTTTTAATCTTTTCTAGGCTTGCATTCTGTCATTAGCTGGAAGTTACATGCTCATCTTTGTGGATTTTGCTCTTTTTTTTTAAACAAATGTAAAGAGCACTGTTATATCCTCAATACATTGCTCCACACTCTTGTAATTGCAAGAACTTTACCACAACTGTGTTGTCATTCAACTTTATAGCAGAAATACTGATAGGAATTCTGTTAAATTTCACACATGAGCACCTCTGACACTGTAGTAAATATGGAAGTGCTGTTCTCAGCTCTTGACTCCTGGATAGCCCCACACTGTGACATAACCTATGAGATGGCTTATGGATCTATCAGCAAGTGTGGAACCTTTTAAATTCCAGGAATAAAAAGCTTACTGGTCAGAGTGGCCAGTTGAAGCTTCTCTCTGCTTGCCTGAGGAAACCTGTGACAGCACCAGAAAGTACCTGTGTAAGTACAGTCTGGTTTTATATCATTATTAAGGGTGTTTTAGTCGATCGTGATCATATGGGTTGCTTGGAGTAACTGGGAATTTTTAAAAATCTTTTTGCATCAGCTAAAAATTCATCACCCCTTTTACCTGCAACATCTAAAGTATTCCATTGCCTAGAGAAGATCCTTGCCTGTGTGACAAGTGTAAGAGTAAGGCATGCCATTAAAACTTGTTCCTGTGTAGCATCTGCTTTCAAGATCTTTAACTAAATGGCTGTGATGATGAAACAGAACCCTGCACTTCCAGAAGCAATGGCATCTCTCTATCCACCTCTCTGTGGAGTTCCAGCTATAGAAACTGGACTGACATTGTATTTTTTTGGTTTGGTTTTTTCTCTCATCACAGCACCTTGGACGTACAGGTATTTTACATGGACAAAACCTGCCCCTCCAAACCCTAACCCTCCCCAACACTGTTATACACTGTAGAAATAGAGAGGAAAAAAAGCATAGTGAGTTTGACAGACTTTGAATCCTTGTACCAGCACACACCCCTTGTTGAGCTGTAGGAAGAGACGTTCTTGTGTTTCCCAAACACGTCAGAATAAGGAAGGTCTCTCTTTCTCTTATGCACTGAAGCAGTCCTTAAAAGCCGTAGGTCAAGCATTTTAATCTCTATGCCAAATTTAGACAGTTTTTTGTGCCTTGAAGTTGTATAAACTCCTGGTTCATTTGGATCAGATTCAAACCTATCTGATAAGTAACCCGAGGAGGAGAGCCAAAGAGCAAATTGGCTGTGATTTGCTGCACCTGTGGGTTAAAAATCAGTACTATCCAGAGGAAAAAAGAAAGAGCAGGCTTCTTGTAGAGGGAAACAGACATATACTTAAAATCTAGGGTTGGCAGGCTTGCTATATGCAGGGACCCCAAATTTCTGGGGGAAAAAAAAATCAAAAAAATACATTATATTGCCTTCAGGGGGTCTGATTTCTAAAGGTGCAACACAGCCCAGTGAACTCAGGTGCTTAAGTCCAAGGTTTTCTGCAAGTCACAGGCACATCCAAACACAACTTCAGTTTTGCAGTTAATGGCAAAGACAGACAGCAGTTCATGTCTAATGAAGGAAAAACTTAGAACAGTTGATGAACCATTTTGCCAATACCATTTTTGCACAATGTACTAAGTTCAGAACTGTGTCTGCAGTTTTGTAATATTTAAGAAACAAAGCAATCTAAGTTATTTTCCTAAAGTTTTGAATACTCAAAGTATATTTTTATATGGCTTATGCAAAAGAGTGTCTTGGTTTTGAATAAACTTTCCCTTCAAGCTTACAAAATTTGCCTGAAGCACTGAGCAAGCAGTTGTTAACATGAGACCATGAAAGTAGCCACACAAGGAAACACAGCAAAGGGTTTTTTCCCACTGTAAGAACAGATTTTTCTATAAAAAAATGCATGTCTACAGGCATGAAATTGAAAAAAAAAATTGCACAGATGACAAACTGGAAAAGACGTAAAGATTATTTTAGCATAGTTAAAGTAAAGATTGGTATGAGCTTAATGCTAGGAGCTAATTTTGTGAAGCCAGCTGTTGGCATCAAGAGAAACATTTGTGAACTTTTGCAGATTGTACAAGTATGATATATTAAGATCCTAACAAGCTGATCTGGGGAAAACCACCCTAAGTTATTTTAAGTCTTTCCATTTCCCAAATGGCAGTCCTTTCTATTTTCTAATATTTTGGCTTTGAGTTCTGTTTTTGTGTCCTTTGCTTTCAGCAGTATTTATTTACCCATGTCCATGTCCAATCCAGTTTAAACTAAAATTTTCAGTTGTGGTTTTGTCTGCCTTGTCTGTACATTGCCCTTCCTGAAGCACTTGTTTTGAACTGGAACTATCCCAAATTTCTTGTATTTCCTTTCAGTATGAACTATGGCTGTGGTTTCTCAACACATTATTTCCAGAGAGTTGTGTAGCATGCTGTACACCACATTAGTGAACTGATTTTGCCGAAAAATGACCTGGCAAAAATGAGTTCTTTTTTATGCGAACTCAGTCTGATTCACTGTGAGGCCACACAAGGAGCTGTGCTGGCACAGCTTCAAAGTAACATGCCATGCTGTGGGAACAGAGCTGGGAAGGTCCAGGAGTATTTGAAGCCGGTGTCAACCTGCCCACACACCCTATATACAACGTGCTATGCAAGCACTGCCAATTCCTTTCTTTTCATCGAACAGCTTGCTGTGTGTTGTCTCTCATCAGATCCATCTGCTCCTTACATTGTTTACTTCCCTGATGTCTACATATCCCTTTTATCACCTCTCCACCCTCTCAGGTTTTCTCCCCAGAATAAATCCACTTGTATGAAATTCGCTGGCTGACATCCAAATGCAAATTTCTGCAGATTCACTAAAAGTACATTATTCAAACTGCCTCTGGTCCTCTTCACTTTGTTAAGCAAATGAAGACAGAAACAAAAAGACCGAGTACCTATATTTGCATTAGCATTTTGCACATTCATTTGTTAAACACTCGGTGCTAACCCTACCCCAACCAAAGCACTACCCACTCTCCTAGAAAACAACGGGAAGACTCCCTCGAACAGTTGGTTTGCTTCCCATCCTTGTGTCCTGGCAATTACAGGAAGGATCCAGAGCCATACCCTAGAAATGTTCAAACAAAGCCTACACTCCTTCAGTAACAAGACTCTCTTCTCACACATCTATTTATATCTTGCTTTTGTTGGTGGGGATTTTTAAATCATTTTTTCCCCTCTTCATTCTGTTGTTCCGATTTTTGACTGTGCAGATACAGATACAGTAAAGAGGAATTACTTGATATAACCTTCTTTAGCAACTGCTGTTCTAGAAAGGAAACTGTCAGCTGTGATGTTTTTAAAAGCTTCTAGTGGGGCCAATTCACATAAATATACCTGGAAACTTAACCCCCTTCTGTTTTACTAGGACACTTCTATGCTTCATTTCTCCCCATGATTTTAATTCAAGTTCCTTATTTCCTGTCAGGCCCTGTGTCTGCAAACTCATAAAACCTCTGGTTACTGAACACATTCTCAAGGCTGCTGACCTGAACTAGCCTCTCTCTGTCTGTGCTAGTCAAAGTATGGAGAAGCCGTCCCACAGGTTGTTTTTGGGTCCCTCCAGCTCTCATCTCTGGCAGTTAATGGCTTTTGTTAGCTCTCCTGTCTGAACGTGAGAGAAGTGTGGCATACTATAGTTCAAGTTGCACTTGTCTTGACAGTCGTGCTTCTTTTGTTCCCTTTTTCTATTTGTGCCATTCTCAGAGATGTATTTGCTACAGGCATGACAAAGCCCTGTGCAGGACAGCTGGCCATGATTTCTGCTGGTGTATTTCACCACCCCCAGGTCTTTATGCTTTATTTAGCAATTCCTTGGCAATCATGGCAGATGATTCTGCTTTCTCATTAGGCTGTGATGCAGAAACATTTCATGCATTCTTACCAGAATTTGAATGTACTAATTCCTGACAAACATTTTCCAAAGCTGCAACATAAATATAAGTAAGATAACGTTTGTAATTGCACACACACGTACGTACATCAGTTTCTCACACAGATATGTGTGCATTTATTTTCCATAGCAAATACTTTTTTTTGTTTGTTTCATATTATATTTTTATATTCCCACAACAGTTATAGGTATTTTTCCCTTTCTGGATTCTAGTTAGTGCATTCTTACATCTCTGTTTCTCCACTGCATTGAACCCTGATTACTGGTTTTGTTTCTTCACACTTAAATGTACACACCAGTTAAAGTCCATCCAATTCACTTTTAAAGCACATGCTGAAATTGAATATGAAATTTGCAGTCTTTACTGTGCCCTTCACTTCTTTGGTAGTCTTTATTCTGATCCCCTACATCTGCTTTGTTCTTCATATTTAGTATGTTTTAATTCAAAAAAGGAATGAAAATGCGTCTACTACTGAAAGCAAATAATTCCATTACACTGTTGTTGGCACGGGCCCAGTAAACTCCCTGATGCAGTCTTCCTGGAGTGAGTACTTGCACTAAAGTCAGCAGGAGCATTTCCATTGGAAAAGTTGCATAGGTGTATATGAATCTCAAAGACCAGAGCTGTAGATGCATATCCAGCTCTTGGGGTTTAAGGTCAGGTTCTTTAGGTTACAACATAGAGATGCCATCGCAATCAAGAGCTGCTGTCTGGTTGCTTTCCTTGTACCCTACTCAGCAGAGTAAGGGTTTCATTCTTTCCAAGGAAGTCTTTCTCAGAGTGTGGTCACTACTGTACCCCTGCACAGCCTTGACACCATTCTTCCCTTGAGCCTGTTCCTTGATGTCCTAACCACAAATACAAACAACAAATCTTTCCTATCATCCTTTTTCACTGGTAGACTATAAAATTCTCTTTTTCCTTCCCTGCATTCTTCCCTGCTTTTGATAACACAATTCTAATTTGTACAAGCTTCCCTTCTCTTTTAGCACAAGGTCTCTGCTGCTGTTGTTGCTCCGGCTTGAACCTTCTTCAGCTGGTCCGTAATTCCCCTGAAGCCTGGCACCCAAATCCAAACATGATATTGCAGCTAAAGCTGTTCTGATGAACAGCTGAGTGACTTCACACAGACTGTTCATGCTGTCCTAGGTGTCATTTCTCTCTTGCAAGGACAGCACAGCATTACTCACGTCTGCTCTGCCTATAACCCTCAGATCCTTCCCAACAGGGCTGCAGTTCAGCAAAAGCAATCCTGTTACATATGTTGGGAGCTGACTGTTCCTGCTCAAGTGAAGTTCATTGTATTGATCTCCTCTGCATTTTCCCCCTTACTATTCACTTCAATTAGTGAGCCCTCTCTTTTTCTGACCAATAGTTGAGGCTTACTTTTGTTAGGATTGCTGGCTTACCCTGCAACAGTAAGGAGACAGGAACTGATGTAGTTCTCTTTTGCGCCACATGAAAGCATACTTGAAAGTTTATGAATCAATAGATTTGCCTCATCTGCCACTGAAGCTAAGGGGAGGGGGGACTTTGTGACCGGTTTAACATCAACAGTGCTGGGCCGACTGTATTACTATATTTAATCATTTCACCTACATATTCAAATGTACACCTTGAGTGGGTGAAGGAATCTGATGTGATTAAGAGTCAGGGTGTGTCCCAGCCTGCTGATCAGCATACAAGTATGAAGGAGAATTCCTAGTACTTCTAAGTCCTGAGAGCTAATGACTGCCACACGCCTACTCTCTTAATGGACCCATTGCCCTTGAAGACAACAACTGAGGTCAAACCATCCCTTGACTGGGCCCATTTTCAAAAGACATGTTTGAAAGCATCAAATTTGACCTCTCTTCCTTCCATGGACACAGACTAATCCTGGTTAAAATCTAAAGGAAGGGCGAAGCAGACCCACATTCTTCCCACCCCTCTGAGGTGAACAATCTGTCCTGTGTTACCACACAAGGAAGTAGAGATGCACATTCACGGTGGATTAGGTGGCAGTGGCAATAGGTGGAAAGAGACAGTGGAAAGCTGAGGGATACAGTGAGAGAAGCTGTAGGAGAAAAGGAGGCTGGGGAGAGAAGGCATGGCAGAGAGGGGAGAGGAAGCAGAGACAGGAGGGAGAAAAGTCCAGAAAGGAAGGAACATAGGAGTCAAAATGTTTCCCTGTGGTTCTGATCTCAACACTTTTTATGGAGAAATCCTTCAGAAAGGGATCTCTGCAAGGATTCTCCTTGTGAAGCTTCCTTAGAGCCATCACAACTGCCCCCTGACAATTTCCTACGTCCCAGAAATCTCAGATGCTGAAATCAGAAGTTAGGACCATCCAAAAGGAAGGACTAAAGAGCATTAGGACCTGCAAGCTCCAGCATCACTGGTTTATACAATGGTACAACTCTTACAGCTCCTGTTTATGAGGTTAAAGAAATAATGATTCATGAGACTGGCTGACACCTGGAATGATTTAACCAGGCCATGCTTAATGTGAATGACATTGACTCACATTTCCAGATGTAGGTGGAACTGGCAATTGTCTTTTCCTCATAATTGTCTTAACTTGCTTTGCTAGTTAGAAATAGTTTTCTAGGTTGTATTTCAAATCCGGTAATCATTAGAGGTACATTCTTTCCATAGATGTTTGTATTTGTAGTCAATGGAACATCTAGGACAGAATTTGACCTACAAACTTAGATATGTAGCAGCAGCCTAGGCAGAAATATACGTACTCAAGTCTGAACCAGAACTAAAGTAAGATTGCTTGATGTATACACAAAATTTAAAATATGAATGCACATTTTGGGGCCGGCAGGATTTTTGTGTTTTGTTTTTTTCCCCTCACCTCTGAAGTGTTTCTGATCTCTTGCCTTTAAGTAACCTTTTTAAATTAATGCAAATTTAATGCAACAGCGTTCTCTTAGATAAGGCAGGGGGAAAGCCTTTAAATAATAGGATAAAAGAAATGTTGGAAATTTCTAAAAAGTTCAATCAAAAATAGTCTATGGAAAGGGAGAAAATTATTATGTCATCCCCCATTGGTTTTCATCCAAAAAGTGCTTACACTCTCCTCCTCCTTCTGCCTGTATGTCTATTCTTTCCCAAGGCACAGGCTCATCCCAGACCCTTGCAAGTAAACCACAGTCCGTGACGTTGCCGTGACGTAAGCTGGCCACGGCTGAGCTGACTGCAGGGGTATGTCATGACTTCCACCACAGAGATTTGACCCAATTACTGTGACCTGACACACTTGCAATCTAGTACAGCTTCAAGTCTCAAAGCAACAGCCCCCGAAACCACTGGAGACTCATGTGAAAGCTGAAACCAAACTGAATGAGACAGAATTAAACCCAGGAGAAAGGCATTCTGAAAAACCATAATTATATCACATAGTTTGTTGATACATGCTTACTTTGCTTGTTAGAGGACTTTGGGTGAGATATGCACATGCTTTTTAAGAACAGAAGTGTTGACAATCCAGGAGGAAATGACAGAGCTGATTATATCCTGCTCTGAACACACATCGGGGACATAACGCAATCCGTGTGCTGACGGGTGAGTGTGTAGTGAAGCTGCACTGCAGAGCAAAGTGGCGGCAAGGTGAAGTGCAGCCCCTGAGCAGATCCCTGCAGTGTTGGCTGATTCTGCCCCTAACAGGGAGGGGTTACACTGCAGAAGCTGAGACAGCTTATAGAGGGTGGTAAGGAAACATCAAATGCGGTCAGTCTGTGCTTAAAAACCACATCTACACATCTTATGAACCGGGTTTCTTCTGGTGATTTTGCAGTGTTCATAATAGAACAGAATCACAGAATCCCAAAATGGGTCAGGTTGGAAGGGACCACCATGGGTCATCTGGCCCAACCTCCCTGCTCAAGCAGGGCCATCCCAGAGCACATTGCACAGGATTGCATCCGGACTGTTCCTGAGTATCTCCAGTGAGGGAGACTCCACAACCTCTCTGGGCAACCTGGTCCTGTGCTCAGTCACCTGCACAGTAAAGAAGTTCTTCCTCATGTAACTGCCAGTTAACAGGTATTTTCCTCACTTTCCAGCCTCATAAAAGCTTGTGAACAAAAGTTCTCTTTGTGCATCTTACCTGTTTTTGTCTCCTGTTGTTCATTACCACTGAGAACCAGAATTCCTAAACTAAAAATCAATTAATGTGCTAGTCATGGATAACCACATGAGAGAATTTTGCAAACCATGATCTAGAATGGGCTTAAAGTGAACCACTTAAGCACAAATTTACCATTGGATTATTTCGTAAATTGCTGTCTATTTCAAGTTCATTGCTTGTGTGTAGTTATAAATAAATGCAATGGATGGTGACTACATGTACCCTGGAAATTCAGTCCTGAATAGTTTTTTCTAATTGAATCCTTTGTTCTGTCAGCAAGTTTCAGGAAGTGATTTCTACATAAATAATAGTAAGTAGTAAATAACGTGTTATTATTACTCTGATTAATTGTTTTTTCCCCAGAATATTCTTTTCAATGCTCTTAGGAGAGAAAGCTGGTTCTCCTGTGGAAAAGTGAACTCAGACAAAAACGTGGGCTACCACTGTTGATGATCCAAAATAAGTTCTTTTCAGTAAGACTCTTAACCAGACTAGTCTGTTATCTCGGTGTTCACAATAAACACTCTGTTCTCTCCAGAAGTGAGCAGCATGCAGGCAGGGAGAACGAGAAGATGCATCTCTAAAGCAGTGATCTCTGACAGGAGCTGGGGGGTGGATTTAAAGGTGTGACATAGCTGTAGGAGAAGCAAATCATGAGAGGGCCCATAGCCAATGTTCAGAGGCAGATCGTAGGAAAAAGGCAACTCCAAACAACGTTTTCACAGCAAACAGAAAAGAAGAGAAGAGAATACAGAAGCAGCAGTGGTGAAGCAGCCAGGATACAGGCTCCCAAGAGACTTCCCAGCCCAAGGGAACAGCTGGGGGGCTTGCTCCCTCTACTGGAGCATCCTAAGAGACCCACAAGAGACTTGCTAGTTTGACCCACTCTCAATCCCACAGCAGATCTCTTGGACTAGGAAATAAAAAATTAATGCAGTGTTGATTACAATTGCTGGCTTAGTGTCACGAGGATTTTTTTTAAAGACTGACTATGTAGTTCAACATGCAGCTGAAGGCAGAGGGGAGAGAGCTGTTTCATTGCTTTTGTTTTGAAAAGAATCAAAATAAGGCATGCAAGCTTAAATCTGTATTTTTCACATCATAATTCTGTCAGTTCAGCCAAAATGGAACATAGGAAAAGCCGGTAGACCTTTCCAGTGTATCATGTAATGCAGAAGAGCAACTTTTGCCATATGACCTTTGCTCCAGGACAGCCTGGCCTTAAATACTTGGGCTTACAAATAAACAGCCTATTCCTAAAGGAAGCAGAGAGTAAACCTCTCCTAAAACATCTCCAGACAAACACAACGTCATCACTTGGTTATTTAGCATTCATGTCAGGTAAGGTAAGTCAGAGCAGCAGGAGGCACAGTGACAGCAAGAAACCATGACTCAGACACTCACTGACACTGCTCCACTCTTGCTGGAAAGAGTTGGTAGCTGACACTCCTCTTTCTCTTTTGTAGAACCAGGGTCACCTTTGGGCTCTGAGATTGCAGGATCCTGCACCTTGCAACTCCGCTTTCTGTCTGCTGAAAGAGAGTTCAGGAAGCCTTATTTCTTCATACCTTAAGTTACATAGTGTTGGTGTGGAATCTGCCTTCTTCTGTATACAGCATCTGACATTTGGTACAAAGACCTCCAATTTTAGCTAAACCTTACAGGTATGATAGTAAAAAAGTAGTGTTTGACTAAAAACTCATCTAGATATATTTAAATGGATTTTGTGGCCCCTCCAGTTTAAATGGCTTCTCAGTTGCCAGCTTTCTGTCATCTCAGTGAACATCTTGGTCCACTGGTGCTCAATCACCTTGTGAGCTCAATGGAGGAAATGGAAACCAAGCTCTGCAGCAGTGACAAAGAGGACGCTTTCAAAAGAGAACTACCATACTGCATAGGAGAAATAGACTTCACAGCTTCTGGGAAGAAACATGGAAAGGTATGGGCTCTGAGGAGTTTTAACCCTTTAACACCACTGTTGTTCAGCTGTTACTTCTTAGCAGTAAATGCAGAGACTGCCATAGTGAGGATCAATGTGCCACACTGTGAGGCACCACATTGTACCCCAAGTAGGGACCATGCCTTCCTGAACATGAATGGGGTTTAAAATATAGGCTTTTAATATACAGAAATCAATCACTTGATTTGCAATTACATGATACAAGTACAGGTGGACACTTTTCCCTTTAAAATAAAAATCAGTTATATGCCCTGCTTCCTTCATTTTGCATCCTTTGTCTGTTTTAACCTGTCAAAACTTAATCACTATGGATTTTTACATTTTAAACATACTTCTGAGCTGTTTCAAGGTTTTCCTTAAAGTTCTCTCTCTGTTCTGCTGATATGCAGAGAGGGATGTATATGGACAAACCCACCTCCTCACTACTCCCCTGCACACATTAGTGCTAGAGCATAAGGAATTCCTAGGAATTCCTGAAATCTGCCTCAAGATTTTGTTTCATCATAAAGTCTTAAGCACAAAGCCAAAATATATACAGAACTGGAAGAAGCAATAGATTCATGTAACGTGTCCTTGAAAAACAGACATAAAACCAGGCAAATATTTCAGCTTCTGCAGAAACAAAAAACACCTACAAAAATTGTTGGCTTTTCTAGACTGCCCTGAAACTGAAGGCAGTTCAAGAGGAAGCTCTAAGGGAGAGTGTGATTCATCAGTCTGCAACACAGAACTAACCCATGGAATGGATCCAATTAGTGAGATGGCAATTATACAGAAGTCTGCTAAATTCATTCAAGTATTTAGTTCTCTGTCAACTCTTGCTCAAATAATCTTCTCTTAAATATCCAAGTTGATGATCATTTCCCTCTGTATTTACCATGAACAGACTCTTTACTGTATCTTTCTGTCCTATTGTTATTCATTGGGTTTTTCTTGTGTTTGCTGAAGTTTATGAAGGTCCCGAGTACCATTCACCCTGGAATTATATTTGAAGTTATGCTCAACAAATGGAAGCTACCTGCTCCCAATTTGGTTGTCTCTTTAGTAGGGGAAGAAGAAAATTTCCAGATGAAGCCTTGGCTACGGGAAACCTTAAAGAAAGGACTTATAAAGGCAGCTCAAAGCACAGGTGAGTGCTTTAGGCTTTAAAGAAGGAATTCATGTTCCTGATGGATTCTCACACCTAGACCCCAGTGATCTGGTAATGACAACGGGCCTGGTCACAGGATTATTTTTGAAAATTCAATACTTTGCTGAATGAAACCTAAAACCTGCATGTAAATACATTTGAAAATGAAAGATACTGTATTATAGTAGCAAAAATAAGTTCTTTTAAAGCAAATTACGTAACCATTTCTGAAGTGTAAAATGACCTGATATTTTTCCCTCAGAGGTGACACTAGAAAGATAGCATCAAAATGGGACAAAATACAATTGTCTCTCTTTTGTGCCATAACAAAATAATTCTGAAGAGAGCAGAGCAATTTGACTTCAACAAGAGTGAACTTAGGTAAAAAATAAAAATTCTTGTTTTCTCCATTCTCACCTGCAAAATAAAGTGAAAATATCTGTGAGCATTTCACAGCAAGCTCTTGGTTTGTGTTCACTGTTCCAGACAAGCTCATGACAGTTTTGCTTTTTGTAATGAGACAGCCCAGTACCAGAGCTCTTTTTGGTACTTTTGTGCCACACAGATATTCTCTCTCCATCTGCCTTCTGTACTTCAGACTAGGCAGCATCAAGATCCCCAGTTTCTTTATGTTACATATTTGAAAAAGGCCAGCTTGCTGTTTACCCAGTGTTCTCCAAATTCCTTCTCACCATAACAATACTGCTGTAAATTGTATTATCCTGAAGTATTCACTCTCCACATACACAAGAACAAGAGAAAGAACTCCAGATTATGCAGGTTATGCCCGAGCTCTTCTGCCAAGACGTGATTGCACGGGACTGTTTAGGCCTCAGTTCAAGTCAACAACTTCCCTGACTCTGTCCCTTTGCTCTTCCTCGTACAACACTCAGACCTGCCTGGTACGGGGATGTTTCTGCTCATGTGTAGACAGTGAGTGACTCCAGAGTGGACACAGCATTCTTGACGAGCACATTTACATCAGAGTAAAGATGGCAATGTTGCCACTTTATCTATCTAAAAAAACCCCTTAAATACAGTGCTGTAACTAATGTTACTTGACACACAAACATATTCAAATACAAATAAATGACCTCACCGGTTTTTAAAAATAATTTCAGGTGCCTGGATTTTCACCAGTGCTCTGCGTGTAGGAGTAACAAGACACTTAGTGCAAGCAGTCCGAGATCTTGCACTGGCTAGTACCTCATCCAAAGTAAGCGTGGTTGCCATAGGAATAACTTCACTCAGGAAAATCCAGCACAGAGAAATTCTGGAAAACACAAAGGTATTTTTCACTTATTCTATTGTTTGCATATTAGCCGCACCTTTACAAAATTTGCAAGCAGTTGGCGGAACAACTTTGATATAACTTTGAACAAGCAAACAAACAAAAAAACAACAGAAAAAAGTGGGGTTTAAGCCGTGTTTTGGGAGGAAAGAGAAATGAAGATGAAGGTTTGTTGGATGGTTCTGCGCCCTCCGCGCCCGGTGCCGCTGGCAGCAGTTCCGCACACGCCCAGCGGGTGGCAGCATTAGGCATCAGCGCCGCGAGCAGCGCAGGGATGAACGTCGGGAAAATATCCCGGAATAATTGTCCACTTGCTGTAGAAGCACTTACTCCTAGATATAGCATAAATGCTGTAAAAAGCATATTTTCTCTTATGGGACACCAGACATAAATATTCCAGGACAAATTTTCCTTAAGTAACCGCTGAATTGGTGTCTAATATGCAAAAACGTGCTCAGTACAACAGGTCAAAAATACCAGCCATGAATGGTTTCACCTAGTTATTGAAAGCTCTCTGGGTTTCTAAATTTGGGTCAAAGCAGTCGAAGTCCTTGGGAAGAAAACAAAAGCAGTGCATCAACAGATTAAAAACCTCACCCAACAAAACTGTTGCTGAAAGTGTTGCTGCTGAATGGAAATAGAAGTGGAGAGAAAAAAAACATAGCATTTCCCTCTTGTCGCTGGATATACAGTCTGTCCTAAGCAGGATATTATAACAATAAAATAGGTGTGTAATGACAACGAATGACAGTTTCTCTGCATTATTTTACTTCCCTGCAGAAGCTAAGAAACAAATGACAAAGACAGCCCTTTGAATTTGCACCTAGTTGTTCTCTCAGAGGGGCCTGGAAGTATCAGCTAGAAGCTGAGAGACTGCCAGACCATATCAGCAATTTATGGTCATTGATCTTTCCTTTTTCTTTTTTTTTTTTTTTTTTTTTTTGCCAGTGGCAGCTACCTGTGTGCTCTTCCAGGTGGGACTCTTTAGCTGGAAGACTTTAACCTATTTGTGTAGCACCTGGTCCGAAAGGGCCTCAAAGGAAAGAATTCGGTTCACCATGTTTGTGAATTTTGTTCAGGAAAGTTGCTTTGGCAAATGCAAACTATTTCACCTCCCTCCTGGGCTAAGGGATCAAAATGCATCTGGATCTTTCCCTATCAGCAGCTACAAAACAAGTGCACTCTCTTTTCGTTTTCTCCCCCTCAACTAAAACCCAAACTCTTTGTCAAGGAATACTTTGCAAAGAGCGTTCCTGACCCTTTGACTTCTGGCACAGCTTCCACGCAAAGATATTTTGGATTTTAGTCAGTAACTTTAAGACAAAGGAACTACAGACAGGGATGTTGATCTAAACCCAACTCTCTTTATACTTGGCACTAGCACAAGCAGCTTGTTGTAGAAAATAGAGCTAACAATCCACACTAGCAAGGAGAAAAACAAGCCCTGAAATCAATGGATCCCTCCCATCTCTTCTGTGTTGATGGTATGCTTTAAACATCATTGAAAGACCACTTCCACATTTTCAGAGAATAAATAGAAAAATCCCCAAAGGCCTTTTTCAATTGGTTGTTGTGCCTCTGGGTCCTAATCAAAGGCCAGATCTTTGGTGAGGAGGCTTAATGTTACGTGGCAGCAGAACAGAGGCTCACCCTCTGTCAAAACAAAATCTGAAGGAAATCAATTATGTCAAGAAGCTTTCCCCAAGGAATGAGAGACAGGGAGAAGAAAGCAAAAGAAATTTGTGGCACTTGCTGTTCTTAAGAAACATGCAAGTTTACTGCTTTTTAGTGGGAGGAAAACGCGATACACAGTGACAACTGCCAAGCTGACAGTCCGAGTTTTGCTCAGCAACACTGCAGGAACTGGAAAAGAGGCATGATGGAAGGAAATGCAGATTTTAAACACTTATTTTAATCCGACTTACTTGCAAGAGGACAATGATTGTGAAAATGAAAAAGAATAATCAAGCATTTACAGCCTGGAATGATATATCAAAGTGGATGTGCAACAGTGGGAAAGAAAGATGTATTAAGAAAGAAAGGGGATTTGAAAAAGTGTGTGTATGGAAGCCCTTATGTAGTGCAATATTTAGAACAAAAGACTGTAGCAGGCATTCTGTTTTACCTAGAGGATTAGTTTATGCAAAAAAACTCATTAATAAAAAACTTAAAGTATAACACCCCTCACCCAAAACAAAAGAGGATTCCCCTTTCTAAAATCTGTCTGCCACTCACTCCTTTAGAATGCAATTTCCAAACTGAGAATAACCATTGATTTCATATAACCTTGTCAATTGAGTAAAGCTGTGTTTAAATTGATAAGGACATGGAGCAGGCTAACTCATTTACTGGCCTAAACATGGACAAAACAGTACTGAAATGAATACTTTGCCCCTCTTTACACCAGCTGAGGCTTCACATCTCCATACACAATTATCAGGTCTCACGGCCCCTTTCCATTTGTCCAACAAACATTTCCAAAACCTACATTCCAGAGAAGATGATTGATATCACTATATTTTGCAGAGGCTAAGGGGGAAACTTCAGGTACTCCAGCTATCAGTCCTGCCAGATCTGGCCGCTTCCAGAAGGAATAGATTTTCCTTCTTCACCCTATTTTAAGAGCCTATCCAAGTGTCTCCCAGGTGGTGTGCTGTGTCAGGGTGCAGACAGCACAGAAGGGGAGACGAAGGACATTAAACACGGGCTGGGCTTTGCAGAGAGCACTGACATTTCCCCTCCTCTCCCTAGAGTGAAAGTCTTGTACACTACCAGTCAGATGACAACATCCAAGGCCCACCATATTCCTTGGACCACAACCATTCCCATTTTATTTTGGTGGAGCACACAACGGCAGACGAGCCCGATGGAACCACCAAGCTACGCTTCACCTTGGAAAAGTACATCTCAGAGCAGCGCACGGGATATGGGGGTAAGCAGGTTCTATGCAGGCATCTCATCTGAATGATACTGATAGCACAGCGGGCCCTGGCCTTATCAAAGGTAACTGCACTTCTCAAATTGGACAGCTGCCTACACAGGCAAGAGCAAGTCAACACATCTGTCATTATGTAAGAGGCAGGACGACAGTAACTTCTGAAGTTGAGAAAGCTGCTCTTTGAACCAAAAATCTGGACTTTTATTGCATCTCCTTAAACGTAGCTCAAGGCTGATCTTCAAAGCATAGCTCAAATTGCCTTAAAAGACAACATATGGAAAATAAATCCAGCTTCAAGTGCCTTAACCAGTGGTTCTAAGAGATTGATAGTCATTGTTGTATACTTATATCCCCTCTTGCACACAGGGTCTTGAATTGCTCCCACACTGGAAGAAAAGATTTGTTCCAAAACCCTCTGAAATATTTTAAGCCATATTTGTTTCAGGATAAAATCTTATCCTGGGTAAACACCGTAGCATCTAATGTCCATGTGAATCTCTGTGACCTTTTTTTATAATAAGAACTGAGTATTGGGCCGATCTCCTACTGCTATTCGTGGAAAGAACTCAGTTGTCAAGTTAATACACTTACTTTTACCTTTGCTTTGTTTGTGTAATACCTGCAGTGCTAGCTCAGCTGAAACAGGAGAGAGAGCTCACTTGTTCACAGCTGTGTGCATCAGTGGAATATCCACTTGCACAGCCCATAGGGTGGTTGCACAGAGGCATCTGAGAGCACAAATGTGGCTGAAGAATCCTTACCTGGTGACTCGGATGGGAAAGACCACAGGCAGGCTTTAAGGGTAGCCTGAGGCTGCAGTGCTGAGAATTACAAAGCAGCCTCTTTCTGCTTGCAAACCAAATCTGATTGAACAAATCTCAGGGGAACACAATTCTGACAAAGAATGTTGATTCATGTGACAAATATTTTGCTGGAACATACTGAATTCAGTGTTATCTTCTATAAACAAACCCAATGTCATTCATTTAAGCTCATTTATGAACAAGCTGAGCAAAGCCATGGGACTTTTCTGAAGTAACACACTTTAATAAGGTCATGTGGAATTTCCCTGTTAAAAAAAACACCTAGAAGCCTTTCAGGGGAAACTTTTTATGTACTGAATATTCTTTGCCATTGAGGACTTTCCAGATTAACAGCATAAAGTCAGAATCCACCTGACCCTCCTATGGCTAAATTTTTTCTAAATCTATGGTAAATGAAGAATATTTGTAGCCTTAACCATACCTTGAGGAACCTGTAGTCACGGAGGTCACTCTTCAGAGAGCATCACATTAGAGAGGTGTGACAATGCTGTTGCCATTAACTTAAACAAATTAAGTTTCTTGCCAAGCACGTCCTGGCTACAGCTCAGTCCAACCTTATCTCTGTAGTCATCCCAAAAGAGATACAACAAATAGCAAGTAGAGATCTGTACTGAGTTCTGGGAGATCTACAAAGGTAAACATCAAAAAATTGATTGAATTAAATGCCTTTCATCTTCCAGTTGAGAGGCATTCACCTCACGACAATCATGTTTTGATTGAGCTCCTTCAGGCCAATCTATGGTCACCTTTGGATTACAGAGTTCAGCATTTACAGTTAAAACCATCCAAAACTATGTGGCCCCCTGGGAGGATGGCTTAGGACAGGGATCCTGACCTCATTTCTTCCCCTGATGCCATGACACGTTAAGTATTTCATTAGCATTTCTTTTAAAAGTATCAGATTGTGTTATTATTAATCACCTCACAAGGCTGTGCTGAATGAAGCTTTAAGCTGTTTAAGCAGAGTAATAAACAGTATATGGTTCCTCTCAGCTCGTATCGGACTCATCTCATCCTACCCAGTCTACATGGTCGGCCTCTTCATATTCTTAAACCCTCCTTTCCTAAGGCTTTTCTCCTGGATTCCACTCTCCCTTCCAGCATGTGTTAGGTACATGCATGACACCCAGGGCCAACGGAGAGCTTTGCACCCCTAACTGTGTCTTACTGTCACTACTGGTAGATGCCTCTCTGGAAACCCACCAACCTTGTGCTGCACCCTAATGCAGCGCCATTGCTCCCCAGCCTGACAACCTTGCAGCAAATAAGTAACTTTAAAAGTCAGCAGCAGCGTGACACACAGAGGTGCCAACATCCATATTTTGCAGCTGAGGTGTGCTGAGGTGAGAACAGCCTGGACTCCTTAGCAGGGATCACACAAAGTGTCCAAGGCAAAGGTGCCTTTGTCCTGAATCCTAGGCCAGGACTCTGTCTGCTGGGGCACAGTGTTATTCTCTTCTTTTGCCACATCCTTCTGGAACTGCCTGCCTTCTGCAGGTTCATGTAGACACCAAAACAGCACATTAGAGGAGAAGTATTTTCAAGGGGTCAGAAAAACATCAATACTTTTGTGAAAGCTGTTACTTTTTAAAAATTAAGCCATCTATTTCACAGGAACGGGTAGCATTGAGATCCCTGTGCTTTGCTTACTGGTAAATGGAGGACCAGGCACACTTGAGGTAAGAAGATGTTTTCAACTTTAGAAAAAGAAATTACTGGTGCCAAGTAATTAATGGAAAATTTGGCTGGATGACAAACACATCTCTTGGCACTTTACATAAAGTAAAAATTCGCATCTATAAGATGTGTTCTGAGTTCTGTTAATAAATAAATAATTAAATTTGCCAGTATTTGTTTGGGAGAAATATTTCCTTTTGAATAGGCACCAGCTGATCATTAAAACTTCCATTGCCAGCTTGTCCAGTAGGAAGAAAGAATCCGAAACCAAAACAAACCCACGGAAGCCAGCTCCAGATCTAGGGAAACAGAAATACTGTGTTATTACTTGAGAACACTCACACAAAAAAAGAGATGAATCTTTCAGTGCTGTTCAGCAACAATGACACAACTGTCTGTCCCAGAGCTCAGAGGAAGCACAAGACCAGGTTTGCTGGACATGCCATTTAAAATGGAGTGTCCTGCTTCCACTAAGCAAAAGTACATTGTAGGATTGAAGACTGGAGTGTTGTCTGATAATAATCCCAAATCTTCTTCAGCAAAGGATCAGTTTTGATTTTTTTCCTGAGTAGTTCTACAACTTAAAGAACCTGTTAACAAGGAGACACTCTTTGATTTCTATTCTATTTTACTTTTCTTTTTTATAATACTCGCAGTCTAGAATACCTTTAGAGAGACAAAATTTAACTATAATTTAAAGTTTCCAAGTGACGGGACTGTGACATGCCAGCTGGTAACCCCTTTCAGAATAATGACTCCTTTCTGGGGATATTTTCTAGTTTCAGTTTCTTGTATCTTGTCATAACTTTTGTCAGCTGGACTAAAACACACACTCGTATTAGAAGTCTCACTGTTTAAACAAAGATTATGTCACCTCAGGAGCTTTCTTTCATGAGAAGCTAAATATTGCAGTGTTTCTTGTATCTTTGGTTTAGAAAAATCCCATGTTATGACATATAAATCCTCTTTTCAAAGTCTTGCAGAACAGTGTGACTGGAAGATCAAAAGTGACAGGCTGGGGTTGCTCTAAACTGACATGTGCTGGGAATGGATAACTGGCCACACTGTTTTAGAATATCAATTTCTTAAATGGATTTCTTAAAATGGATAATACACACCAAAGACTATGAACAGTTTAAAAAAAAACCCTCAATACCTAAACTAAAGAAAAAAACCCCTGCATCACAACTGAATCAATACAGTCTTGTGTAACTCCAGAGGAAGAAATAGACTGGCAGCAAATAGACATTGTTGCAATTATGCCATGGCCTCCGCTTTCCTCTCTCAGCAACCTGCCTGACTCATTCTAATTGCACAAATAATAGAGTTAGTAGCCTTTAACTCTTGTTGTTGCTATGATTCAGTGTTTTTTATTTTCCTGTAGCCCAGTGTTGTATTTCCCCAGTCAAATTCCTTATTTTCAGAACTTAGTGCCAGGTTTAGGAGACAGAAAAAAAATCCTATACAAAAAATCCTGCTGATAATTTCTGTACAAGGTTACTCTTGCACTTGACTATGCTGAAGCAGAGACTTTGGGGGGAAAAAAAAAGTCAGGGTCAAAGAAATTTTATGCATTGTTTCTCCAAATCAGGTTGCTTAGCTACTCAGCAGATGTGTCATGAAATAAAATATAGTCAGAGGCCTATACATGGATGACCTGCTACAGAATTCGAAAAATCCTAATAGCTTACAGGAGTCTGGACTGATTCCATAGTGAATCTGATTTAGGTACACATTTATTCCTAGTTTGCTAGAAGTCCTTCTTTTGAATAACATTTTCTTTCCACTTATGATTTCTAAAAACGTCCTATTTTAACTACAGAGAATTTGCAGCGGTTTGGAAAATTCTGCTCCCTGGCTTATCTTAGCAGGGTCTGGAGGTACAGCTGACATCTTGGCTGCATTCGTGAATGACCCACAGCTCATCGTGCCAGAAGCTGTTGAAAAGCAATTTAAGGAGAAATTCCCTGCAGAGGGCTTCTCATGGAAGGACATTCTCCAGTGGACAGTGACAGTGAGCTCCTATGTCTGATAAGTCATCGTGCTCACAAAGCTCTCTCCTAACACCCGTAGCTTTGACAGCCCCTTCAGTACAGGTTTGGCAAGAAGCTGCTCAGAAGTTTTGGGAACTCCAGTGCTTTGAGACTTGTGTCATCGAGTGCCTCTCTAGCATTAAAAATCTAGTGGTCATCTGAGCATGCAAACTACTTTGTTGTCCCAGTAATTCAGCTGAACACTTAGGGCTCTGTCCTTCCTCACTTACTTCCTCAAGTAACAGCCAGCACCCAGGAACCCCACAGTCCTTCTGTAGGACATGAAGCATTATTTATATCCACAGCTGTGGAGCTTGTGCAGCTGTGGCAGAAGAGACCTAATTCATGATCTACAGCTGTTAAATGGAAACCTAGTTGTGGATAAGCATGAATAAATTAAATAGAATGGAGCATGTTTAGAAATCATCCTATCTATTGTCAGTTACTTGTTCTTTAAGTATTATTGTTCTTAAAACAGAAAGACAAAACTCTTTGTCTTGAGGTACCCTTGCATAAGCCTTTTAGAAACAAAAAGCCACTTTGAGATTGTCCTTGTGTGAAGAGCACTGGGTGCCTCCAAGATAAACCAAGTCCTGACCTGGCCCACTACTTACTCTTTGCATTCCCTGCCGTAATCCTCAGCTCTAAAAGTTCCACATACTAACTCCATTAGGAAGAACTTTGCCAGATCACTGACAAAAGGGGATGAAAGGCATCTAGAAGCAATATTGCCACATGCTCACAAAGTCTCAGAGCAGCTGCACTGCGAGAAAGAAAACTCAATAAATAGAGAAGCAGAAGGAAAGAGAAGACTACTGCATATATCAATACTTGAGGACTTTTACTCAGAGAAGAGTTAGAGACTATGCTTTTAAATAAACAACTCAGCAAAACTTAAATGTCAAAGCAGGATGAGGTAAAATGAAACTAGTGGTGTGCTGGCTATAACGTGACTTTGAGTCAAATAAGAATGTAAGTTAAGGAAGGATCTTTTAATTAAAGCACTATTCTGGTTCTCAGGATATCCCAGTTCTGTTCCTCCTATCCTGGTAGACAACTTTGGAAAAGGCAGTAACTCCCTCCTTGCCTTAGGAGTTATTTATATATGGGAAACTAATAATATTTGCCTTCTTGCCAAACCTCAGCTTTACAATTAGAACATGAGTTTTTGGGAAATACTGTACGGGTGATTCCCACTGGGTTCTTGGGCACTAATGTATATCCAAAGCACAATGTGTAAAACCACTTTTGTTTCAACTCCAAATAGATTCAGAACATTATTTCACACCAGCATCTTCTAACTCTGCACAACTTTGAGCAAGATGGTTCAGAAGATCTAGACACAGTCATTTTAAAAGCTTTAGTAAAAGGTAAGAGAAACACAATGCATTTAATGTTTGTCTTATTTGACTTCTATGCCATAAAAATAATTCCTCTTTTTCCAGTGCAAGTTCAGTTGACTGTTGGATCGGATTTCATTTCTGATTAACTGCTCTTTTGTTTGTTTATTGACAATTTAACTGTGGCAGTTACCGTAGCTCTTGTAAACTTCCTTTAAACTAGTGTTTGCTTTTTAATCTCATGCTATTGTATAGTACTATTTTAGTCACTCCTTTATTACACTACTTGCTTCTCTTAGTAACAGAGGCTACAGAAGAACTGAAATATATTGGAGCACTATATTATTCCAATTACAAACCATTAAAAAAACCCCCAAGAAACAAAACCAAAACCTACAAGTAGACCAAAATTGCCTTTGTTTCAGAAACAATCTATTTCTCCTATATGAAATCTCCACTGTTATCTTCTGAAAGAAGACATTACTTGTGCTGCCACCTATTTCAGTTTCTGTTAACTTAATGGTTTGTGTTAGCTTAAACTTAGGAAGGGAGAAAAAAAAAAGACATCCTGTTCTTGATGCGCTAATGGACACAAGGCAAAAACAACAGCCAGCCCTGTCCCCTGCTTTCTGCAGGCCAATGTCCCTCTTAACATCCAACAGCCATTTAAACGTAATGCTTTTAATAGAGGCTTCATCTAGAAAAAAACTAACATTTTTGAACATTAATGTTTCTTAATTTAGGGAAACGTTGCTGTGAAGAGTTCCTGGTTAAGCAACCCACAGATCTGTGATGGCTGAAGGAGAACTTGCATTGCTAATCAAAGAACCAATACAATATTAAATTAAACATAACCCTAAAGTACTGACTTTATTTGCATTTTCTATTTTTTTTCCAGCCTGTAAAAGTCAGAGTCAGGAGGCTCAGGAATATCTGGATGAACTGAAGCTGGCAGTGGCCTGGAATAGAGTCGACATTGCTAAAAGCGAAATATTCAATGGTGACGTGGAGTGGAAGGTACCAGGTTTTTTTGCCTTAGAGGACACTTGGTGTATAATGCAATGTGTACAGGACACTGGAGCATCCCAAAAGGTGGCTTCAGTTTTTAACACTACCTGCACACTCTACTGAGAGATTGGGCAGCAGTAGTTTGCTTTCTGAGGCTGTTTGTCTTTTTGGTCCCCTATAAGATAATGCCTAAAGACAGAGGAATAACTCAGTGGTCATCATCTCTTTCTTGAGCTCTTTGAGACCAACAATCTTTCTTCCCTTCTGTATAGACCTTTAGAGCAAACAGACCAAAGCTTACAAAGCACAAGAAGCAGGCAGATGTTACTGTTAGAAGGTGGCATGAAGAATGGCGGGTACCAGTGCGGTGGGTACCTCACATCAAGTCCTACAGCATGCAGTTTGTGTTGGTGTTTTAACATTAATGATGGCATGGACATTTTGTCAGAGGGAAATGAAGAGCCTTCCACCTCTTTCTCACTGTACTCACTGTTGACTGGTGGAAGACAAAACGTGCATGTCCTCGTGTTAAATCCTACCTCTCTCATCACCCATCCATGATTACCTCCAAAAATTTCTTTTTTTGTTTTGTTTTGTTTTTTTTTCCCCTTCGTCAATCTAGTCCTGTGACCTGGAGGAAGTGATGATGGATGCTCTGGTCAATGACAAACCAGAATTTGTAAAATTATTTATTGACAATGGGGCAAACATAAATGAATTCCTGACCTACAGTCGTCTGCAGAGACTCTACTGTTCCATTTCTCAGAAATGTCTCCTCTATGAACTTCTCCTGAAGAAACATGAAGAAAGCAAACTGACCTTGGCAGGGCTCACTGGTCAGCAGCAAAATGAGCAGAAGGAGGTGTGCCCCCTCTTCACTCTCAGTGAGGTCTCTAGAGTTCTCAAGGACTTTCTTCATGATGCATGCAAAGGTTTCTATCAAGAGCTCAGGCATGGAGGCAAGAAGAAATCTGTGAGTCACAACTTTGCATTGTAGTTCTGCTCCCCTCCAACTCAGAATCTGAACAATTTTAAGTAGGTCTAGCCTTTGGGGTAGGGCAGGGAACAGATTCAGTGAAAGATGTATGAAAGAAATACAAAGTAATAAGATTTACATTTACGAAGGAGTAATTAGACATAAAAATAGTGGTCTGCATTTCTCACACAGAACTTCAAGCAGAAAGTACTTGAAAGGCAGGATTTTCTAGGAGAAAGAAAAGCAGGCAATGGATGTTTTCAATCCCAGGTCTGAAAATGGTGATCTTTGTACATGAAACTATTCTCAGATTTACACTCTGTATGAGTAGACTGGATATTCAGTAATATGCAGTATCTGATATTTGCCCTTAGATCATTATAGTCTTGTTATTGAGTGACAGAACACATAGTAAGAAATAGGAACAATTGTGTGAAGTGGCCGTGGAAAGCACACTGGCCAACATATGACAAGGACAATATGTGATGGGGGGAATGGAATGTCTATAATCCACAGTGGTACAATGGCTACATCATCATTTTTGCATTTTGACAGTGTATTTAACATTAAAACTCCTAAGTACCAAAGTTCTTGCAAAAGCATTGAAAATAATTTTGGGCACAAGGTTTCAAAACAAAGACGTATAAAGAAATTTCATTAAGGTTTAGTTTAAGACAAACGAAACAATTAAGCCTTTTGGTATTTGCCAAGTTCTAATTTCACCTTAAAACTGTTAAAACTGTAAGCTAATTTAAAAAATGTTATTCAAGACATTAAATAACTTTTGCTTTGATAAAGCCTAGCTAAATTAATTAGTAGTATGAAAAGTTAAGTTTGAATCTACTCAGGATTTCTTCGTTCACAAGGACAGACAACTTGAGACTATACCTCTGAAATCACTAAGCAGACTCCAGACTTACAAATTTGCCAGAAATAAAAAGTTGCCCCCAAAATCTCACTTCACTTTACTGGCATTTGGCAGCAAGTCAGCTAAAGACTGGTGCTGTAGATAAGGCCCAATTCAGATATCAGATCCTTCTGCCTACCAGCTTTTCCCATTTTAAAGCTTCTTCCCATGGCTGCTTCCCAACAGAGGCTGAATCCCATTATCATTGGCAACAGAAAGAGCATCACAGTACTGGGATACCACTGTCACTGCTGCCAAACTGTGTGTCATTTTTCAAGTTAGGAACTAGTGGTTACAAAGACAGATGAGAATTTTAGGATATCTTTGTCTCCTGCAAGGCTTTCAGGGCAATTTAGTTGATTCAATAGCTCACCACAATCTGAAGAAGCACCCCCCTCATCCCCCAAAAGTGCCATTAAAATAAATTTGAACAGAATCCCATAATTTCAATTATAAAAGATATATTCTCATAGAAACCTGTTTAATTAAAAATAAATCTGCTCTGGCTGCTTCTAACCAACACAATAGATACAAAGGCACTTTTTAAATATACTTAAAACTCAGAATTTGACCTAAGTGGCTACACTTCCTCTGGACAATTTTTTTATCAAGTGTTAAAGGAATAAGCAGTGTTCTACTTAAACTGCTCCCTGCATGAGGGAAAGGTTTCTCAAAGGAAAGACTAAAAAAGGGGTATTGATGTACTATATTCTTGTCGTGTACAGGGCCTTGGCAAGATTTATTTCTGATGAAATAAAATGCCCTTTGTTCCCTTTTCTCTGAAGCCATGTCCTTTGTGGCAGTCAAGCAGAGTCTGATATAATTGAAGGCAAGCTCAGACTAGTTAATCACAGGTTTGTCTTGTCTGATATTACACACCAGTGGTGAAACCCAAGCCTTAATAAAGTCAATGAAAACTTCAGCACTGGCTTCAACGGAGTCACTGTTTCATCCAGAATGTTCTCACACATATTGGGTTATATCGGGGACACAAGGATCCTTTAACTCAGTACAGAATGAGCCTATTACCTTTTAGTCCTACAGAAAAGAAAAGTCAAAGAAATATGAAGTAGCTGGCGAGGCCGAGAGTAGCTTAGATCACGTCATTTTCATGAAACGAGACTGCAAATCAGGTTTTAAACTCTACAAACCATATTTCAGGATAAAACGAACACCAAGCGATTACCTGGGCCCTTGGACATGAACCAGAAAAGCGAAAATCCTTGGAGGGATTTGTTTGTATGGGCAGTACTTCAAAACCGGCACAAGATGGCAAACTATTTCTGGGCTATGGTAAGCTCCGAGCTGCAGCTGCTTCAGGTGAAGTATTGGCATATTTCAAGTTTACGAGATGTTTTTTTGCTCAGCCTTGCAGCTCAGATGACAGATAGGTTTGTTTCCAAAACACGAGAGGTGGCATTTATAGGGCCTTTCATCTCTGCGTGGCTCCTGCCCGCAGGGGCCGGGGGGAGAGCAGGAGCAGGTGTAAATCAGCCCGGGCTGAAGCTCCGCTCCCTGCCCTCCCCTCGCTGCTCCCGATGACTCACAGCTCCCAGGCGCAGCGTTTGTGCCTCCTACAATCGCCAATTGTTTGGCTCCGAGCGTGACGGGAGGCAAGACGGAGCAATGCAGCATCTTTAGCTTACGTGCTCGACGCGTAGCGAGCAGCATTGCGCTGTCCGGGGCTGAGCTTCGAGCTGGCATAAACGGCTCCTGTTTCACAACCCAGCCCTGTCCCCTGCATCTGGGAGCCCCCCTGCCCCCACAGAGACAGCCAGCTCTCAGGCTGCATCCCTGACCGCCCCGAGGAGAGCATCTGGCCCGGGGGGAGCCCCGGGGAGGGACGAGGCGCAGCACGGCTCCGCGGGCTGTGAGTGTGGGGTGTGTGCGTGCGGACACATCAGCACCTTGCAGGGCCCGTGTTTGTGCAGCCCCGTGACCGCGAGGCACGTCCCTGCTCTGGGCCCTTGTTGTGCCTCTGCCAGCTGTGCTCCCTCCTTTCTCCTACATCTCCGTGCAGGGGCGCAGCACAGCCATGCCGGAGGTGTCTCGACACGATGAGACTGTGTTGCTCTATTTCCACAGCACATTATTCTCCTTCCAGTCTTTGACCCCAGATCAGGCGCCTCTAAGAGACTGGACCCAGAAGTCTCCAGCCTTACAAGGCACAAGAACTACCGATAAAGAATCATAGAATAGTTTGGGTTGGAAGTGACCTTAAAGATCATCCAGCTCTAATCCCCCTGCGATGGGCCGGTACACCCCCCACTAGACAGGTTTGCTCGGTGCCCCACCCAGCCTGGCCTCGAACACCCCCAGGGATGGGGCATCCACAATATGTGGGTTTAATTCTCAAATATCATCAAAGCTATCATTTAGATCAGCATTTTGGAGTTTCAACGCTGTATTCGAGGGAGGATTTTTCTTAAAAGGGAAGACGCGCATGAACTTTTTGTTGTTGCTGTTAGATGTGTTGCATAGTGGAGTCTTCCCCCATTCAGAAATGCCCTCCAGTGGAGGGTGACAGCAGCACCCCTTTCAATTCTACAGGGTCAGGAGGGTGTAGCTTCAGCTCTGGCAGCCTGCAAGATCCTTAAAGAGATGTCCCGCCTGGAGACGAAAGCAGCCTGTATCGTGAAAGAGGCCAAGTATGAGCAGCTCGCTGTTGGTAAGTAATGGCACTTTTTGAATGGCATTGAAACTTTAAGAAGGAACTGCCATTGGAAGGCAAGCAAGTGAAAAAAATACTGTTTCAGTTGTAAAAGGTCAGCTGTCATGAATAATTTAACAGCCTTGCAGCACAGGCAGTCCCAAACATTCAGATACGGCAGAAAGATTTAAAACCCACTCGTTTTGGAAAAATCAGTGTTCCAAGACTGGCCCCCTGGGTTGCATGG
Organism: Corvus moneduloides; assembly: GCF_009650955.1. Lineage (NCBI taxonomy): Eukaryota > Metazoa > Chordata > Aves > Passeriformes > Corvidae > Corvus > Corvus moneduloides. The sequence continues at coordinate 47,928,643 of NC_045481.1, read as the reverse complement.
AAACTTTCCTGCTGCTTGTTGGTATTTTAATTGTCTGATCTTAGTACAAGGTATGTTAGAGTGATGTGGAAGATGGAATAACCAAAACACTTCCAGGCTCACAGCAGCCTGCTTTCCCTGCAATATCAAGCTTGCTCTGTAAGGGCCACTAGAGCAACAAGTTTTAAGTTTTGTCATTGCTGCTAAAAATAATTTGAGATTACCTCACCCAGAAGAGGGCCAAGTGCACAGCAAACTGCAGCGAGGCTCAGACTGGTTTCGCAGCAGACAAGCCGCCCCTCCCTACAGCAGTCAGATCCCAGCATCTGCAATGCTGGAATGCCGAACCTCTCCCCTTTGCTTGGTTTAGAAACAGATGTCTGCACACAAGCTTCTCTGCTGATCTGACTTCAGTTCAATCCGTACCTTCACTGATGTGAGGAGAGGGCTTTAAAATGCACCCCACATGGAAACAAATGCAGAGGCTCCTCTCCCTTTGGAGATAGTTCATCAAGCAGCTGAAGGCTACATTATTTACACACTGATCACATTTTGTTGCTACATTATTTACACACTGATCACATTTTGTTGCTACATTATTTACACACTGATCACGTTTTCCCTTCTTCTCACAGGGCCATTATTATTTACAAAAATTAAAAATCAGGTTCTCATATATTCACAGGGCTCAAGTAATTCAGTCAATGGAATTATGGGACCTAATCCAATACACAGAAGTTCTGCTTATTGGCTTTGAGAAATATTAGATCAGATCCTCAGTTTTAATTCCTGGCCTGGATTATGTAAAGCAAACTTTCTTTAAGAATGATAAATACCACATCAACTAGAAAAGATGTCTGTATATCATGTTATTTTAAGTGCACTTGATCCTTTCACCCAGCCTCACAGTGTAACAAGGTGTAGGCTGGCTTTGGAAAGGTACTGAGATAATCAAGTGAATCAATAGAATGGAACAGACACAAGAAGTCAGATCTTGTCTAATGAGAATTTTTTTTTTTTTTTGGGCTGTTTAAATTTATCCTAGTTTCTAAGCTCCAGGACCAGTTTCTCTGGAAACAACTACGCCATAACACTCCACCAAGCCTAATGTTATTTTATGTCCAGTAGCTCTGTCTTAAAATGAAGGATTTGTTGTCTACAAGACAAAGCTGAGCTGCTCATCTTTAGTCTGTTCAGGAGAGCGAGGACAGCATGACAACTCATCCTTCAAAGTCTAAGAGGATCACCCAAGAGATACATTTTTTGTCTGTGTTTCCTTCTTATGGCAGAATTGTTTAGTGAATGCTACCACAACAGTGAGGAGAGAGCATTTGCTCTGTTGGTGAGGAAAAATCAGCACTGGAGCAAAACCACATGCCTTCAGCTGGCCACAGAAGCAGATGCAAAGTCTTTCTTTGCACATGATGGTGTCCAGGTAAGTTTTACATGTCCCCAGGGTCTTAAGTTGGACACAGGAGAGGATAGCACAGGAACCGAACAACCGCATGAAATGTATTCCCCTGAGAGCCATTCTTCAGAGAAAGGACTCTTCTCTCCCCCTAGCAACAGACGAAGAGGACATTATACCGTGTCCTTGCCAAAGCAGCCCAGCTCCCCCTTTCCCCACCCTCTCATCCAGCTGGCACACAGACCAGTGTGCTGAGGAGAAGGTTTAGCCTTAATCCATCGTGTGCATTTTGCTTTTTATTCCTTCCTTGCTCAAAGAGAAGCATCAGAAAAGCACTGTAAATCTGCCTGGGGCTAAATGAAGCTGCTCCAAGATGCGGGACAACTCCTTGTTCAGATTCAAGAGAGAGCTCACTGATAAAAGTTAAATGAAAATACTATTCAGCTTTGCTCTCACAACCTGAGTTCTCTCTGCATACACAAAGCTAAATTAAGAGTGATGCTACTTTTATCTCCCAGTGCCTGACTTGGGCTTCCTTAGTACTGCAGATGTTGTTTAACTCCATTTGGCTTGCTGTTCTTTCCACTGGTCTCTGCATAACTCCTTGCATACGCAACATCTGCAGAAGGACACACAGAGAACCTGTTTGCTCTGAAGGTGTGAGGTTTCCAGAGCTTTCACTGTCTTAGGAGTCACTGAACATAGGTGCACTTCATCTGCAAGTACGTTTTTGTGATATCAAAGCCATCTCTTCTCTTCTTGACTTGCAGGCCTTCCTGACAAAAATCTGGTGGGGAGACATGTCTACAAGCACACAGATCCTCAAGTTAATCTGTGGATTCTGGTGTCCTTTCCTAATCTACACTAATTTAATATCATTCAGGTACAAACATAGCTAATTGGGGCAAGCAATAAGTAAGTGATGGAAAATAGGCCATAAAAAAATATTCCGACTCAAAATTTCTCCCTGAAGTGATTAAAACAGTAACATCACCTAATATCACCTAACCAAATCAGTTTTCTATGGGGCTGAGGGATTTGTGTGTCCTGTGCTAGTGCCTGTTGCCACACTTAAAAGATCAATGCCACGGTTTCAGAGAGATCATTCTATTTTGCACAATCCCCAGAAAAGCCTATTGGAATTCTGTCAGCTCCAGATTCTACACAGCAATGTGTAGAATTTCTTCAGCTGTAGCACCATTTGTTTCTAGATTTGGAGATGCCAGGCTCAAACTTCATTATCCTGTCCAAGGAAAACAGCCATCACGAAGCAGTGTTATCAGCCACAAGCCTTAATAACCATAAGTCAAGCTTAAAAACATAGGACTGACATTAAATGATCAGTCAATCAGAATCAGTTAAGATTTTCAAATTCAGTGCCTTACAACCTTGGGTTTTCTTGAAAAAAACCCCATGCACAATAAATCCCAACAAAACGGAACAAAAAACCCCACACCACAAAAACCAACGAAATAAAAAAAATAAACAGAAAAGAAAAAAAAAGAGCAGCCAAGCTGCTCAGACGGTCATAAAAACTGAAGATCTGAAACTTTAGGAAAACCTCATAACATCCATAGAATCGTATACAAATCATCAGAATTGGCAATATGAAATGACATGTTATTATGAAATACATGTTTCTTAACTCTTAAACTACATAAAAAGCAAGAGGAAGACTTGTTTGGCAATGCTGACTTAAGATTTTCCTTCTGCCAGTATCACCAAAGATGACTTTCTGGCTGCCAGATTCACAAATTCATTCAATGTGACATTTCAGCAAAGCTTTCATGGAAAGGTTTAAATTATTATACATAAAGTAATCCTTTCCAAATTTCCTTTTGTTGCCTCCTTTCCCTGGAAATGCAAGAACTGACACGTCCCCTACTGCTTCTGGCATTTCCCCTCTTAATTGCTACTAAGAGTAACTAGGAATAGAGCATTGGGCTCAGTTTTCTAAGACTGAGTGAGGGATTTATTTCTGCTCAAATCATAAGCAGTTTGAGGAAACTGAGCATCCTGCTCCATTTTTGTGAGGCATGCCAATTACCACTTCTCTGAATTTTGTGGGTGACTTCAGGCTCCTCCTTTAAAATAAACAGAATTTGTAAAGACAAACCCCAACAATTTTGCATTTTTTGGTAGCTCCCCAGCAGATCAGGTCCAAGATAAATACATCCTAGCAGTTCTGTATCAATGCCAGTTTAGGAATGAAAAATGGCTAAGCATCATCTTTGAACTCATGCATTTATTCTCTTACAGTGAGGAAACACAATCAGAGAATGAGCCAGAGCCATTTAGAGAGCTGGACAGTTTGGATTCAGAGAGGACTCTGTTTTTATCCAAGGAAAAAGATGGGTAAGTTTAAAACCATCAGTTAATGTCACTTTTATGACAACAGTCAAAGAACAGGACACTTCTTGTGGATTAGTGACCAGTTAATGATCTAAGGAGCAGCTGAAGGGCAAGAAAGTCATTACTCCTCAGGAAGTGCTATGCCCTCTGATTACTGCTGTTGTTGCTCTCTTAAAGGAATATAGAAAATAAACAGGGACATAGCATTGCTTTAGGGAGACACCACTTAACTTTTTCTGAGCAGGTAATTTCTACAGACCAAGGAGTTTACTTGGGAATCAAATAGGAGTTCCTGACATTCCCATCAGCTCACGATGACCGATGAACACTGGATTTTAGGAAGTTATCAGATTACTGAGCTGAGCAGAAAGAAGGTTCTCAGCAAAACCTTACATCACTGCATACTTTCCTACAATGGTGCACTTGCACCCATCAGTACCAGGGAGTTTTATGTTAAGTCAGCTTCTCATGCTCCTAATTTATGTTTTAACAGATGAGCCCTGAGGAACCTTATGAGTTAGAGGGAGCACCACACAAATGGATAATGGAGCAGAAAGGTTTTGTCAGTTACTTGTGGTCAATCACAGATCTGTGATTCAGAACAGAATCCCCCCCTACACCTCTACCACACACTCATCACCAAAACCTGGGAGACCACAAGGACTTAAGTCGGGATAAGTAGACTTTTGATTGGCACAAAGTCCTCTTAGTGGCTAAATTGTGCTAAATAGCCACTTAGCTTTTCCACGATTTAAAGAGAACTTCAGAATATGTGACCAGTGGTAGAGAGGAAGCATCATCTGCAGTATGAAGTCCTGGACCAAGTCAGAGTTATTAGGTTCTATTTTTACCTCTGGCATTTAACTGCTGGTATATTGGAGAAAATCATTAGTTCTTCTCTCTCCCCCCTAACCTATAAAATAGGTGTAAAAGCATCTGCCTCTTGGGAGCTATTTGTAAGCAATATCATAAAGCACTTCCTGAGTGCAGCATGATTTGGTCATTACATTGTGTGTTCCAATTGCTGTTATCCTAGCAATTTATTTTAACAAAGAGGCTCTCTCCCTCCCAGATCTATTTCAGCATCTTACAGTAAAGCTGCAATTATCTGTTTATGATATTAGCCTGTTACCATGGGAATGTATCTCATGATGTCATAAATTGAGAGGTAGTACAGAATCAGGCATATAGAAAAGATTGGCCGTGAAGAGAAATTTTTCCTTGTAACAAATGTATTTAATAATTAGCAAGATCGTCAGAGGAAATTAAAAACTATTAAAGAGTCATTGTTTATTTTCTGTGAGGTGAAATTGAAGACATACCCTAGTGTGCACATCCTTTGTCGGAGATCACACTTCTCAGAGTCAGAATCACAAAATTAAAGATCCAATAACATCCGTAGCTCACACAGGAAAGCATTTTATGTGGAAACAAATCCTCACACAAAGATCAAATTGCTATCAAACTTGCATTTTATGCACAGGATAATTTCCATTGCCAATAGATACCACTTCATGTTCCAAAACACAGCAAAACAGTTGTAGATGTACAGGTCAGGTTTCCCTTCAGTTACCAAAATACTTGTGTCATTCCACGACACTCAAAGACTACGGCAGTACATAATTTATGAGATCAACTCTTTTTGCTAAAAGGCTTCTATATTGCCTTTTTTTTTTTTTTTTTTTTTTTTTGCAAATTGCTCTAATTTAATCACAAAGGGCAGGATGCCAGTTCTGCAAAGGAGTAAGGTATTCTTCAGTAGGTCTATCAGATTCCAGCAAGGATAATCAAGAATCACAGGCTTAGTATGATCCAGCACTTAGAGAGTGGGTCAGAAGTTTAAAGTCACAGCAACAACAAGAACTTCCACAGACAAACACTGCAAGAAGATTTTAGAGCCAAAATAATTAAGAGCTGACTCACAAAAATTCATTGGCCATTTTCTTTTCTTTGCTATTATTTAGGTTTATAAAGAGCAATTACCCTTCCCCCTCCCCTTTCCTTGTGCATTTGCACTCCACGCGGGAACCCAATGAAATTACAAATAAAATTAATACAACTTAACTGAAATAACAAAAACGTGCACATAATTTTGATGTGACTTTGTTTTTCAAAACCTTTTTTTTTTTTGGTTTTAAATATTTCTGCTATGGTAATGTGATTGCTCTGACTTCTACAGCCTTCCCCCTTGGCCAGCCCCAGCATCTGCCTGTTACTATCTTACAAGAAGCTTTATATAGAATAATATTGAGCCTATTCCCATGAACTAATTTTAGGAGATTGTCACCAAGTATGTATTCTTTTTGGTTTGCAGAGGAAATGACACACTGGAAAAACAGAACCCTTCTGCAAACACAGCATGGGCGACATTCATGTTTACCCGGTGGAGAAAATTCTGGAGTGCCCCTGTAACTGTATTTATGGGGAATGTTATCATGTACTTTGCTTTTCTCTTTCTATTTACTTATGTCCTTTTACTGGACTTTAAACCACCTCCACCTCAGGGTCCATCTGTTAAAGAAATTGTACTCTACTTCTGGGTGTTTACCCTTGTCTTGGAAGAGATCCGACAGGTGAGTAACCTGCATCACCTTAAAAACAACACGGTAAAACCTGCAGCAATATTTTCAATAGATTTACAATCTGTATAACTGGACAAGCTTGGAGATTTCAAGTGTCAGGTGCACAGGTGAACAACACAGAACTTACCTTATCCAAAACATCTCACCTCTCTCTCCCAGAGCAAGCTCTTCCTCCACCATATAAACCTACAACTCTACTTCTGTTTTCCCATCCTACTCCAGCCTTAGCCAAGTAAGTGGGCTGCTAGCATTCAGATATTCTTCGCTTTGTAAAGTCCCACTCTGGTTTCACTCCCCAGAACTAGATCCTCCCACCACAAGTAATGTAAGTTGGAAGTTATATTCTACACCTGGAAACATAGCAGACAGCTCTACATCCTTTTAGGAGATTCTTCCCTGCTGGGGACCGTTTAAAAAAACCACAAGTAAATGAATTCAGGTTATTTGTGCCTTTTCCTAAAATACTTTTCAACTCAAAATATTAGCAGATCTCTTTTGGGTTTTCTTTTCTTAAAAAAAACCAACCATACAAAACCACCAACCCCCAAAACCCCTTCTCCATTAGTCTCCCATTACTAGTTTTGGAATGCCCTCAGTTTAAAAACTGAAATAATAACAGTGGTGCAAGTGTGCTGCCAACTGTGGATGCATAAAGCTCTTCCCTTTAGGCACAAAAAAAAGCAGTTACAATCATTTGCTCTGGAAGAACTTGTAGGCATTCATTACTTAAGCAACAGAGACAAGGAAGTTTGTCACCATGTATTTGAAATTATGCAGCAAGGCCATAACCAGAGGATGACATGGAAAACATCTGGATCAAAGAACATTTCATTATAACCTGTAAAACATGAAGACTGCCAGGCTAAAACCCAATTAAGAAAGCCAACTCCCTGCCTACATAATCAAATGTGCCTTTACTGACAATTCCAGTGCACAAATGCCAAATCTGCTCATGCTGTTTAGATAGCAATGCCTAGAAACTGAACTCTGACTGGAAGCTGCATTAACAGCTCCAATGCTGACAAAAATCACAGAATGCTTGTGCTGGAAGGGACTTTAAAAGTCATCTAGTTCCAAGCCCCTGCCATGCCCAGCTTTCCCCAGGCCAGGTTGCTCAAAGCCCCACCCAATCTGGCCTTGAACTCTTCCAGGGATGGGGCATCCACAACTTCACTGGGCAACCTGTTCCAGTGCCTCACAACCCTCACAGTGAGGAATTTCTTCTGTAAAAATTTTAAATCAGGCCTCAAAAATTCCACAAAAATAAAGATTTTTTTTTCTCTTTTATCTAACTTTTGTGTTTTAAAATGGTAAACTGAGCTTATGTTTCCAAGCTTTCTTTTTTTCCTTCTTATACTAGGAATTTGTTTTTTCTCTTTGCAACGAGACAGAAAAAGGAAACAGGTATTATGTTAAAACTCAGAAGGTAATAGTGAAAGTGGAGACAGATCAATACCAATGATTATTTCTCTTTTTCAGAGTTTCTATACAGAGGAAGACACAAATTTAATGAAAAAATTTAAACTGTATGTGGAGGATAACTGGAATAAATGTGATATGGTGACCATCTTTCTCTTCATAATTGGGGTAACCTGCAGGTATATATTTACTCCATGTGAAGTGGTCAGCATCAGTAGAAAGGGCTATGTACATCAACTGACAGCTGAGTTTCATGTGCTTGAGAAGACAGGCTCTAACATTCATTTTTACAAGCTTTGAGACATGTTTCTGCAGTAGGAGCCTCTAAAATTCTGTGGAAATCATGAAAGTTGCTCCAGAGACCAAAAAAAGACATATTGGTACATTCAAACGCATGTACTGAAAAGCTCTTATTTTTTAATTTGTTTTTTGGAAATCCTTTTTACTCAAGGTATCTTTTTTTTTTTTAATTTGTTAATAAATCTCCTTGAAGCCGAGAGAGAAAACAGTGTTCCTCCATCTTTTGGCTATTTCTCATCACTGTACAGACATTAGCAGTACTTGTTGAGAGCTGATATTTCATTCCATGTGTTCTGCAGGATGCTGAACTCAACTTTTCAAGCTGGCCGTACAATACTCGCCATTGATTTTATGGTGTTTACACTTAGACTTATCCATATTTTCGCAATTCACAAACAACTTGGACCAAAGATCATAATCGTGGAAAGGATGGTAAGTGTGCAGTCTGTCTCAGATAAATACTTGTGCCTTCTAACAAATGGAGAGTAGGAAATCTTGTCTTTAGAAAGGAAATAACTTTATAATCTGTCTTTATTTTTACATTTTTAAGGCTTGTCATTTTGCATATTCCTGCATTTTATTATAAGATGCAATGTTTGAAATAGATCCTTCCAAAGAGCTCTGTAGTGCATTAAGTTGGTCCCAATTTAATAATCCTTGTACCTCACCTAATAATTTATCCTCAGATCTGGCACATGAAGAGCAGTCTTTGCCTTTACTGCTATTCCTCCTACTTCCTAAGCTGTGTGCATCCAAGGCAAAGACCTCAGGCAGACAACAGGCCACATACAGAAGAGCTGGGCTTCCAATGAATGACTTGGGGAAACAAATTATGGTTTTTGCAGCAAGTGCAGAAAAAAAAAAAAAAAAAAAATCAGTGAAAAAAGATAGTTACAAGTTTCCTACACGAGCTACTCTTACTTGTACATTTTAGCTCCAGTTACAATGAAAATGTATCAATACTTTGTGAGCAGATGTTGGAAGATGTTGATAAAATATTTTTATTTATTACCGCTCTCCTGCAGGAAATGAGACATTGGGATTACAGTTACTGTGCTTGGGTATGTGTTGGTATGTCGAAATAGCTTTTTATTTAGGCAAGTTAATCCTCTAGGTCTATTAGCCCATGCTAACTGATTAATAGAGTTCATCAAATTGTCATTACTATTACAGAATCTACAAATATTTGATTTGTGACTCACAGCAGAACTCAGTAAAAGCTCTACAGTCTAAACAAGCGTATCCATTGAATAAACATAACTACCAAGCTATTTGGATTTGTCTACAAATGCAATAACTGGAACTCTAACATGACATTTGGTTGGACTAGCAAAAGGGTAAATGGCAAATAAATATTTGTTCTTGTTCGTTATCTAGCTTATGGCATTAGCAAACTTCTATTGTAAGAGCACAAGTCAGATGTACAGCTCCTAACCCTTCCTTTGCTGCATGCCAAGCCAAACGAGGGCCTTGGACGAGTACTACCTGTGTCCACTCTGCTGGCACCTGATGTCCTGCAAGATAACACAAGGACTGGGAAGATGCAAAGAAGAATATAAACAGCAGCCTAGACAAAAGCCTAACACAGGACTTTTCATCTTCCCCCCACCCAAGCCAACACGATGCCTCAGCTTTGGTAGTTCAGTGCTGAACCTCGCATCAAATGAAGGAACAGGGAAGGTCACTTCAGTAAATGGAACCTGCTTGAAAGGTTCGAGGCGGTTCAAGCAGGACCATCTCCCTTACTTAACAGAGAAGCAATCCCAGATGGCCTCTTACTGTCTTTCTCCTTTATAGCCTTGCAACAGAGTTGCTGAAACTGGTCTGGTAACCACTAAAATGCCAGAACAATGCTCATTCCCAGAACAGTGCTCATTCCCAAAGAGACTGCAGCCTGGAAAAAAAATACTTCCAGACTTGTCACCGCTCTCCCATCACCGTGATACCCTTACAGCCCTGCAGCATTCCTAAATTTTAGATCATTCAGAAAACAAAACAGATTGATGAAAGTCAGACATCAGCTCTGTCTTGCCTGGCTTAGAGATGATGTTTCTTATCAGAACTCCAAGTAACATCCTGCAGGTCTGAAATGCTTATGCTTTTGGGTAACTGTACAATCCAATAATCTAATTGAAATGAATCTACAGTCCCTAATGAACTCTGTCAGATTAGATGGGGAGAGGATGAAGTGTTCCTCTTCCACCAGGGAAAAATTATTGCACTTGAAATGCATATTAGATTTTTTTTTTTTTTTTAAGTAAGTGTTTTAGGATTCAATTACTTCTGCTTCTGTAGAGAAACATAATGTTTAAAAGCAGGAAGCCCCGAAGAGAATCCTTCAGATGCATCACTTAGCTTGAAAACTGAAGACAGAAGCAACCTGATCCTTGCAGTCTTCACTGCCTGCTGTATTAGTGGCTCAGTATTCATCAATGAGCACTGACTGCTACCAGGATTCTCTGCTGCAGCAGAACTCTTGTAATTCACAGTAAAGCAGGCCATGGTACTGAGATATCTCACAGAAAATATGCACTTAAAAGGAGCAATGAGAGTCGCTTAAAAGATAAAATGTGTATCATTTAAAAATGTTTGATGATTGGAAAGCAAGATTTTAATTTAAATTGTGCCTTTATCTAAATGAACTACCAAAGAAGAGTGCTTACTAGAGGGCCAAGGACAATATGGTAACAGGAAGGTCAGGCAAGGAATTCTGTGCATGGAGCTATATCCTATTCCACCTCCTTTAACCTAAACAAGCTTGTAAAGAGACAGAATTATTTGAGCCATATTCATACAGAAAGACTACTGTTCCTTGACTATGCAATCACAGTCACTACCCCTCCTTTTCTCCCCTCCCCCTCTCTTTTGTAGATGAAGGATGTTTTTTTCTTTCTATTTTTCTTGAGCGTGTGGCTCATTGCCTACGGTGTGACAACCCAAGCTCTGCTTCATCCCGATGACAGCCGAGTGGAATGGATATTCAGAAGGGTTCTTTATCGTCCCTACCTTCAGATATTTGGCCAGATTCCACTGGATGAAATAGACAGTGAGGAAATTTCTTTCTCCCTAACTTGGCCATTTTTGAATGCACACGTCTGATTAGAGTGTGGAATTCCTTCCAAGTATTTCCCTTTTTTTGTTTTTTTTAAATCTTTGTCCTACGGGCCAAAGCTTACACGTTACTATCACACAAATAGTGTATTTGCAAAGAGATAATGGGCATTGTGGAGTTACATTAGAGCATAAGGGCTGGCCCTATTTAGATAAGCTCTCAGAAACACTCACACAAGGATTTGGTTTTAAAGGCTGGCATACTTGCTTTCACTTCGACTCATTTCCATTCAGTTTAACCTAGACCTTGTGTAAACTCAAATAATAAATCACAGCTCCTCCATACATTTTGGCAGTAGTTTAATGTGACAGTGTTAAAGCAGTACCACTCTGCCCATAAGCAAACATTTTTTAGAATAAATACTATTCTAGAGCATTTATTTACTCTGGAGATAAGCAATTACTAGCTTTATTTGATTTGGGCAGCTTTATGTGCAGCATTGCAAACAAATCAACATAAAAATAATCACAGGACACTAAAATAATTAGACATAAAAGTTCAAAGGCAAGGTTTCTGATAGGTAAGCAGGTAAAATACAGAATAGGTCTCCTCCCAAAGAAGTCTGAAGTAACACCACAGCATTTAGCCAGAGAAAACAGTGCTAAATGTCACTGGCAATAATGAAGTGGGATTCAAACTCAGAGTAAAATAAAATGGAACCAAAAAACGTGCCATAGACACAAACAAACCAGTAAGCATTCTCTCATGTTCAGTCTGCTTAATAATAAAAAAACCCCCACATCTTAGAAAAACCAAAAAAGCCTGAATGACACATGAGAGAGGAGAGTGATTCATGTCCATTTTAAATGCCTGTGGTGTAAGCCTGCACAGCACAATCAATCACCCTTATTTCCATTAAAGTAATTGGAAAGAAACAAATATTTCTGGAATAGGATTCAACTCATTTGCCAAAAAGTCAGATGTAGCACTCCCTAGAAAGGTGTGTTTCTCTCCTTTGAAACTCCAGTGGGTGTCTCCACCTGGGTAAATAACCGGTTAAAAGAAACAGAGAAAAAAAAAGAACCAATTACATGGGCAACTTCCAGAAGGGATTAATTTGTCCTAGTGCCCTCTGGGGCTTATTTCTGTTTAACATCTTTATGAAATACATGGAAAGGGAGAGGGGTAATGAAGAGGACAAAATTTGCTGACAAAACTACATCACTGGGCCACAAAGACAAAAACTGACACCTAAGAGAGGCAGAGGAGCCTCATGAGTGCTGGATCATCAAATGAAATTCGGCATAGATAAGTACAAGGTAGTGCCCTTGATGAAAGCAATCCCAGCTTGGTGAGCTTTGATATAACCATGTGCTCTAATGAATGTAACCATGGGGTTATCTGTGGCACTGGGGAAAAGGATTATTAGGGGAAAAATGGAGGAAAAAAAAGTAAATATCATTATGCTACTCTAAACTTGTGGGTTTAATTCATAGCTGGAGACAGAATACAGAACTAGACCTGTCTGATGCAGCAGAACCAGCTGTTCTTCCTAACCTCCATTGCAAGCTCAGACACACAAAGCACTTTAAATTTAGAACAAGGAACCCCATTCCCAATTTTTACTGAGTTTTCTCCCTAACCCACACACCAGGCATGAGGACACAAGAATGTGGGGGAACTCAGAGGTGGTTTGATTTTGAGAACTCAAAACTAGTCATAAAAGGATACAGCCCTTTCAATACAATCCCTTTTTGGTGAACATTACCACAAAGCCAGCTGTGACAGCCATCCTGACTCTGAATGAGCAGCCAAGTTGTGGAAGTCTGCAGTGTCCTAGGGCTGCAAATATCTTGCACAACAGTGCAATGTGTTTTCAGGTACACAATCGTGCACATGATTATACTTTCACAAAATCAAATAAAGAAACATGGCATTAGGATTTCTCATAACTATTCTTTTCCTTCATCTTCCTTCGCAGCATCACGAACGTATCCCAGGAACTGCACCTTTAACCCACTGCAGATCCTGCAGCAGAACACCCCATCCTGCCCTAACAGCTATGCCAACTGGCTCGTCATACTCCTGCTGGTCATCTTCCTACTCGTCACAAATGTCCTCCTTATGAACCTCCTGATTGCTATGTTCAGGCAAGAGTGATTTCACTAAGTATCACGACAGAGGCTGCAAAGGTTTAAGTGGATGCCCACATTTACTACCTCACTGCTGGCTATTCCTTTTGGAATACACTTATAATTTTCCTAATGAATATTACTTGGGGACTGATAGGCAGAACTCTGATTATATAGCTCTTAAGTTCTCATCATCTTTACTCTAGCCACATTGGAGACAAGGAGAAAAGGAGCCTCTTTTACTGCTAAAAATTCAATTAAACATGCACAGAAGGGTCTGAGGCCCTGGCTGCGCTGCATCACAAATCTGCAGGTGCACAGCAGCCATAAACTTGGCAGACTTTACAGTGGATGATTTGCACATCAGGGAAATGCTTGTTGTCAACACAGCTAATAATGATTCATTTGGTTGAAGAACTGATGTGGCATGTTTGCTGATCTTTCCTGAGCAAAGTAGAATTACCTCTCTTTAAAAAAAACCCAAGAAACCAAACAAAACAAATGTATCTTTTAATATTTGAAGACTGCAACTGCAATTATAGTAATATCTAAGAATTTGCACAAATTTTAGATTAAATTAACACTACTTGGTGACCTCGCTGTTCCTTTTTTAAAAGTAAAAACAGGACTAAATTTTGTTATATTCATCTTTAGCTTGTTGTGGTGAAAGGAGTTACATACTTTTATTCCTCCCCCCAAATTACAGTTACACTTTTCAAGTTGTCCAGGGCAATACAGACATCTTCTGGAAAGTGCAGCGCTACAACCTGATTGTGGAATACCATGGCCGGCCTGCCTTAGCACCTCCATTTATCATTATCAACCACATAACTCTGGTTCTCAGAAGACTCTTCAACAAAATGGAGCACAAGAAAAAACACCTGGGTGAGTTGTTAACAAATGTGATCAGCAACTGGAGAGCCTGACTCTCTCCTAGGAGATGGTGCATACATGAAACAGAAGAACAAGTCAGATTTCCTTAAGCCAAGAGTCACAATTAATTTTTAACAAAGAGTGCCAGGAGAGTACAAGTGAAAAATTAAGGTTTATAATGTAAAATATAAACAGTTTCCCACAGCATCTTGATGCATCATAGTTACTACAACAAAGGTGGCAATATAAAACAGGTTAAAGGAATTTGATTCCTGAAGATTTAACAGTTGATAGGCTTAACAAATAGTTACTTCATTTGCTCCGGAATTTTAGCAATTATTAACCCTAAAAACAATCTTCCTTTAGCATATCAACCTTTCACTACTAGTATCAGAGCAAAGGGAGTAAAATACAATTCTTATTTTTTCCACAGAAAGAGATCTTCCAGTGGGCCTCGATCAAAAAATCATAACATGGGAGCTGGTGCAAAAAGAACATTATCTTGTAAACCTTGAGCAAGAAAAGAAAGCAAGCAATGAAGAAAGGCTGAAGGCTACATCTAATAAGTATGTTATTCTGACCCACAATAAGAGTAACTTGCAAGCCCTCAGCTTTCCATGAGTTCAACACTGAAGTGCTTGTAAAGCTTATATAAAGGGTCCAACTGGAATGCAGTTAGGAAATACATAGTCCATGAAAAAATGTGAGGCCAGCATCACTACAATGTTAGAGGAGTTTTTGTCACTCTTGAAGTATGTACAATTATAGACCTGCAAGTTCCAGCCAAATCTGTGGCCAAGCTCAATGAAAATCTTATTAATGGAGAAAACAGTGGAAAAACAGTTCATTTGCTATACTGCAGCACACGTAATTTCATCCCCTGTAGGAATACAACACAGACTTCTGAATGGAAGGCTAAGATACCTTGAATTATAGATGCAGAAGAACAAATATTTATGACTTTATGGCATGGGACTGAGTCTCCATTTGTGTACTTCTCTGTATTTCCCCTAGGAATACCACTTCAATTTGTTTAGTCTGCTAAAGAATAAGTCCTAAATTCAGAGGTTCAAACCTTTAAGTGAGACTCAAAGTAGTATATGCAGGGAGAACAGAAACATCTAAGACAGCAAAGCAGTGTTTAAAGAAGCTTTTAACACCTGTTCCAGCTGTTTTCTCTTACAATAAAACAGACTTCAAATAGAGGTGCAATGGGTGTGAAAGTTACCATAATAAGTAAGTTCCATGGAAATGTTCCTGTGCTGTCTGCTTTCTTTCAAAACAAACCTCCATCTCTCCAACTCACAGAATAGCTGGAGACCAGAACAGCATACTTATGTTCTTGGAAAATACTCTTCTCCCTCTAATTCACATACACCCTTAATTCATCATAATTTAGAATGATTATATAGGTTTAAACTTTATTCTCATAAGCAGATCACTGACAAACCCTTGGAGTGAGTGCTTAATTGTTGAGACCATGCAATAGAGACATGTGCAATTGCTTCCAAACAAAGGGCACTATATCCTTTATATAATATGGAATAAAGGTGATATATCATAGGTGAAGTTACTGGAGGGGAAAAGTGAGAATCCATCTGGCTTCACAGTATTTCAGGTATAGCAGAGCCAGAAGACAACTGGAAGAGATTCAAATGAACACCACTAACCCCATGGTTTTTATCTTTGCTCTTAGGTGGTAGTAGTATGTTTTTGAAATCTTACGAAACCCCCAGAAAAGTGATTCTTTGAATTTTGTTTGCATTGAACCAATCTCAAAATGCATTAGACCCACCCAGCAGCAGGGTTTTCACATAGGTGAGATTGGAACGTAGCCTGTTAGAGGGAAACTCTGAAATAGCAGCTAGGAGAAACCAGAGAAGGATTTGCCAAGCCTGTGAGGAATCAGATGCTAAGAATAAGGAACTGATGGGGGAACAGTTGACAAATGCAGAAAGCGTGGGGGTAACTCAGTAATTTGAAGGCACTATATGGAAGGTCCTTAAGCAATCCCTTTGGGCTGCATGAAAAAGGGATTTGACTGTCAAGCCAGTTTCCAGAAATGAAAGCTTGCATAAATTTTAAGTGGCTTATCTCTTTTGTGGCCTCAGTTCTCACACCACGATCAGTTTCCTTTGGATACAGGTGGGAGAGACAAGTGGGTGAAATGACAAAGCTGCTCCTTTCTGCTGCCCTTGATTTCCACAGCAGCTGGGGCTAAATGGCCCTCACCAGAAGCTGAATGGCTGCCCTGATCTGTCATTTGTGAGTCCCTGGGCAACAGGTGCATGAGAATGTTCCAGAGATGCTGTTTTGCCTCAAAAATTTTCATGGGAACACCTCAAAAAGACAAAGCTTTCAGGGGACTGTGGGATGTCTGAGCAGCACAGAAGTGCAGTGAAGTTACACGTGCTTTGTGTTTTATGACTTCTTCTAAGGCCTCTCCTTTTTGCTCAAGGTGTCTGCTTTGTTTCCACAGGGTGGATAACTTGTCTAAGTATTTTAGTGGGTTGAAAGAACAAGAAAAACGGTTTAAAGTTCTGGAAGCCCAGGTAAGTAGTATTTTCTAGGCATTTATATCAGCTTTAGAATTCACCATCTTTCCCTCATTTAATGGTGGTTTGGCAGACCCTACTTAGGGATACAGGGAAGGAGAAACGGATCTGTATTATGGTTTCACTTTCCTTATTGCTTTCTGTCTGGTGATGTACATATGGAAAGGAACATTTCTGAACTCTTGTAGAAAGGAGAAAAGCAAATACAACATTCCTTGCTCAATTTGGTTGTTTACTCGAGAAGTATTTATTTCCTTTGTTAAGGATACCTCTGGAATGAAATGCTTCATCTTCCCCCCTCCACTCTTGTCCTTCTCTTAATCTTTTCTTTTTTTACACTGTCAGCTTGGAAAATACTCACATTCTGTCTGATCTGACCTAATCTTCCTGTACATCAGTTTTTCTAATTTTCTTAAGATACCAGGTACCAACATCTCAAAGGGAAGTGTCCAGCAAACAGTTATGAAATCCAAATAATAGCAGGAAACTCTGTCTTGAGATTTTGATGACAAACCCTTGAAACATAAACAAACAACATTTCTTACACAGTCTGAAAATGCATTACCACCTGCTTTGTAGCACAACTCTTATTGTTTTCTTTATCTCTATGACTCTCCAGTATAATTTTGGCCTCGCTGAAAGTTCTTTATCTTAATACTCCCGCTACAGTTTCCTGCTCCCTTCTTATCCTTTTTATGGCTTCCTGATAAAAAAGTCAGGCTATAGAGGTCCAACAGAAACACACAAGGAATGATTTAGTAAGTTTGTGCCAGCTTGAGGTAATGCAATATACTCGCAAAAAAGGGCAGGTATTTAATCACTACCTATTTTGTAGATTTGCTACTGTACAGCTGTTATCTCCTCCATGGCAGAGGTTTTAACCAAAACCAACCTCTTGTGCACTCAACCAGCTCCAAACTATATATGTAAGTACTGAAAACAATCACAGAAAAGCTAATTAATACAGCTGAACAATGTAGTTAAAAAAATGCAAGGCAGAGAAAAAAAAAAAAAAGATTGGAAAATAACCCAATAAGGAGATACCGAGAGGTAATAATGGGAATATAAAGAACAGAATATTCTTACTTCAGAATGAAAAAATTACCTTTTGCAAAGTACATTTAAAAGCTTTGGGGCAAGGACTGTCACTTAGGGTGAGTTAGAACAATCTTACCCAGTTCAAGCACATAAACAAGTATCTATTTGCAACAGAGATGGCCTTAGGGGTTTCTTGAGTCCATGAGATAATCCTACTGAAGTACTACAAAAATATTTAAAATGCATAACAATAATCCTTAAAAATAAAAATTGAGCAATTCTCCTACCTTGTTTTAATTAACAGAATTAATTTGCCTTCAGAGCTGCAGCTATTTCTGTCAGTTAAGAATGTTGTCTTGTGTCCCAGGGCTCCACCATTTGGAGTTTAGAGACAGGAACAAGCTATTTCTCAGCCACTGCAGGATAGCCAACACAATAAAAATTTTGGATATCCTTCTTAATGACCTATTTCAATATCTACCTATTGCTATCTATTACACAAAATTGCCTCCAAAACCCATAAACTGAGCATATACATACTACATGGAAAAAAGATGCAGCTGGAATACTCAACAAAGTTGTGACAAGACAGAACCTCAAATCACTCAGATTTGAGCTAACCTCAAGCTCTATTTAATTCTATTGGAAGTTTATAAAACACTTATGTGAGCTGCTTCATTATCAGTATTCCCATAAAAAAACTCCATCCCATAGCAGGCTTCCCAGATATTTTAATACTAACTGCATAAAAATCAGAAATTTAAAAAGCTGAAAAATAAGCCTGTGTTTATCACTTACTGAGCAAATGCAAAGTAATACAATCTACACTGTCTTTTTTTCAACATTTTAAAGTTTCTTAAGCAATTACTACTATGTGCCCCTTGTCCTAAGGCTTTTAAATGAGCACATGACTTTTCCAATCCTATTAGGTGTGAAGAGTGCCAACACAGAAGCGCCTTTGCCACAAAGAAGCGAAAGAGAAGAGCGTGCAGATCAGTCTGAGACTGACATTGAATACATTGATAATTAAATTCTATTCTATTTCTTCACATTACACCTTTAGTCCTACTGAACTACTAGAGAAGTAAAATCCTAGTCTCATGAAGGCCTCAGGGCAAGCTCTGTATGCTAAGCACTATCAGTCCTTGACATTACTGAGGACTTCTTGGTCTTTCTTTCCTGCAGCTCCTCAGTCCTTTCTCCAAAACCATTCCATAAACAGCACTAAAAGCTTTCTCCTCCAGGGTGGCTCTATCACCTTATTTTCTAAATACCATTTGTTCTCCAGATACCACACCCTCAATCCACCATCATCACTGCCAAATTCCACATTTCTCTGATCAAGGGAGCCTCCCTTTGGAAGGGCCATCGTTTACGCACTGAAAAACAAGCTCCTTCCTTGGCCAAGAAATCAAGCTTGTACTCCTGAGCTGCTTAGAAAAGGAAATCAAGAAATAGTTTCCACAGGAAAGGGCCTGAACACTGAACCATTACAATCCATACAGTTCCTACAACTCTCAAACAATTGCACTCACCAGCTTCTCTTCCCACACTGGCTCCTGGGAGGCATTCCTTTGCTGGTATTCCTTCTTGAAAGCTCCTTACTCAGCCTCACAGACTCGAATCACCTGGGTTTTGTTGTTCCCGTGCCCCATCACAGCTGCTGCCAGTTTCCTGCGGGAAAGGAGCCTTTGCCTCCATGTATCACACCACATGGAATGCCTCCTTTACACCTAAACATCTGATTTCATTTTACTTTTCTTTCTCAAAGGTCAGGGGCGAAAAAAAAATCACTTAAGAGACTTTAAAACAAGAGTGTGTACTAAGAAATATCCTGCAGACTAGGAATTTGGGCTGTTTGTGGCTTTTTCCATTACTTGAACTGGCTTGTACATTTTTAGCATACAAAAGCTCGCTGGCTTTATTAGAATTTTGCAAGATACTCCACTAAAATATCAATAGCATCCTCTAAGGGGAAATGTCTTTGGAATAATATAAACAGCATCAGAAGGGGGAAGTATTGGGCTGTGTCTGACACTGATAAGCTTCAGCTGCATTTCCTTACACATATAATATTGTCTCTATGCAATGTAATTGTAGATTGCACAAAAGCTTTCTGTTACCAGAGGTGGAAAAAAAAATAAATCTCAGCTCTGACCAAAATGAGCCTTTTATTAACAGATATTAATCTTGTTAAGATGGCTTCATGAAAGAGGCATTTGTCCAGTTATTCAGCTCTGCCCCAGGCCTGTGAGTCCATTAGCAGCAATTGAATTTTGGTAGTCCTACCTGTTCCTCACCCTGGGCAAGCAGAACTCATAAACCCAGTAAGTTTGTACTGAGCTGCATTTCTTTGTTAGGATGTAATAGACATCTCACAACCAGCGCTCCCTGCGCTTGGCAGCAGCTTCCACTTTGAAATGGCTACTATTTTCATCGTGATCAGCACTCTAATTATCCACTGGAACCCAGAATCTATCCATTTGGACTTGCTATCTCCCACTCACATGCACTGGAGCAACCAATGTATTTACCAATGACCCATTAACTAATGTGATCCAAGTGCACGCTCAGGAGAAAAGACATTCTGCTCTGAAAATTAAAAGGTGAGCTTCAAAATAAGGAGCATAACTGCTCCTTTTACAGTGCTTTCTGCATCTTCTGCCAAATGATGCATCTGTTCAAACACAAAGCCCAAGTGAGTTGGGCCTTCCAGTTAATTATTGTTAAGATGGACTCCCCTCCAGAAGTCACCCCCTCAAACACCCTTCAGAGTTTGAGCAAGCACAGTCTACCAAGAAATATCACAAATTCTTAAGAATTAATCTTCCACTATGCAGTTATAAATACTACCCTTGGGATTGGTTCATTTAGAATACTGGCAAAAAAAAAGTCAGTTCACACTGACCTGAACTAGAGTTTCAAATCGTATAACCTTTCAAAGAATTTAATCTTTCAACCTTATTTATTAAATTTACTAACACTGTGGAAAAAACCTACTATAGTTGACATTCCTTATAATGTGATTCATTGTATGAGATGACTCATCCTAGGAGGGGATAATACATTGTAAAATGATTGAAAATGTTAAAAATGTGAGGTTTAGAACCTGTAAGACTTGAGGGAGAAGTTAACAAGATGGCAAACTTAGAGTAACACTCTAAAAGGTTTTCAAGACAGTTTTCAAATCAAATAAAGTATTTGGTAAAACTCTACAACTGCATTACTCAACATGGTTCAGAGATTAAATCAAGTTACAACTGAAAGTTTATTGTATCACACAAAACAAAAAAGTATCCAGTTCTGGTATCAGTATCTCATTCCTACAAATTCCCCCAATCCACACACAATCAATACAGAAGCAGCACCTCCAGGAAAGGACAAACAAAGGTGCAGGTCAAGGATCATCACATCATATAACTGGGCACTGTTGTGCTTTCACCCTCAATGGCAATGAGAGAAGGATGTTTTTACACAAAAAAGTTAAAGGGTTTCCTTCCTGGGACAGGGCCAGGAGAAATCACATCTAGTGGAAGACTAGGTTTTACTTTCATTGTTTAAAAATCTCCACATAATGAGCTCATCACCTTTTCTCCAGGATTCTGCAGAATTTGGGAACAACTCCAAAATGTGGAGTTACTAGGAAGCCCTGCAGCCTTTTACCTAACACTTCTGTTTCTTTGGATACTTCAGCCCTAGAGCAAGACCCAGGGAGCTGCTCAAGCAAACAAACCACACCTTATGCTCTCCTGCCAGGATGCAACTATCCTGTGCCCATGGACTTCTCATAAACAGAAAGTCTGGAGTTTATTTTAGATAGCTTAATTTCTAACAGTATAAAATGTTCTTGGTGGCTCTGACACAAACTGTTGGACAAAAAGCTATCACATGGTTTTCAGACCAGAAAAAAGAAAAAAAAAAAGCTACCACATGGTTTTCAGACCAGAAAAAAAGGAAAAAAAAAGAGAAAAAAAATGAACAAGTCCTGGGATGTCTCCAATGTGCTTCATCCTTCAGGACTCTTCCTCCTCCCCTTCATCGTCTAGTTTAGGTCGGAAATTTTTCCTGCTCTTCTTCTTACTGCAGTGGAATCCAACTGTTCCCACTGATGGCTCTTCAACTGCACCCCTAAACCTTGCCTCAAGTTTATATTCTGTGTTCTGGTCCCCCTCCATCATGCACTCCTCCTCCTCTGCTGCCTTTCCACTGTCACTGTCTAAGTGCCCCAGCTCTACCTTATCTTCTTCCCTCAAGTCATCAGTCTTCTTAAGAGATTTTCCTTTCAGATCTGTCTTCATCTGCTTCTTATCATCCTCTCCTGTTGATGTTTTCTTTTCCAGTCCGTCAACACCTCTTTTAGTTGGTTTGGTGAAGACAATCCTCCCAGCTCCGCAGCTGGAAGGGTCCTGGTTGAAGGATGGGGTGTAGCTATCTTGAGTAGCCGAGCTCTGTTGCTCCCCTCTTTTCTTCAAACCACCTAAAAATTCCAGGGCCACTGCCCTGTTAGTCTTGTCACTGGACTCTGAAACTCCCTCTAGGCTGTATTTGGTCCAGCGCTCTGGGTGTGCCACGTAGTCAGGCACCGCAGGAGAGGTTTTGGGAGCCTGCACTGGTCTGGCTTGCTTTCCCATGTTTTCTGGGACCACGGTACCTGAAACTGTGGTGGGAGGCAATGGACGCTTAAACCTCCCATCAACAACATTATCTTCAGGCATTGAGGGCACAGACAGCTTGGCCGCCTCTTCCAGGCAGTCAAAAATGCTCTGGCTACGGAGAGAGAACATAGAACTCATGCCCCTCAGATGGAATGGCTGGACAGGAGATCTGCGACCGCTGTTTGAAGAGTCAGGGGTCTCCCCTGATCTGAAATCCCCTTCATCCACACATGGCTCCTTGGGAGATATTGTATCAACTTCTGCTTCACCCGCCAGCCCCAAGTCATCAGAGTCAGAATCGCTGAGCGACACCGTGTCTGAGGGCAGAGCTCCTTCGTAGTCTCTGGCACCATCATCCACTATCCCCAGAAAAGGTTCACCCGCCTCCTGGTCTCCCATCTTCGAGCTGTCACTCCACCGAGGTCTTTGATGTAGGCCCAGGAACAATTCTAAATACAGTTTTCCAAATGCCCAGCGAGTTTAGTGCCTAGAATACAAAGGAGCATAAAAACTTAGCTGTGAAATGAGAACCAAGCATGAGACCATCACTCTGTGTCATGAAAAATAATTACAACCGCAGAATAACAGTTCGCTGTGCTTTAGGGATTCCCAAGCAATTTTGCTTCAAATGAAAACATTATTTAAGGAATGAATGCATGTTACAATTAAAGATTTACAGGAGACTGAATACAAGAATATGAAGTAATTGAAAGTAGTGCTACCAAATTTCATTACAGATTACGGCAGGTCTAATTACTAAAAGATGAATACAAAGCTCTTGAGTAAATCTGAATCCTCCAAAGCTTATACATCTTCCAAGAGACAGCAAAGACCTCTGCATATTACACCCTGTGTTTATTCACACTGTAAAAATCCACTTTCTCACTTTGACTGGGCCATTACAATCCTTATTGCATTGCACTGGACCTGCTGTCACAACAGCCATCACGTTCTGCCTGTTATCAAGGACACTATCACCGATCCAGGTCAGTGGCAGAAAACCCACAAAAATATCAGGGCCACTGTTTCAAGTCTGCTTTAATGTGGCATAAAGTACCAGCTCCACTCCTTCCTTTGGCTTTAAGCTCTCGTGTCATCGCTAGAGTCCAGGAATCAGAAAATGAGCCAGCTCAAGAAATCAATCCCATTGGACTATGAAAACTGATCACATGTGCCGTGCTTGCACATGAAAATGAGGAGAGGTTGCAACCACAAGCCTGCAAGAGCTGGCCCTTCAGTCAGTAAATGACAGCGTGATTTGAAGCCTGACTTTCAGGAGCAGCTGGAATACCTGACAGTGCCACCTGCTTGGAGGGAACCTTGCTGAACTCAGGTGGTCAATGATCACGCTACCACTTGCTGGGCAACTGGAAAGAGAGCTGGCATACACACATTTTGGTTCAGCTCACATGAATTATAGAAACAGTTCTAACATATTATTAGAATAAGCTTGACTACCTAATTATAGCCTCTTCTGAAACGATGCAGTAAACAGACATGGAAAGTCTGTTAGTCACTCACTTTCTCTTGAGACTGAGTCAGCTTCCCCTCCTGAGGGTCAGTTAAAGACACCAAAGATCTCAGCACTTCCACCCTAGAAAACAAACATTTCCATCACAATACTGGAAATGTAGTTTTAAAAATAATTCCGTCCCCCTGAATCATCCAAAGCTGCAGAACTGGGTTCTAAATCTGACACAAACTCATGGTGGTGTAAAAGTCCACAGATATTACTGAATTTTTGGCAGAAGAACAGCACACAACCTAATAAGGCAGGCACCACTATATTTACCCAGTCTCCACATTCACACTGCCAACTTTATCCTGCACAACGGAAGAGAGGTTTTAAAAAAATTCAAGCTGTAATTTGCACGTGCAGAAATCCAGTACTTAATAAACATTATTAAATGCAGCTAAGAAGATACCAAAATAATAGTTATGCATTGCAAACATTAAGTACTGCTAACTATTCAGACCATGGGTAGCGCAGACTTCTGTATTCAAAGAAAAGTCATGTTCAGAGCTAGGGACAGATTTTCATGAAGCATAAAACACAGAGAAACTTCTGAGGAACCCAACACACAGAGTGCTATGTTCCATGTCATGTTTGGCTGCCTTTGACAAAAAGGATCTGACGGCTGCTTTTGAAACCACTGCCCTCCGTGTAACCCCTAGCGGGTAATAATCTTCTTAAAATGACAGTCTTCTGCTTAGTTTGGGAACACATGAAAAGTGTCAACTACAACTCAGAAGAGGCCTTGAAGTGCACAGTTAAATAAAATAGCTGTCTTCAGGTGTCAATAAAAGTGTTCATCACGGGAATCTCGTATCTGAGGGCACTTATGACAGAAAGGAGAAATTTTGCTCCTGAGGAGACGTTTTAGCCTTAACAAGGCCAATAGCCAAACATGCTGGCCCTTACAGCACACCAGACTCACCCACAGGTTTGTCAGGGTGACATGATCACAGCACGACTCGGCAAGGATGACGTCTGCCCGGATGGGAAGGTCCCCAGTGGGCTCCTCCATTCTGCTGTCGCCCAAACAGGCTCTGTGCGTCTTCCCACAGCCTATGAGGAGGACGGAGACCTCAGTCACCCCAAACCACGGCCACAGGCCTGCTCTCATAGCACGGAGAGCACCGCACCAAAGCCCACACAGCCACTCGGGACAGGGATCCGCAGGCGCCCGCGCCAAGGAACAGGGAAGAGGAACAGGGATGAGAGCAGCGGCCCCTGGGCAGTAGGGGAGAGGAAGGTCACGGTGCAGCCCCAGCTGTGCCGCCCGTCCGCCCCGGGCCCAGGGCCCTTCCCGGCCCGGGATGCTGCTGGATACGAACCGCCCGCACCACACGCGCCCCTCGCTGGCCTCTGCACCCCGGCCGCCGCCAGCCTCCCGAGGAAGGGGGAGTCCCCGTACCCCGACACCGCGCGGCCCCAACAACTTCCACAGCAGCCGCCCGCCTTGCCCGCCTCTGCCTCCGCCTCTCCGCCCACAGCCCGCGGCGCGCCGGGACACCGAGTCCCTGCCAGGCTGCACGGAGCGGACAAAACGGCGGCGGGACCACAACTCCCGGCGATGGGAGCGGCGCGGAAGGGCCCGGCGCCCCCGCCCCTCCCCGCTCCGCCTCTCTCGGCGCTCCTGGGAGTTGTAGGCGGCCGCCTTCGCTCGGCGGGGGACATTTTGCGAGCCGGGCCGTGGGGCGAAGCGGGGCTGAGCGGCGGGACTACAGCTCCCAGGGCGCACCGCAGCGCCGACATTTCGCAGTTTGTGCGGGGCTGCCCTCGGGGCTCGGCGGTGGGCCGGGTGCGGGGCTCGGTGCGGAGCTCGGTGCGGAGCTCGCCCGTGGCCCCCGGAGAGCCGCGGTGGCACCCTGAGGGGCAGGCACCGCACCGCCGCCGCCCTCCGCAGTCGCAGTCTGGGAAAAAGACCCGTGTCACAGCTTTTGTTCTCATCGGAAAAGCACGGCGTGGCCACCACGAACACATCCGAAGATTTTTGGGTTTTTTGTTTTGTTTTGGTCCTTTTTTTTTCTCTCCTTACGTGTTTATTCTCAAACCGGAAAGCCCCAAGTCGCTTGAGGCATAAAACTACTATCCATCCATCCAAAAAAAAAAAAAAAAAAAAAAAAAAAAAAAAAAAAAAAAAGTTTCCATTTTCCGCCCCAGAAGAACATTTTTTGCGCGTGTGTCAAGAAGTGGAGCTCTGAAAATGTTTTATTTGCGCTGGCCAAAGAGGCTCGATTTTTGGTTTTTTCCCCTTATTTCAGCAAAAAGTTCAAATTTTCAGCGCAAATACATTTCCCAAGAGGCTTCAGTATTCAGCTTGTTTTCCCTATGTTTAGGAAAAATGGTTTGCTGTGCTGGGGGGTTGTGCCAGACAATGTTGTGGCTGCAGAGGCTTCACTGGTTCCCTTCAAGCTGGGCCTCACCGTGACTCACCCGTAATATAAACTGCAGCCACTTCATATGCATCCTCAGTTTTTAAACACGTACTTTTGCCTGCTGGAGTGTTGCTAATTACAGTAATTTATGACACGAGGTCTGTGTTCAGAATATACTTGGCAGCAGTGATGAGGTTATTGCAAATGTCTTCCGTCTAGCTGGAGTCATGCTGTTGTTTTAGAACAGCTCTAGAGGTGTTTCCCCATTTGGTGATCCTATTTTTTTTTATGTATGTGCATATGGTAGTGCGGTCAGAGGCATTCAAATGGGTATCCAGATGGAGGGAGGAAAGGAAAACATGAATCTTATAGTAGGTGAAGCAGGAATAGAAAGGAGGCGAGCAGTAAATGGGCAGACAAAAGGAAGAGTAAACCTGGGTAAAGGCTGCCAGTGCTGTGTAATATGGTCTAGGGTGCTGGGGACACAGCAAGAGAGAGTCTCTGAGCGTAGTAAGGAGCAGGCAGGAAAAAGGATGTGGAGTAAGCAGTGGCGTGTCCCATTTCTGTAAGAGTGGAGACGGGCAAGGTACATAGACTGGTACAGACAATGGCACTGTCTTGTTTTGAACCTTGGTTCTTTGTTAGATCAGGGGCTCAAAGGGGCAGGAGAGGGCAACATCACCTCCACTGCCTCTATCACCTTTGGATGTGGGTGCCTTCAGGGACAAGCCCTAATTCTCCATTTCCAGAGGCTCCAAGTTCTCACTTTTTGCCTGGATGCTGTGTGTATTGATGACTAAAGAACCTGAATGTACTCTTTTTGTCCTTCCTGGTTTTTTATTCATGATCCTGAAATTAGCTCAGCTGGTTAGAGCATGGTGCTAGTAACACCAAGGTTGTGGCTTTGATCGCCATACAGGCCATTTACCTAAGAGTTGGACTCAATGATCCTTGTGGATCCCTTCCAACTCAGATTGTTCTGTGAATCTGTGAGATTTAGTACTGCACACTGTGGAGAACTGAGGCTGAGCTGCTTATTCTCTGGTGGCTGAGGACAAGGCAGCTTGCAGCAGTGGATATGCTGGTGTGTTGGGATTTTCACTATTGCTTGGCGACAGCTGAAATAAAAATAATGAGTCAGAGTCTGAAGACCAACAGATGGTAAAGTGTTTTCCCCTTGCTGGCCTGAACTGAGGTGGCTTGAAGAGGGGGCTGGAAGGTGGATCTGAGCTGCAGCACAGGCCATCGTCCAAGTGAGCGGGCTGTATCCAGCGTGCAGGCTCCGAGGGGCTGCTCATTTGCAGAGATGGCTCCATGTGTCTGCAGGAAGCCAGTGCGTCCCTGTGTGTGGGGGTGGCATGTGAAAACGCACAGCAGCCTCAGCCCTGCCACAGACGCCTTGTGCTCCTTTCCTGCAAATAAATCTGTCGTTTGGCCCCATCCAGTAACTGTTTCTGCTGCTCCCTAGCAGGCTCCTGCTGCTGCTCCTGCACTCGGAGCCTGGGGTAGGTGCCTGGGGCAGGGACCGCTGGCCCCTCTCCTCTCAGCTATAGGAAAGCAGCAGGCCATTTCCCAGCAGCCACCCAGATCCTGCAAGCCAGATGGAGCAATAAAATGCATTTTTCAATGTCTCCTGCATCTGGAAGGAGTATGGAGGTTACTCAGATGTGGCCACATGCAGCTAATGCTGGAGCTCTTGAGGGGAAGTGGGGAGGGAAAAGAGTATTTTTCTGCAGGCAAAAAGGAAAAGCAGAGTCATGACCACTGCAACCTTCTCTGCTGGGAGAAGGCAGTCATACCAAGCCAGACTGGTACAGCCTGAAGGAAATAAATGAGTTGTCCTCTCCCATTTGCCAGAATGAAATCCTACAAATGGCCTTGAAATCCCCTGTAGGGTGGGTTTTCAGAATTCAGTGCTTGATACCACCTCTCTCCTACATCGAGCTTCACTTATCTGTTTTACTTTGTACTTTCATTTGGTCCTGCAAGCAGATTAAGGTTTATTCCAGTGCTGTTTACCCATGTTGGTGCTATTTTCCCCTGAGGTAACTACATAAAATTAGTTCCTATGGAGTGAGTTTTAATGCAGGCAGGCTATGAAGGTCTTTATCAACTCTGTTCTTCACAATGTTATTGCCAGCCTATAGAGGACCTGCAGGGAGACACCACAACCCCTTTTTTTGTTAGAAACATTGCATGTGTGGGAGGGAACTGAAGTCCTTTATGAGCAAAATTAATACTCTCTGCAATTACTTCAATTTTTTAAAAGAAACAAAACCGGTTGGGGGTGTCTGCTCATTTTGATTTAACTACAGAATATTTGTACTAAGAAAACCCTTCTCCCAGTCTTGCTGCTTTTTCCTATCACTGCCCTAAAGTGCCTGATACTAATGCATAATGAAAGGCTAAAAAAGGTCACTGGAACCAGCTGAGGGCCTTGAAGTTAACATTAACAAAAAAGTCCCACAGAACCCTGAAACTCCCCAGACCTCTTGTTCCAACAAGACCTCTGGGAGCTCCATCAACCAATGCTGAGCCTTGCATTAACAGCATGAATCCTTGCTGGAGGAAATCTCAGCAGTTTGCTTGCAGTCAGCAGGCAGAGTGTTGTGTGCATGCCATCTTGCCTGGCCTAACACCAACACCTCTCAGTACTCAGCAAAGCTGTGTTCTGGCATGAGGGAATGCCCTAGCAAAGCAGGGCCAAGAAACACTCAAAAAAAAGAAAAAAAAGGAAAAGGTGTGATTAAACTGTAATTAGAAGTGTTACTTGCAACCATTGGCACTTGAGCTGGGTCATCTAAATCCAGTGAGAAACACCAGGCAGTCTGCAGTAGTTGCAAAGTTCATATACCCTCTAATGTGGCTGCAAGTGTGAAAACAACGTGGGTTTCGGTTATGCAGCAGTTTTAGCACCTGGGAGATGTTTTCTGTTTGCTCCAGGTCCGTGGGCACTGAAGTGAAAGCATCGGGCCGCCAGAGGTCAGCTGAAGGGGTTGCACCGAACAGCACTTCTGCGTCCTCCTGCTGAGCTTATGCCCTGTGCAAGGCAATGTGATGCTTCCCAGGCCGAAACTGAGAAGTGGTCAGGCAAGAATATGCAGCTTCTATCTAGCTCAGGTGCACAGGTGGTACTTATGGGACTTGGGTTCCTAGCCTGTGTCTACCACCTCATCAAGAGCTGGTCAGGTAGGTAATTGTTTCCCTCTCCCCTTCAGCACCCACTGGTGGCAGGTGTTTCCTCTCTGGGGCTGTAATTCCACTGGTGCAGCCATAGTTCCCAGCCCTACCACAGCCCTGACAGTGAATGAGATTGTTGAAATAGGCACCTTTTTTCCTCTCCTACCTGGAAGGGCCATGCTGTCATGCCCAGCAAAGGAAACAGTGGTTCAGAGCAGGAATGTGAGCACAGCCACTAACACACCCTTCATCCCTGAGCCCGGCAAGCGGAGCTGGCAGGCAGAGGGAGTGTGTGGCCAGATCCAGCAGTGAGGGTGCTTTCCTCTGCAGGAACCTCCACCATAAACAGCTCTGGCATGGGAGAGCTGGGTTTATTCCCTCCTGTGAGAATATTGCAGCTCTTGGTTACAGCTTCGACAACCTCTGATTAGGGAATGGCATAAGCAATTTATGCATGTTAATCACAGCTGTCTTAGTACGAGACAATTAGGCTCATTGCTACTTAGAAAACAAACAGCCCAGAAGAAGCTTATGAAACAGAGCTTGCCAAAGCAAAAAAATGCCTCCCAAACTTCTCATTAGAAATACTCTAGGAGGTTTTAAAAAGAAAAAATAAACCAGTTTGGGAGGAAGGAGGAAAAGAATTTCCACTGGAAAAAATCCCGGCTTGGTCTAGTTTAGAAAAATTCCTGCTTGTATTTTTAATTCCTGAAAAATCTTGTTTCACAAGAAAAAAAAAAAGATTCCACAGTCACATTCCTAGGCAGCGGAATTCCACAGTAAGGTCTCCAGTGGCTTTCCAGGTCCTTCAGACCTCTGGAGAAAAATGTTAAAGAGAAGTGAAAGCCAGGGTTGTCTGTGCAATATGAGCACAAACAAGCTGCAAGCACTCCATCCGCCCTTCCCCTCACAGTCGGTTATCCACGTGGCCTCACATGCTCCGACATGGCAGGACTGCTGTTTTCCAAGGATAACCCATATCTCCACACAACCTTAAAGGGGCCTGCTTTACTCAGTCCTCTCCCAGTATCATATTCAGCTCATCTGTTTCAAGCACATCAATGCCCATACTCAAACCTGAAGTGCAAACAAAGGGGACTGCATTTAGCCAGGGAAGGTTTAAGATCCCAGCTGTAATTCCAGGCTGAGGTCCCAAGGCACACACCCTGGATGCCAAATACATGCTGTGCTTTGCCAGTTAGTCTCTACTATTGTTTCTCCCCCTCGTACACCAGCCTGGGGCTGACAGTGAGTCACATCAGCTTAATCCTAGCTCCAGAGGCAGGAAGAATTTTATCCCCATCTGGAGCAACAATGCAGTGTCACAATCCAAATGTTTTAAGGCATGAAGCAAACAGCATCACATTCATGGGAAAGCACCTAGAGAGCCAGCTGAGGATGGTATTCCCTGCAGCCCAAATTTTGCTTGAATACAAGAATGAGACAAGCCTGTTCCCTTGGAAGATGTGGCAGAAATTGGTACGCAATGGAAGGAAACAAGATCTGACAACACATCATTAAAAATCCACTAACAAGGGGGAATTGCTTTGTTTCTTTTTTTTTATTGTTTTTAAATATCACTTTTTTTTTCCTTTGCAGAAGTCATTATATCCGACTCCATTAACATTCAGGTAAACAAGTGAAAGAACAACAGATGGGCATGATCTTGTAGCACAGGCAGAGCCGCTGGGAGCAGGGCTTGCCTTTCTTTGCAGCAGCTCAGCCTTGTGCTTCCTCCTTGCTCTCCCTCACCCGCATCCCCTCCCTCTCTGTACCGGTGTGGGCTATGGCTGGCAGGACATTCCTGCTTCGAACACAGCGCAAAGCCCAAGACAGGACAGAGGAAGGCAGGCAGCTGAGGGATCACAGCACCCGGCCTCCCACCCCACTCTCAGCAAGGCTTGCCCCGATGGTGCGGAGGGGCAGGCAGGGGCAGCAACGGAGGCATTACCAGACCATCCACAAAAAGCAAACCAGCCCAGTCCCTGTCCAGATGGCAGCACAGGGCAGTTTGGGCCATTTTTGATCATTTTAGGAGGACCCCCTCGAGTGTGTGCAGTATGGCCACCACACCCACCCCCACCTGCCAAATTTCAGCACAGTCACTCTTTTTTGGAATCCACATTAGCCCCCTTGAGGGGGGGCATAATTGCAGCAGCCACCACTTCTGGCAAGCAGCCTTTTTGCCTTCCCTCAGCACCAGTCCAGATGCATCCTCAGCCTGCCTGCAGGCCCCCCTCCCAGAGGCTGTAAAAACCCATGCTGTTGAAGCCTGGTTCACAAAGCATCCTGGTGTAAGGTTAACTGGTTGTAAAATTGCAGCAGTTCATCACACTATGCACACTATGAGAAATGTTTATTAAATTGATTTTTGTTTCATTTCTTTAAAAAAAAAGGCAGAAAGAAGTTAAACACACTGCTTTGTGGCATGCTCCACAGTATGAAAAAATCCCAAGCATTCAGTTAAGCTGTCAGCGGCTCTGTTTGACCTTTCGATGCGGTCTTTGAACTCAGACCTGGACAGTTGACATTCCTCATCCCCACCTCAGCTCACAGACATTTTCTCAGCTGCCACTAGCTCCAGGAGGGATGCTTCCATGGAGAGGGAGAGGTTTGTATTTACAGCCTACAGTTTCATCCTTTCCTTGCTTGCAGGGTGTGGAGAGGAGCAGTACAGGGTGCCATGTTGCACACACAAAGGTGCAGGTATGCAGGAGAGGTGCTGGGGCAGAGCAGGGGTCCTACCTAGTGGGTTTTCCCCCTTCACCTCAGCCAGCTTTGGGACTGATCAACTGGCAGAAGAGCCCTGTGGCTTTTGGATCCTGAGGGCTTGCAATGGGGTGAGTCCCCTCAGCCCTTCACAGCTCCCCTTCTAGTTTGTGTAAACTCAGGTCCAGCTTCACAGGAGACCCAAGTGGGTAGTTTTCTTCAGAGAGGGTTTCTCAACTACTTCATTGTTCCTAAGCCTGATGGTTCCTCTCTGTCCCTGTTGTCCCAGGGCTGACCCCTCCAGCTGGGGACCATTCCATCAAGGGTGGGGACTCAGCTGGTAACTAAAGAAAGCATTGTCCTCTCCCTGCAAACATCCTTCTGTCCCCACTCCCACAACCCTTGTCTAGCTGTTCCCTTTCTCGAGCACCTTTCCTGCAGCAGCCACAGAAACAGGAGATGGCCCAGGAAGCTGCCTCTGGAGCTCTCCACAATGGCAAGCCACCTCTGAAATGAGCCAGAGGGTGAATTGCAGCCCCTATGGGACACAGCCTGAGCAAACTTCCTGCTCTTCTCCCTCTCACAGCTCTCAGATTCCCTCTCCAAGTACCACTTTCTCCCAATTGCTCCTGCCTGGGACAACTCAAACCGTTAAAAGTACAATGTCTGAGGACACAGCTGACCTGCATCGACACCCAGTCTGTCTTCAAACAGAGCTCCAGTTATGTACACAGCATCAACTGAATACTGAACAATATCAAAAATACGGTATAAGGAAAAGAAAACAGAATTGAAATGCTTAATGGCATATTTATACACATTTACCAACAGTCAACAAAAAAGGTGGCAAGTTACACATCCATTCTGTATGCTGACAATCCTGATGCACATAGATGTAAACACACATGCTTGGATGATGCATATACATATGGCCACATAACAGAGCAGATGACCTGAAGGAGCTACGCTGGGGAGCAGGGGAAGGGGTTACCTACTGCAGAACCTCGTCTCATTCTCAATGTGCACAACATGGACATTCAGGGCAGTGTTGCTTTAAGGCTATTTCTAAGGCTGAACCTTTTCTTGTCCAACCCCACAATATGAAGATCTGTTGAAGCACTTCCTCCTCTTTACCCAGCACAACTTGATATATATATATTTATATATTTACCTATATACTTTTTAAAGGCCCTATATACTAAAAGGCAGGAAGAGGAAAGGGGGGAGTAGAAGGGAAGAAAAACTTCTGAATGGATCAGTTTGCCCCAATGCAGGAATCTTCTATCCTGTAGTGGCAACAGCCATGACAGCCACGTGCAGTGGACAAAGTACTAGTTTAAAATGATTGATGATCACAGGTCTCCCTCCCTATCAGACCTGAAGCTCTTTGTTGTGACAAAGGGGGAGAGTGAAATACTTTAAGAAACAGAAATACTCCTGAAGTGGGGAAAGTGATCACTAATTTAAACTCCTCCCCTTACCTGCTTTCAAGGTGGCAAAAGAGCTGAGAGATACTATAATTTCCAGCTCAAGTGCCCACACGGCTAAGGAAAAGGCTTTGCTTAAAAATATATATCTATAGAACTATACATATAGATCATCTTTTTCGTGACACTCTGATTTTATTACATAGCTCCTGGGTCATTCTCCCCCTCTATCTACATGGTAACAGAGTGGCATATAAAAGAAGCCACATACATTAAAGTGATAACTGAAGTTAACAGATCACAAGAATGTGTTTCAACTGGTGCGATCTAACATGCTAAATTACCTTGATTTTATAAGGTGATCTGCTGTTAATATAACTGGAA
The DNA here is from genome assembly GCF_009650955.1 of Corvus moneduloides. NCBI lineage: Eukaryota > Metazoa > Chordata > Aves > Passeriformes > Corvidae > Corvus > Corvus moneduloides. The sequence goes on along the minus strand of NC_045481.1, from coordinate 47,894,716 downwards.
GGTCTTAAAAATAACCTTTTTTTTTCATAATCAGATTATTACAATTTCTCAGCAATATTACAGTGTGTGACAACATGCTATAATTAAGAATAATTTCACTGAACAAGAGAGTGATGCAAAGATGAAATTTTAAGCATGTATGCAGATGGTTGGGAACACCCAAGCATCATCCTACAGTACATAAAAGCAGGATTTCTAAAGTCAAGGACATTTTATGTTTTCTTCTATTTTCAATATCATTTCTGTGTGAGCATTAGCTTAACAGTGGAAACTTGGTATAGAACTAGATTCTCCTTGAAACATATGTCTATAATGAAAGGACGTTAAACTGAAGGACATTAAAAAAGTAATTTAATTTTCAGTTTTTTGTATTTGAAAAACTGGGACTAAAATTCACCCCCAGCCACTGACCTTTTAATGTAATGAATCAATGGAAATGAGCCAATTTATAAAGTTATAGCCCCAATAAAAAAACAAAAAACAACACAAAACTGAAAAACATTTTTACTCTAGAGAGTAAAAAAGTTTCAGCATGACTTCTGTTAAGGAGTGACCTACTGATGGAAACAGGCTCGAGAGGAACAATGCCTGTGTTTCCCCTGGGATACATTGCACCCCGGCGATGGAGGTTGTATCCTCTCCCCTCCTCTCTCCCAGGCTTTGGGCAGTCAGCCAGGCTTCCCTATGGACAGCTTGGAAATGCCAGGGAGCTGCGGTGATGGCTGGAAAAGATGAGTACGAATTAACAAAAATGCTAAATTCTGCTTCAGCATCCAATTTAAAAAGTTGGTAAAACCAAGGCAAAGTTTTCTGAGACCGGGCTGCAGCCTTCTCCTCCGTACATCTTCCACCAACGTTACTTCTGAGTTACTGGGGGTGGGGAAGGGGGAGGAAGGACCTGATCTCCTGCTACAGCAGCTTTCCCATCACACAAAACTGATGTGTAACTAACTCAGCCACAAAGATACGGGCAAGTTTTATTTATTTAAAACAAACAAAAAAAAAGTACTTCAAAATAAAAATGATAAGTACTGTATGGTAATACTGGAAGCATTTATATACATAATTTTCTTTGTCTGTTGTTGAAATGTCTCCTGGTCACTCGGTGGCACTTGGGGTCCCCTCTAGCGCCATCCGCCCTGCTCCCCCCTTCCCCTGCCCGGCTCTCACGGCTCAGTAGACAGAGCTGTTCCTTATGCCACAGCACAGCACCATGCTCAGGATCATCTCGAAGATCTGTCAAGGGACACAGGGGCACCAGTGAGGCAACAACCAGCACGATGCAAGAGCTCCCCCATCCCAAGGTCCCCTGCTCCATATTAACACTCTCATGCCAGAGGTAAGGGCAGGGATGCTACTCTTTGTTGCTGTTTTCATATGAAGTTGGCCCATTTGAGGTAAGATGCTGTTCTCCCATCTCTCACTGGCAGCAGTGGTGGTTTTTGGCTTTTTGGCTGCCAGCTACACAGCAAATGCCTCATGATCCCTCCAGCACTATAGCCAAGGCTTTGCACAGATCCTGTGTTACACCCCCACAGCACCTACCCCTCACTAGGGAGAGCAAACCCAATGTGGCAAAGCAAGCAAATCACTTCCCACTGCAGAGCCCAGTGACAAAACATGGCAGCCTGCAGAACAAATGGTTTTGGAGGAGGTTTCAGTGGTGCTCTGCCCTCCTGGCTGGTCTTGCAGGTGGCTCCTGCTCCACTGAGCTTGCCAGGTGCCACCCCTAACACCCCAACTCCCCAGAGGGATGACGAAGCCCTTGGTCTCGCCATGTTCCAGAGCTCTGGGGTACACAGGGCTGGTACTGCATGTGGAGCTGCAGGGGCATCCAGAGGAGAGGGACAGATCCAGCCCAGCTGGAAGAGGACCGGGGTGCCCCAAGGTGGCTTCTCCCTGTCCCACCAGGCTGTCACACTTACCATGATCACAGCAACCACAACCGCAGCAATACCGATCAGGTAGAGCTTCCCGGAGAAGAGCTCATCGATTTTTTTGTGGCAGTTTGTGTTCTGAGGTAGAGAAGCACACCAGTCAGACAGCCTGCTTTCCCCTCATACACCCCTGGCACCCAGAAAGGCAGGTCAGCTTCCCCCCCATTCCTGCTTATGTCCCCATATCCTGGCTCCAGGGCTTCCAACCAGACTTCATTCCTCTGCACCTGTCAGTGGCCTCAAGCAGAACCAGCAAATGAAGAACCAAATGGGAACCTTCAACATCCTACACCATCCCCAGATAAATGAAATCTCTACTCTTTATCTATTTCCCAATAAATCCCTAAATTTCCTTAGCAGCCAAGGTTTCCTGCAGTAGCTGTGCTGGCTGAAGAGCAGCTGTGCCTACCTCAAAAAAGCTTTTCAGGGAGTCCTTTCGGCAGAGGTCGTCCCTCCACACAGGAGTGAAAGTCGCTGTTACAATATCAGAACCACAGCAGTCCAGCTACATGGAGAGAGGAAAAAAGAAACAATGGAGAGCCAACATTAGCAGACAGCAAACACTTATGCAGTGTTCTCCCCACCATTACACATTCTTGAAGCCACCCAAGATTGAGGAAGCATCTTGGAGGGGAAAACAAGGGTGGGGAGTTAAGTCCCCAAACGAACTTTTTTCTTTCCATGCAATGCAGTTGCTTCCTACAATAGTTCCAGACAGATCTGGCATAGATATCCTGGATGAGAGTGAAACCAGCTCTCTCCACAGATATTGTTTCCTGCTGAATGGACCAAGTATCAGGATTAATTCCTCAGAGCTACATTCTTCTTCCATTGAATTTTGCTTAAATCAGCGGTACTAAGGTAAAAGGAAGGCAACTTAATCAGAGTTTGGTCCAGAATTCCCAGTACCATGTGATGAAGAGAATACTGAAGAGAGCACAACTCTGCTTCTTAACATGCAAGAACAGCAAACTTGATAGGCTAAGGCCTGCACGTAGCATCATCTGCTTTAGACTCTGCTTTTCCCATCCATTTTCCTGACCTCCATTATGAATTCTCCAGCATGACCACCACCATCTTACCGTTTCATGAAAAGTCTTCACTACAGCTTTGGCATTGTTTGCATCTGGTTCTCCCATGAGCGCTTGTTGAAGCGCTTGATCATAGAACTGCTTCACGTCTTTGGCTATCTAGGAAAGACACAGAAAAAACTCCCTTTCAGCCAGAGGAGGGGGAGGAGGAGACCTATCCAGCAGATGTGCTTGAAGGCTGGATTCTCTCTAATGGCACTTGCAGTAAGATAAGCAGTTTTTAAATAGATTTGGACCCCATTTGTTTGCACAGGCACATGAAAGAAGGCCTGTCTTTCATAGGGCTCAAGCCCCTCCAGCTGTAGCAAATATTAAGAACCCCATCTACCAGCCAGCAGACTCCAGCCAACACTATCCAAGGGCTCCACGGGCTCTGTCTAGCAGATAAAGACAGCCAAGGCCTGGAGGGTGAGCCACAAGATTTGAGATAGCCTTCAGCCCACGTGGATGTGCTGCTGTGCTCAGGAATGCAAAACCAGCTCATTCTGAACCACACATAGACAAAGCAGGCAGGTAACACATTTCCCACAGAAGCGAGACTCACTGGAAAAGTCAGGAGGAGGTGGGGTGCACAGGCAAGGCTGTCTGGAAATATGGGTACCTCAGCTTATTGAATGGCTCAGAGGGGATTGCAGGAATTTGGGAGAGATTGCACATCAAGGGCTAGTGAGGCAGCTCCTTTGGGTCAGGAGCTTAGGTGCATTCAGATGGATGTAAAATCCTGGCTGGGTCCCTACAGACATCGCTGTCCTGCAAGTGGTTATGTGAGACACCTTATCCATACTCCAACCCTGCCACCTGGCTGATGAACTGCAGCCACCTATGAGGGTTGCTTCACAGTGCAAAAATCTCCTAACTTTCAGGGGAACCGGCCTTGTGACTTCTCCTCTAACATCCTTCAATAACTTGAGAGAGAGATATGAAAGAAGGCCATGCAATAGAAGCAAAAGAAAAACATAAAAGCAAGAAAGGGAGAATGCTTTTCTAGAACATCTGCTCTTGGCAGCACAGGCTGGATTAGCATACGAAAAAAGAAACTGCAGCAAGATGATGCATGATTTCAATCAATTATCCCAGAATTCCTTCATCACTGCTCAAAAAAGTTTGCTTTGGAGGATGATATTCTCCAATCAAACCATTTGATTCTGGTACATAAAAATAAAAAACTTTAAAAGTCCTATTTATTACCTCTCTATTCTGAATCTAAATCATCTCCAAGAAGGCAGGCTGAGGGAGAGAATGTCTCCAGCTCCGTGGAAAAGTGTCCCTTCTGGAAGCACCTCTCTGTGGCTGGGATCATTCAGTGCTTCCCTCCCAGCCTGCATTGCTCCCAACCAAGGCAAGGAGAAGCAAGCCTGCCTTGTGAGCAGAGATTTCAAATAGCCCATTCATCATCAAGGCTGCAAAACCAGCTGATGCCAAGAGACTGCCACCCTTAATTTTAAGCTGCAAAATTAATTTTAGGGGCTGAGGTCATCACTGCTGTACTGAGAAATCCTACATTTCTCAGCTTTATGCTCTGATGGCCAAGCGCTTTCTCCCCACGATGGGACACAACAGCCATGGGGTCCCTCCTTACTCAGCCTTCACTTTTTTTTGCTGTCAGTTGTAGTTGCACATCTTGGAATCGTCAGGATTCACAAACTAACATCTGCAGGAGGCACAGCCCCTCTTGCAGAGGTTAATTAGTTCACTAAAGTTGCTAGGAGACAGCACCCTGCCTGCATAATAATATGTTTAGCCACAGAAGAGTTTATTCCGGTGAAGTCATGCTCTCTCCTGCTGAACGACTACAAGGGTGTTCCCATTCAGGCCTGTGAGCCATTGCCCATATGCATGTGAGAGCTGAGCAGGCCAGCACCTACTTACACAGCTGGCTTACGTCTCTTAGTAAAGTAAACACATTTCCTACTCTGCCAGAGAGTCTAACCTTGGCTTTGAGCACAAGCAGTCCCCTTCCCTCCTCCAAACCCCTGAGGCCCAGTGACCAACACCCAGCCTGCTGCTTGCTGCAGCACAGCCTTGGTTCCCATACCTGGGCAGTTCTGCATTTCGAGACCAAACCTGTGTGTGTGTGAGCACATGTGACCATAGTGAAGGGAAGGTGAGCAGAAACAGAAGCTGAAAAGCTGCAATTTTCAGTTCTACCCTTCAGTTCAGCTCCTCCAGTCAGGAAACTTTATCTGAGCAGTCCCTAGCAGGGTGCCTGGGACAGACACAGGACTTGTACCCCTCACGTGTGCACAGCATACGGATCACAGCAAGCCCAGTGCTGGCAGACAAATGGCCTGAAGCAGGTTATATGATACTGGAGAAGAGCAGGAAGTACCAAGCAATCCCATTAATGCAGGCTCTCCCTGTACGGTACGCCCTCCCTTTGGCACCGAGGAGGTGCAGATGGCTTTCCTTCACAACTTCATGCATGAATCGACTCCCTCTGTGACTGACAGTGTGGCAGCACAGAGGAGACCCAATCGAGACAGGCTATTTTTATTTGAGACATTGCACTACATACCCTAAGGGGCAGCTGCTACCGTGAAATGCTCACATTTAAAGTTCATCAGCCCGGCCAAGAGGAGTGAGGTGGCCTGCCCAGGTCACACCGCTAATCCAAGCCCCTGTTACTCAGACTGGGAACAAAACAGCTCATGCTGGGACCTGCTGTGGTTCTGCCCCAGCCTCCCAGCCCCACAAACAAAGGTTTTAAGAATCGTCTTACTTGGTCTTTGTTGACAAAACCCCAAATTCCAGCCGCAACTTCACAGGCAAACAGGATCACCAGGCAAGTGAAGAACTGCAAAGACAAATCAAGAGAGGGATCCTTAGCGTATCTGCAGCAATTAGGTGGGGAGAGGTGTGGAGCAGCACTTCTACTGACAAATCAGAGCAAGGAGTCATCTGGCTTCAAACCATTTTATCTCTCATACATGCACTGAGCCCAAACACATTATCCTGTAACTCATCACATGCCACCCCATGTCCAGACTTCCCGCTAGGATTGCTGAGCAGGGATTAGCAAAACCTTTCCCACAAAGGGACTGACAGGGGTGAAGATGCCCTGTGTACAACAAAATACATTGCTCCTCTTCATGTACCTGCAGGACCATCCAGACAAGGTTTCTGCTCTGCCACAAATGCTCCGAGGACTGGAGTTGCCATTGCAGGGTTAAAAGCACATTTCAGCTGCTGAGGAGCTGGTGGTGTCAGGGTGTGATTTATGGCCAGCTCTCTGGCATCCACAGCCCTGCAAGGCTACTGCATTTTTTTGCATAAATACTAATGCTGACGTTTTCCCACAGTCCCACCCCATTTGTGCAATTCCCGAAGTCCTTCCTGCCATCCCCCCGAAGACTTCTCCATCTTTTTGTTCAGATGGCGGGAACGCGTTGTGGTGGTTGGTCTGCTGGACTGGGAATGGGAAGCTGTAAACTCATACATCAGGGTCACATGAGAAGGCAGAGAGAGGCACGCTCCATATGCAGCCAGCATTGCCTCTGTGACAACACCACTCAGTGACTTCTTCCTGGGAAAAGCCCCAAAGTGGGAGAGTTGCCATGGGAGTCAAGAAGCAAAAGATGTGAATGCAGTCAAGGAAAGACAAAATTGCAGTAGAGGGTGGGAAAACAGCCCCTGGCTCCTGAGTGGTCTCTGCTCAAAACACATTCAGGACATTTTCTCCAAGAACAGAGGAAACAGGAGTTCCCAGAATGATGCCATGACCAGGCTCTCATATGTAAAAGCAAAGGGTTATCAGCAAAATGGAAACAAGACTATTAACCTGACAGCAGGAAAGGACTTCCAGCATCCTTGTCTAGTTCCTGAACAATCAACTCCTGTGTAAACATCTATCTATCCCTGATTCTGTAGGAACATCTTTGGAGGACTAGGTCCCACAATTCCCCTGAGGACTCACATCACCCTAAATTGTGGGTGCAATGCACTGTAAGTCTGGTTAAGCACTAGGGCTCATTCTTGCAGTGGCTACCCTCCAGTGAAAGATGGTTCGTTTATCCCAGATTTGGAGGTACAACTTCCTGCAGATTCAGTTCAAGTTGGCTGCAGAACACCAGGAGATGCAGCTTGATGCTATGGGAACATAGTGGTGTTCCCAGCCAGGCAGCTGGCTGTGTCCCAGCCCCTTTCCAGGGAGCAGAGCCTGCTCCATGCCAAGTGGCTCCCTCCTGTCTTCCTCAGGTCTTGCTGCTCAGCTTCCATACCGCCTTTGGCACAGGATTTTGATAGCATGGAGCTTCCTGGTACTTTTCCCTTTTGCAGTAAGCCCAGAGTCACTCCCTCAGCTAGGTGCAGGAAAGGGGAGCACGGCTGCTTCCCTGAAACACGCTGAGGACGCTGCCTGGAATTGTCCTTGGAACACAGTGGGAGCCTTGGCCGGCTGAAAGCGTCCTCATGGGGCGTCTCCAGACTTTTCTTGGCAAGACAAGGTGTGAGCAAATACAGGCAGTGCACAGCAGCTAGAGCTGCTAATTTCAGCCAGAGCAGCCGGTTTCCCTGTCAGGCCTCAGCTACGTTGTACCATCTGCCCTTCTAATCCTCTAACTTCAGGAGGGAGTGAGGGGTAATTCAGGGTCTGTAATCACTTGCATTAATAAAACAAAATGAAAATCCAAAGCTGCCAAGCTGTGCTACAACAACCCCTGTCAGATTTGTGTGCAGGCTCCTAGTATTCCCAGCAGCCAAGATAATGCCTGCAAACTCCTACTGCAGCTCCCATCAGACATTCAGAAGTGCTTTATCAATACTATGGAAAAATATCCCCAGATTACTGGGAATCGGCAGCAACCAGAGGTGAAATCATCTGCAGGACTGAGGGAAAGCAGCTCTGTTTCCCTCTGTCCCAGCTGAGCCCACACCCATGAGTTGCTACACTGCCACCAAGAATCCTCCAGCCCAATGAAGCCAAGTGCTGGAAAGTCATTCGAATTTAAAAAAAAAAAGTTTTACTCTTCCAGTTTATTTTTTATGCATCAAGTTTAAACTGAACCACATGTGAGAACTTGCTTTAAATAAATGGGTCTCCCTTGCTCCCAAGGTAAAGGCTTTTGGTGTGGCTACAGTTTATCCAATTAAACTCATCCTGTGCCAGGAATCCTGAGCTGCTGCCTCACTTCAGTAATGGATTTTCCAGGATGTACCAAGATGTTCTCACTAAGAAATTATGGAAAGTCTTTGCTGTTTCCATGTCCAAACAGATAAAAATAGTAGATGATTCCTTAAAAGAACTAGAATTGCTAGAGGCAGCCTGGAAACGGAGTCATAGGGGATGCTGTAGGGGACACCAGGTAAGAAAGAGGGTTTAGTGGGTGCTTGGTAAGACAGCCAGACCATGGGGAGGGATAAAAGCAAGGCGGGGGTTCACATATAACGGAGGAAGAGTCTCTTAAGAATCCTGCTGATCTCACCTAGTTCCACCTACGTGCTCACACATCCTCCCAGCCCTGCTTGTTGGAAAAGACCCCAGCAAGGGAAGCACAGCCATGTGCTGTCCAGCAGGGAAATCTGGGTGCCAAGTGACTTCCAAAGCTGTGTGTCTCTTACCGTTCCCAGAAGACACTGAGACTCCTGAATAGCGCCGTAGCATCCCAGGAATCCCACGAACATCATGACAGCTCCGACTGCGATCAGGATGTAGATTCCTGCAAGGCAGAGCGAGAGGCAGACGCGTTACTGCAGAGCTTTGTCCAGCAGCATCCTCATGCCTGGCTGGACATTCTGGCTCCTGGTGTGGATAATTGTGGATGTGCAGAATTAAGGCTGAGGTGACGGCAGACATAGTAGAACACTAAATACATGAGTTGGGTCTCAAAGTGTTTGAAGCTGCAAGCACCGAAGCTTTAATATCTCCATCACCTCCAAAATCAGAAGAAATGCTGAGAGTAGCACTAGGCAGAGGATGTAGGAGGCAAGACAAGGGCTCTACAGCATCCTCAGAGCTGTAGCACGGAGTTCCCCTGGCATGCTGTTTTAAATATTCAAGCAGAGATGAAAATGATTAGTTAGCATATCTTGTAAAATAAACACTAAGGCACATGGTTTATTTATATTAAACATCCTACAAATATTTATCTGGCTAACATTTTAAAGGCAGACGAACCACAAAACCAAGGGGAAAGTACTGCTTAAGCATCTCACTTAATAAAATCCGGCACTTTTTTGTTATAGGTTCTTCCACAGTGAAGACAACATTTTTTACTTTAACTTATTGAATTTCCACAGGCAACTTGCACCATAACTAGTTCAAAGCTTGAAATGAGGCATTGGGAGTGGTTCAGAAAACAGAGGAATAAGAGTTTATTCATTCAGGAACAAGAGCTTAACTCAAGACTCAAGTCTGCTGCCATGAGTAATCACCATGGTCTCACCAACCACGAGACTGGTGAAGCTCAGAAGATTACTCAGCCAAACACTACCAGCTCAGTTAAATTTGACACAGCTCTCTCCTGGTGTATCCCTTATATTTAGTGCATTTTTGGTTAACTAATATTCTCAACTATTGTGGTTATACTACTCTCTAAGTGAATCTTATTTCTCATTCAAAAGCAATTTGATACATGCAAAAAATTACAAACAAGGTAAGACTGCAGTCACTATTTCTAATGGACAGTGAGGGGAAAAAAAGAATCATCTTGAGGATAAAAAAACATGGGGCATCTCAGAGGTACCAGCAACACAGTGATTCTTACTAGTGGTTGGGAGACACATCCCTTCAATGAAATGTTTTCTTCTGTTATGAGTGAGAATGTTTTATAGTTATTAATCAGACTGTCAGCTCTCCTTTAGGAACAGCTCTAACATAAACAGAGCTCAAGATTAAAACTGTTTGTACATGCTCGCGATGTTTAAGGTTTTTCTTATCTCTGTAGCTTTTAAACAGTCTTCTGATAATTAAAGTGCAAAGTCTAAAGGCCATGCACTGAGAGCAGAGTCAAATCAAGTCAACCCTTCTCTAAAACACCAGATACACAATAACGGTCTCCACTTGTTTAACATTCCCTTACATATTCTTCAAACTTGGGACAGGCTGGACTTTGGCTCCCCCTTCTTCCCTCTTCGAAACAAAAATCACCAGCATGCCAAAAGCACAAGCGCCGATGCAAGAGCTGACTTGGCGAGAGGCAGCGACGGAAGCGCCACCCCAGTGGCTCCCGCGCTGGGACTCTCCGGTGTTTCTCAGCAGCACCGTGCTCACTCTATTTTTAGGTACTGCAGGAGGGAGGAAGCCAGCAGCAGGGGAAGTGCCACAATGGAGCACACTGACCCTGCAGGAAGCCCCTCTTCCCAAAACCTGATGGGAGCTGTGGCCGGAGACACCAACATCCTTGTGACAACACTGTCAGCAAAGGGGGCCGGAGGGACAAGCTGCACCTCCTGATGTGTTCTGAAGGGGTTTCAGGAGCCATGAAAACCATACAGGCAAAAAGGTCCCCAAGCGGGCATGAGACACCTCCTTAGGTGAAGGTGTGCAAAGAAAGGAAAAACAAGCAGAAGAAACCTCCCAGGAGAGTTTCTTGGAAAGGACAGGCCAGCAGATAAAGTTTTGCAGGCCCGGCTGAAGTGGAAGGAGGTGGTTTTGTCCCAGTGGCTGGAGATGACATGAGGTGGAGCAGCTGTGGCAGCTGGGCAAGGAGACAGCGTGGCAAGCAGTGGGCCGGGCTGTGTGGGGGACAGAGGGCCCCCAAAGGGCCTGGTGGGGGTGGGAAGGCATTAATAAATCCTGTACAATGAAGGCCATCTGCTGGACACCTGCCAAGCCACAGAGACACTGATGGAGATTGTCAGACACTGCATAACTGCTGTCTCACAAAGAACAACATACCAGGAGTGGTGTCCCAAAAAACAGTCTGCTCACTGTCACCAGAAGCTGCTAATGCCCAAGAACCAGCCCTTGCCACTCCAGCTTGTACCAGAGAGGCTGCTGGCTTGGGTTTTCAACCCAAACCATGGCAGATTTTTCTTTTTTAAGCCCTGGGTAGTTCAACTGAAGAGTCTTCATCACAAGTCAGAAAATCAACTTTCCTTATCCCTGACTGCAGCAGTTTCTGACTTCTCCGACTAGGAGAATAGAGAGAAGACAAAGCTGAGCTGGGGACAAGTCATTTCCACATCTGAGAAGTCACTATTCAAGCTGATTAGCCCAATAGATGGGTAACAAGTAGATGCACCACATTTGAAGACCAAGCAGCATGATGCTGGGACCCCAACAACCAAGTCACCACAGACAGAAGGTTTTATTCTCAATTTTTTAAAAATAAACACTGAAGGCACCTTCTAGGCTGAACAAATATTGCCAGGAGATCACAGTTATAGAGCAACCCAGGTTGAAGGGACCTCAAATGATCACTTGGTCCAACCTTTCAAGAGAATGGGAACCTTAGGTGGCACTATCCAGAATCCTGCCCGATTGTATCTTGAAAACCTCCAGTGATAGGGACTCTTATCATGTCCCTGGGGAGGTTTTTCCAGTGAATGATTGTTCTCACTGTAAAAAATGTTTTCCTGATATTGAGATCATCAGGAGAACACAGGACCCACTGGTGGCTAGGAAAGTTTTGCTCTGAAAACTAGGAAATGAAGGCCCAGTGAGAACCTCAACTGATGGAGAAAACTAAGAAGAAACACAGACAGTTGCTGTTTCAGAGAAGTTTTCCAGTGACCTCTGTACTTGCTTCCTCCTGAGATTTCTGGCAGCTTCAAAAAAACAAGACCAATCCTGACCTGCTGAACTCCCACCCCAGGCAGGCTGTGCAGACCTTGGACTGTCAAGTGAAGCTTCCCGCTTCTCTCCCTGCTCTCACTTCAGCAGCTCCTCATCAGAGCCAGCACCGCTGTGAAGTGAGGAAACAGCAAGAAGGAAAGGAGGGGAGGGAAGATGTGCACCACGTGCAGCTTCCTGACCGGAGCCCAGCGGATGCGAGCAGTGCGGTGGGAGCGGCAGGAACGCGCAGCCAGGCGGGGGAGAGGGCAGCGATGAGCGGTCTGATCTTGGCAAACCACAAGGAAACCCTGGAAGGTTTCTGGAATAAAGGCCAGCTTCATTCCCAGGCACAAACAAGCAGCCATTATGGAGTCGCCTTTTGTTACCAAGGGCCACAGCACAACAGCCTCTCCTGGGAGGCAGCAGGGCAGGACTCTGCTCCAGAGTTTATTTAAAAACAAGCACAAAATATTTACTGCAACAATAGCATCTTGTATGAGGAATGCCAGTGGTGTTTCTCCACAAAAATGCCATGCTGAAGGCTGAGAAAGCAAAGGAAGGCAATCCAAGTGCCCAACCACATGCTTGAATGGTGTTTGCTTTCCACACCCATCCCTCCCCTCAAGGAATGGGGCTGGTGGGGAGGTCTCCACTTCCAGACTGGGTACCAGGCAGCTGGGGGACTATTTCACAGCAATCACGGCACAGACTGGAACGACCAAGCCCTTTTCCCAGAAAGCAGCCTGACACATCTTTGCTTTCATTCTTGGCACACAGGACGATGACGCCTAGTGTGGTTTTAGGCTCCGTGTCTGTGAGCAAGGCACCTGTCATCCCTATCCTGAACAGCACATTATCCTCCTCAAAGTCAGAGGAAACTCCTCACAAGCCTTCCCCTCCTCTGTGTAAGCATCAGAGACTGGTTAACCTCTAAAATCCTCTCCCGGGTGAGGAACTCATGACTAAAACGCTATTTGCTCCTTCAGGGCTCCACCCAAACTGGCACAATTTGGCGTGAGCAAGGCTCCATCTGCCTTTCACACGCCACTTCCCAGCTCATTTTTATTGCACCTTTCTCAGGGGTTTTACAAGAAGCAGCGCTGTTTGCCGTAAACAAAAAGTAAAATGAGAGAGGAATAAACTGCAAGCTGCAGTGCCCACAGCCATGCTGCCCCCTCACACAGCAGCAGTACATAACCCTGGGAACAGCTGGAGCTGCAGCAGCAGGTACAGAGAGCAAATCATGTACAGGTGTTCATGGTACCAAGGCACCTCCATGACAAACAAGAAACATTGCTACGACCGCCACACATACCCAGCCACACACCAAAGCAAGCTGTGAGCCTCAGGACCAGTATCTTGGAGTTGGGGAAGTCAGAGGAGTGGTGTCAATACTGCCTGGAGTCCTCTTCTCCTTTTGAGATGAAGCCTTTGAGCAGAAAGCTTTAGGAGAGAGTTCAACCACTCTTAGCTTCACCTCCTCATCTGAATTCAAAGCAGGAACACAGGAACCATGATATGATCTCTTCACTCAAGAGCATCAGGACATGATGAGAAAAAGCAGCAGCAGTGGACCAAACACTATCCCCCTTTCCCCAGTACAACAGGGCATGTGCTGCTTCGGGCTGCAGGGATCTCATAAAGCTTTAGGAAAGCCCCCAAACATCAGAGCCAGGGAACTGACAGTAATTGAGCACTTCTCTTGGTTTAGTCCTAGGTGGGAAAGGGATAAAAAGCAGCCAAGAGGCCAGCTTAGCTCCCAGCTCAAGCAGATGATGCTTCCATGGAGGGCCCTTTACCTGCAGGCCAGGTAGGAAGCAGGATGCTCAGTGTGGCAGCAGGGAAGCGAGAGAAAAAGGTACTATTCAGTGTCAGTACTTGCTTTGGCATTAAAGCAGCATAGCTGGTGCCTGCAGGGTTGTAAAACCACGTCCTGTCCCTGCTGAGAAGTAAAGAAAACAAGAAGAAATAAACAGTCTTAAAAAAAGGACACGATAAAAAAACAAATAAAAGGAGGAACAAGCACAGGAGCATCCCTCTAAAACAAGCAGGGAGCAGGCCAGCCCTGGCCAGCTCTCCTCCCATGCCCCGCCATCCCTGTCAGAGATGCTGGGCAGCTCCAGGCATGGGCATTCCTGGACAGCACCCTACTTCTCCCCTCATTTCAATCCTCTCCCAGCATCTTTAACTCACTAGTCTAATGGAAGCCAGTCACTGCCCCCAGGTCACCGTGGCAATATTTCCAAAAGACAAAAAAGAAATCAAATAAGAAATCCCCCCTCAGCATGACACAATGCTTCCTGGGAAAGCCAGGCAGCTCTTCAAGCTGTGCCTGCCCTCCCCATGGGATGGGCTTTAAAAAGGGGCTGAGAGCAGAGGAAAGAGAGATGTTTATTCTCCCAGCAGGCTCCTGCGGGGAGACTCTGCTCATCCAAGAGTTTTGCAAGCCTCTGAGGAAAGGAGGGAGGCTTCAGTGCCACCCTGCTGTTGCTCCTGGCCTGGAGATGCTGAACATCACTGGGCTCATCACCACTGCAGCTGCAGGGAAGGGTGGGACCATCAGACAACGGCAGGGAGACTCCCTCCTACTCCACACCATCCATCGTGGAAGAACACTCTTCCCTGTAGCCAAAGAAATGACCATGATGTTCTTCCTTGCAGCTCGGGGGCACGATACAGGCAGGGAGTGGAAAGTCCCTCCAGGGCAGGGTTGAGGCAGGAAAAAGATGGCTGCGCGAGCCAGCCAGCAGAGGAGGATATCCTAGGCATTTTTGTCCAGTTGCCCAGTGGAATTGGCCCAGCAGAGCTGGCAGCGCTTTCTTGAAAGTGGGGTGAGAGAGAGGGGGGCTGGAAAAAGAGAGGGTTTGCTGGAAGATGACAAGTGGGAAGCCCCTCCATTCCCCTCCACCCCCTTTCCCAAGGAAAACATTGCTGCTCTGTAGCTGCTAATGACTTCCAGATGGAGCAATAGGATCACAAAGCATGGAGAGCTCTCATGGGGAGATGAAAGCCTGGACATGCTGCCCTCATCTGCAAGAACAAGGCAAGAAGAAGCCATGGGCACCTCTCTGTCAGAAAAACAAAGGGATGGTGGGGAAAGCCCCAAAGAATGTCCTCGTGTGCGCACACTTATACCCAAATCCCCTCCACAGAGGTCCACAGTCACGTTTCTTCTCCTCTGCCTACCCAGGAAACCTCCCAGGAAGGAGATTTAAGTTTTGTAAAGTCAGCATACCTACAAAAGCTGGGAGGAAGTCCATGGCACATCTCCAGGACTGGCATGGACAAAGGTGGCACAGCACAGGAGAGCCAGGCTGGAATACACTGGCCCATCCTCTGCTGCCCCAGCCTAGAGCGCTTCTGGACATTTCAATGTGCCCTGGGGTCCCACCCACTAAGAGAGCACAAATCCCACTGGAGGGTTCCTTGTAGGCTTTGCATGCTTTAAACATGGTGGAGGTTTTCTAAGGAAAACTGCCAAAGCTACAGGTTTAAACAGCTCTGCAGAGCAAGGAGCCACCTCTGGCACAGGTCCAGGGCAGCAAAGCCAATGGGAGGGGACAAAGGAGAAGAACAACTACATTAGCTGTAGTTGGATAGATCTGAACCCAAAATAACCTGATGGTACTAATGTATTTTTAAAGTCATAACCAGTTTTAGTCTGCAGAGTTGACTTGATCACAACAAAGGTAGAATGAATTACAATTAAATGGAAATCAAATGGAAATGCAATGAAATAACATGTTGCTTTCTTAATAGAAATTGAATTCTGTGATAAGAATACAAAAAAAACCAAAAATTGTACTCTCAGTTACATGATGTAAGCCAGAAAGGAAAGTACTAAAAAAGTGTTTTGCCTTAAAACTACTATTTTAAAAAGAATTCCAGTGTTATTGAAGGAGTTGATCAGACGGTGATTAGAGGAAAATCTAGAACAAGTAAATCTCAGCTTTTGGTTTTTTTTTCTTTAAGGGACTAAATAATTAAATTGTCCTCAACTGTAAGTAAGTTTATTTCCAAGACAGAAAAATGCATGTACTTCTAAAAATCCACACATATATTATTTTTTAAATAATCCATTTTGCTCATGTGGTTCAAGGCCAAATGCAGACCTTGGTCTCCACTGCCAAGCACGCAAGCCTGGCGACAGCTCATGTGTCTGGTGGAAAATCTCCAACACAGGGGGCCTTGAAAAAGTAGAGCACAAATGGGTGAGAGAAGAAACCAGTCCTGAACCAGCTGTGTGCATCCACAGGGATCCCTGCAGTGCCTCATGCCAGAGCTGAAGGTGGTTTTTCCCTGGTGTTTATTACAGAACCTACAAACCAGGAGCCTCAGGCTCTTCTCTAGTCCTTTCACAAAGAGTTCAGCAAAAGATGTGCTGTTGAGTCTAACCCCATCACGTACGGAAGTTGGCACCATCTCTAAAAGATGCCTATCGTTTCCAGAGGGATGGGGACAAGGATTGGAGCAGGAACAGAAACCAAGACCTTCTCATTGCTCATGGCAGGTGCACAGCCACTGGAGCACTGTGGACCTCTAGAGCCTTTTCAACACACTGGAGCTCTGCTGAGCCCCCTCTGCAATGAAAATCTCCCTGAAACCCCAGAAATCACTGCTTTTCTGGCCCACTCTCTGCTGCTCCAGCCTACACCACTGAAAAGGCTAATTAAGCTAAATTAGCTAAAAAGGCTAATTAAGTTATGGATAGAAGGGACAGCTCCTCCACAACCATTTAGCCAACACAAGTCTGTCTCAGTGATAAGCTGGAATGCTCTGCACTGCTGGGCATGTCTGGGACCCATGGCAAGAGTGGCCAAGGCATCCTCATGCGCTGTAAGGACAATGGGCACACCTGGGGAAAGAGCTCTGAGAGCTGTCCCCATCCCTACCCTATGCACTGCCACTTAGCAGACCCTCCTCTCTGCAAGGGTCAGATTTCCCTGAGCCCAGCAAAACCTCATGACAGGACTTCCAAAATCCTGAAGACAACCATGAAAGCTTCAGTTCAACTCAGATAAGTACTCACTTGTAAGAAAGACTTCAAAGCCTCCCTGTGCTTTCTGGCCCATTGATTCTAGACCAGTCTGCATGAAAAGCAGCTTGAACTTGTTTCCAGGGCAGAAATCATTATCCTGGATTGTATTTGTTCCGAGGAGGATGGTGAAGACAGTCTGATTCACCTCCTGAGAGAGCCTGTGTTCCCATTAGCCGGTGTCCCTTCCACGCCTCAGTAGCGCTCACAGGCACATTCACCACCTTAGTCCCAGGCCACTGCTGCTCTCAGCTGTGCCCCACCTGCCTCCCTCAGGCTTTGCTGCCTGACTGGCTTGGGAGCTGGATCAACATTACCTAGGGAACTCCCCCACCAAAAAAAAAAACCTCTCTTGCCTTTCTGTTGGGACAGTGACACCCAGCAGGATGACAGGGAGAGGCAGCGGTGGCAGCAGGCTCAATGGCCAAGCTTAGCCCACTGCTGTAGGCCTGTCTGAAACCTCACACCCCTCCCCTGTGCCACCATGCTCCAGGGAGGAGACACTACCCAGCAGAGGATTTACTAATAAAACACAAAAGACCTAGATGGAAGCAAAACTAACCCCTTCCTCACCCCAAAAGCTAAGTAGGAAACCACAGCCCAGCTCAGGACACTTTTGCACTCCTCATCGTGGCTGGCCACACTCCCAGGGCCGAGCTAATTAGAGCCACAGGTCGTGTTGCCCTGTCACTTGCTGTGAGCAGCTGGAGGCAGATTTCCTATTTTGGATCTGGCAGGAGAGAGTGGAGCCGAGACCATCCAGCTGCTGTGCTCCATTCCTCGCTAGGCAGCTTGAGGGAAAGCACAGGAAGGGCAGCAGCAGGGACGAGAACCCAGTGATGCTCCCAGCACACAGGCAGCCCAGCAAGGGGGAAGTGGGAAACCGTGGGGTGTGGGTCTAAGGCAAACAAGAGCTGAGGTTTTTATTCCTGCCCTCCTCAAAGCATTTCACCCACAACAGCCATCTCCAGGCATCACATAACCAAATGTTTGAAGGACAGGGAACCTAGCTTTTTCCTCCCACTTGTCATCCCACCAAGAAAGGGCAAAAGCAGTAAGTCCAGAGTCACTTGCCTCTTCAAGATCCCCAGGTGCTCTTAAAACCAGCGACACCACAGCACTAACTTATTGTGGAGAGTTCAGAACTGCTCCAATTTGTACCGGTGTCTGCAGAGAGAGACCAGCTCAGCCTTCTTCTATGGGCTCTCCTAAGACACTGAATCACAGTTTTGTTGTTTGTTTGGGTTTTTTTCAATGGTACTTTAATGTATAGGATCAGTAAATATCTGAGAAGCGGTTAACCAGTTGTTAGCAACTTATCAATGCCTCTAGCTATCCTGAAGGATGTTTTCGGCCTTGTGACTAACACCTTCCCAGCCTCCAGACAGACAAAGCATTCCAGACACAGTGTTATCCAAGAGCAAGAAGGATTTTGGTTTCTGAATTTCAAATAAAGCAAGTAAGTGCGTATCAGACCATAAGCCAAGCTCAGATGAAGAACAAGTATTTTCCTTTACAGTTATGAAAGCATGGAACTAAGGTGCTCCAGCTATCCTCATCCCTGGCACTGGGATTTATTTACAGTCCTGAAGGAGTTAAAGCATTTGCTGGAGCACTGGATCCACAGCCAAAATGGAAGTGTCAAAAGCCAAGACTGCAACAAGTGGTTAGGGGATCAGATGGTTTGCACGCCGTGCTGAGGAAAAGCCTGTGAACAAGGGCCTGTTTAATAACCTCCCAAGCCAGCCCACAAGACAACTCGCTGCATGCAATGCCAAAGTGCTGGGGAGGAGGGGTAGTGCTTGTGGGAAACCCCAGCCCGCAGAGCCCCTTCCCTGTGGCTGGAAAGGCGAGCAGGGGAACCGCTGCCTGTGCCCTAGGGGCTAACAGGGTGACTGCTGAGATGGTCCTGTCTGGGAGTTGAGGGCAAGGACTGCTCCTCTACTCCTGCTCCTGCTGGAGCCTCAAGTGTCATGCCTGGTACTCTGTAACTTCCCTGCTCGCCACAGCCTCTTTCTCCCATTTCCCCATCACCCTCAAATCCATTATTTTTACTCTCCCATAACACACAGACACACTGGAAAAATAGCCTTTAAGAAACAGCTCCAACTTTGGGGCAGGGGAAAGGACACAAAAAGAAACCAAGAGATGCCAAGTCTCTGCTTTCCTACTTCCCTTTCTCACTCAGTACACACCCTATGATAGAAGTTTTCCTCCTTGGACAGTGTTTATTGCTTCCCCGTGTTCCTGCAGCACTGCAGCAAAGCCTGGCTGGCCTTTAAAAGCCTCCTGACAAATCCCGGGACCAGCGCCCTGTGCCAGACACCAAAAAGTGGTTTGCAAAGGAAAAAGAAAACAACAGAGCTCTGGAGGCCAAGCCCAGAGAAGTTCCCATTCCCAAAAGCAGGAACATTGTGTACATGTGTATATTGCACACCAGAGGAGAAAAAGGAAGGAATATCACTTGTAGGAGAGAGGAAAAAGGGGGGGTGGGGGAGTGGAGCAGGGTTGGGGGGGAAGCAAAAAGAAATCCCAGCCTTCAGACTCCAGAGGTCTGGCAGGGAAAGGCAGCAACTGAAAGAAATGCTCTGCTGTTATTACTGCATGGAAATTACAGCTGCCAGAAGGAATCCAGGCCAATCTGTTGCTGAATAGAACTTTAAAAAGACAGCCAGTCTCAAATCATGGGCTGCTCACGGGTGTTGGAAAGTCAGTGCGGTGGTGTGACCCACAGTCCTTCCCCAACTCCTTCTAAACAGCGAAGGCCGAGGACAAAGACAAAATAAAAAGGAGTGGAAGAGTAAAAGATACTCAACAGGCAGGAGGGAAGGACTGTGCCCCACACTCCAGGTCCCCCAGGTTTAGGGAGAAAGTGTTACCTAGGGAGATATCAGTTGTTAGCCCCCCCAAAAGAAGGAGAGGTTTGGACTGGCTCCTGGAAAGGAGAGAATTTAACTTCTTATGAGATCTACAAAGGGGAAATGCTGCAAATAGAGCTCTGGGTGTGAGGCAGGAGAGACAGCAAGACAGAAAAACTCACAGCTATTTACAGCAGGAACACCTTCTGTAACCAGGGACGGGCAGGGAGAGGGCTCAGGCATGCTGTTTCATGGGCAAGCAGGGAAACGCAAAGGAAAACCCTTTCCAGAAAGTAATTTTAGCTACAGGTGAGAACAGGACATTGGATCAGATGATGTTCCCAGCCCCGTCAGCCTGTGCTCCAAGCCAGCTCCTGACTGGCAGCCAGCCCCTCCTGCAAGCTGCTCCCCCTTGTCTGTGAGGGATCATTGGAGAACAGGGGAAAAACCGGGGGTTTCAGCTTCCAGCATGCCAGCATGCTGTCAAATTAACAAAAATCATGCTAAGCTTAATCGTAGCGCACAGAGGCTCCACCTGCCCCTCCTGGAGAACATGAGTCACATGCTCACCAAGCTTCACTTTCTACTGCCAGGCACTCTGTCGGCTGCTTTTACATCCCTTTGGATAGGAAACGAGACACGCTTCCAAGAAGTCCCCCCTCTTCCCAAATGTGCTCTGGAGAAAACCCATTACACCACAACACGTCTTTTTGCGTTTTCAGCTGATGTGGATTTGGACTCTGCGCTCGGGCCACGGCCAACATTTATCGAAGGCTTTGGCTGGCACAGCAGGGGATATTTTGGAGAGTACGAGGGCAGCAGGAGGTATTTTTACTGTGACCTCCTTGATGCTCACCTGGAGCTTTCCGCCCTGCTTTTGGGTACACTGCAGCCCACCCTGGGGCACAACACCGAAGCAGCACCACCAGCACCCCCACAGCTACTCACCAACGTAGAAGGTGTTGGGGGCCTGCTTGTCCCCCAGCTGCAGGTACAGGATATTTGTTGTCTGCGAGTCATGGCGGAGCCACAGGGCCACTCCCAGGATGATGCCTCCAGCCAGCTGGGGAGAAAACAGAGGGAAGCAAGGGTTACCCACTGTTCCAGCCACATCGGACCCAGACTCGCAGTTTTTTGGTGGGAGCAGACTTGCTTTTCATCTTCCCACAAATATACAAGAACATCCTTTCTAACCATCATCCCACCCCTGCAACATGCTTTGTGCCCCACAGATCATAGGCCGTATCACCTTCCCTGCTTTATGAGAAGACCCCTCATTCTGGGGATGTGCAAAGCCCTTTCCAGTTCTTGCGGGAGATTTCTTTCCCAAGAGGTATTTTATTATGCCACTTAAATGGAAGGCTCGGCCTTACCCAAGAAGAAGGAGACATGCCACTAAGATTTTTAGGAGAGCTTTTCAACAGAAGTCAGGATCAGCCCCAATTACTCCCTTTTTCCAATGGGCTGTTATCATCCCATTCCATTTCTCTGTGAGGTACAAACAGAAAGTGCGGGAATTTTTCCTCTCTGCCCCCAAGTCTTGCATGCACACGACTTCCCATCCAGGCTTCCAGTCAAACACACCTAGTGTTCCCCTGGCACACAGGGCTTTCCTTAATGTCCTAATACAGGAATTGAAGCAGAGCAAGGCATGGGTTCGGGCCAAGGCACCATCACACCACTTTTGGGGGCCTCCAGGCCAAGACTGCTGCCTTGGCCATGCTGTCCAACAGCAGAAGAGCAGCGTAGCCACATACATGGGTGCACACTGAGACGTAGGACTGACCAGGGCAGGGACAAAAACACACTCCAGATGTGGGAGGAGATGTTCTGCGCATGGGACGTCAACTCAGCCACTGGGATATTTATGTACAAACAATGGGAAGTTTTATGACTGACTTCCTCACTGTTTTCTCTTTCACAGAGGGGCTGGGAATGGCAGCGGAAGATGGGAGCAGATATGGGGCACTACAGCAGGGAAGGTGTCACTGAGAGGACCTTGAGGTAGAGCATTTCCTGCAGGACTCATTGTGTTCTTTGTGACATCCCCTGTCCATTTAAAAGCATAAGAGAGAGGGGAAAAATTATAAACACCTGGAAAAAAATCCACACCCTTAAGAATTCAATATCACTGCTGTGAAAAGCTGAAAGTACCTGTTCAAATGCTAATTTAATTTTGAGTGTCCTAAATCCTTGAAGCCATTCATCTTAAAAAAGGGAAGATAACTACAAAAGGGCACAGAAGTAGAAACATGCTTTTTCTAAAAAGGTCTGAATCAGGTCAGCTACAGGCATGTAAGGCACCATGAAGGTCACATTAAAAAAAAACAAACAAACAAAACAAAAACAAGGCAAGACTTTTTCAGTAAAAGTGCGAAGTCTCCAGTTGTGCAAGCACAAAAAGGAACACAGGAGGACTGGGATCTGCAAGACAGGCTTCTGATGGGAGCCTGGCTTTCCCTCTTGGGAGCTCTGCTGGTGGTTTCCTCCTTGCTCATTTCTATAAATCCCAGCCACAAGACTTTTACAGGAGTTCCATCAAAGCTGGGGTAAACCCACACCATTTGTTCCAAACTCACAGGACAAGCTGCTCTTGGGGTTTTTCCACTATCAGACGGAGAAAATCCCCATCAGCTCCTGGAGAGGAAGGGAAATCTTTGCTTTTCCCCAGTCTGCCACCAAAGTAGTCAGCTTTTAACACTTCTCCCACAACAACCAATGCAACTTCCCCACTGGCACAGTCCCTCATCCCTCCTGCACTAGGGCCAGCCTGAGGTTCTCCAAACGCTGGCAATGCAGAAAAGTCACGAAAGCCGCTCTGTGCTCAAGTCCAGCTCCAAATAAGGCAGGTTGTGGCTTCGCACAAAGTTACCCAAATCCAGCCTGGCGTGGCTCGTTCATTGTCTGAGGGCATAACAAAGTGTGTGTTTTGACTCTCAGAGGAAAGAATATGTCCCCAGATTAATCCATGCCACTCAAAGTAAAGCTCTCCTGGTAGCTGCTAGGAGAGAGAAGATCCTGAGGAAGGTCTGGATTTCTGTGCTGGCTGGAAGAGGTAAAGAAAAATGGCTGCAGCCCTATTTGTTTTGGTTTTCTCCCTGCAAGGACACATTGCTCTGCCCTGACGTGCTGCCCTCCACACTCAGCAGTACCCATCCCCAGCACGCCCTGCCACCCATGGCGAGGTTGGGATGACACCAGCAGCTCCTTTCCAATCCAATTTGCCTTAAAACACCCAAGAGAGCTGAAAGCAGACTGCAAGCTATCCTTGAGATACTTTTTAATCATGTGGGAACATCAGCTAAAGGGGTGGAGCCTCTTCTCATGCATCAAACCCACCCCAGCAGCGAGGTCTGCCTAAGACAGCCAGCTGAACCAACTCCAGATGTTCCTGGTTTCATCCTGAATGCGCCCCGGGAACATCGCACATCCCTCCCGCACCGCCTGACTCCATTTGCATTTTTTACAGAGCATGGAAGACCTCTGAATGGAAGCTTTAATCCAATAGCAGCTGGATTTCCTAAGAGAAAATGACATTCCCTTACTAATGAAAACAGGGTTTGGGCTACGATGAGTAACTTTTTCCATGAAAACCATACATCCTCCCACCACCAAGAAGTCCAAAACAGAGTTAAGGCTCTTTCTTCTCAAAGCAAAGAAAACAAGAGGGAGAAAACATTGTCAGCTTGCCACAGTAACTCTGCCTTCTGCTGTACCTTGCTTGGGATAATCTCATTTTTAATAGAACAATTTGTTCCAGATAAAAGCTTGATATTTGCTTCCCCTTCCATCCTACAACTGCTGTTTGCCAACATAAGAGCCTAAAGAGCTCCAACCACTGATGGCAGCGTGACACTCATCTTTAGGCTGCACATCCTCATAGGTATCACCGTTTTTTTCTGCTGTGGATATCTGTAATCTCACACAGGTTATCCCACTGATCTTTGTGTTCCCAGCTTGTCAGACAGCAATGTCGCAGAGTCTGGAGCCATCGCTTGTCGTGATACACTCCAAGCGCCCAGCACAGCTCTCCATTTCAGTTTTTGGGGACTGCAATAATCTAAAAGCTGCAACTTCAGCAATGCCAGCAGTGTGTCAGACTTTGATCTGCTTTCCAAAAGCTGACCTCCCCAGCCTGCTGTTCTCCTGCCAGCACCATAGCACTTGTGGAAGGCACATCACTGGTGTTCCCCAGGATGGGGCTGGCCCCAGAGCTCACGCCCGGAGCAGCTTCCTGGCACAGCAGAGGTGATGTTGCAGGCTCCTACGTTTCCTCTTTACTGCTATTTTCCAGCTTCCAGAGATTTATTGCTTCTTCCACAGAAAGCTGGACTTTTCCAGCTGGATCCTGCCTGCCCAAGGCTTGCTTCTTCAGGAATGCTGTTCCTGGTTGACACAGCGGGGACAGTCCCCATCGAATGCTGCCTAGGGGAGGCAAAAGGCAGGGCTCATGTCCCCAAGAGGTGATGGGATGGTACCCCATGAGAGGAGGTATCACCAGATGAGCAACACGAAGAAGGCAGGTGTGCAGTCCTGGTTTGCTGCCCAATCCACGGTGCATGTAGTGAGGCTCCTTCCTGGACTAAGCCTCACCAATGGACATGCTGTTCACCCTAAAATTTCCAGATCTAGCTGTGGGGCAAGGGAACAAGCCCATTTTTCACAGCTTAGTCACTCCTCCTCTCCACAAGAAATTCTTATGAATTAGGGGAGCAAGGAATGACCCCATTCCCCTCTTAATGTGGTGTACCCCACTTCTGACCTGCCCCCACCTTAGCCTGTTGCTCCCTAAAACTCACATATGCCAGGATGTGCATCACCGCCCCAGTCCCTTCCGCTGCCCCCAGCCTTTTTCCTCCTGCTCCCTTCCCTCCACCCTTCTCAGAAATAGATTTCCTGGATGGGAGGAGGAGAAGAAAGAAGTTCTGGCTACAGAGCAGCTTGCTGGGCATGCCAAAGCAAAGCAGACAGACATCCTATGCCTCAAGTCAGCAAAGGAGGGAAGTGGAGGTGCCAGCAGTTTCCCAATGCTGTATTTTAGCAGTGCCACTTCCCACAGCCACGGCTGGTCCTGCCCCCCCGGTCGTGCTTCCCAACCTGGGTGAGCCCAAGGGCCAGGAGAGGCTCTCACCTTGCTGCAAAAATGCTGCCAGCAGAGGTCACACAACCATACCTGGGAAATACCTGTTGCTAATTACTATTAATTAGTAATTAACAGTAATTAATTATTATTAATAATACCTATTTCTAAATTACTAACAAGAAGCAGGATGCTGCCAAGAAAGCTTAATGAATCTTAGCTGGTTTATGATTAAGGTAGATGACTGGAGATTTTTAACAGGTTTTCATGCTGCAGAGGTTTGCAGCTTCCCTTACACCAGCTGGAAGCAGAACCCTTTGTGAGGGCAGCACCCAGACCCCACCCCAGGGGGGTCCTAGGGCTCCTCTCCAACACAACCTGGAAAGCAGCTGAGATGGAGTAACAACGAATCCTCCTCCTCTCAGGTGCGGGGGGATGCAGAAAAACAAAGTGGCTTGCCAAGGTTGAAGTATCTTTTCATGCAAGAAGCCCCTCATACAGCCAGGAACAAACCCCTAATTTGGGGCTGAATGCTTTGCTCTCAGGTAATTTGTGGGTCTCTAGGGGAAGCAGCAGGAATCATACTCTCCAATATGTGCAAAGTACATAATGAAACATCATTCTGGTGTTCATCATACATGCACCCAGCATGAGCGGGGGAAAAAGCAAGGAGATAGACTTGTAACTTGATGGAAATAACCTTTGGAAGGGCAGTACAAGCCCTTGCAAGATCTGTGCTCGCACCTTACAGGTCCTGCACTATCAGCCTGAGGCAGGCAAGAGAGGGACACATGGAATGTGCCCAGGTAGCACTGCGCCTTCCCACAGCCTGCACCTCGCCTCCTGGAAAGCAGATGAATTTCTTTTCTACTGCAACAGCTGCACCTCATGGAACTGCTGAAAGGGCATGGGGTACAGCAAAGGGCTGACAGCTGAATGGTGGCCAGGAACCCGGGAACTTGGGCTCGATGCTGCGACCATCTCCATGCTATGATGTCAAGTCTTCACACCAAAAAGTCACTTGAAGTTTTAAGGTGAGAAGCACTAGAGATCACCCCTGTGCTGCTTGTTGGGATGCACTGTGGGATGCCCTGGAGCCCCTTGGGAGGGTGTAAGCAGGGGAAGAGACTTCAATCAGACACGCAGCTGCAGTTGGACAGCCACACAATGCAAAAGCTGATCTTGGCACAGGCACTCACAGGCAGGAGTGGCAGACAGGACTCTGTGACAGCACAAGCGAGGTCCTTCTGCTGCCTTCCACAGCCATCGCGCTCCAGGGCACCAAACATCAGGCTGAAAGTTTGCAGGCAAGGCCTGCCCAGGAATTGCAGAAAAGGCTTTTGGGAAGAGCGCCGTGCCCTGCAGGCAGGAGGAGGAGAGCAGCCTGCAGCCCTGCTCTGCTCCCAGCAGCACACCTTCCAGCAGCGGCTATTAATAGAGCTGCCAGCCGGAGCGAAATTCTCCACTGGTGCCTATAGTTACCAGCCCTACAACACTGCAGAGCTTTTCAAAACAACCTCCAGAGGAACACTCCCGGAGGAGCAGCATGCCAGAGGCCAAATAAAGCTTGATGGATGGGAGGAGGATGGGAATCCAGCACCAAAACCCAGGAGTGGGGTCCTATGATGGGGAGCACCGTGCCCCAGCCTGATCCCTGTTGCAGACAGAAGTAGCACTTCCCAGGGTTAACTGCCCTCAGGAGAGAGGAAAACAATTTGAGATATTGCTTTAAAATTAATTTGGCCCCATACATAAGCATTTAACTACAATGGTGATACAACTGCTTTCTCTTCTTAATAGTACAGTGAAAGGCACTTCCACAGTACAGGATCAAAGGGTTTCTCACTGTTAATGCTCTTGCAGGAGATAAGCATTACAGTGGCTGACAGGAGAATAATCTCAGGAAAACAGAGCAATTGCCATTCCAGCCAGCAGCGCTCCCTCATTTTGGCTGCAGCCCAGCCCATAAAGTGCAATCAGGTACCCCCATGGGGCAGGGTGCACCCATCTCTTCAAAAAACCTTCCGCACGCAGAGACTTCAGAAGAGGTTTTGTAGATGATGGAAGGACAGAGACAGAAAGCCCTAAAACACATCCCAGAGAGACATCAGCAACAAAACTTGAGTCCAGGCACTGAGCCTCCTAAGGAAACCTCTCCCTTGCCCTTCAAAGGCAGGTGTTAAGTAGCTGCAGGGTGAAACACACACGGAAAAAAGCTGGCCTGTACATCGTCCCAGGATACCAAACCCAAAATCTGTGGAAGAAGATGCTGGGCCAGCATCAGGTCCTTGCTGCTCGCCAGGCTCTCTGCGATTCCCAGGGAGACCAACAGCCCAACCAGCCAGGCACTACCACAGGGAGCACTGCAGCAGTGCTCAGCCCAAGCATGCACCCACAACAAGATGCAAGCTAGCTTGTTAGTCCACAGAGTTACTTCAAACCTGTGTTTCTTCATTTAAACCTGTGAGCAGTGGTACACAGGCACCCTCCTCACCACAATGGGACGGTCATGTGCCACTCAGCAAAAGCCTTACCATGGAACAACCACCATAGAGAGCTGCCACCTCCCCACACTGTCACCCCTCATCACCAACACCAAGTATCTCTGTGCAGGCTTTGCAGACTCCAGGGTACAACTGACAGATCTTCCAGTGTAGCACAAGAAAATAGGCAGCTCCTCTACCCCTTCCCTTTCAATCACCCCTGTCAACTCAGACTTTCACTTCCACCTTTCCTCTGATTTTGCCCTTCGTTCCCTCTGCACACAGACTGTTAACACACCCCCTCACACACGGAAGAGAAGAGTTACACACTGACTGGAAAATGGCATTAGGAGCAAGCTCTTCCTTTTAATTAGACACCTCTCTGGTAGGGCAGTCAGTGGTGCTCTCAACCTGGAAGGCTGCCATGGGCTGTATTAGCTAATAAGCTTGAGCAATTCTTCTCCAAGCAAGTCAATTCCTCCTTGGTTATGTTTAATTATATTTTAAAATAGCTCGCTGACTTCCTTCAGCCTCCCCAGGGACTCTTTGCAGTGGTGGTCAGTTCAGCCCCACGCACTGAGCTCTGCTGTTGGGTTTGGATAATTCAGGAGAGCAGTCAAAGTCCAGCCATCTTATAGGGATGGGATAGAGAAGCAGCTCCAGATGCCCAGCCCAGCCCTGCTCAGGGCTGCCCATCACACCAGCCAAACTACCCAGTAACAGCTACTGCTCCCTCTCACAGGGCAGAGTGCCACTTGCCACCAGCCACCCCAAGGTTTCAGGACAACTTGGCAGCACAGAAAAACTTCTGTCTTTCCAGCCCCATGTTTTGCTAACCAGGTGAAGCCCCCAGGTGCTGACCATGGCCTCCTCCACCACTTCATTAGGTGGATGCCACTGTTAAACACGTGGGGACCCTCTCTCCTGGGACAGGCACCCGTTTGTACATGTGGTCCATGTAGCAGCTGCTGCTCCCTCAAGAGCCACCTCGGACCAAGCACAACCTTGGCATCTTCTCAAGAATGTGTGCACAAAGGGAAAGCAATCCCAAAAAATCAAATAAAATTGAAACATTTCAGGTACAATGAATGAGGAGCTGGCAGTGGGTCACCTTTACCCTTTGCTTTTTCAACACAGCAGCTTTGTGAAATTCCCCCAGAGCTGCCAGGGGAAGGAAGGGGGAGGAAGCCAGAGAGGTGTCAGTTTATTTACACTCCAGCAGGATAGCAGGGCTACATTAAAAAGTTATCGAAGTAACTAAGGCTGAGAATTGCTTCCTTTCTTCCTCTTGGGCACTTGAACAAGCTCCTGTGCAGCACAGCATGGTGCCTGCCAAACTTTGGGTTCTGCCTCTGGCTTGTTTTCATCAACAGCACCCAGCGTCAGCTGTGCACAAGGCAAATCATAAGCAAATAAGCACGAGGAGCCCATCAGCCCTTGCATAATAACCAGCTATCAGAACTAAAGGGCTGCAAGTGCCCTGTCTCACACCTCCCCTGTAGTTAGAGGTGGTGTCCCAACACAGCCAGCCTACAGCAAGGGTGCTCAGCACCACGTTCTGTCCTTAAATGCCACCCCATGAAAAGGACCGTCGCACTTTGGTGGCAACAAAGGTATCCCTCCCCACCTGGGGGGTGCAAGGTTGGCAGCTAACCTGCCTTTGTGGTAAACCTAAAATTCCTCTCAACTACTAATTTAAAAAACAACACAAAAGGGCTTGAAAACTCCAAGATCTGGTATTCAACCACCATTCAGCTGGCCAGCCTCACAGACAGCATCGTTAATTCTAATGGAGTCCAGGCTCCCAATCTGCACAGGAGACAGTACGAGGGGACCAGCAAGTCCAGTACTGGGAGCTGTTTTGGGGAACCAGTAGGTCACAGGCACCCCTCCTTGGGAGGAACTGAAGCGTCTACCCCTACTCACAGGGAGCACTCTCAAATAGGGCAGGGCAAGGCACCTATTCCAGAAGTCATAACAGGGAAATTATACAGATTGGCTACTCCTCGTGGAATCAAAACATCCATTTATAAGAGATCAGCTCTTTTGCAAGACTTTGAGATGACCAAGTGATCTCACTGAGGAGTCGTGGCTGTGCAGAGTCCCCAGCATCCTTCCTGCCACCCAGGAGACCCTTCCTCCCTCGCAAGCACAGCCGGCAGCTTCTTTGACATGAATGGCAGGAAATCAGGACCAGAAGGGAAGAAAAAGCCCTGGGATAAGCACGATAACTCGGAAGGAACAACACTTCACAGACAATCCTATCCGCCTCCATCCTGCCATTTTAAGAGTGGAAGAAAAGGTTAAAACAAAACCAACCCAGAACTGTCCCACGTTCATGCAGCTGGCAACAGATCAGCAATTAACACCGTTGTCGTCAGAGCTTGTTATCTCCCCCTTGGCCAGCGTTATACCCAGAAACAAGGCGAAGAGGCCTGAAGTGAGCACCCACTTGGTTAAACCCTACACCTCCCAGAGGTGGGGACCCCCGCAAAGAGCTTCCCCAGGCACCCCCAGGGAGGAGTCAGCAGGCAGAGACTCCAGTCAGGCAGTGCAACTCCAGGTGCCCAAGCAGGGTTTACCCTGGAAGGCATCGGTCCCCTTCCCACCTCTCTAGCCCCCCCTTGCTATGTTTGCTGCTGTAAACGAGCATTAAGAAAAAAGAATCCCAAATCCTCAACAACAGAGCAGGGTGTCAGACAACGGGCACAGGGTATTGGACAAGGGGCATCCGAGCGGTGCCTTGCCTGGCAGGGTGGGGCTGGACTCACTTCCAAGACAAAAAAGCATTTCTTGGAATGGAAACCAGTGTACTTAAAACACGAAACCAGCAGCCTGCTCGGGCACATCTCGTTGCCCCCGAGCGCAGGAGAAGGGAGAGAGCGACTCTTGCCAGCCAACCTCGCGCTGCCGGAGGCTGTTTCTAATCGGGACAAACCTGGTTTGCAGGGAAACCGGGATACGCCGCCTGTTTGCTAAATTAGCCGCATGTCTAGATGGATTATTTCATGAGAAACTTTCTCAGGAAAGGCAGCCTCTTCAGCCTGGATAGAATTTGCATCCTAAAATAACTTCCCGGGCGGCGGGGGCAGCGGTCCCCGGCGCGGGGCCAGGGCGGCCGGGGCCCGGCTCTGCCGCCAGCGGCGGGGCGGGGGGCGCGGAGCCAGCCCCAAACCGCCCGTATTTGCTGAACGCCCCCTCGCCGGCAGGGCCGACGCCTCCCCTCCGCTCCCTCCGCCTGGCAGCATCCCTGCATCCCTCCCTCCTTCCCTCCCCGGCTGGGGAGCGCCGCTTTCCACAGCGCAGACCCGCGGCAAGAGGGGCTGCGGGAGCCTCCCCGCCCCGGCTCTGCCCCCCGCCCTTCCGCTCCGAAAGGCGCCCGTAAACATCTGTGGCGGCGGGAGGCGAGCATCTTAAAGGTGTTCTCCAACCATCCTACGGTTCTACCTCCCCCTCTGCATATCTATTGAAAAAATAGACATAAATAGATATACACGTACGATTACATACATACGCATGCATTAAAATAAAAAAGCAAAGGATAATCACCCTCTCCGTCCTTGAAAATTAAAAAAAAAAAAGGAAAAAAAAAACCAAACAAAAAAACCCCTAAGGCACATCCCAGACAGCAAGTCTCAATGCTGGGGGGCAAGAAGGAGGCTAAACCCAGGCGCAGGCAGACGAGCCATATTGCAGCCTCCTTATTTAAAGGCTGGGGGGCTCAGCCCCCGCTCCCCGCCGCCCCCGTGCTCACCCAGAAGATGAAGTTGAAGACGAAAAGGAGGTATTTGATGCACTTGGTGCAGCCTTCCACTCCCATGGCGGCGGCTCTCCCAAATCTGTGCTGCCAGGCTGACCGGGGCGGCGGCAGCAGCGGGCGCAGAAAACCCGCCCCGCTCCCCGCCCCGGACACGCCCCTGGACACGCCCTGGACACGCCCTGGACACGCCCTGGACACGCCCCTGGACACGCCCCTGGACACGCCCCTGGACACGCCCCAGGGGCGCGGGGCTGGTGCACGCACCCCCCTCGCCTTCCTGTGACTGGCGGTCGGTTCCTGTTTCCCCCCTTTTTTCTTCTTTTTTTTTCTTTTCTTTTTTTACTTTTTTCTTCCCCACTTATCCAATTTACATTTTGCCCCTAACTTCTCTTTTCCTTTTTGCTTTTCCCTCCCTTTTTCTATTTTCACTCTCTTCTCTTCTCTTCTCTTCTCTTCTCTTCTCTTCTCTTCTCTTCTCTTCTCTTCTCTTCTCTTCTCTTCCCCTTCCTCTTCCTCTTCCCCTTCCCCTTCCCCTTCCCCTTCCCCTTTTTTCCTTTCCTCTCTTTTTCTTTTTTCCCTTCTTTCTTTTATCTCCACTCATTTTTTTCTCATCTCTTCCCCTCGCTTTTCTTTTTTCCCCTTCTTTATGTGTTCTCTTACTTGTTTCTTTGTTTTCCCCTTTTTCTCGCCTTCCAGGGACAGCTCACAACAAAGTTTCCTACACACAAGTAGGAACCACGGGGGCAAGTGTTGGGGGGCTGTAGGAGCACTACCTCCCAAACCTGACCACCATCCCTTAAAACTCACTGCCTCCTCTTAAACATCACCAGGCAGCCTGAGGTGCAGGAAGAAACCTCTGTGAATAGATGCAGGGTGCAGGAGGTTTTGTATTTCTGTACAGAAAAGTTTGAGGGTGCACTCATGAGGGGATCCCACCTCCCCCACCAAAAGAAAGAACAAAGGACTTTTGCATTAATACTGTACAGAAAAGTTTAAGGGTGCACTCATGAGGGGATCCCACCTCCCCCACCAAAAGAAAGAACAAAGGACTTTTGCATTAATACTCTCAGTTTGAAATTCAGAGAAGCGTTTCCTCATTTCCCCTTCTAATTTTATCTCTAAATTTGCTCTGATGAACAGTTTTTGTCTAAGCTTGTGGCTTCGGTACTGCAAGCAATTGCATCAAGTTCAGTAGAACCACTAAGGATGTTTTCCCTTGGTTACTGGGTAACAAGAGCATCAGGGGGGCTTCAGGGCTGCACACCAAAGAGATGTGGGTCACACATATCAACAGGCTTGGGAATTTTAGTTAACCCCCTCCCCTCCCAAAGCTATGCAGTAGAAGCACGATGAAATTTCCCAAGCTTTTGGCGGAGATCCACTTTGGCCCACTTGCTGATCCCCAGAAATATAAATTGTTCTCACCCCATGTCATGCTTCCAGGAAGCTCATTCACTTCTCCAGGGGCAGAGTAGTAAGTCACACAAGCAGAGCATAAGAGGATGCCTGGAAAAGGCATCAGCGAGCAGCTCCAGCCAAGGTCAGCACCTCACCGAGCTAAATATGAACCTGGCACCCGCCCACAGCGTCGTACGTGGAAACCTGCCCTCTTCCAGCCTGGGCACTTTCCTCCAGTGAAGGATTTCAGGGAGCAGCTTCTGAGCCAAGTATTTTCACACTCTGATAGAGTCTTCCCAGCCATGCATCCCATAGTCAGGAATGAGCTGTTACCTATCACACATTTCCTACACACATATGTTGGAAACAAGTCAGCTTCCTCCAAAATCATCCCATTGCCCTCAGGGATGAGTTGGTCCAGGGCTTTGTCATGTTCATCAAAACTTTCCTTGCCCCTCAGTAACAGCCCATGCACTACACGGCAGCAGGGATCAGGAATGAATAGAAGTTGGCCCCGTTCCCTAATTACTTATGCTGAGTATGTCCCCGATTGTGGGCTTGCCATGGATTCATAACCCCTTTGTCTCTAAGCCATATTCACTCATCCAGACTTACCAACAAAGCTGGAGGTTCACCAGGCTATTTGTGCATGTAACTGCTGTCCCAAATTATCAGCATCACCCATCTGGTTACGGCAATAGCTCTAATCCTGTGTGCCTCCTGCTCATTGCTCCAAACGATAACAGCAGGATCCTGAAGCTGCTCACTTGCCACATCAGAGCATCCCATGATAGCCTTCATTCTGCACCTCCACCCTTTACAGCTATAAATAGTAAAACAAAAACACACTGCCACCAAAAAAAAAAAAAAAAAAAAAAAAAAAAAAGAAAAAGAGAAAAAAAGGAAAAAGAAAAAGGAAAAAAAGAAAAAAAGAACCTAAGTATAGGTCGAAGACAGGAGACTATATGAAACAAGAAGCCTCTTGTGCACTTAGGCAGCTGTTCCCAGAAAAACTCTTGGAGATGCTGCTTGGAGAGTCTGTGAGTGGGAGAGAAAGGAACCAGCAGCAGTAAGGCCTTCAGCAGCAGTAGCCCCACTGCCTATGAAGGAAAATGACTCTCAAATCAACTTTTGTGCACTGGAGAGCAGGCAACCCCAGCTGCAGTCACTGCCACAAGGTTGGCATAGAAACTGCTTCCAGGGAGTTTAGGATTGCTTTTTTGTTCCCCGCCCCCCCCCCCGGTTGTTTTGCTTTTCTTTTCTTCTGCCCTTTTTCCTCCTATGTTTAGGAGTGAAGGAAAAGGAAAACAAGAAATAAACCTTTTTGTATTCTCCAAAAATTGTATCAGCCAACAATTTGGTTTGGAGCCAACACAGTCCTGTTGCTGGGACCTTCCCTCAGGTTCTGTTGGAGCACGTGTTGCTCAGGGACAGCTGTGGCCCTGGCAGGGGCAACAGGGGCGCAGTCCCACCATCTCCTGCATCAAGAAGCTCCCACTCACAGCCTAAAGCCTACTGGGTTTAAACTGGCCATGCCAACAAAGTTTTCTTCAAAAGTTGGAAGTGGAAAAGGATTTTGAGCTTTGTCCTTTTGTTGTTGTTGTTATTTTAAGCAGCTCAGCTGGGTACATTTGAAAACTTTGGCCTTTAGGTACAGGAAGAAAAAAACCCATCCCCATAGCACAGTGACAAGATAATACATGCTGTTTCCCAGGACTATGTGTGATTTCAGGGGTTGTACATTCACTTGTCGTGTTTCAGACACATTTCTCACACTGCATTACTTGCTGTACAGCCCATAAAGTACCACAACTGCCTTCCCAAGCTCTCAGTGGTGTTACCACCTCTTTATAAATAAGTAAAGCTAATTTGCAAAAATTCAGTTCGTGTCTGGGTGTCACATGCCAGTATCGAGTGTGACTGCTATGAATAGGGCTGATGACTTCCCTCTTCAGGAGGAAAAGCTGGTTCGAGTGCTCAGGGCACGCAGTTGTTCCCAGAGCAGCCAGCTGCAGACAGGGCTGTGAGGAAGCTACCTACCTCCCCCCAGGCCTTTCATCACTCAAAGAAGAAAAATAAACTCTGAAAATGTTTTTTAAAAAGGCCTCCAAGCCCCAAATTAAAAAAATAAACCCATCCCGAAGCAGCCATTTGAATGTGCTTCTGCAACTGGGTTTGCAGGCAGAGTGAAGCAGCCGAGAGCGGAGGCGCTTGCAGTGGTCGTTTCTGTCTGTTGGGCTTGGGTTGTTGGGGCTTTTTGTGAACCTGCTTATATAAGTCAGTGTCATGCTTGTGGGTTTCGGCACCTCTGGGTATGACTCACCAGGGTCTGTTAGAGCAGATGCTGCCTCCCAGTCTAAGTTTAACAGGACATCCTTTACCAGAGGGACTCAGCAAACACAACCCCTGGGAATTTGAGCCTGCTTATCCCAGAGAGATGGCCACCTGCCTTCCAGCATCTTCCCCTTAAAACCTCTTTTGTTTTATAAAAAGTAAGGGAGGGGGATGAGGGGAGAGGACAGACACACATCCTCCCCACCTCTTACACGGGCCTGAAGAGCAGGCCACCAGGGCATGACTTGTTTACCATCAAGGCAGGCTCTAAACACCTACTGACCAGGGTCTCCCTGAGAGATTTGGGAGAGCAGATTAGAATCCCTCATCCACTGGGGATCACAGGATGCTGATGCGGTACTCCGGCTGCATGCCCTGGGCTTGCATGGCAATCCCCCTGCCCTCCTCAGCCAGCACAAAACTGACAGATAAACCATGGGAATAACATGCACGTCATCTTGCTGGTGAGGTCGTAGTCAGTTTTTAACCACTACTTCTTATTTTTAATGCAAAGTACAACAGAAATAGCCTGAAATTCCAATTTACCTCTGGTGGTAAAAAAAACAAACAACAACAGCATCACCAAAGATCTTTAAACAGGACATTTTGGAGATGCATGATAAGAAACTCAGAAATTCTTTCTGTGGGAGGCTAATAGTCCCAGAGCACACAGGGGTAACTTCCTGGGCAGCCAACACCCCACAATATTGTTTTTCAAGGAAGGGACTTGAGCAAGGGTAAACTGCAGTGTACCTACTGGCCGATGGCAATGGGAAGGTGGAGCTCCATCACCTCAGGAGAGATGTGTCGACACCCCTGGGGAGCCAGCCAAAGCCTTCATTTTGAGTAGAAAAAAAACAATATGAGGAATTTTATCCCCATATCTAAGGGGATATTTTCAGAATGCCTTTTCTGTGCCCCAGCAGGAGTGGCTGGTGCCTGCTCATCCAAAAATCCCCATGCCCACCTCTGCAAGTTAAGCCGTGACAGTCCTGGGGGTTGCACTTGCCTTGCTGCCTCAGGGGAGACGGATGCAGCAAGCAGAGACCTGTAGCTGAGCCTGAAGTTTCTGTTTCTAATAAACTCAACAAATGGTTCCCATCTGCCGGGGCTGTCTCCCTGCCATCTTTAAATATTTATATCAATGTATCTATGGTGATAGGTCAGGTTATATAAGCAGGGGGGGAAGGACAGCATCAGCTCCTGCTGGAGCTACAGCCGAGGGAGTAAAAACCCGAGCGGATTTCCCATCCAAGCAGACACTCTCTCTTCTCAGCTCATTGGCCCAGAAAGTGAACATTCATTTTTCTCAGGGCATCAGAGAGGGCTGAGCCACAGCTGGGCTGAGCTGCACTTTGGGAGGTGCCATGTGGGAGAGCAAGAGTCCAGCCCATAGATGCAGAGAGCTGTTATTGTATAATCAATGTATAATTCATTAGTAGGTATCGTTTATTGCTAATGTAACAGGGCTAAAAAGAGACCGAGCATGTCCGTGAGCAAGCTGCTGCATGCAGGGGTTAAACAATAGCACTCAGTGATCCTGAGGGGAGACAGGGGATTTTGTCTTGGGATAATATAAACAACCCGGCTAGCTGACTGCCAGTGACTCCAGGGTGAGCAATGCAGGAATATGCATCTTCCTGGCAAAAAATGCTGGGAAGGATCTTTCTTTTTTGCTTGCTGGAATCTAAGAGAATAGCAACTAGAAGACAGCAGGGCTTTAGCTCTTGGTGGGCACTTCCAGGCTCATCTGAAATTATTTCTCCCAAGGTGTGCCACTTCCTTGCAAGCTGAACAACCACCACATATTTCCCTTCTAGATAAAGAGGTGGGTTTTTTCCCCTTGACCCTCCTGGCAGGGGAATTTGCCTCCAGGTATAAATCTGTTTGATGGACCCCCAAATGCCAGGTGAGGAAGGTAGCAGCAGCTTTGTGCTGGGCGTGAGAGGCATGGCATGGTGGGGAGTGGAGTGGCTTCGCCAGCAGGCCTGCAATCAGTCATGGGTTTGGCAGCTCCAGCCAAAAACTGCAAAGAATGCATAGCCTGTGTTTTTCCAAAACAGCCTCCAAGACTTCTCCAGAGCTCTCCCTCTTCACTCCCATGCTCTTCCCCACTGTCCCACACATTGTTACATCTCTCAGTGCACAGGTGTGGTTCTTGCTGCCAGTTGCTCATTCTCCCAGAAGAGGAGCTACACAGTTAAGAAATAAATCACTTCTCACCTCAGTTGCGTTTTACTAACAGAGAGAGCTGCAATGACACTTCATGTGAAAGTTGCAGGATGTTTGTGATCTAACTGTGTATTCACAGCAGCTTCTGACCTTACCTGCTTTCAGCTGTGCTGGCAGAGATCTATGTGGGGCATCTTCCACCTCTGGCTGCATTTCTAGAAGAGAATTATAGCCAGCTGCTTTGCCAAATGCATTGCTTCTGCACCTGGTTAGAAAAACATGTGTCTATCAACTATTACTTCCAAATATATTTTGTGCGTCTGCAGCTCATAAACACAGCTTTACCTTGGCAGGAGATGGCTTCCTTACCACCCCAGCACTGCAAGGGTCCACCCAAATTTGCCAGCTTCTAAGGCTTTGGAAGGACTTGCTCAGCAGTGTCTTCTCTAGGAGCATGCTGCAGGCACGAATCCAAGCTGCATAGTGAAGGGGTTGCTGCACGAGGAAGTTGTATTTCAAGGACAGTGGGAACTCGCAAACACACGGTCAAAAGGGCAGGAAATAGCAAACCAGTTTGGAGTCAAGACAGCACAGCACAAAGCTGAAAGATTCTCACTCTCCTCGCCACCAAATCCCTGTAGAGAGTTACTGTATTATTTAACCTGTGCTTTCCACAAGTGCTCTGAGCATCATTCACTGCCATCAGAGCAGGCCTGGGAAAGCTCCTCTGGCTCATAAGCAAGCTATGGTCATGATGAGCCCCATGTAGGGTCTCTGTGGAATTGAATGTCCCTGTTGGTAGAACAGTACCTGAGCAGCGCATGGGCAGTGAAGGGTGGAGAGCAGCACAAAAAATGCTTGCTGCTGCCATGGGCTGATGCTCCCCAGCCCCACAGGTTTATAGGTAGCCCCAAAGGTTTATAGGTGGCCACACAGGCCAGAGCAACCTCACCTTATGTTGCTTCCACTTCCTGTGTCCTCAGATAGGGCTGGGGGTTTGTCTAAAGTAAAAGGAAAAAGGTAACTCATGAGCACAAACTAACGCATGCTCAGAGAGAGGCCAAACTGCAAGTGCCCAGGTAACCTTAGTGGAAATAAGTGATAATTGCTGCAGCTTAATTGACAATTAGCTGGAGCCAATTCACAATTAAATATTTAACTTTGCACCTTCAGTCTGTAAATTCTATTTTTTTTTCCTCCTGTATATGCCTACATAAATAGGATTTCTTTCCTAGCAGAGTGTGAGTGTTGACATGCTTATAACAAACAGCTTCCTCTAGAGCAAGCCCCAGGGAGGCTCACTGCTCTGCAGGTGTTTCCTAGTCTGGCTGCCGGCTTGCATCCCCAATGATCAGCTCCATGCTCTTCTCCCAGAAAAATCTCTCTCTTGCTCTTCTCAACACTGTGTAAATCTTGGCACCACTTATCAACAAGTTCCTGGGGTTTTGCTCTGGTTGCACAAGAGCTGTAATTTGCCCCTAGCCAGCAGAAAATCAGGGACTAGTAAGTGCAAAAACATTCATTGTAGTACAGGGATTTTTTGTTGGCAGAGGTGTAAAAACACTGTGTAACACTCACCCACCCTCCAGGTTCCGTCCAGCCATCCCTCGGTGCTGCCACTTCTACAACTGTGAACAAAATGTTAACACTGCACATTTCTGTAACAGGTTTCTAAAGATCAAGGAGCTGAAGGTATCCACTTTTCTGCTGCTGAAAATCACAGTGGGATGCTATCACAGGGTGGCAGGAGCCCCTGCTGCTACACACAACACATACTCTGGGAGAAGAGTGTGTCCCTCTGGGCATGGTTCTGTCACCTGCCCATTGAAGGTGCTGCTCCCTGCAAGGGAACTCCAGCAACCAGTGAAATGGGAATAAAGCTCATGAGATGGCCAGTGACTAGACATACTCTTCTCCCAGAGCTTGTGTTGTGTGTAGCTCCTGCTGCCCTGCAATGAAATCCTGCCGTAATTTTCAGGAGCAGAAAAGCAGATATCTTCATCATGTGTATGCTACTCCTGTCCATAACTATGCCTTTACACTAAAAACTGACCTGGGAAGGTGGAGCACCTAAAGCTTGAGCAGTCCTGGTGGTGATGCTTTAACAGAGATGTTTTGTACACATTGATGAGGCTTGAGCAGGTAACCCACACGGGTAACATTGACTCCACCAATTTGTTTGTCCATGATGTTTTTTGATATGGCAGAATAGCAGCAGTTAACCAGCCAATGCAGAGAAGTGGGCAAAACCTGACTACCTAATTCTTTAAAAAGTGAAACCATAGAGAGTTCTTCATTACAAATACTCTGGTCTTTACAGCTTAACCATGTCCTTAAGTGTTTTTCCTGCCTCAGCTCCCATTAGTCCCTGAGAAGTACCTGCCTGCTGTCCCATCAGCTGGCTGAGGGTGGGATGAGGCTGATGAGCTGCTTCCTTTCCTCCAAAGGACCAATGCCATCCTCTCCCTCCAGCACACTGATGGGACAGGCGAGCACCAGCTCCCTGGGGAGCATCTCTTCCCAGCACTGAAAGAATTACTGAGTGCCCCCATGATGCAAACCCCCAAGCAATGCAGGCAGCTTCAGGCACGGCAGAAAAAAGAGGAGGAATGGTGGCCTTTTGCAAGAAATTAATCTTTATTGAAGCAATCATGAGTCACAGGAGCTGCCAGCTGGCCTGAGGAATAACAATAGCAGGGGCCTGACAGTAGCAGCTGGAGCTCACAAGGGAGATTGTCTCTTTCCAGAGAAGAATATATGTGATAATACATATACACGTATAAGTGAGTATTTCCCCACCACTAAAAAGTGCGTATGCTGGGAAGTGCATATCGCACCCGAATCCCTGCCAGACTGAGGTGTGTTGGTGATTGCCAGGAGGTAGCTTGAGTATTACACTGGGGCAGTTTGAACTTCATCCTGCTTCCAGTGAAGTCAACAGTGAAGCTCTGCTGGTTCCAGGGGAGTGGAATGAGAAGTGACAGCCCTCTCTGAGCCCTCCGCAACTCTTTCCAATGCAAGGTATTTGCAGCCCATGTTAAAACACCAGCCAGGTGCTGTAGGCTGTACTGCTGTTCTTGTTCTTCGTGTACTGCTGTGCACATGCAGCAGCCCCTGCCTGAGGGCCAGGACCTGTCCTGAACATCAACACGGAGTTTTCCATATTCATCTCAGTAAACAATTGCTACTTAAAGTTTTTCATGCCTAAAAGCCACTATGTATGAGAGGAGTGAAAGCTGTTGCTGGTTCAACAGACATTTCACACGGCCATATAATTTACAGCAGGTGCTACATCCATTGCAATGATGGGTTTCAGCTCAGAAGTGGCTCTGCCTCCTTGCCACGAGGGCAAAGCACACCAGGGAGCTGTTGTTTCAACTAGACTGACAGCCTTTTACAAATTCTGTTTATTATTGATAAGGTGATGTAAAAAAGACGTGGAGTTGGACATTGCATTGTTTGACCTGGCTGGAGATCAGTCCTGTTCTCTTAAAGATTTAAACTTCTGTTTGTGTGTGTAATATCAAAGTCCTTTTACCACAGGAGCACAGTGGGTTAGTGAAGCCAGATAAACACAGAGCTGGGGCCAGAACTTACAGAATCACACAATCAGCTAGGTTGGAAAAGACTTTGGAGATCATCAGGGTCAACCTATGACCTAACAACACCCTATCAACTAAAACATGGCACTGTGTGCCATGTCCAGTCTTCTTTTAAACACCTCCAGGGATGGTGACTCCACCACCTACCTCCCTGGGAGCCCATTCCAATGCTCAACCACTCTTTCTGTAAAGAATTTTTCTCTAATGTCTAGCCTAAACTTCCCCTGGCACAGTTTAAGACTGTGTCATCTCATCTTGTTGATGGTTGCCTGGGAGAAGAGACTGACCCCCACCTAGCTACAACCTCCTTTCAGGCAGTTGTAGAGAGTGATAAGGTCTCCTCTGAGCCTCCTTTATTCCAGGCTAAATAACCCCGGCTCCCTCAGCCGACCTTCGCAGGGTTTGGGTTCTAGACCCTTCACCAGCCTTCTTGCCCTTCTCTGGATCCATTCAAGCATCTCAACACACTTCCTAAATTGAGGGGCCCAGAACTGGACACAGCACTCAAGGGGCGGCCTAACAAGCCCCTGTGAAATCAGTGTGGTATCAAGATTTAGGAGGCTGACTAAATCCTAAGAATTAAAAAAAAATGTTGTATTGCATTAGCAAGGAGGAATAACAGAGAAATATGTCCTTCTGTTGGTCAGTTGTTTCAAAGCTCATTCACTATTTTCTGACTTTTTGTCCTCATCTCTACCAAAAGTTATATAAATCTGGCAATGTTTGAAAATGGGAAAACCAGCTGAATTGGATGCCTATGTACCCCAGCATGATCAGAAACATGCCCAAAGTTAATCATTGCAAGCGTTCGGGCTGGCAGAGCACGCTTCCCATCAGCAGCGACACACTTCCTGTCATTTATTTACTGATAGTGCAACATTGATCCTGGGCTGCGATCCAAAGCCATCTTCCTAGAAACATTGCACCTTTGGGGGTCACAGGGAACTGCTCAGATGACAGCACGAGAGAAGTTTGGTTTAACGCTGTGATTTTTGCTGGGCTTTTCTCCCCATTTTGTTGTAAGGGGCTCTTTGTGTTCTTCTTGTGGAGCCACAGCCCACATGTCTCCCGGCAAGGGAATCTGCATCTCCGAGCCCAGTAGTAGTGCAGGAAAGGGAAATATGTGACACACATCCCACCACCTGACCCCAGGCAATACCTTCCCAGGGGATTTTGTGGGTGACTCCAGACATCTTCCTGTGCCAAGAGCTGGCTCTGCCTGGTAGTGATGCCCAGGCATCAGGTTTCTACCTCTCTCGCAGGATGTATTTGCCTTTCCGGTATAGGTTGCTGCTGAAGTGGATGGAGAAGCAGAGGAATGAAGTTAGGATCATCCCATAAACCTAAAGGGAAATAAAGGGGACAGGCATACAATTAAGTTTGTAACTGATTATGATGCTCCATCTGTGCAAATAAGTGGTCATAAATATTGCCTGTTGTCACATTTTTCTGAAGAGAGCTGGTTTTCAGTGAAGTGGTGAACACCATTTCTGACATGGGAGTTAAAAAAAAAGCAACACACGGTTAAAACATCTGATTGGAATTAGCACGGCATAGCTCAAACCTGGCCCTAAAAATACCAAGAAATAAGACGAAACCAGGAAACTCAGATTTCAGTTCCTGCCACAGAACATTCCCCTATGCAAACAAACATCTCTCTCTCATAATAATAGCCTTTTGTAAAGGTACCATAGGGAGAAAAAACCACAACACCCATGTATTGTTTGAAGTAAAAACCCCAACAAAACAAACAAACAAACAGAGCCCTAAGCCAACCCCAAACAGTTATGAATGCAGAGGACAGTGTGCTTCCTGTCTATTGTGATACTCTGCCTAGTGTATCACACATCAGGATTAACACAGGCAACGTATCCAAGGTAAGGCTGCTGTGGGAAGGATAATGAGGGCTGTAACAATGTGCTCTTTCCTAAAGCATGCCCTAATGTGCTAGTGCCTTTGCTTGCAGCTTGATCTGGGGATGTGTGTGCACTGTTGGCTGAGGGACAGCGACATCACAGCAGCTATAGCCCTCTTTACGTGCTTCCCTTGCATCCTGCCATCATAATAGTGAACCGTGCAGTGAGATTTCCTCTAGCACAGCCTTCAAAGACAGCTGCCTTATCTGGCTATAGCATCAAGCTGTGAAAAAAGTATATCTATTATAAAAATGCTCCCGCTTCTATCTAAATATAGCTGCAGTGAAATTCTCCCTGTGCTTGAGAAAAATTGGAAAGTGACACCAAGTATTCACACATGACTTTACATTTACAGCTCCATAGCAATGCCTGATGGTTTTCCTAAATTACTGCTAGCAGTATAAAATACAAATTTTTTGTTCCTCTGGGTTTTATTTAGATGGAGAATAATCTTCTAATCCATAATGGTGCCAAGGTGAACACAAGGCATAAAATGATCTCCAAACACACTTTTAGTCAAGAAGGGTCATCCCAGCTGGGGAGCAGCATGGAGATATCACAGCAGATCAAACCTGCCTTCATGGTGGAGAAAGGAGTCTCCTGGCACATGCTCTTTTCTGGTGTGCATCACCACATGTGCAGAGTCCCTGTGTACAGGTAATTACAGTGATACACCTCTGCCAAGCAGTGGGTGGGCAAACGAGAAGGCTGATTTTAATTAGTGGCCCTCTCCAGCTCCAAAGAGACCACGCCCATGCAGCCCCTGAGTCCCTCACCATTGAAAGACACGCTCCTCTTGCAGCATTTAATTTTTTCTTTTGTTG
The DNA here is from genome assembly GCF_009650955.1 of Corvus moneduloides. NCBI lineage: Eukaryota > Metazoa > Chordata > Aves > Passeriformes > Corvidae > Corvus > Corvus moneduloides. The sequence goes on along the minus strand of NC_045481.1, from coordinate 47,851,513 downwards.
CCCCCCAAATAGGAATCAAATTAAGTTCAGAGCCTTTCTACACAAGCCATACTCTGAAGACGATTTCACCCCTCCTCTGCATGTTACTCCTTCAAAGACAGAACCTGGGGGCCCAGACAACACACTCTTCCCCTCTCTTTTGCAGCTTGCTCTTTATGAGCCTGTGATTGACGCACCCATTGCCTGAGATGAATCTTATCAGCTTCATTAGTGGTCATTAATAGGATGAGACCATCCCTTTCTGCACAGCTCTCCATCTCCACTGCTGGTGCTCAGTAGTTTTCAAGACCTTCCAGCTCTGGCTGCACAAGCGACTTCCCAGGTTGATCTAGGAGGCAGCAAGTTTCCTAAAATATGGAGGCTTTACTGCATCTCCTTTTCTACCATTGCTGCTGGCTTCCTACATAATCCACAAGCCCCCAGCGAGGTGACATGACCTCTCACTAACAGATGAAGTCATGTAGGCAAGCCTGAGTGGATGAAATGCAAGTGCTGGTGCATCCTGCTCCCTGCTCCCAGTTGCCATGCCTTGCTTGGGCACAAAAACCATGCATCGAGGCTATTCCTGCAGGAAAACCCCTCCACCTATCAGCCTGGCCAGGTTGCTGACCCTTTCCTGATTTCCATGTTGGAATCCACCACTGCTTGTTTCTCTGCTGCCAGCCTCCAAAATCACCCCAAATCCTAGCTTCTGGGGGCTAATTTAGGATACTTTTCCCTCACTGGATCCTGCCTTTCAGAGCCAAAATGTGAAAGGACAGACACTGTTACCGTGAAGCCAATGGCGATGCCCAGGAGCGAGAAGACAAAGTCCATGTGCTTCTTCAGAAAGTCCTGCATCTCTCGCAGGCAGTCCTGGGAGGAGAGAAACAAACACTCCTTGCAGCACAGCAGCAGCTTGGTGGGGGGCTTTATCCCCACAACAGCACTTCTGCAGCCTCAGAGAGGAAAGGAGGCAAGAAAGGGGTGCAGCATTGTGCAGCTGGGCAGTTCTCCCTTTTTCTGCTGCTGCTGCTGCAGCTTGGGAAGACAAACACCTGTGGTGGCTTTTCTGTTACTACAACACGCCAATGATTTTACTGGTGCGATGCCTTTTGGACTGTGGGGGATGTGTGCTTAAGAGTGGTCATGCAAAAGCTTTTTTCTTTCCACCCACTGAAAAACGGGAAGAAGGAAATGAAAAGATAGAAAAGCAGAGCACACCGTGATGCCAAATGCATTCCCCAAGGTTACTAATGAACAGCTCGATTTTGCGAGGTGCTGCAAGTATTAATATACATTAGCCTTAAGCATGCCAATGGCCCCACAGAAATCCCAGCGCTGTTAGCCAAGAGAGCCATTTCAGAAACGCAAGAGCATGCCCTTGATGAAGGGATTTGCAGAGCGAGGAAAGAGCGCTCAAAGCCAGGAGTGAACGCAGCGCAGCCACCAAAGCCTGCAGTTTCCTGTTTTACACAAAGCACATCCTCCCACCCACTTCCCCAGTGAGGGAAACGCAGACCACTAAGTGGGAGCGATGGAGTCGCCATACGGTGCCCAGCTTTGTTCCGCTCTCCCTTCCTGCTTTTTGAGCCGAGTTCGGCCCTGCCCTGGGATGAGACATTCCTGGAGGCTGTGCTTTGAAATGCTGCCCTGTGGGCTGACGTGTGCCTGTGCATCACGGGTGCTGTTAGCACTTGACATCTTCACCTGACAACGATGGGACCCTGGGAGTGTTTGTAGCACTGTAGCAGTGTGGTTTTGTTTTTCCTAGAAACACCCTATATTGATGCTGGTGGCTTTAGCTACTCTGGTGGAAGAAAAATAATCGTGCATAGATTTGCTCGGAGAGTATGAAGTTGTAGTTTCAGTGCACAACAGTCTAATACTGGTGGCTTCTCCAGCAGCCTCACTGAGGTACTTGAAAGAGGAGGAATGAAGCATGCTTGAGGAAGCTACTGCTGGGCATCATCACCCTGCTTCGTGAGTTTCTCATTTTAATACCTATTTAATGCCCCGTGAAAAAAGGAATTACATCAAATTCCACGTTTGCTGTTAGTGGAACACATTTTAAGTGTCAGAAACGTGTCACATGGAAAAGTCAAACAATTTTTTTGTGCTCTGATACATGCCTGTGATATCTCACACTCTGCATGCACAGGAGATGAACAGGAAGCTGGAGGGAAATGACAGGCTGCAGAAGCATTTTGAAAGCTTTCTAAAGCACTGAAGGAAACTGCATCTGTAGGTCTGAGAGCTGCTGATCCACCAGGGCTCCTCCTCCTAATTCACAGAATCATAGAATGGTTTGCATTGGAAGGGACCTTAAAGATCTCATCTAGTTCCAACCCCCCAGCCATGGGCACGGACATCTTTCCTTAGACAAGGTTGCTCAAGAGCTCCATCCTGGGCGGCCTTAAACACTGCCGGGATGGGAAATCCACAAATTCTCTGGGCAACCTGTTCCAGTGCCTCACCACCCTCACAATAAAGAAATTTTTCCTAATATTTAATATAAAACTACTGACAGGTTCAAGACATTCCCCCTTGTCCTGTCACTATGCCCTCCTGCAAAAAGTCCCTCTCCATCTTTCTTGCACCTTTCTCCCTTCAGGTACTGGAAGGACACAATTAGGTCACCCCCATGCTGTCTCTTTTTCAGGCTGAACAAAAACAATCCTCTCAGCCTTTCCTCACAGGAGAGATGCTCCATCCCTCTGCTTATATTGGTGGCCTCCTCTGGACTTGCTCCACCAGCTTGATGTCCTTCCTGTGCTGGACCCCAGAGCTGTGCACTAGTCCTGTACTGTGTTCAGTGTTATTGAAACAACAAAACCCCAACAAAACAAACCCCAACCCGTTTCAACCCCAAACCATGAAAAAGCCACAATTCTCATTAACACTTTAGCACCAGTGAGGTTTTGACAGCTAGGAAGCAGAGGCACAACCCCACTATGGCGTGGGAGAAACCTTTCCCTTACCTTTCCTTCATCGTGCACCTGGCTGGGTGGGCACGTTTTGTGCTCAACATTGGTTGTGTCCCCAAAAGTAGAGTGCTTCCCACAGCACAGGAACTGGAAGAGAGGGAGAAGTTTGCCAGCTGCTTGCCAGGGCTCTCCCCTTGCTACCAGCTGCTGCAGTAGGAGGTGCTGGCAATGGGCCCCTGATGCCCCAGGCAGAGCCACCCAACCAGGGTAGCAAGGAGCAAAGCATGCAGGAGTCCACAACTGCAGCAATGCAGGCTAAAGTCAGGGGAGGTGGATGGATCTGGCCTCCAACTTGCTCAGGCTCCCCCAGGGCTGCTGCCTGGGACTGGGGCCAAGCCCTCCCTTTGTGGTCATACTAATGCTCACTGTGGCTGCTCTGGAAAACCCAGGAATGCAGAGACTCATGTTTCCAGTGATTGTTATGGGCTGGGGGGATCCCCAGCCACACCCACCATGGAGCTGGTTTCCTGTAGCTGTGGTGCACTGGACAGTTTGGAGCTCTGGCAGAAGGGAAAAAAAATAGGAGAAGAAGGACTGCTTCTCCACTAATTCAAGTGGCTAAAACAAGCAACTGGTGAAGCCAGGCATTGTGCCTGGTTCTCCTTGTCAAATGGGACCCTGGGAGTGCTGCTCCACAACCCTAAGAGCAAGCACTTCCATGCTTGGCCATGGCTCTGAGGGCTACCACCACCACCACTGCAGAGGAACATTTGCCCTCTTCCGTGTTTTGAGAAGCACGGATAGAAACAACTTTGAAAAGTACTTGTTGTGATGATTTAAGAAAACACAGAAGGATACAGGGAGTTGCGTGGGAGGTGTCTGGAAACAGCTGAGCAGAGCTGACCTTCCCATCCAGCCTTGCTGTGTGCCATGAACTCACTCCCCAAACAAGCCCTGCTGCGTGAGGGAATGGCATCTCCTTTACTCAGCAGGGACTCGGGAGTTTCTCACTATGGGAGACATCCTCACTCATCTCCTGTGGCTTCAGGGGCAAGTGTCCTCCCTGTGCTCTGAGTAACCACCCTTGCTCACCTGCTGAGCTACAGAGAAGTCCTCTATGCCAAAGGCATCCTGGGTGGTGGTTTTTGGGAGCCTGAAAGCAGTCTCCAGCTCTGTAAGAGGCCACATAGCCTCCAGTACTCCTCAGACACAGGCTTGAGGGTAAATAGGAATAACCATATGCAAATATTACTGCTGGAGTATGTGGAAATCCTGCCCTCTCTACTTGACTGCTTGTACACAGTCTCGCAGCACAGATAGGGAGCAGGGCACAGGGGCTCCTGAGACAGAAGATACTATGGCAGCTGCAGTGCGGCAGCTTTGTAGATGTTGCACCACAGTGATGCTCAGAGAGGTGACCCTTTCTTCCTGTTAATAATCTGGTTGGTCAGACCTGGGAAAGAAAGAATGGGAAGGGAGGAGCAGACTCCACAGCAGGCTGGAAGACTCGGTTCTTGAGGAAAAATGGCATTGCAGCATTCACAAGGCAGAACACAGGTGTCAGCCCCAGCCTGCCAAAACCCTTGGGAAGATACCCCAGGGCAAGGTTTTCTGCTGCAGGTGAAAGACAACTTACTGCTTCATGGATGGCAGTCAGCTCGCTCCTCCTGAAACTGGAGGTGTTCCTCCTCACCTCCTCGTACACAAAATCGTACACATCCATCATGCTGTCTTCCACCTGCAATGAAAGCAGAGGTCTGTACATACAAAACATTGATTGCAGTCGTCTTTGGAGGGAATTGTGCTCTGCCTGATTTCCACAGAAGTTCTCCCAGGTATAGCAATACAAGCAGTGCATCTACTAAATGACTCCCAGGCAGCAGCAGGAACTGGTATGTGACCCACCATACACTAAGGAGCCGGGGTCTCACCAGCTGATGGCTGGAGCTTTTGTCCATTTTGGATTTAGTGTCAGAGAAGAACTTGGGTGCCTGCGACCAGTGTGCCTCTGAGTCCCTCTGCCAGGCAGGGCTGATGCCATCTCCCCATCCTGAAGGTGGTACTGGGAGGACAGGCCCACGTGACCATGAGATGCTAAAATACAAAGGTGAGAGGACCTCACAGGGTTAGTATTATCTGAGTTGCAGAGCCATTTCTCTGAACAGTCAAAAAAATAACAGGAGTGATTCAGTGGTGAGTCAGACCCTAAATATTTACCAAATGTGTGAGAACTTGAAGCTTGACAGATCCCAGCCAACTCCTGCTCGGGTGTCAGAGGAAAAAAAAATATGACAGTTGCCTTCAGTGCCTGGAGTCAAAACCTTATTTCTTCCTTTCATATTCCCTTGCTTCCTTAGCAGCACCACTCTGAGTGGGCCTGCAGGCAGTGCTTGTCTTTCGAGAGGGAAAATCAATGGGAGAGACAGGCAGAGCGGGTGGCCACACAGGGAAGTCTCTGGGAACAGAGCCATCTCTCAGCAAGCCTTTGCAGCTCAGTCTAAGGGTACACACTTAGAAATTACTCTAAGGAATAAAACCCCAGCACTTCCTGCATAGGGGTGAAACCAGGATCATTCATGGTGGTTACATCTATTACTGCAATATTGCTTTGTCCTGCCCAGCTCTCCAAACTGCAAGCAACAAACAGAGGGTGATAATCAGGGAGAGAGGGGTTGAGAAGATTACTTGTGTCCAGATTGGCTCTGTGCCTCCAGGAATAGAGTTTGAAGGCACACATCAGAAGATTTTCCATGGCTACCAACATGGCATAAAAGTAAGAGTACTCAGTCACAGACAGGGCTCAGATATTAGAGGCTAAATACTCCAAATACGAAAAAAATACTCCACAGCAAAATGTGTGACACTGAGCTGTCCCACACAGGTGAGGAAGGAGGATGCTCCTTTTGTCCCCCTGGTGTATCAGAGTGCATAAAGTGGGGTGGGTGCAGCAGTAAGACCAGATTTCTAGATGACTTCTGCACCAACCTTCCCCACAGCAAACCTTAAAACCCAATAAAAAGGAAAACATCCAAGCTTTTCTAACTTCTTGTGGGCCATGAAATAGCTTTCCAGAAGCAGCAATTAAATAAATGGATCCAATAAAAAGAACGTCCATTTCCACTGAAGAATTGGATTAAGAATAATGAAAAAAGAATAATCTTTTGAGCTCCTCTTGTGGAGAAAGGAACAACAGAGCAGTGGGCTTCTTAATGTAAGAGATTATTACCTTTTAAATATCCTGATCCCAGTTTAACATGCAGGAATAAAAACTATTTTGTGCTGTGACAACATACATATGTGTTTTGGTAAGGGAACAGTGCTGCCTGTGCATTTTTTGTCTTTTCACATTTACCGTGAGGGTCAGGATGCTGAGCTTTCGCCCAAAAGACCTCAATTTGGATGACTTAAAAAAGAAAAAAAAAAGAAAAAAAGGTTCAAGCAAGTGGCTATGTTCAAACAAGGGTTCAAGGGTTAAAAGCAATCCAGAAATTTAACTACTTCTAAAGGTCTCCTGAACGCTGGGCCAGGAAATATTGGGAGAGCTGTTTGAAGGATAAGAGTGGATAGGAAAGGACTGAACGAACAAGAAGCCCATAGCAAAATTATGGCTGAAAATTATTCTAGCTGTTGGAAACAATAATGGAAGAAACCACAAGCAGTCATCATTTCACAGCCAGCTCAGCTACAGTGATGGAGATGATGATGGTAATCTCCAGGTACAAAATGACTGCTAAAGACTTCAACTGCACCATTTCTGAGCTTGCTTGTGAGCTGACTTCTCAGTTACCTCCTGATTTTTTAATTTTCATTTTGTCAAGCAGCCTCCAAGAGCTAAAAACACGAGGCACTAAATGGAAAATGTTTAATAGCAATAATTTCCTTTTAGAATATGTGTCTGGGCAAGCCTAAGAGTACAATTTGCTGATTAGTCATTCTCAGCATTTCTATCTAGCAATTATATCTAGCATTTATATCCAGACATCATCTGAACAGGCTATTCAGATCCTAGTAAGGGAATATCAAACTCTAAATCCATTTTTTAGAGAGGGAATTGCTTGTAGTTCCTCCACATCATCTTTCTGATTTTTGCTAGGATCATTTGATTCTGGAGGGAAAAACTGCTGTTTTCATAAAATACAGCAGCCTGTTTTCAAAGACTACTGCAGACAGCTTTCTCATTTAAATATTTCAGAGGTGGATATATAGTAAAATATCTCAGTATTTATCACTGGCTGTTTCCTTCTGTGCAGAAGACTGTGCCACAGAGCATACAAGAGGTCTGGTTTAATAAGAGAAGACATAGGAGAGCAAAACATCACACTTTGCTGCCTGGGATGGGGTTATGTTTATACTCAGAGCTGCAGCCAAGCTCTGAAGCACCGGTCATGCACGGCAGCATCTATCCAGCCCAAAATGTCGTGCTCGCTCATGCATGCCTGATGATGTAAGAATTAAAACCTGAAAGTGTGAGACAGTCACCAGGTGGTTTCATGACTTAACTGCAACATTGCTACATCCAGCAGAAGTTCAGCCCCGTATTTTCCTTTGATCCAGCTCCTAACACAGTAAAGATCTAGACTGCAGCACTGCTTTGTACTCAATTGCCATCCTCAACAGATTCCCATCACACTCTTCAACTTGAAGTTGATGGGCAACTTCAGGTCCATTCCCTCGATATAATTCTTTTTCTGTGTCTTACACCAGTTGCTGGGGGAAAAAATATTCAAAATAATCAGGGTGCTTTTGGTCATGGTTAAGCAAGAGGATGCCTTTTGAGTTTGAGTGCTTACACTGATACTGTTAATAATGAGCTTTAAGATAAAGAGCTGCACTCCATCACTTCAACAGTACTTAGCATGCAATGGGCTGATACAGCCGGAGAAGAGAAAGTCCATCTGCTTTTTGAAAGGTCTTACACTCCTCCCACACACAAGCATCATTATGGTCAAGTGGATTTTCCTGTTCCTGGTGACCTGCTGTGATCCACTGCTGGAGGAGTTCTGCTGGACAAAGCTCTCCCTTGGAAGGGGACTGTACCTGCAGTGCTTGTCAGTAAGAAACACCAAGAGCTGAAGATAAAGCCTCAGCTGGACTCCGGTTAAGAAAAATCTCCAGCTTGAGTGATATGGAGGTTACACCTTACAGAAATTCTTTTCTTGGAAGAAGCTGGGTGAAATGTTCCAGCTCTAAATCAGGTAAACAATTGCTGCCTCCCACTTCTTTCTGCTTTCCTTAATGAAATATTCATTTAGGAATGATATTGATGGGCTGCTGGATACAACAAATGGACAATCACCACTGAAATTGATGCAGCTGACTCCAACTGACTTAGTAAGTACCATTTTTCACCTAAAGTAAAAGAAAAGAGGAATTCTGAGATTGTTTATCATCCCCTAAATCCTTTACCCCCAAGAAGCAGAATGTATGACTGCAGGAAGACATGTACTCCAAGCAATTAGAGTTCTTGCCCTTGGCTATTGAAACCAAAGCAAATTTCCACCTTACCTTCTTCAAGAGGAAAATTGACATTTCTGACTTAGGTTATTTATCAGGATAATTTTTACCTGTAAATGGATTTGGAACAGAAAGATGAGACAAGGTCTGCCTTGTTCCTGATCTCTTTGCAAGCAAAAGGTGCCAACGAGTCCCAATCCAGCTGCCAGTGAATACCTGTGCCTAGGCAACCTGGAAGTGTCAATTAGGTGGAAACCACTGTAGACTTGTACCAAGAGCAATGGTCTGAGTCTTAGTGAACCATCTTTGCAACTGCTGCTGGGCAAAAATCCCAACTGCAAAGCTGAAGCTCAAGGAGAATAAAGTGAAAGGAGATGCAGGATTGTCTCAAAGACAAGCCCACCTTCCTCCTTTTCAATAAACAGGAACACTCTTGACATGGCAGAGGAGGAAGACAAGCATGGGAAGCAGGAGGAGGATGCTCATCTCCTGTGGGTCTTTGTTCCTTTGAGGAACCAAACCGAGAACATGCAGTGCAGATTCAGAAGAAACTGCAACCTCAGCACTTCATGATCTTTCAGCGTCACCAAGAAGGATGCACTCACCAGCCTCACGCAGATATGTCCCTTCAGAGGTGGCTACCACAGACTCCCCCACTCGGCCATGAACTGCAAGCTAGGCAGTTAAGAAGTGAAACTGGAATAAAGTAGTTAACTCACTCAAAAATCTTCCTTGCTCCAGCAAGAAAAACACTTCTTCATTTTGCTGTCTCTGTCTTCCCTTTCCTCCCCAGTGTGCAGAAACGCATGTGTTCACAGCATGTCAGAAACAGGGGTGGGGGCAGATGCAACAGCTTGGGTTTGGGCAAAGCAATGATGCAACTGCAGTGAAACAGGAGAGAAAGCCACTCTGGGGGCTTTAGCCTGGTTGCAGAGCAACTCCCATCACATGGATCGAGCACATGGTAAGACAAGCTTCCCCCATCCATGCTTGATTAAGCCCTCTCTAACACAGTCACTGCAGCTGGCTGAAGGTTTGTATTTCCTTCATTTCATGTCAGCTCCCCAGCCTTCCTCTAGCCAGCCATTCCCAGATGCAGAAATCCAGCCAGTGCTGCAAATCAGAGCAGCCTTTGATGTCTCCCATGGAAAAACGGCACAAGATAAGAAGGTGCTGCTCCCCCTCTGACTGACAGTGCTCACTGGAGACCACTGATGCCAGAAGATCGAGATGAGGCTTTTAGCCAAATAGTTTTCACCCTTTTTCCCCCCAAATCTGTATATACATACAGATTTTGTATCTATCTATCTATCTATCTATACATACATAAAAAAAGCCCCAAACCAAACCATATGGACTTCCCTCTACTTTCTGGTATTGCCAGGGAACCAGGCAAACCCTGACCATACTTTGGAACATTGCTGAGGAAATACACAGAAGGAGACAGACCAAAAACCGATGTGGAACAAAGAACTCAGAAAACGGAAAACCTCTTTCTCTCCAGCCTCAGCACTTCCATCCAGTCCTTGCACAAAACACTTAAAACATGATAAAGTGCTGAGCTGTTATACTGCTCACCTCCTCCTCATTTCCTATCTCCATATCCCCAAAAGAACAGCAAAATTCTTGCTGCGTGGGTGCTTTACATCCCTCTTGGCCAGTGGGCAGGGGGACATCAGAGCCTCATACTCAGCCAAGCCATAAAACCCAGAGGCCACCTCTGTGCTACTCAGATGCAACATTGCTCTGTGTCTGTGACAGAGCACCAGATGCTTTATAAGGAAGTGCAAAAAACACAGGCAGGCAGTTAATCAATATCAACAAAGATTTTTTTCCATAAACCCTTCAGTTCTGTGGCTGCACACCTGCCAGTGTCACCAGCCTCAGATTATCAAGGTCCTCTTGGGGGTTTTTTGGACTAGCTTTTTTATCTTTGCTTTTTGCTTTTTTTGTTTTCAAAAAAACTTAAAATTTTCCATCCATTTTATAACAGAACTGCAAAGCCAACAAGCTGCCAAGGGCCCACACTGACGTTCTGTGTTACTGTCTTTCAAAACACACAGCCTGGCAATTTATGAACCACCCCTCCCCCCCAAAACTGTGGTCAAATTATCTCAGCCATCCCCGCACCCTTACCTGTAGCACTTGAAACCAGTGCCAGGCAAGACTGCTTCCCAACAGAAAGCACTGAACAACATTGAAAACAGTTTTAGTTTAAAAACCAGTGGTATCAGCAATAGAGCCAACCCCAGGACAGCCCTGTCACCTCTGACTGGGTGGTGGCTGTCCTGCTGGGGTGAGCATCCTATAGGTGCATGAAGGTTGGAGGTGCCACAGCGATGGCAACCATCCAAGTGGCCTCAGGTGCCACAGCTGACACTGCTGGAGATGGGAGCTCCAGCTCCGGCTCTGCCACAGAAAGCAGCAGAAACAGGGCCATGTGGGTTCAGTGCTGGGGCAGCCATAAATTATAGAACCCGTGAGTGCAAATGTGTGGAGGCTCAGACAAAGGAGAGCAGTGTCTCGCTGGGGGGAGTGGGCCATTGCTGGGTTGTGAGAACATAAACACTGGGAAAGAGGCACAATATTTAAAAACACTAAGGAAGAGGGAGGGGTTTCCCCCTTTTTTGTTTTTCCCATGGAGCTCAGAGACTTGGAAAAGCTTGGTGCTTTTAAATTGATTGTGCCTGCTAGATTAACAGCAAGACCAAGGAGCACATCAGATTGTTCACAGCATTCACATCAGTGATTTTTGTAAACGCACTTGGAAGACCCCTGTGAGGGGCTACAATCCTGATCCAGCCCCACTGAATCAAAACCCAAAAGGAAACTCCCTGTATGCTTCAGGGCTGGCTTCAGAAAGCACCTGAGCACACCTTCAGCTCGTGTTTAAGTCCCACTAAAATCTCTAGGATTTCAGCCTGCATTTAAGCATTACCCACAGATGAGACCAACCAGACCCTGCAAGACTTTGCCCTGACACACACTGGACACACATACATCCTAGGAAATCCACAGAGGAAGGACCTCTACAGTCCCACTTAAGTAATTATCTAGGAAGTGCTAGGTTGTTCCTTACATACCTGCAGAAACAAGATGCATGTGCTGGTTTTATGGTCACTAAGAGAAGATTTCCCTCCTGGAGCCCCAGGCAATGCTGACGCTGGTTTTGCAAAGGTGCTGCTTGGGAGGGAGACCCACAGACAGAAGCACTGGTTCCATATGCAGAGAAGGGAGGAGGGAAGCTGCTTTGCTCAAGAACAAGACCCATGTCTTGAGATCAACAACCAATGTTTGTTATTTAACAACTGCAACTGTTAATTCCAGCCATGTACACCACGGCTGTTAGAAAATCACCATTTCAAAAGGTACCCCCTTGCTTGCTAAAAAAGCATGGAAGACTCCATTTCCACTTCCCAGCATGAGGAGGGGAGAGCAGACAAGTTCCTCTGGAGAAAGCAGAGCAAGGCTGCAGGAGAATCAGGGTGTAGACAAATGGCTTGTATTCCCTGCCAATAAAAAGCTAAATCCTCACATTTATTCTTCAAGTACAAGCAGTGCAGCACAGAGGGGCTAATGCCTTTCCACTTATGTGGAGCCAAAAGCCACAGGTGAAACTCATTTTGAAATCACCCAGCAACCTGAGAAACTGCTTGATAATTAAGAGATCACCATATCATTGCAGCTAGTGCAAATCCAAGCAACCTCTTTATTCAGAGGCCATGGGGAATCAGGCCTTTACAGAAATATGGACAACTATTTGCACCAGTTTCAAATTCCTGAGTTGGGAAATCGTAATTTAATCCATTTTACGCTTTTACCTGCGAACAAATCTCTGTAATTAAAATGCTCATTCTGTTGCGAAACTCCTTTTATGTTGCAGCAATTTTAGTGTCACTGACCCACCCTACTGTCCTGGCTTATGGGGCCAGGGCCACAGGGTTGCTGGAAGGACCAGCTCAGCTGCTGCAGAGAAAGGGAACAGCAGAAGGCGATGTGGAATAGAAACTCCTCTGGCCTCTTTCACAGCAGGGCCCAGAAAATAACCCCAAACCTCAGGTTCAACAAGGCAAAGTGCCGGGATCTGCACTTTGGTCAAGTGAGGTCAACAACCTCATGCAGTGCCACAGGCTTGGGTAACAGTGCCTGGAAAGGGACCCAGTTGAAAAGGACCTGGGTAAGAGCTGACAATGAGCCAGCATGTGCCCAAGTAGCCAAGAAGGCCAAAGCATCCTGGCTTGTATCAAAAATAGCTTGGCCAGGAGGACCAGGGCACTGATTGTCCCTCTGTACTGGCCACTGGTGAGGCAAGGCCACACCTCGATTCCGGTGTCCACTTCTGGGCCCATCACTACAAGAAAGACATTGAGGTGCTGGGGCGTGTCCAGAGAAGGGCAATGGAGCTGGTGAAGGGTCTGGAGGGGAAACCCAGTGATAGGGAGCTGGGGTGTTTAGCCTGGAGTAAAGGAAGCTCAGGGGAGGGAGACCTTATTGCTCTTTGCAACTACCTGAAAGGAGCTCGTAGCCAGGTGGGGGTTGGTCTCATCTCTTAGGCAACAAGTGACAGGACAAAAGCCTCAAGCTGTTCCAGTTTCAGGTTGGACATCAGAAAGAATTTCTTCCCTGAAGGAGTGGTCAGGCATTGGAATGGGCTGCCCAGGGAGGTGGTGGAGTCACCATCCCTGGAAGTGTTCAAGAAATAACTGGATGTGGCACTTAGTGGTCTGGTCTAGTTGACAAGGTCTAGTTGATCATTTACAGGCGGGACTCGATGATCATGAAGGTCTTTTCCAACCTTAATGATTCTATGATTCTATTTTTGTGTTGGTTAGTAAGTCTACCAAGTATTCTATACGGCAGCTGCAAGTACAGCTTTGCTCCAGCCTCTGCAGACAGGTTTGTAAAGCAGCAGTTAATGGGTGAGAAGAGAAGGGAAGCTGGGGAGGAGGAGGAGGAAGCAGCAGCCCTCCCCACCAGCTATGCTGGATGTGGCATGTCTCTCCTGCATCCCTCTCTGCATTCCACATCCCTGCTCTTTTTGGCCACGCTGTGAACGACAGAGGGACCTCACTTAAACAGACAGCAGTTTGGGGGAAAGGAACTGCCATAAAAATAACTTCAGAAAACAAGATTCAGCTCTTCAGCTTCAGGGACCAGGACTTCCTAACGTGACTGAAAACCATCCGAAAATCTCATGATTTCTGTGGTTACCACAGCAGTTCCAGCAAAGACGCTTGCGTAGGGGTCATCCCATCTCCTCTGTCCTCCCATGCATGTCAGCCTCTTGTTCACTTTGATTGCGCCACTGTCCTTCCTCAGACAGGTTTGCAACACTTCCCTACCAAGACCGAGGAGGAACAATTGTGATGCAACCTTTTAGGAGAAAGCACAATAAATTTCAGGTTCATGACTGCTGCATGTCTGGCATACATCACTTTAAGAAAACAGACTATGGTGACATTGAGTCCATCTGGAATGCGGATAACTTGAAATTAAAACATTTGACATCTGTCTGAAAGAATTTGTCCAGTAGCTACAGAAGGTCAGGAAAGCAGAAAAGAATGGGAAATGAGAAGATTCATTTTGTTTACAGTGCCCAGGTCTGAGAATATCAAATATTTACAAATAACTCTTCCTTTCTCCCTGCCCAGCTTCTCTGTAGGAAGTACTGTAAACACGGCTCTGGAACAGCCACACAGGCAAAAAGGGCACTTCGTTTTCGTCATGTTCAAACAACATTTCTATCTATTGTCTCTTGATAATAACCATCAGAACAATTTTTCAACTGACTATTGGGCTTTACTTTTTCAGATGATTTTCTGTAAGAGGGGTCTGCTTTCTGAAGAAAATGTAGATTTTTTTTTAATATTTTTCTTACCAACAGGAGTAAACCACTGAAGCATCTGCCATGGATTAGTGCAGGGGAGACCTCCCATTCCCAGCTTGCAAATGAAGGGGAGGACTCTGTTTTCAGTGCTGCCTGTGTTCGGCACCTTGCCAGTAGGGAGGGAGAGGACAGGAGCTACTGACACCAGCTCCCAGCTGGCATTTCCAAAATGAACAGCCTAATTTTCTGTCTGGCATTCCACTGGAAAGTCAGTGTATTTTTCATGGGAAAAATTGAAATTTCTGTTCTAGCCATGAACGTGGGGGCAGTACCCCCTCGGTGCTCTTAGTGATTCAGGCACGTGTAATGGCCATATTCATCCATATTCAGTTTTACATCCTCAGTTCCGTTCCTTTCTTGATAGCTGTGTACATCCCGTCAAGCTTACAAGACACCCACCCACTTGGCTGGGTTTGAGTTTCCCCCCCCCTCAGATTACCACAATTAACTATTTTTGAGAGTACTGACATGCAGTAGGCAGCAGAGGACACCTGCTTGAATTTGGTTCTTTATTTTGAGAAAGTCAAGCCAACAAACAGCTCTATAACGAGACTTCAGAAGTCTTCCCCCTGCTTCATTCAATTTTCTATATCACTGTGCTCTTGTCCTGGAGGGGCAGACACACCTGCATTTCTTTCTGTCACCCACATTTCTCTCTCACATCTGCATTTCTCTCTCTAGTGAGACAGGTTACTTTTCAGTCCAAACTAAATTTCCATGTGTTCTGTAAGTGACACTTCTAATTAAATCTTCCTCATTTGTATTCCCTGCTTCTCCTTGCATTTTAGGAAACAGAGAAACACAAGATGGTCTCTAATGGTATTCTTTTTTTCTGTTGTCAGAAACAGTGCTGGTTTTCTTTGCCCAGAAAGTAAACCTTTTACAAAAGCCCATAATTTTGCCTAGTGGAAGCTGTTTTGCTTACAGAAACCCAACCAATTGCTAAAGCTAACCATAACCATGGGTGCATTTGTGGGCAGGGCACTCAAAGAAAAAAAACCCCATGAAAATAATTTGAAGTAAAACCAGATGTAGTGATTAAGAGATATACAAAGTAATTCTCCTTAAAAATTTTTCAGCACAATATTTTTTGAAGGGCACATCCCTGTATTAATCCAACAAACAACATTTTTCTTGTGAACTTTTTATGCCCTGCACCATGTATGTGGATTAAAAGTAAAACTAAATAGTCTATTTGGAAAACACAGTTTCACAATGCCAACCAGACACAGTTTCTGGTGCCATTTCTCCTTTACTAACACCTTTGCTTCAATCTACAATTTAAATTCAGCAGAAGAAGGAGGGAAGTGTGCTCCCTTCTGTGTTGGTCATGAGAACAAAATTATTTCCATATTACATTCTTAGTGTGAATGTAATAAATGTTGATAGTTTTGCCTGAAACAATAAGAAAAAAAAAATAAAGAGGCTGTGGAAAGATATTTTTTCATGGATGTCTCAGCCCTGATTGAATCCACTTCAGCCAGTTAAGTGTACAGATAAAAGATGCTGTTCTGCCATCAGCACTCAACCCTAACGTTTCCAAAGCAGTTGGACAAATTCACAGAGAAAAGCCCAGGGAGAACATTGAAGGCAAAGGCACCAGCAGGTGTCACCAGCAGACACCTGGGCCACAAGCTGCTGGCATCTGAAAAAGCATTGTTTTGTGCTTGCTGGGTTTTTATGCTGTTAGCTTGGCCAACAGCAGGTCAGCCAAAAATCTCCTTGGCCAACAACTTTAGCCTGGTCCAGTGTAGCCACCTGCACATTTCAAAGGATTTTCAACTACTGCGGGCACTGGCCAGCTCTGGGAAAACTTTCTAGAGAAGCAGGACCTTATCCCTCACCTTAACCTTGACTTCTGCTTTCAGAAGGACTGGGTTTTAATTTATGCACAGGACACTGAACCATTTGGGGACAGGGCTCCTTGTGCCCAGCAAAAGCAATTGCCACAGTCTCTGGGATTTTGATGGAGCTGTGCTCCTCCATCACAGAAGGAAATCTCAAGACCAGCCTTCTGACACACTGGTCTTTGATCCCTCACAGTATCTGTAACCCTAAAATGATGAGCTGGCAGCATCAATCTCTAATCCACTGGGATGATGTTTCACGTTATTCAGATCCTCATAGCTGCCCAGAACGTTGCAGGTTATGGCATGTGCCTGCGGCCGGGGAGGAGCAAAATAGAGACAGGGACTGAGCCACTGCATGAAACATCTATCTCTGAATTATTTAGGTACTTGCCTAAAATATCAGTGTTCTGCTTTCAAAAGAAAGATGTCATGATTTTTTTACACTTCTGAGTCTCCTAAATTTTGTATTTTTAAGTGCAGGGATGCAAAAAGGGGAATAAAGACCAACTTCCCCGGCACCTCGCATCTCCCACACCACCCTCTACGACAGCACCAGCAAGCTCTGGATTAACAATTCAAAACCCAACTTTCTTCCAAATTCAACCTCCTACAATCTTCTCTTTCTGGTCCAGCATGATAGTGACCCAAAACACCATTTTTCACTCTTGTGTTTTTCCTGTACCACTGCTGCATGTTAATAAACACATCTCCTGGGTGTTTCTCCTGGCCACTGCCAGAGACAACCCGAACAACCTGCCACTGCCTTCGAATAGAGGCTCCCAATTGACATTAGCAGGAAATAGAACCAGCTGGAAATGACTTTTCAAAAGTCAAGCATCTCATTTAAAACAAAACAAAGCAAAGCAAACATCCCCTGTAAAAAAAAAAAAAAAAATCCCAAAGCTAATGAGACTTGCATTTCGTTTTGCCTTCAGCACAAAGTATTTGCCCTGCATGAGGTTTTCCATGGCTTCTCCCTTCAGATGATCCCATTGAAGAGGCAGCTGATGAAGGTGACCCTGTTCTTCCAAGGGATGGATGCAACAGAGCATGGATCTGATAGACCTCAATTTGGATGTCTTAATTAACACCAGATGTCTCTTTCATGGGAGAAATAGTTGCTACAAAAAAAACCTCTGACGAGATGCTGGTGGTATTTTCTAGCAGCCAACACTTACCTCCGTGCTGTGTGTGTATCTCCAGCAGGCAGCTGGGATCAGTCCACAAAAGGCCAGAGCAAAACAGAAAAATCCCTGAGGATAAAGACGAAAAATACCAACAGTTACAGCCTGGGGAGAAAAATAACCATTTGCAAACACAATCAGGACATATTTAATATGCTTGTTTGAGCAAGTTTCATTAAAGTTTAAGCATCACCTTCTTTTAATATCCCTCATAATGTCAGTTACTTAAAAGAAATTACATGGACAATAATGTGGTTCTCCATCAGGAGTCCTGTAATTACACTGTGACCAATTGAAAAGTTTGACCAAAAAACCAGGCAGCTTCCTGCAGAGCAGTTATTCTATTCTGCCCAAATTCCTACTGGACAAAGAAAATAAGGTATAAAAACATGATATTTACAGTATGCTCCCCTTCTGCTGCAGGACTGTGCTCCAGAATAGCATCTCCTTACTCATGGAATACAATCCCCTGGATTTAAAACTTGGCTATTGGCTTCAAAGAGGGCAAACCCCACACAAATAGTCCAGAAAGAAGCAAATAATTGGGATAGAGAGAAATCAACCTGCTGTGGAAGAGGAGCTGGACTTACTCTGTGACCAAGGCGGCAGCTCCACGGCCAAGCTGCCTTCTTTAGATCAGCACCATTCTAGTTAGACAACAGGATGACAGAAATACAATCAAGGCCAGAAACTGACCCTGAAGTGTCTAAACAATAACAGCAATGATGCAGGACGTGGCTTGACTTTTGTCTTCTTCCCTAGGCTTGCAGAGCTGGAAGTTACATGCTTTTATTTTTATTTGAACAAATCTGGACCAAAGAACCCACACACCCTGATATAAAAAGCACTCGCCTGCTGTGACAGCTGGACCAAATGATCTTGTTCACATTAAAAAAAAAAAAAAAAAGGAAGGAAGAAGTGCCTGTAAAGTGTTTGAAAGCTAACTGGGCTCATCAAATATGAATCCATGGCTTAGTCTTGGAATGACAAAAGATGATGAATAAGCATCAGTTGAAAATTAATACCCTTAAAAGTTTTTCCATGAAACTGTGCCTCTTTCAACACAACAGTATGTGGGAAACTTAGCCAGCTGACTGCATATTATTTTGATTTCTAATTTTTTCTATGACTGTTTTTGTTGTATAACTGTAATAACTTGAAAAAGTTTAAATCTTTCATGAAATTTTACCAAATTCAAGCTTAAGAGAGGAAGAAGAACATTGCTTCTACCAGTTCTGCTTCACAAAAAAAATTTGCTTAAAAGATATAGTTAATAAAAAAAAGCTCCAAACTCATGCATAAGCAGAAAGAAAGGAAAACGTGTTACTTCAAATCCTGGAAATGAAAGTGAATGTGCCAGTAAACTCCTTTTTCTGGCTGTTGTCCATCTGCTCTGTTTCTCTGCACTTTCCGGGGACTTTGCTCCTGGAACAAAACTGCCATTGGTATTTCACCACTTTTTTGGGGCTGCCTTGTTTCACGCTCTGCATCGGACACTGGGGAAAACCCTGGTACAGCTCTTACGAAAAATATTAAATTATGTATGTCCAGTCTCTCCTTTCATTTATTTTTTGGCAGCTGCCTGGCCATACAGCTGATGAGATCACTCGTTGCCTTGCTAGGAGCTGAAATGAGATTACAGAGGACCCTAAAGGAGATGAGAGGAAAGGTCTGATCAAACACTGACATGACAAGGGGGTTACAAGTCGTGAAGATGTGGAAGAGTTAGCAGGGCAAGATATCACAGACCAAAACTCCGCTGGAGTGGGGGGTTCAACTCCTGCAGGTACAGCACAGAGTGGAGGGAGGAGGTGAGGTTACACAGGCATGTTAAGTTGTTCTTCAGTAGGACCAGACCCTGCATTTTGCACTGCCTCCAGCAACTTCCTCACCAAACAAATGGCATTTTCACCAAAATCAAGTTCAAAGACAGGAAAATTTAAAAAAAAGAAAATTAGTCAGATGGAAAAACCAGCACTGAGAGCAATGTTAGCATTCTTCTGCATATCATTCCATTAAAGTTACAATTGTGGGGACCCACCATGAACCCAGAGAGTGTGAACAACAGGGTGCCAGTGACAAACCAGATTTCTTCCTCTGTGATCTCCCTTCCTTCCCCCACCAGCTCCAGCACTTACAACATCTCTCTGGGGCCAGAACCCCCAGCAGATTAAAATCCTCCTTCTCATCTTCCCTTCCTCATCTCCACGCCACCTCTCAGTCCTTCATGTTCAGCATCAACTCTCCCTTTATTTCTGTCTGGTTTTTCTGGGAATACCAAAATGCAACCCCTTGGGAAGCTCCCCATCCACCCAGCTGGTGCACAGAAATTACACGGCTCCGAGAACATCTTATAAATTAATTATAGCCTGCTTTTTCACTCCCCAGCCAAAAGGCTTTTGGAAGAGCAACTTTCTAATTACATTAGAAGACATTTGGAGGAAAAAAGAAAAAGGCAATGTGCAGTTTGCATACAAAATATGGAAGGGTCGAGGCTGGTTCACCATCTCCCAGACCCTTGGAGTTCCTTGGAGCCAGCCACAGGCTGCTGCCTGCTCCCTTTGCAAGAGACAGCCACATCAGCCCTGTGGAAGGCTGTCACCAGGCAGACATCAATTACTCTTTTATGAATGACCTTGTTTCCATGCTTGCTGCAAGGAACAATTTCTCTTCCAAAGACTTGGCAGAGTCTGCAGGAACAGCACCCTGTCTGTTGGCTGGTGTTTCTTTTAATTCACCTTTCTGATGCTTCTCCTTTGGTGAAGGGGGTCAGCTTTGGATGAGGGAGGGATCCTTTAGATCAGACTGGGTTCTGTAGCTCTGCCAAACTCCCACACTTCCAGGGAAGGAGCTGACCTCTGCCCTGCTCTGCTCCAGCTGCTTTTTGGTGCTGCTGTGGTCATGGCAAGGGCCAGCTCCCTGCCAGACTGCAGAGCCCGGGGGCAGGGAAAGGGGAAGCAAACTTCAGATTGCATCCATCAGGTTGTGTCCCTCCCTGCCTGACCGAGTTCATCTAAAAGCACGCACTGTTTTTGCCCTTGCACAGAGCAAACACGAGTCAGTGACATCAGAAAGAGGAATCTGTCCTCGGCACCAGCTCTGCCACTGGCACACAGATGCCTCACTCAGAAGTCTTGCTTCATGAGGGAGAGCACAGGAGACAGATTAAATTAGAAAGAAAGATGCTGACGTGTGCTGCAGTTATATTAAGGACCCTCTACACACTAGCCTACACCTGGGTATAATAAAGCAAACAGCCTGTGCTGTGTGCTAGCCCTACTAGCTCATCAATCTTGATGAAAAACTGGGTTATACCGGGCATGCACTGAGGCTTTTTCCACTGAATTTTTTTGGAACATCTGCTCTATCCTGAACACAAATTTTCCTCTATACAAGTCAGGTTTTAGGCTGTAAGAATTTCAGCTGGGATATTATAGTTGGAATGTTGCTCCCTGTTTTTTCTTTTCTTTCTCTTTCTCTGTCTGACCAGATAACAACACATGATGCTTTAAACCTCACCGATGCTGGAGTCTTTCCTTTGTACAAACAGCACTAGGAAAACTGCTGTTTTCCTTCCTTTTCCTGCCCTTCAATAGCGACATGACCTCCAGGGGCTGTGAGAGCTGCAGGATATTAACATTCACGATGGCCATGGATCACCAGAAAGCAGGGTTTGCCTCAGCTGGAAAACAGTCAATAAGCCTGTTGCTATTCTCCCTGTTTAAGAGGAGCTTCAGGGGTAATATTCCCGGAATTTAGAACATAACTTGTTATCCTTAAGTTCTCAATTACTTTCTTGGAACCAGCTTCCTCACAAGCAGCAGTGGATGCACAGTAGCATCTGTCTGGTCTCATCATACTGCTAATGCAGCTACAAGACAATCTCCTGAGATGTGTGTGCCTAAACCAGTTTGTCCTGTTCTGGTTTCTAAGCACTGTGCACCCATTACTGGTATTAGAACAGCACCAGTAAGGCCTACAAAGACCAGAGACCCCTCCTCTGTAGGCACACAAACCTCCAGACAGCCAGGCAGCATGAGCATATAAAACCAAAACAGACAAAAAAGTGCTCCCGTAAGCCCGTTTGCATCCTGGTCAGCTTTTCCCCAGGGTGGCCCGTTTACCAAGTGGCATTGTGGTAAACTAGCCACACTGATGCAGACATCCCCCAAGCATGGCTCGGTTTCCTGGACAGCCACAGATGTGAGGCAAATACTCTGATGTCTTCCCTCTTTGATTAAAGAATGAATTAAATGGTCTTCTAAATAAGACACACTCAATGCAGGGAGGAAAAGTCCTTTAAAATCAATAGCAGGGGAAGATGAAAGATTCTCTCTATTGCAGAAGGAGGAAAAAAACTCCAAGCACCAGGGCTGATCCCTCCTGTGAGCTACAGCCCAGCAGGGATCAGCAGAGCTGGACAACACTCTGACAAGTTTTGGAGCCCCACAGGGCCAAACCCCACTCCTGCCTGCGGTTACACCTCGCTGCAGCCGTCAGGGCTGGCTCTCCCTGCCTTTGCTTCTTGCTGGCAGATCAGAGATTACAAGTGTGCCCTGGGAGTGGGAACTGGGGTGAAAACAAGCAGCGAGCTGGGCTTTGGTGGAAGATACAGTTGGGAGGAGAGGGGGCGATTTTTAGGAATAGGTAAAGGCCCCCCTGTGTGATTTAAGACGCCGATGAGCTCCTTGAACACTTGGAGCCGAGAATACTGTTGCTGGTGGCCAGCTCTTGGGTGTCTGCCAGGGTTCCCGTTAATTCCTGAGGGCTGGGGACGTGCCAGCAGCCCGCAGGGGTCACGGGGGCTGCTCCCGTTCCCGGCGCGTTCCGCAGCATCTCCCGGAGCGCGCGGGGAGCGGCAGCGGGCAGGGAGCGGGAGCGGCAGCGGGCGGCCGGCGGGCCCGCGGCCCCCTCCAGCGGCGGAGCGCGGCGCTGGACCGGCCCCGCCCGGCTGCCAGCGGCCCTCTCGCCTCCTGCCCCACGGCTCGGCACGGAGGCGGCGGAAACAGGGCTTAAGGGCAGCCGAGAGGCATCCCGTTATCCCTGCTCAGAGCAGCGTGGCGTGACGCCTCGTGCGGCACCTCGCACCCTTCCTCTGCTTCCCGCCAGGCAGCGATACCGTGACCTCCCTGCAAAGGTGCCATCAGGGGTCCAAAATGAAGACGGCCACATCCCGCTCCCCTCCCCCCCCCGCCCCTCAAAACTGTGGAAGCTAAAGACAAGCCAACAGGATGCACTAGGAGCCACAAAAATAGCCACATTGAGGGTTCTGCCAGACAGAGGTTTTTTTGGTGGGCAGAGCTTGGCTGTGATAGCTCAAACCAGCTGGGCTGGTGGAGATGATGGGTGGCTGGGGGAAAGGATCACCCACGTTACAACGGGAAGGGAGAGCAGCACCGTGTGGACAGTGCCTTTGGACAGCAGCTCTGGAGTTCGCTCAGTATGTGTTTGCCATCTTTAACTATCGCATCCGGAAATGGCTGTGATTTTAACAGCCTGTTCTATGGAGTGGCATGCCCCAACCACATACCAGAGAGTAAGGCAACAAATAAACATTATAGAGAAGTTTGGCTGCATCTTCAGGCAGCCATTACTTTCTCCACTAATCTGTACATACCCATTGGTTTAGATGTGGTAGTTGCAGGCACACATTAAAAACACTTCAGCAAAAGGGTGGGAAGTTACACCTATTCTGTTAGAGTTATTCATAGGAACTCAGGCCCCTTTGGGCATCTCAAACAGAGAAAGGAAGATGGCATATTCAGAAGGTGAAAACATTAATCTCAGGGGCTGCTTTGCACTGAATTTTAAGGTGTCAGCCTCTCATTTCTGCCATCAGTATCATTTCCCCCAATTACACACATTAGATAAATCTCTTTAAAGTTACTGTATGACAGCAATGCAATTATTTTATATTAAACACGATTTCATGCTCAACAACCTACCTGCTGACTCCTGCCCTTCACATGGGAAAACATGCAGTGAGCAGCACTTTACCACTCATCCCTCCAGCCCCAAGGCTGGAAGCTGCTCTGTGCAGCCGAAGCCCCACATGCAGGCTCTGTTTTTAAATGGAGCTTAGCTCACAGTCCAGTTTACTACTGTCAACATGGTCCAGGCCCAAACAGGCACTTCGCTGTGGATGATGGAGAGGAGAAAGGGGGAATTTCAGCTCTTATGCTACCTCTCCTTGTAGGCCAAAACTCAGGGTCCAGCCCAAATCCCCCATGCCTTCTGCCTTGGTTTGTATGCCTCACACCACCACTGTGGTGGATATTTGCAGTGATGGGGTGAAAAATAGTGGCTAGTTTGCTGTCACAAGTCAGGGGAAGCATGTGAGACTCAAAATCATGCTGCTAAGGTTTCCCCACACAAACCATGTGTTCACTTGATGAGGGGAAAAAAAATACCCTGGGAATTGTCATCTCCATAGTTCCTTGGCAGATAAGCACCTTGCCTCTGAAAGCTGCATACACAGGGCCTTGGCAAAGGAAACTAGGCACAGAAGGATGCAATCCTCAGCCTGAAGAGCTCTGCAAGGTCATGCTTCTACAAAAACGTCCCCTTGCAGCACAAGGTAGAACAACAGGACCTCCTTCCCCAGGCACACATGCTTCCAGGCATAAGGCAACACAGCTCCCAGCACCACACATTAAGGGGGCCAGCCCCAGGTGACAAAAAGCCCCTCCCAGCCAGTTCCTGTGGGTACGGATACGCACCATGGCGGTGAGACACTGCGATTCCCGCACCGTGGCGGCGGAGCTCAGCAGAGCTGCCAGGATCAGGGTCATGCTCAGGCAGATCCCAAAGTAGAAAGCTGGAAGGAAGTCAGACATGGGAGTTGTGGTCAGATGCCAGAGGCCTAGTCTGATGCTTTCATCCACAGAAAGGCCAAAAAGTGCATTTTGAGGAGCTGGCCCCAAATGTCCAGGCTGCAGAACGGAATTTTGTCTGTAATTTATTCAATACCCACTATCTGTGTATGCTTTGCTGTGTATGTCTGGCAGGGCTGTAAACCTCTGAGTGGTTCCCACAGCTCCAGCAAAGTGAAGCAGCTTAAAATGGTGTCGGTCCACCCAACAGACCACAAGCTGCCAATTATTTCAGCATTCTGATAAGGATCCCCCCCAAATGGGGGGTGCTGGTGTGCAGCAGCTGTCCCACAGCCCCTATCGGGACTCCAGGCACTGCTAATCTGGTGCAACACTCACCCTCTGGTTTCCTCCTGGCTCAGGCAGGATCACAGCCGGTGCCCCAGGGCAGGGCTCAGGGACCACGGCTCGGCAAAGGGCTTTGCTACCCCAACCATGCTGAGATAATACTTGCAAACAAGGCAAGTGGAAGCGTTGCTGGAGAGGGTGACTGGGGTGGGAGAGCCTGCAAGGCTACAGTCAGCGCCAATATATAACCCTTATATGTGTAGGAACAGGGAAGGAATGTACCTTAGCTTTGGACTAACATAGTTTTTACACCTGCCTTGTTAAACTGAAATTGAGAACCAGGATCTCGAGAGGGTATGAGCGTGTTTAAGCCCAGAGTACAGCTTGGGAGAAGCAGCAGATGCAAGTGCAGCAGAGGCGAGCAGGGTATTTTAGTACCTGGGCTATCTCTGCTCTAGCCTTGTACCTGAGACTTCTCCCTTGTGAAAGCAAATATACCCCACATTTCCTAAAACAAACTCTAGGTGTTGCCATGCATTTCCCCTCCCAGCCTCAATTTTCTATGTTCTGCTTCAACTCCTGTAGCTCCTCTCCCCATGCTCCCAGTCTCCTGCCAGCCCCAGTGCACTTTTAGTGACTGAGGAGCTCCTCCTGAGCTCTTACTGCAGCACAGGGGCAGGATGGGGACATGGTGAATAGAGGAACAGGTGCAAACACAGAAGCACCTGAGCACCCCATGCTCCCACAGCATGCTTTGGTTACAGGCATGCAGGTTTGATATGGGAAAGTAAGTGCCTGTAGGACTGTGTTAGTCCTAATGCATCCTCCAAAATCCAGCTCCTTCCTCCTCTTGAGATATTTCCTTCAACTGCTTTAGGGAATTTTGTAGCTCCTGGTATGACCAAAGTTCTCGCTGGGATGTGACCGCAACATACCTCTGTGGTGGATGACCCTGTAGGAGTTGCTGTCCAGGGAGACGTTGCTGATGAGGGTGAAACGGAGCCCATAGTGGGTGACTGTGCTCAGCGTGGCAATGGATAGCCCCAGGAGCTGGAAAAGAAGGGTTTCAGGAAGGGATTTACAAGGCAGCAGCTCTTTCTGGGTGCACACAAAGGTTTGAGGTGTATCTGAATACTCCTGAGCCCCATGCAAATGCAGACAGCCTGATCATCCAGAGGCCACCATATGTACCCCAAAATGCACATAAAAGGACAAACCCCAGACACTTAAAAATACTAAAGCTGTTCTTCTCTCCTGCATAATGAGTGCATGTGACACTGTGCAGCCCACAGTCTCTTGGCCAGTGCCCGTGGATTAAATTCCCACCATATGAAGAAAACTGAGAGGATTGATGCCCTGGCAGCACCTGGGTGGTGCCACCCCACTCTGCAGACTGCACACATGTGGCTGTGAGGGCTGCCAGCTTCAAAAGTGGTTTTAGGCAGGGGTGATGTTCTCTGCTTTGCTGTTTGCAAAGCCAGTCTCGCTGCCTGCTGTTGGCTCTGTTTCCTACAGAAGAGGGCAAAGAGCTGAGTCCTGTACTACTCTAAGTTGTCTGTGCTGGTTTCTGTCTCTGCAAGGTGTTGCTGGCCTGTTTCTGTCCCAGCCCTGAGAGCACTCGTATGCCTAAGGCACAGGGTAACTACTTGCACATCACCCTCCATGTTGCCCAGACTGAATCCAGGTGACGGAGAAAGAACATTTCTGATGGTACTTTTCTGTGGGAGATGGCTCTAGGGCAGGGCTCCTTGCAGCATGACTGGTGGCAGAGCTGGGACAAAGGCACCAAAAGCAAAACCAGCTCCAAATCTAGTGTAATGAACCTGCAAAATGCAAGGCCACTCCTAGCTCTGAAGATAAGGCTTCATCATTCTGTGCTTTCACAATACAGAAAAATGAGGCAGCTATACCTGTGTCAAATGTGACAGTGCAATCTCAACATAATCCCCACTGTGTGACATTTTCTAATAGCTTTTGCTGGAGGCTTACGGTCTCAGAGACTAAATCCATCCAAACCATAGCATTTTGTCTAACCTAATTCGTGGCACCTTCAGATCCTTCAGACTGTGCATTACTGTGTATCTTGACCCACGCCCAGCAAAATATTAAGTGCAACACCAGTTAGCTCAGATTTCTGAGAAACACCAGTCTAAAATCCTCCTAACAGCAATAACAAGATTCTAACCATCCACAGCGGCTGTGCCTTAATGCCTCCTCTAAACATGCTTGGTACCAATCCTCCTTTCATTTCCTCCAAATGGTGTATTCTGTTATTTGGAAGAGAGAACCATCGTACAGTCAAACTACAAACTTCATTTGTGGCCCAAAATAAGGTATTACTTTTAATTACACTCTTAAAAAGCCACCAACCCTCTTTGAACTAAATACAGATTATTATTATTGCTGTTGGTATTGTTATTATTTTTACTATTATTAAACTGGCAAGTTTTGATGAAGTGAAAAGGCAACAATAACATACAAGTCAAAGCATCCAGGAGAAGTGTTCTCCAGTATCCACCATTTCCCATCAGCTCTTACAGCAGATATCCAGAAACTCCCCTTGAATTTGCTTCAAAAGCTGATAAAAAGAGTCCCTGGAATTGCTTTCGCTTTGCGGTGCTGATCCACAGGTTTCTCACACACACTTCCACCAAAGCCTTGTGGTTTCACATTCTCACTGATCCCACCTGCAGTCAACCACCCTCCCAGCAGCAAGTGTGACTGCAGCAGGTCTGTCCTCTCTCTTTTGCTCCAAGGAGACAGGAGCAAATATCTTTTTGCTGAGAACCACCCGTTCTGCCAGCAGCGACCTTTTCTTTCTCCTTGGAGGCAGCTGCTGAGTTGTGAAAGAGCAGCAGTGGTGTGACATCCCTGAGAAACCAGAAGTCTATCAGAGGAGGGGGGGCGATGCTGGTGGCCAGCGATAACCGCCCATGGTGCAATGATAACTCAGGCAGTTGGCTGTGCTTGCCCTCCGCCCGCCAAAAACAGAACGTGGGAAAACCATCCCCTCTCGGAGCGGGAATGGCAAAGGCAATGGTTCACCTCGGTTCTGCAGAGATCCCCCCAAACCTGCCTGCTCACCATGACACAGAGGCTGGTCACCAGCAGCTGGCACTTGGTGGTCCTCATCCCGCACCTCAGTCCCATGGCAGCTTGTCCCCAGAGAGAGCTGGCAGTTGGTCCCTCCAGCTCTTGATAAAGCCTGGGTTTCCACCAAAGGAGGCATGGCCACAGCAGGGCCTCTCAGGAAGTGGAGTCCCCACCACGTGCCGATGCACCTCCTCCTGCCTGATTATTAAATCCTGTTTAGGGCAGTCACCTTCTGAACATGCTCTCAGTCAGCTGCTGTCCGCTCCCACACACAGCCAGCTGGGAAAGAAGGAAGAACACACAGAAAAACAACCTTTCATGGAGTTTGGAGCAAAGCTCCCTTAAAAAAAAATTTAAACTGTGCAATGAAAAGTCAGTGTCAAAATATCCTGGCTTTGACTTTCACTGGAATGCAATTTTGCTTAATAAACATTGTCGGTAACATTTTTTTTATAATCTGCATAAATAGTATTTTGGGAAAAAGTCTAGGAAAAAATTATTAAAAAAAAAATAACCTGTTGTTTAAAGAAGGGATTAAACCCCCCCAAACAGATCTGTGTAAGAGTCTTCTCTCCCCATGTAAAACTACCACAGGGCAAAAACCTTTGGCTGAGTCTCTATTAGAACTTGCATTTGCAGATATGGGAAAAAAACACATTTTGGTAGTATTTTATTCAGGAAAATGGCTATATGGAAATATAACCCCCTTCCCCAGAGATGCTCACTGTCCGTGGACATTTTAACTCTGTCCTTTCCCCTCTCCTAGCACTGAAGACTCCATGGACCCACAGCTGCAGAAGATTTCTTGTCTTCAAAACCAGCTGTCTCCAGGACACGTATTTCTCAAAAGTAAATCGCAAAGAAGCCTCAAGAATGATCTGGCCAAAGTCAGCCTGAATAACTGAGTGCCTTAATCATCCTTAGTTTTGGAACCAGGCTGGTGGAGAACAGGTGAAACAGAGTAATGAAAAATAATTGCACTCCCTCCAGGTGGCAAACAAAGGGAGTAAAAAAGTAAAACCATCCCACAACAGTAACTGCAGGAAGATGACAAAGAAGGAGGAGGAGAGGAGTGAAAAAAGGAAGGAAGATGCATTTTGTAAAGCGAAGAGAAAGCAAGTTGCACAAAGCCATGAGCACAGGAAAAAGCATGTTGTGATTTTCTGACTACATCACTAGCTTTCTTGCAAGCTTTCCTGCAGATCATCTTGGTTGCAGCCTTCCAAGATGCCAATGAGAACTGCCACAGCCAGTGCCAAAAACAGGTGTCCCCATGGGTCACAGGTCCCTGCCCTGATGCCCAGGAGGAGATACTTATGTACCGTGTGCAGACAGAGACCTTCCTCCTCTGGCTACTATCTGGAGACCATCTGAGGAAAACCAATGGCTAGACAACAGGGCAGGAGGGCAGTGGGGAGAGGACAACAAGCTGGTAAGGCAGCTGATGCCAAGCCTTCAGGAGCAGCATGCCCGGGAACAGACCAGACAGGGAAAATGCCTTATAAGACACTGTCAGAGTTAGGATTGCATCTGAATGCAGAACTGTGGGCACCCATCATTTCTTCTGATACTAGAGGACAGACAGGGGTGTTGTCACCTGCATTTCCAAGGTGAAGGATCCCTAGTACAAAGGCAGCAGAGCTGGTCCACCCATGGAGTTACAGGTTAAATCTGGAAGGGCTGCAAGAAGGCATAAGCACAGCTCTGTGTGTAACACCAAGCCACATCAGCCCAGCCACGAGCGACAGTCACCAAGCCGTGTCACCTGCCCTGAGCACACCCAGAACCTGTTTCACAGTGACGGAGAGGGAAAAAAACATGGAACCCATCTTCGTTTCCCGCTAGACCCCAGTTCCTTCCCCGGTCCAAAACGACTGCCACCGCAGAGAGACCTGTGAGAAGCCAAGTCTCACACTAGAGGTCCCCACAGGCCAGCACAACCCTTTCCCGAAGGGCAGGATGATCGACGTGGGCTTTCTGAAGGGCAATTCCCTCCCCAGTTCTATAACGGTCTCCTCAGTTCCTGCAGGAGCCTTGCACCTCACCTCAGGTCCACCTGAGAGGTCCCAAAATCGCCACCTACCCACTTTGCAAGGGCTCCTGGTCTTCCCACAAAATATGTTCTGCCTCCTTTTATCTCCAGCCATAAAAACGGGTACCTTCACTGACTCACGGAGCTCTGAAAGCAGGTCTGCAACTTTAAACACCTGGGTTTAAACAGCTGCTTCCTCTGTTTTGGTAGAAAAATGCCGATTTCTGAGTAGCTTGCCCGTGTCTTCTGATGCTTCTCCCACCAGCAGTGCTTGGTGCTCTTGCTTAATACCCATTCCCTCTACTAACTGCTCTGCCTGCTGGGCTCAGGGGTGGAGGGATTTTTTGCTGTTTCTCTTTCCTCTCTCTTACCTTCTATCCCATACAGGTATGCCTTGAAAGTTTCCTGTTTGGGACAGAGCATATGTGGATTTCTAACATCAAAAAATTAACAAGAGCAAAAGGAGTTGCTTCCTCACCCCTCCCCCCAAAAAACAGCCAAAAGAAAGTCACTCCCTCACCCAAAAGAAATCAGTAGAGTAGAGCTGAGATATTAAGAGGTTGGGCTGTGATTGAAGGAGGCAAATTTGGCACATGGAAGGGCACTGCTGAAGGGAGCACAGGGGGAGTCTGTGTGCTCATCTTACCTGTGCCCATGGAAAAGGCAATCTGCAACACTTTACTTTCTAAGGGATTAAACTTCCCCTGGGTGCTCTGTTGCTGGCACACGCCTACCTCTCTGTCCAGGAAGCATTGGTGAGAAACAGGGTGTCCCCTCAACCTCATCCTACTGGGAAGAGAGGCAGGGCTGGTGGCATGCCAGAGAACCACCCTCACAACCAGCATGTGGGCTGGATGGCAGCACGGCTTTTCCAGCAAGACTCGGCTTCCTGCCCACCTGGGCAGGTTTTATTGATCAGTCCCCTTTGCAAGAGCACAACTTATCGCTCCCAGAAGCGGTGCAAAACCACAAGTGACCACAGCTCCTGCCTGTGGCTTCCTCCCTTATCTCTGGTTATCATCTGGAGCATGGAAAGATGGTAGTGAGTCTGAAAATACCCCAGGGAGCACAGGTGCTCTCTTTCTAGCCTTGCAGCAGCTTGCAGACGTCTGTTATGAAAATATACACCAGCATCCACAGCTGCATGGGTCTCGGAAGGATGTGCCACCTCATCCAGAAGGGAAGGATTGATTTTAAAAAGGGAACAAAGCCAGATCATATTTTTTTGCAAAGCTATAAACTCCCAACACTCTTCTGAGCTGGAGGGAAACAATGCCCGCTCTGTCAGAGGGATGTTCTAAAAGAGCTGGGGGATTTGATGTGTTAATGCTGCATGGGGTGAACTTGGGACACTAAACACAAATGGAGAAGAAGAGGCTGAATTCAAGCTGGTGCCTTCTCACTCCATCAGTGCAGCCACCAGTAATGGAACAGCAGCACTCCAGCCTCAGCTGCTTGAACTCTGTCAATGCAGCAGGGAAGAGAAACCTCCCCCTGGGCTTTGGGGCACTGCTACTCATGCTCCTGAGAAAGGATGGGCTGGAAGCAAAAAGGAGGATGTCACCCAGGAGCTAAAAATACACCCATCATCCAGTCAGGATACTCCTGCGCCAGGTCCCTGCTGCCTCTCGGCAAGCCTCCTCCTTTTCCAGCGCACAGCACCATTAGGGAAAATACCTCTCCTCCACAGCAGAAAGCAGCTCCAAATGTGTCAGATTTACAAGTGTCAGTGGCTCAGCTCATTCAGTCCTTCAGCTACTGCCCATAGCACGGCTGGATTCACCCTAAAGCTTGCTCGTAAATAAAACATGTCCGTATCAAACCGCAGCGCAGCCATAGGGGTGATGGGAAGCCGGGGAGACCTCAGAGCCTGCGTCTGCCTTCCCGGGCACATCACAAGGATGCATTGTAAAGGCTGCTTAGCATTCATCTAGCACATACACACAATCAAAGCTAAAAACCAACTTTTAAACCTGGGGCCATCTCTTTTCAAGAAAGGAATGACAGGAGAAAAGGGGGAGGTGCTGGGCTTTGCCAAGCTTCAGATGCACCATACAACTCCACTGTGAATGGAAACAAGGCTGGCTGGAGGCTTGGAAGACACAAAACCAGAGAGAAATCATAGTATCTCCAAAGCACTTTTTTACTTATTACTATTTTCAATGTGTGTCCCAGAAATCCTCTAGTGATTCCCAGGCAATTTGAAATTATTATAGGTGAGCAAATAAAATGTCAGAAGAGTTATTAAAAATAGTTCATCAAGCCAGAGAAAGATTACATTGGAAAAGAGCATAAGCTGAAGATCCCTTCAAAGAATAAACCCAAATGAACATCTTTCTCCACTGAAAGAACCATACTCATAGCTCTAAGGCACACCGCCCTACTCAAACAAAATTATTTTTGCTTTTTCACATGCTAATTGCAAACCATAACTGCCCAGGAGCCAGCTGTGCAGGTGATAGACCTGAAAACACAATGCAAGCCCTGCTCCATCTAGCCCTGCTCCTGGTGAAACCAGTGTGAGCACAGCCCAGTCTGGCAAGTGGGCTCACCAAGAACAGGGCTGCTCAACTGCCCATTGCTTTTTATTTCTGACATACATCCTCTCAAGCTTTATTGCAACAGGACCTCTATTGCTTTCCACTGGAGTCCAGAAAGTTTTGGTAAAATACTCTAAAAAGCCCATGTCAGCTGCCTGTAATGCATGGGGTGACACCAGGGCTGACCCAGCACCCCACCCTTCCTGCTGACACATGTGCCAAGTCAGGGGCAGCACTTTGCTCTCACCTTTGGCAGGTGCAAGAACTAAATGTAGTGTCAGAGGCCCTTTCCAGAGGCCCTTTTTCCTTCTCCCTGAGCATCGTTTGGCCACCTTGCAGCACACTGGCTGAAGCCACATGGGGCTGCAAGGTGTCCACACCAACCACACAGTTACCATTTTTGCCTTACCTGCTCCAGGAGAGGAGAATTTCTTCTCCCTACTCTCTGGGGATGGGTAGCACATTGCTGGATGCTCTCTCTCCCCAGATTATGATCAGGAAGTTGATTATGAGCACAGACAGTGTTTAATGATGTCTTGTTCTACTGGATCTTACATAGTCATTAACTTTATAAAGAGATTTCAAGTGAGATTGCATTTCTCTGAGTACAAGATGTACCTACCTACCTTCCTGCAGACTGTTGGGGAGCCAGCTGCACTGCTAGGAAAGTGTAAGCACTTGCTGTGTGTTGAATATCAGATCCGATGGCCACATCTGGCTGGAAACACACGTCGTGATCAGCAGTCCTGAACCCAATTTGGACAAGTCAAGCTCATCCCTGAGCTGAGCGTGGAATCTCTGTGGCTGGAGGCTGCGCGCTCTCCCTTGAGACCGGGTTTACTGGTGTGCGTTATTAATGAAAAAATTCCGTGTAGCTATTTTTGTATGATAAAAATCAGTTATTACTCTTGAGTGTGGCACTTCGATACAGAAAGCTTTCTCTTGAAAGGTTTCAAGGGCAGCAGCTTCCCCTTTCCTGTGAAAAAGGTTTTCAGCAGAAATTAGAGACGAGGTAATAAAAGAACATCAGTATTACTCCACTGCAGTAATGCCCCTACTGACTAAGCTACATCTGACAGTGAGCACAAGGGAAGCCCCCTGTACCAGCCAGGGCAGCTTTGCAGATGCTGGAGACAAGTGCATGACATGGCCTGAGCTGAGCAAGCAGTCTGTGCACTCCCAAATATGTTCAAGGCACAAGCAGCTCCCTGGTGCTGCCCGGAACCCACCAGGAAAAATGCTCCACCTGTGCCCCATGCCATGAGCCACTCCTTTGGGGTCAAGTCCTTCAGAGAAGTTGTAGGGCTGCTCATTGGTTTGCCCCCAGGTCTACAGCACAGCCAAGAATGTCTCAGGAGCCGCTGAATTTGGGCGTTAAGCCTTCTGCGTGTTTGATTACCAGAAAATCAAAGTGCTCGCAGGCTCCATACAGGAATTTCAGCTCGGCTGCCTGGGACACTGCAGTGGGGCTGGTTCCTTCAAGCCATTGCCATTGCAACTGATCCCCAGGGGCAATATTTCTCTTGCAACATAATGGAGCCTTGCTGCTCCCTAAATAACCCACACAGAAACTAGAAAAGCCCCCTCTGTGTCACATCAAGAAATGATAGCTCTTTGAACTACCATTTTGGCTTAGATACACCCAAGGACCAGCACCACAGTGGTTCAGGGCAGCCAGGGGAATACAGACCCTTTGATATCCAAATCGAGCTGCAGAGTCTTGCTGGCACCTGTCCATGTTGGTGCCAAAGACACCCACTTGGAGCACTTTCCTGAGATGGGGTTATGTTTCCCCCCCAAAAAGTGAAGCCCTGTGACTGAACTGCCCCACACTACTGGATTTTTTTTTTTTTTAAAGGCTGGGTAGGATCAAAGCCAGGATAGCACATCCTGAAGCTGTGCTGAAGCCAAGAGTGGACACAGCTCCAGGGCAGTGCGTTCATGTAGCTCCCCTTCCATCCATCCTGTTTATTTAGCAAAAACCATGCAAGTTATTTCTTCCCACAAGCTCCCGGGACTCCAGGAGGAAGCTCCTTTGTCCTCCCCACTCCATCCAGCTATCTGAACGCACCTTACGCTGCTGCTCTTCCCACCGGAGCTGGAAGCAAGGCTTGCTTGATGGCAAGCCAAGGAGGACTGCTTGGCATGGCAGAGGGAAGCCGGGCTGCAACCCCCGAGCTACAAAACCTTCGCATTTTCCTTCTTGTCTCCATACCTTTATCCCTGAATCTCCCACTGAAGCCCAAAAAGCCGGCGTTGGCAACATGATTCACGCCACTGCTATAAATCTTTGTTATTATACTCTTTCGGTGGATGTAACAAAGCAGAGCCCCGGCGTGTCCCGTCACTCTGCCAGGCAAGCACCGACCGGGAGCCAGGCGCCGGCACTTCCCGCTCCGCAGGGAAAGCCCTGGGAGCAGCCGCGCTGCCGGGCCGCCGCCTTCCCCACACCGTCACCCGCGAGGTACCCGGTTTCGGCAGGGGCCGGGCTGGTGGCACATTTGAAGGGACAGAACCCAGGGCTTCCACACACCGAGGGCACCGGCGAGTCCCGGCAGTTCGTGCGCGCCCGGTCTGAGGTGCGGAGGAGGCGGGGCGAGAGGGAGGCCCCTCCCCCGAGTAATAATAATAACTAAATTACACTAAAACGTCAAAAATTGCCAGGGCAGGGGCGGTGATTTGAGGGCAGGTTGGAGCGGGGGGGCAGGGAGCGCACCCCGAGGGGCAGGGCCGGGGCCGGGACGCGGGCGGCGGGGTGCGCGGGGTGTGTGTGAGGCCGGGGGGGGGGCGGTTGCCGGGGCCGGCGGCGCCACGCGCCGGGCGCGCGCGGGGGCGGGGGCGCGCGCGGGGGAGGGCGCGGGCGGGGGCGCGGCGGCGGCGGGCGCGCGTGGCGCGGCGTGCGCGGCGCGTGCGGCCGGCGGGGGCTCGCGAGCCGCCGCGCGTTGATAAGGGGCCGGCCGGCGGCGGGACCCGCCGCAGAGGCGCGGAGCGGCGGCGGGAGAGCACGGGCATGGGGATCAACTGCCCCGCGCTGCCCACCCCCGCCTCCTTTGTCTCGCTTTAAATTTAGTTTTGGCTTTTTTTTTTTTTTTTTAAGTTTTGGGGTGTGTTTTTTTTTTCCGCCGCCGTGGCCGCCCGGCGATGAACGGCGGGGCTCTGCCGCCGCTACCCCCCGCCGCACCCCGCGGCCGCCGGCGGCCCGCTTCCCCCGAGCTGCTGCGCTGCAAGCGCCGCCTGGCCTTCGCCGCCCTGCCGGGCACCGGGGCGGCGGCGGCAGCCGCCGTGGCCCGTCGGAACGAGCGGGAGCGCAACCGCGTGCGGCTCGTCAACCTGGGCTTCGCCGCCCTCCGCCAGCACGTCCCCCACGGCGCCGCCAGCAAGAAGATGAGCAAGGTGGAGACCCTCCGCTCCGCCGTCGAGTACATCCGCGCCCTGCAGCGGCTCCTCGACGAGCACGACGCCGCCGCCTCTTTCCCCGACGGCCGCGGGCGGGTGGCTGTCGGGGAAGTTGGCGGCGGCGGCGGCGGCTACTCCTCCGCTTCGCCCTCCTTCGCCTCCTCCGCGCCCGGCTCACCGTGCTCCTCCGAGGAGAGCGGCTACGACGCGGCGCTCAGCCCCGAGGAGCGGGAGCTGCTGGACTTCACCAGCTGGCTGGGGAGCTACTGACCCGGCGGGAGGTGAGGGGGCAGCCGGATGGGAGGGGGCGCCGCTTGCCCCCCGGGGCTCGGGGGAGAGGGACACGAACCCACCGGGGCTCTTCTCACGTCTCTCCGCAGCCGCGCTCAGTCCGCAGCACGTCGGCGCCCCCGGTCTCGGCGGCAGCAGCATCCCCCCGAAAGTACTGACCTCCACCCCGGCGGGGCCCCGCTGGCTGCTTTTCTCACCGGGTTCAGCCGTCGTCTTCTGGCTGTGGAAAGTGCAATGGTGTAGCTGATTGCGGGGTCCCGCTCCTTGCGCGGGGCCAGCGGCTCCGCCTGCCCGCTGCGAGCTGCCGACCCACGACGAGGATGCCCGAGCGAACCTGCTTCCCCCCGCCGCTGCTGTCTGGTGTTGCTTTGGACGGGTGGAAAGGAAAAAAAAAAAAAAAGAAATTAAAAACACTTGATGCTTCCTTGTTTCTGGAGGGGGAGGGAATTTTTTATCATGTCAGACTCTATTTTATATGTAACTTGAACTGCCTATAGGGACACTGGTGTATGAAGACTTATTTTTGTACAAGAAACCTTAGAGAAAAGGGATGAGATGGTTCTATTTTTAGCAGGTCCTATCCACTTGTTCTTGAACACTACCAGCTGAAATGTTTTGGGAACATACACAGTATAGATGAAAAGGTGTTTGTTTGGGTTTTTTTAAATTATTCTCTCCAAACACTTCAGTAAAAGACTGTAAAGTTATGTGGTGTTTTAACGTGGTGTCTGAGTTTGCCTGGTGTGAAGGTCCACCTCTCTGAAAACTGAAGTTTTATTAAAAAAAAATGTATTGAAGGCATTTTTGTATGCACTTGCTAGGATTTCTTAAGTTGTACATATGCAGTTTTTAAGAGAGTATCATATTTTATGTAAATTGACTTTATAAATAAAAATATATTTATAAATGGCTTCAGGGCTGTAAGATATGTATGTTTGCCAGAAATGTGCAAGGTTACTTAACTGTTGCCTGGAGGGGTGGGAGAGGGGAGTAATGACCAATACAGCAGAGAGGCAGTTTTCCCTGGACCAGGCTTCACGTGCAGAAGGGGATAAGGAGCAGCATAGCACAATCGCCAGGCTTACTTTTTTTCCCCCATTCAAGTTTTATAAACTCAGCACTTGGAGCAGGTACTGCCGGGGTGATGTGTGGGGAGCTGCAGATGTGTGTAGGAGACAAGGCGGGTTTGGGGCTGGTAACCCCTTTCCTGAACGTGCAGAAGGTGCATTTGCAGGAGGCTGTGTTGCCCCTGCCTGGGATGATGGGAGAGTCATAGGAAGGTTAAGAGGAAGTGGGTATCTGAAGTTTGTTTGTCCTGGCAGCAGGTCTCAGGAGGTAGGTTGGGGTGCCTTTATTCAGGGGAGCAGCACCTCTGAGAACAGTGTTGTCCTTTAAAAACCACACAGACTAACCCACAGTGTCCCACCTTGTGCTACTCTAACTTGGGCTGCATGTACATAGTCTTTATCTAAAGGCAATAAGCAAATGTGAATTGCTCCATGGAAACTGTAGTCAGATATTAATAAGCTCTGTCCATTACTTTTGGGCTCATGCTGCAGACCTGCTTCAAGGGAGGTGAGCCAGAGGTAAAAACTGTGTCTTTAAGGTAAGACTGCTGTGAAACAAAACACAGGGCTGATGGCACAAAAAAAGTATGGCAGAGACTGTTAATTCCCTTAAAGACCTCTGGTGAATGTTAGGAGTTGAATGGATTAAAATGGGCTGGCCTGTGGAATATGCTGAATGAACACAAAGCAGAAATGGTTATTAAAATTGACCTACTTTAGAGGGACTGTGTGTATAGTCTCTGCTGCTTTAGTACTGGGAAGGTAAAATTTTTCAGGAGTGTCACTTAGCAATTCCAGATTCAGTAATTGCAGTGGATGCTCTGTCATCTGGATCTGTAAGAGTATCCCACATACATGATTCCATTTGGAGAGGAAAAAAAAAATCCCCAAAACAAGCCATGGGAAAATGAAGGCCCTTAACAGGAAGCAGTATTTAGGAGCCTGCAATCGAGAGCATTATTATTATTTTGCTACAAGTTCAGTCCCTAATCAAAGTTGCTGTAATAAACACTCCCTTTGAAAGGCACAGGGAATTCAAATTAGTAAATGTCTTGCAAAGGTTTTACCCTTTATGGCTCTTGAACAGTCCCCCAGGTAGGAGCCAGAGCTGTGAGCTGACCTGGGTGTTAAGTGATCGGCTGTGCTTGGCAGCAGCAGGAAGGGCTGGTGGAGAGGGGCGAGTAATGTGGTACCTTTCCCCAGAGAGGGTTTAAAGGCTTCATCCTCACAGATGACCTCCAAAAATTTAGCCAGACATAAACTCATAGAGATACACATATTTATTCTCAGCCTAAACCAACATCACGTCATCTTTTCCAAGCGGTTTAGAAATCGGGACTGCTGCATTGGTCTGCACAAGTGTCCCATTATGGCAGAATGCATTTGTTTAAAGCATGTTACCACTGCTTGGCAGGGTGTTTGTTTTCCTTCCTTAGGTGCACTGATCATTTCAGTATTTCCAAAAGCAATTTTTGGCTCTTAGTCAAGTAACTCCCAGCATTGTTACCGCATTCATCTGATCACCCAAGATACTGTTGCAGCAACTTTGAAGCAGTATCAACTGTAACTGTATTGGCAAGAAATCAGCTGTAAGCAGTTTTCACTTAAGCAATATTAATATTAGGGGGAAAAAAAGGAGCTTAGTCAGCATCACAAGTTACCTTAATGCTGTCAGTCAGAGTTTCAGTCGAAACTAGAGGGAAATCAAGAACGTACAATTTACTTTAAAAAACCCCACAGTGGTCACGAGTCTTCCAAACAGTTGAGGGAGAAGAAGGTGCAGGGAAAAGGATGTATGTGTGTTTTAGAAATACAGGATGAACAGAGGGACTCCTTTGTCTGACCGTGGCCATGGCAGATCTGAAGAGAGCTCTGCTACACTAGAGAGAAGGGTACTGAATCATTGCACCCTTTAAAGAAAGCATTAGGGAGGATGCAAGATAGGTTCTTTGGCAGTTGCAGTGGGTACCTTTAGCCAGCCAAGCTCACTCATCTTCAGCACCACCTGAAGACTGCTTGGAGCCTGTTGAGAAGGCTTCTGACCCTAAAAACTCAGACCCAGAACTCTGCTCCGTTTATGCAAAATAGTGCCAGTTCAAAGACTTGATGAAAGCCCTCTGACCGTGAGAGTCACCTGTCAGCAGCAAGAGTAACAGCAGACCTGTCTTCTCAGCCAGGTACTTCCCCTGCCTGCACGAGCCAGCTACACTTGATGATGAGACCCTCAGTGTTTGGGTTAGCTGCCATCAACCACGAGCTGCCATGAGGGGTTCCAGGAAGTCTGGGTGCCTGCCTAAGCTGCTACACGGAACACTTGTGGCCGGAATGGGGAACGCCTCTGATGAGAACATCATTACTCTTTAGATGTACAACTAGAAACTCAGTGCCTAAAATGGAAACCCCAGCTCCCAGCAAGACACAAACCCAGCCCTAAGGTACAGGGCTGCAGGAGAGTCTGATAGATTCAGGAAGAAGAAAATAAGCTAAGGAATTCTGAGAACTAAGAAAAAAACAAAAGGCTGAGGACGCCAGGGGGGCACACACTTGTCAATGTGCAGATAAAAGCACACTTCTGTAAACATCTCACGTCTCCATCCATCGATGTTTGCCCATTTTCCCGAGCAGCATTTCACAGGTCACAGAAATGTCTAATGACACATTAATGTCTAATGAAGAAGAAACAAGTTGCAGGTTGGTGTCAGGATTAGCTGCCCCCATCCCCAGGCTGAAAAACCCTTCAATTTTCAACCATGGTCCCCTCCTTGGCATTTTTTTGTTGCTCGGACTGAAGCTTTTCTTGTTACCCAAAGCACTTAAAGCCCAGCACAGGGTAAAAATAGTTCCATGCATTATTGCCCAGTAGTGTTTAAATGATGATGTTGTCCCTCATGGGCAACCTCAGTTTCAGTTCCATGGCTACGCTCCTTCCAAATTTCTTCACATACTACTAAAAATAATGTTGAAGGAAAGGCCTATGCAGCCTGCTTGAAGGCTTGTACAGCCCAAGAAGACCTAGGCAGCAGGCAGGAGGATGCCCTGCAGCATCTCCATGGCAGAATGGCATTTCTGGTCCTCCTTGCAGGGAGAGTGGCTTCAGCAGAGCCCCAGCACCACAGGGGACTTCAGGAGAGAACATTAGGAGATAAGAGTCCAGAGGGAAAGGGCTTCCTCCTATTCCTACCACCACAAGATACCACCAGCAAATACCCTTTTCACCACAGATCATCGTGCAGAAAATAGCCCACGGTTGGTTTCAATGTAAAACAACTCACATTTACATTAACACCTCATAAAGATCTTGTTACGGACAGCAGGCAGCGAGGCGACCTCCTGCGTATCAGCTTGTTGCTGCCTCCCCTCCCATCCGTGAGGAGCAGCCGCCAAGAAAATATTTGTCCTGCCAGCCTTTGGTTTGCCTACCAAGGCTTTTCGGCTGCCACGGCTTGTGGGCAGACGGCTGTGTGCCGGGACTAGTCCCGAGGTCATTCCACTCTTTTCATGCAGGTCACAGAATAGATGGCTAACAGCAACAATTTTCAGTCATTTCTTATCTGGATTGGCTGTGGGCCAGGAGTCTGGGAGGGGGCGGAATTAGGAGTGAAAGGCAGCCCCTTGCACAGCTGACAGCAGGCAGAGCTGGCCTGGCTTTGCCCAGCTTGGGCATTGGCCAACGAGGGTTCGATTTGCTTCCCAGAAACTGCCATCAACAAAGCACTAGCCAAAGGCATACCTGGGAATAAGGGGACTAACACTATTAAAGCAGCACCAGGTGTAATCACAAGTTAATGTCGCACCCCAAGGAGGCTATTGGGCAGTGTAACAAGTGGCCTAGAATTCTGGGGACACCATCAACGCCCAGCTCCTTTGGAGCTTTGTGCACACTCTGGCACACAGGAGCTCTGCCAGGTGCTTTCAGAGCACCCCTGGCACTCACTGCAGGTCTTCTCAAGCCAGTCCCTGGGGCTTGCTCTTTGAAGAAGTGAGTGGATGCTCCCGTGGCTGACTCCGAGAACACTGAGGGGTTTTACACTTACAGATTCTCACTCTTTTTATTATATCTGAGTATATTATATTCTTCCACCCATTATTTTCCCATAATAAAGGTCTACTCAGAATAATGGTAAAGCTAGTACAAAAAAGAGAGAGGTGGCATGGTAAGGCACTTCCCAGTAGGAGAGGCTGATTTGCACCTCTGCTGTCACCATCTTCAAGAAGGGAAATTTGAACGAGAACATCAGCATCCTTAGCTTAGGGAAAGTGTTGCAAAAACATCAGAGACTGAGATTTCTGCTGTAAATTAAATTGAAAGTCTCTCTTGTTCTTGAGAGCCTACAATCAGATGGAGATCATGTTCAGATCAGGATGACTAAACCGTCATTTTCTGCAGATCACTGCCTGCCTCCTTACTCCTTCTGTCACCTCTCTTTTGTCCCCGGGCACAACAAGGTGGCAAAAGAATAAATGAAGTAGCACCCACAAGTCCTATCATGTCTGTTCTACAGGTGAGGCAGGAGAGAGATCCTCAGAGGAACCCCAGCCAGATGGTAGGCTCCAACACCAGCATCCACACATGGTGAGCAGGAAAAACCCAAGACTAGACAGACATTTGTAATCTGCCAAAGCCGTCAGCATTGTTGTACAAGAGAGGAGAAATAAACAGTCACATAGAGAAACATAGAAATGGAAAGGAGAAGCAAGGGTAAGAAAGTGGTCAGCAGTGGAGAGCATAGTGCATTAAATCAGAGCAAGAAGCACAGAGAAATGATTTCAAGTATTGGTCTGTGACACCCTTCACTCCCCTTCCATTAATGCTTTTGTTTATGGGTAGATGTTAATAACAGCAGAAGCATAAACATCAGAAAAGAAGAAACTTGTGGTAAGGCAATCGTTTGGCTGCAGGGACCCAGGGCAGTGCTTCAGGCTTTGACCTGCGAGCATCCACTTTGCTGCTGGAGAAGCCTCAGTTCTCTCCTTTCATCTCCTGGCCTCAGCCCCAGCACTTAAAGCCTGCAGTGCAACAGTTATCCAGTCACCAGATCCAGTAAATCGTGCTTGCTTTTTAAGTTGTTTGGTTTTGGCTTTTTTCTTTTCTTAAGGGAA
This sequence comes from Corvus moneduloides, assembly GCF_009650955.1. Classification (NCBI taxonomy): domain Eukaryota; kingdom Metazoa; phylum Chordata; class Aves; order Passeriformes; family Corvidae; genus Corvus; species Corvus moneduloides. The sequence goes on along the minus strand of NC_045481.1, from coordinate 47,809,553 downwards.
AAAAAAACCAACAAAGCGGCATGATAGCCCCAAGGGGAATTTTCTGTTAAAGTCACTGCCAAAAGAATGACCAATTTGTAAGTGAAATGTTGACACTCTAATAACACAGCAAATATCTTTCCCTTGAATGAAGCACTTCAAGATTTTTTTTTGTGGAAAAGATGAATTTTGTCAGGATGTTAAATACTAGTAGGAAGTGTTGCAATACTATAACACATTTTCCCTTTCACTCTGTTTCCCAGATACAATTCCTTCAAGGCTCCACAAAGGAGCCACAGTCACTTTAGCAGAACCAGCCACAGAAAAAGCAGGTGAAACCCACTGGGTAAATAAAAGCCTAGCTTAGAAGTATTAGTAAATACCATCATCCCCTTGCCAGCAGAGTACCTACAAAGCCCTCTGCACAGGCTGCTAACTCCGGTTTTCCTGGCCCCAGCCTGCTTTCACCATGGGCTTGTTTTTATCAAAGGGAAGCCAGCTGGTGACAGTGGAAGCAACTGGTCCCCTCAGTGAAACACCTGCACCTGATTCAGTGCCAAGGGTGCTTCTGTGTCTCCTTCTCCTCGCCCAGGAGACACCTGAGCAAGCTGGGCAATGGAGAGGGTGAATGCGCTTCAAGCAGCTTGAAGTTTGCAGTGCACGCTGTATTTGGGCCTGATTTGAACAGAGGCAAGGATGGGGACCAGGTCTGGGTGCACCCTGGCACAGCTCTGCACCGTCTCCTCGCCTGATTCCCCCAAACCCTCTCTCCAGCAGGCCCCAGGACTGTCCCACAGGCTGCATCCCTGCATACTGCATGGACCTGGAGTGCTGCGGAGGTAGTTTATACCCTTTGGTCTTTGGTCTTGCTAGAGGACAGTCAGTAAAGGGAGCTGGGAGCAGAGAAGCTTTTGAAGTGGGGAGACCACAAAGCTCATTTAGGATGCATACACCACCAAAAAAACCCCAGCCACCAGACAGTAATAACTTCAAAACAATGCTGACTGGAGTTGAAAACAGTGATGTACTGGCAGAAAAACTAGTGCTTAAGCCAAGTTCAGACGTGGTGTAAGCTGAATTTGACTGTTTATGATGCTGAGGAGAGCTAATGGTTGCCGGCAGGCAAGTCTTGCTGTTGAAGAGAAACACAGAACTTGTTAAAGGGACCTCTGGGCACTCTTTCAGGCCTAGCAGAAGTCATAACCAACCCACTCTGTGCAGTAAAACCTGCTGGAGAAAGCAAGCGCAGTGTCATGTTCCTTGGTGGGATATTGGACACAGGCTGCATTTAGTGTTCACACTGCAGAAATCATGCAGGGAAAGGAGCAGAAAGCTGGAGAGGGCACAGAGGAAGAGGGCTCCTGGGGACACAGACTGGGGCAGGAGGCCCCACAGGCTGCCTGCAAGATGTTTTCTTCTGCTGTGTTTGAGGGGACATGATTTGGGACCATTCTTTGCGAGTAAACTGAACAGCCACCCACATTGTGCTGCTGCCTTCCCATCCCAGCTTCTCCCCACTGTCAGCCCTGACTCCGTAAAGTGGCATTCTCACCACGTGGTGCACCACTGCATTATTGCATCCTGGTACTGGATAGAATATCCAGGATTTGCAGCTGCTGCCTTCAGCCACTGCAGCAATCTGAACAGCTGTACAGCCCTTCTCTAGCAAATTGTTATCAACCAGAGGAGTTAAGTCTAAAGTGAAGTTCCTGTGTTAATTTATTTGTGCCCATTTAGATTTGTCATGTTCTATTATAATAAGAGAAGTGAGTTGAAAGTTCTGTTGTGGAGTTAAAATAATTCCCTTGAAGCAATGCTTGCTAAGCAAGTAACATATTTCCAGTAAGTTCTGAGCTGAGCATTACAGAAGACATTACTTTGCCAGCACTGAAGAAGTCATTTATTGAAAATAAATTAAGAGGAGAAATTTTTTCTGGTTTCTTTCCCCTGATAATTTATTGTGTGAATTGAGATTTTTTTTTTTCCATATAGGTTTGGTTTGGTTTTTTTTAGTAAAAAAGTAGATGCAGTGAATAAGAAGGAGTCTAGAAGTGGAGCATTTGCATTAGAAAATGATCCATTCTGGGGGTTGTTGAATGCAATGATTTTTCATTCCAAAATGTTGAATGAATTTTATTGAGATTGCCAAAGCTCTTAGTGGTTAACATGTACAGCAGACAGTTTGCTGAAGAAAAGACTTCACTCTGGGCCAACTTAGGTTAAAATTTCATTTTACTGGAAATTTTGAGGTACCTCTGAACTATAGATATATTAAAGTACAGTGATGACATTTGAGCTACCAGAAAAATTCTGGGCTCTGTTTCTTCCTTAACGAAGTAATAGAAAGTGTGCATGAGAAAAAGTCAGGTGGTCAGCTGGAAAACAGCAGGTTGGAAAAAACAGAGGTGCAGATGTGTGTGACAGCTTGTCCCCAAACTCCTCCAGCCTTTATTTTCAAAATATGCCCCTAAAACATCTCAGAGGGCAGGATCTGTGTGGCATTAACAACCTGAGTGCTCTCTGCCCGAGATTCAGCCCTGCTGTAGGATTTGCAGCATACAGCTCGGGGACCTGCTGAGACACAGACGTCATGGTTTATGTGTCGGGAGGGGTTCTCCTCACAGGGTCCTCCCCATGCCCATTTTTCTCCAGTGCCTTTGGTCTGCCCCTCCCCATCTTTACTTAAAATTGACTTTGCATCAGACATTACCCCACTTTCTTTCTCAGTGCTTTCACCGTGGGAGAAAGCTGCAAGTGGGAAGTGGAGCACGGGGAGCAAAGGAAAAAAAGAAAATGGAAAATATGGAAGAAAGTGAGAGGCTGAGGAGGGAGGGGAGGAGCAGGGAGGAAGGGCTTGAAAGGGCTGGTGAGAAACAGGGGCAGGCTGGCCCCCGGCTGCCACACATTGTGCTTGGCTCTATCCATCTAAATAAAGGGACCATCCTGACTTGTGTCCCAGCTGGGAGAGTTTTGTTGCCTTTTGGGTTTTGGTGTCGTCCCCTCCCCCTGTTTTGCCCCCCCTCCTCTCTTCCCTCCCCTCCCCGCTTTCATCCAGACTGCATCAAAGTGCCCCCGTGGCTCCGGCTCCTCGGGCGTTTCCACCCCCTCCCTGGAGGCACAATGTCCCCCTTTGTGGCCACCACCCAGATGACCTTTTCCACCTTCTTATCCCCATTTATCCCTGCGCCCCCGGGTACATAAACCCCGAGGCGAGGGGTGGGTAGAAGCTGGGAGGGGGAGTGCTGGCCCTGGGGCAGGTGCTTCCTTTTGCAGCCCCACTAGCCCCAGCGAGGCAGGGATATATAACAGGAATCAAGACCTCCAGGAGAAGGAAAGCACCTGTGCCCTGAAGTTTTTACAGTGGACATTTTCTTTTAGAAAACCATGAGCAGCTCTCTGCTATGAATGCCGTATTTTCCAGTGCCCCCAGCCCGGCACATCTTCCTGAGCAATCATAAATGCACTGAGGCTCGATACAGTGCTCCAGCTATAAAATCCCAGTAAAAGCCTTTATTCTGCATGTCTGATCCTTTCAGGCCTTGACACTCAGGCAGATGTGCCTGTGCCGAGTTCTGCTCCAGCTGTGCACACTGGAGGAACTCAGATGGACACATGAACACCCCCTATTCCCCGGGGCAGGCAGGGATATCAGAGTGGGCTCAGGTGGCTCACCCTGACTGAGAATCTGGCTTGTGTTACTTCACCAGCTTTATTTGTAAAGGGAGAGCTCAGATCCACGCAGTGCCCCAGGTTGTCCGAAATGGAGAACTCTCCATCCTAAAGCCCTAGTCTCCATGTGTTTCAGATCCTATTTTGGCTGCCCAAGGTGATACAGTCAGATCCTAAATTAGTCCCTTATAATCTAAATTGAATTTAGACCCAGAAAATCCCCAGCTTTCAGATGTTTCTGGTTACACAATAACTCTGGCTCTTCTTCTCAGAGGAGTGAAATGGCAGGATTTTGAAATTCCTTGTTGGTTCATGTTTGCATATAAATGCTGATTTTATCTTTTCTGTACACAAAGTGAACACAAAGCTGTTTTACAATAATGTTGCCGTTGAAACATGCACCAAGGATGGCAAAACAACTTAAAGATGTTTCCAGACCCAAGGACCATGCCTCCCTTCACACAAAGAAGCCGCCCACTCCGAGATGCCCAGCACACCCTCATCCCTGTTTATGCAGATCAACAGGCAGGTTTCATTAGGCAGCAGTAAGATCCCGAAGTAAAAGTTGGGTGGAGATGACAAAGGATGTGTATTCACACAGGCTACCTAAGCACAGGTTCCTGATGGGAGCTGAATTTTTCGGTAGATCCCCAAGAGCTGTGGACCCTACTGAAAGTGCCCAGAATCGCTGCAACTGAGAAATGATGGCTCTTTCTTTAACTGGGATTTACATCTCTTGGAATGCTGGTCAACACAGGGAACGTAATTCAGATTAAACCAAATATTTAAAGTAGTGTAGTTGTCAGTGATAAACTCTCTGGGGGGAAACTCTTATGCTGAGAGGTGCTCTTTGTGAAAGAACTAAATGCAGTCATGGCCAGCAGCAGAGAAAGGAAGATGTGTTGCTGGGAGGAGATAGCTGTCAGAGAGTAAATTAATTCAGCATAATCCTGGATTTGCAGAGCTCTGCTGGAGGATCAGAGGTGGCCATACTTAAAAAAACGACCCTGTCCACAAGCGTGACAGCCTTAGTTATGGAGAGAATAATGTACAATCGAATAAAACCACATTTTCTGACGATTTCTTCTTATTTGTTGGTGCATATTGAAGAAAGTTTGTTTGAAAGTCAACAGCCTCGGGTGAAAGAGTCACTCTTGGATATAATGGGAAAGGATAAAAATCCAGCTCAAATATCTCCCCTTCGGCCATCTAGGAGTGTGGTGTCTACTTTAAGTTAGTCATTTGACTACTCATCTACTTTAGCAGCCCACGAAGACAGAGGCATTTTCTGAGAGCAATTCATTCTGCTGGCTGTAGGATGACTGTTTGACATGAGATTAGCCGCCCCTGGCTGATGCCTGGCCCTCCCTACATCCATAGGTGGGTCTGTGGTGAGGAGATGCGTCAGTCGGAACTTTAGGTGGTCATGGGTAGAGGAGTTGCCTCTTGCCCTATATACCTGGGTGCTCATGGAGGCTGAAGCACTTCCTCCCATCCCAGAAGTCATCTCTGAAATAACACCTGTTCGCCCCAAAGTTCACTGAAATCCAGGTTGCTGTAGCTTCCAGTGGTGTTTGCATCACATCTGTATCCTCTGAGGCAGTATCAGAAAGACATCCCAGTTCCCTGCTGGTGGTCACCACACCTGATCTACAGCATGAAAGACAGACTGAAAAAAAGCCCATACTGGGTTTATGCACTGGGCATCAACCCTTCGTCTTGAAATGACAGTAAATGCTTCCAACAAAATCTGGGTGATATATTTCTTGTGTCCTAGCAGTCATAAGAGTTTCAAATGTTACACTGCCTTTGACATTGCAAGAGCAAAATTGAAAATGTCACACCAGCTGTTTAAAGGGAAAAAATTAATAAAGTATACTTGCAGGATATTCCTGTTAGAAACCACACTTCCCTTCTTGTTGCTTTGGACAAGAGGTTTAGGAGAAGGACTGGTGTGTGCACATGTTCTCAAGGCACTGACTCCTGTGTTCAAAGCAAGAGGCAGCAGAAGGTGGGATGAAGAAGATAACATAGAAATGTCACCTTGTTTAGTAACATGAGTTGTTTGATAGTTATTCCATGTCAGAAGCAATTGCAGTGGGATAAGCAAATCATCGCAAGCCTCCTGGCACAGCTGCCCAAGCCAGGCTCATATGTCTGCAGTGGAAAGCACAAGAAGCTTCTGTAAGGCAACAGGTCCCACTGCAGTGTCAAGCCCTGCTGCCAGTCCCAGCTATCATTTGCAGCCAGGTAGGTAACACTGCTGCAAATTTCATTGCTACAGACAGAGCCTCAGCCTGCCTAGAAATGTGAGCAACATCTTGGGTCAGTATGAAAGCAAGAGTATATTAAATTGTCAGGAATGATAGAAAATGCATATGCCAGTATCTTGTCTCCAAAGGGAGTCACTCGCCCACACAAGCTCCTCATCTGACCTCACTTGGATGGCTTTTACTGCCTTCATTGTTCCTATAAAAATGCCAGAGGCATTTCAGTCCATAAAGAAGACGGAAAATCTATTAATTGCCTTATGGCTGCAAGACAAGCCCACCCCTACCTTGCCCTGAGCCCTCCTCCTTGCCAGAATCCCCAATCCTGACCCCCCACTGAAAGCCACAGGCACTTTGAAAGGCTGGAGAGATCTCTCTGCCTCCGCTCCTGCCCTTTGCTCTGCAGGAGGGCACGTATGTATGACATGGCGAGTGAGGGGGCAGATACACTTCTGTTCCTGGAAAGAAGCCCTACCATGTGTACTTTCTGTAGGTGAACAGATGTGGCCATTCTATGTCTCCCAACCCGTGTTGGTCTGGTGTCACTGCTCCTGTCCTGGCACAGTGTCCCTGTCCCCACAGCTCCACCACCCCACCCCCTCCTCTTTCCCCCCCCTTTCTGCCTTACCTCCAGCCTCTCTGGGCAGTGATTAATGGTGCCCATCAATCAGGCACGGCTGCGATGAATGCGGCAGCAGTTTGCGATTAACCTTGGAGAACCTTGTCCCCCTGTCCCCGGCCATCCCGCTCCAGAGCCCCCCGCTGAGATTATCGGGTGAAATGAGGCGGGATGAGTATGTACCGGGTGGGCCCTGGCGAACAGGTCCCCTGCTCTTTTCATATTGAAATTGAGAGGTCTCAATCTCCTCTTTGAACTTTGTTTGCAGGGGTAAAAAGAAACCCAAACCCCGGAGTTTTCCTTCAATAACGCAGAGGAGAACCAGAATTGGGACAGTCAGGGTTAATGACAACAGCGGTGCCAATGCCAAAAGGAGTTGGTTCGCCTGCCTTCTGGGAGAAGAGGAAGTGTAAAACCATGGGGCAGTTACCCACAGGGGACAGAGTTTCACTTGACCTGCCCCTGTTTTCTCTCCTGTCTGTGTAGCAAACCCTGGCTTTGCTGGTGCTGTACCCGCAGGGGATGGAATATAGTTCTTGCTTTCAAGAAGTGAGGGCAATGATTTCTTGGTTTCTTGTAATGCATTTTAATAGCTTCAACTGGGATTCAAATTGTTCATCCCTGCCACTGGAGGAGGGTGAAAAGGGAAGATGCTCCCATTTCTGCCTGTGCCGAGTGCTTACATTTGGGCTTGTTTGGCTGGACCAGACTGACATCCTTGCAAACACCAGTGTGGCTCGCCCCAGTGCAGCAGGGTGCACCTCGTGCTGAGGTTTGGCACACTGCAGCAGGCTGAGGAGGAAAAGCCGATGACACTGTCTGAACTACACCTGCACTTAACGTGCTGCCACGGTGCGTGTTGATGCTGGGTGGTTTTGATTTGGAGGTGTTCAAGGCCAAAGTCTACACCTCTGGGTGAGAGGGTTTGCTCATGGTGGCGGCTCATTGCTGGGATTGGCATTTCTCAGGCAGGCAATGCTGTCAGCTCGGGGTGAGTATCCCATGGGTCACACACCGGCTGTGACAGCAGGGGAGGAGGTGAAACACTTTCAGTAGAGACAGCTAGAGACCAGTCCAGGAGGGAAGCTCTGGTGAGTGAGGTCATTCTCTAGCAGGTGGGATACATTTCTGCTTTCGCTCTTCCAAAAGTCCTTAGTGCTCCCTCATTTGCTTATAATCACCAAGAGGCTTTGTTGGTAAGAAATAAAGCTGCACGTGCTCCCATTTAGAGGCCCATGGGGCCCTTTTTACTCTTGTCCCTTGCAGATAAGGATGCAAATTAACAAACGAACTTCAATTAATAGCCAAATCTCTTTGAAGTAACAGCCTCATAATCAGGCATTTCTGAACAGGGTTTTACCCAATATTTGTCTCTTATTTGAATGGACATAATGAGCATTTTGAACTCTGTTGTTCGTGCATTTATGTACTTGCAGTCCTGCGTGCATGCAAATGTTTGTGTGTCCAGCCAGTGTTTTCAAGCTGAGGAGGAAGAAACCCTGCTTTGGTCATGGATTGGGGGCAAGCTACTTGGGTTGCATCAGTTCAGGGGCTGACCTCCAGCATTAGCCTGTTTCATGCTGTTTCTCCAGCCATCCCATCTCTCCTCACCCCAGATTGTGGGTGCTTGAAGGGTGCCACAGGGCTGCCCCTTGCAGGACAGCTCTGGTGGGGAGTGGACGGACTGGCTGCCCAGGAGCCTGACAAAGCAAGGCTGAGCTTCACCACAGCACTCGGGGAGGTGGGGCAACGCAGAGAGGGCACATGACTATTAAGATCTCCCTTCAAATGTTATTAAATAATGTTTTGCTGCTGCAGCACAACAGGTGTGGAGGCACAGGCAGGTAAACACAGCCCAGAGCAGGGCAGCCTGCCAAGTCTGTTTCCTTACATAAATCTCTCCACTTCAAGGTATGCAATTAATCCCGGCTCCAGCCTCCGTTTACCACAGACCTTCTTTGTACACATGATGTATTAATCACCAGAAAGGACTTTTGCACCTCTGCTATCGTTCTTGCTTTGTAGGCGGCTGCAGAGAACTTTGAGAACCTGCAGAGACCAAAGGACATCGGGGCACAGGCAGGTTGGTGATGGCACCTCACACCAGCCAGCCAGAGGACGTGTGTGGGTACACACACGTGTGGGGTGTGTACATCTGCCATACTATGCTGTGCTGCCACTCATTTGATGCTGATTTTGCCAGCAGATCCCCTGCTCCACTCTCCCTGGATACAACGGACGTTAATCAGTAACAGCTCCCCACCCTGAGTTTTACAGGGCTGACTACACGGAGTGCTCATTAAAAAGCCAGGAGGGCAGCAGATCCCCATCAGGAAGCCTGATCCTGCAAGAGCCTGCTTGTAGTTCTTCATCCCTGGTGTGCATAGGTGGGAGCAGCTTTATCTCCTGCATCTCAACGGAGGGAGAGGGCATGGCTGGCCCACGGTGGAGCCTGCCCACACCAGGCTGCCACAGCACCCCTGTCCTGGCCACGTTTTGGCAAGCCCAAACCCTTTGTGCTGCCCAGGTTGAGTTCTGCTGGAACATGACCCTGCAGCCACCAGTGTCCAGCTTGGACCAAGAGCCCAGTGAGGCCAGGCAGCTCAGATGTCGAGAGCCCTCAGTTTTCACTTTTACTCCCCATTTTGCCCTCCATGATGTAGGCTGTGTGTGTTTTACATCCATTTCAGAACCGGCAGCAACAAGAGCCCTGAAAGTACACACTCACACCGATCCAGGTACCAGCTCTGATGGCCTCTCTGGTCCACTCTTCCCCAGAATCCCTGCAGCAGAGCAGGGGATTTCTTGGAGGCACAAAGCAGATGGCGGCAGATTGAAGCCATGCAGGAGACACTCAAGTGCCAGCCTTGCTCGTCTGTTTGTCCTGCCATCCTTTTGGCTGCAGATGCTGTCCAGGCTCCCAGCACAGGCATCCGTCCACTGTTCTCCCCTCCTTTACCTCCTTCCCAATTGCCTTAGGAAGGAGCCTAGGACCTTGAATTTACCTGGCTCGCTGTTGGCAGGTACACCCCTATAAATCTTCACTGAGACAGCAATGGCTGCAGCTTGGATTGGGTTCATTGGGGAGGGATTTGGGGTAAAGCAGAGAGATAGGGCAGCAGATGGCCTGTGTGGTTTAACATGCACCCAGAATGCTCCTGTCTCCAAGGCCTTGTAAAGATTACAGACGCACTTCTTCAAAGCAACAGACACTGGAGTATGGGACAGGCGAATGCCCACCCTGCTCCCACCAGGGCCATGGGAGCCCGTGAGGATGCCTTTCCTCCCCATCTGCCTGGGAGAGATCAAGGGCTGAGCACGATAAGTGGGGTGGGAGGGAGCCATGAGCAAGGCTGGAGCTCATTGCTGGCTTCCAGCTGCCTCAGCTTGGCGGTCAGTGTGGCCAGTGCCATGTCCCTGGCTGGGAATACACATGCATGGGGTGGCTGAGTCACAGAGCTCCTGCTCCAGAGACTTTACCCAAGTGCTGCTCAGCACCCTTCTGAAACCTGGCTGTCACCTAGGGGACACAGGTGGGTACTCAGCATCTATTGCTTGTGGCTCCCCAGCTGCACCTGAAGTTTTTTGGATGTCGGCAGCCAGTGCCTGGTTTATTCTGAAGAGGCTCTGCAGCCCTGCTCCTGATCCTGCTGGGCTCCTTCAGGGCACATTGTCCCTTGTCCCAGGGGGCTGCCAGCTCCTTACTTCAAGCCATGTACTATTTTATGAGCCTGATCACTCAGAACTTTTCCACTCCTTGTTTTCCTTTGGCTGTAATGTTTGTCCCTGGATGTACTCAAGACTCTTCACAGCAAGGTAAAAATAGCTACCGGGCTTCTCTGGCTGCTATTTCTTTGGCTGTAGCCTTACTTTCAGGCGAGAGGCACTCTGCAAGATGCTGGTTCAGAGTTATTTGGTAGGAGCTTGAGCAAAAAAGACACTTTCCCAATTGCGCAGTGAAGACTTGCCTGCCCCAGCCAGAGAGGGCAAGGCATGGTGTGAGGGCAGGGTGCCAACAAAGTAGCCACTCACCCCAAGATAAAGCTGCTGAAGACTGATGTTAATTAAACAGAGAATGTTTTTGTTTCGGCATGTTTATTAATTATTATTATGACTATTTGCAGTTTATATTGCAGGGATGCCTACAGGTCTGAATTAGCAGCCTGGAGTCACTACTGTCCAGAGAGCAAGCATCCAGGTGGGCAGAGGCCAGGCCCTGAAACCTTACCCACAAAAACAGCAGGAGCTTAAGCTAGCTTTTCATCCCAACAAAACTGTGCTTTTCTCCTTGAGGGGCACTGAGCTGCACTGTTTTAAGCAGCCGGGATCAGAAGTGTGTCCTGAGGACCATGCTGGACCACTTCTGCCACGTGGTCACCAGTGGGGAGACCTGCAGAGCTCACAAAGTGGCTGGGAACCAGGTCCAGAAAGGACACTGGGTTGCCACATCACTGTTTTTGTTGCAGTCAGTAACAGAGGTCTCCTCAATGCAATGTTTTCTCCATTCAGGCTATTTTTCATTGTTCTGTGTTGCAGTGTTCACAGACAGGAAGAAGAATGAAAGAAAGAAAGAAGGAAAGAATGAAAGAAAGAGAGAACAAACGGAGGGAAGGAAGGAAGGAAGGAAGGAAGGAAGGAAGGAAGGAAGGAAGGAAGGAAGGAAGGAAGGAAGGAAGGAAGGAAGGAAGGAAGGAAGGAAGGAAGGAAGGAAGGAAGGAAGGAAGGAAGGAAGGAAGGAAGGAAGGAAGGAAGGAAGGAAGGAAGGAAGGAAGGAAGGAAGGAAGGAAGGAAGGAAGGAAGGAAGGAAGGAAGGAAGGAAGGAAGGAAGGAAGGAAGGAAGGAAGGAAGGAAGGAAGGAAGGAAGGAAGGAAGGAAGGAAGGAAGGAAGGAAGGAAGGAAGGAAGGAAGGAAGGAAGGAAGGAAGGAAGGAAGGAAGGAAGGAAGGAAGGAAGGAAGGAAGGAAGGAAGGAAGGAAGGAAGGAAGGAAGGAAGGAAGGAAGGAAGGAAGGAAGGAAGGAAGGAAGGAAGGAAGGAAGGAAGGAAGGAAGGAAGGAAGGAAGGAAGGGAGGAAGGGAGGAAGGGAAAAAGAAAGAAAGAAAGAGAAAAAGAAAGAAAGAAAGAAAGAGAAAAAGAAAGAAAGAAAGAAAGAGAAAAAGAAAGAAAGAAGAAGAGAAAGAAAGAAAGAAAGAAAGAAAGAAGCAAGCATGATCTTCTAGGCCCTGAAATCTTTGCACAGTCCAGGAGACAGTTCTCTCCTACCAAGGGATCCTTTTCTCTTTCCAAACAGGGCCAAGACAGGAGTAGAAAGTGAGAATGGTTGTGAGGGCATCACAGCAGTGTGAGGATGGTCCTCTGCAGCACCCCATCACCCCTGGTTCCCACACAGGACCGAGTGCCAGGGAGTACTCACAGGTGAGCAAGTGGTGATGTGGGTCCCTTGCAGGGTAGGAGGCAGCAAGGGGAGCCCCACAGCCTGTGGCTTGTAGCCCTGGGCAGTGACAGCAGGTGATGGCTCCTGCAGTCTCTGGGGGTTGAATAGCAATCCCAGAGCTTGGGAAGTGGCAGAGGCCAAAGCTCCTGCTGCTCTCTAACTTCCTGGGCATCACTGATTAAAGAAGGGCTGTTTCTTCCAGCTGCCATCCATCACTGCTGCAGAGGAAGGCAAGTCCATGTCTGGGACCCTTGAGCAGTGATGGAGAACTAAAGCTCCTGCCTTTCTGACCACCTCGTCACATGTCTCACAGCTTCCCAATGGGCTGCCACTACTTGAAAGGCAGACCGCAGTCTTTGTGGTGTGCTCAGGACAGCGGGGGGGAAACAGAGAGCGATGGCCACAGCACTGGGGCTGTGCAGGCACCTGCAAGCCCTGCTGCCTTTGCCCTCCCTGGGGGGCTGCCTGGACGCTTGCCACCTTCCCCCTCTCTCCCAGGGCAAGCCCTCCTGCCCCAGGACCTCTCTGTTCCACAGGGTCTCTCCACCCGCTTCACCTGACTCTTTAAAGGAAAAGGTTACCACCCTGCAGCTTGAGCTGGCAAGCCTTGGGCAGCTGTCTAGTGAGGCTATCTTGAAAAAAAAGCCTGAAAATGGGAATTCTCCTGGGTTTTGACACTTTTTGTTTCTTCTGCAATTAGGAAGGAGAATACATGCTGGTGTCCCTGTGCTCTGGCTTTTGGACAACATCCCTGCAACTGGTGCACTGCTGAGGATGGAATGGATGCTGCATGTAATGTTATCTGGTATCTCTAGAGGAGGAGGCCAGTCAGGAGCCCCCAGGTTCCCTGGCACAGGGCTGCTGAGCATCTCTGTGCTCATTCATTGCTCATCTCTGCATCCCCATGTGCCCCTGTGAGACAGAGCTGATCCCAGAGAGGGGCACCCACTGAGATCTGAAGCTGGGGACCCCAGTAACGAGCAGAGTAAGAGTATGCCTGTCCTCTCTTTCATTTGCCTCCCTTTGTTGTGCTTATGAAGATTTACTTTTTTCTTTTGAACTCTCCCTCCTCCAGCCCTAAATAAGCTGCCTCATCACCTTGTCCCCCCTCTCCCACCACCTGAGCTTTCCAAGCATGGCTTCCTGAACCACGGCTGGCTCTGGCTCTACACTACCAGCCAGGAGCTTGAGGATCCCTCCTGCTGCCTCCTTTGCACTGCTATCAGGTTCAACCTGTTCAGTTAGTGGTGCCCCAGGCGCTGTGGGTTCCAGCTTTCTCTTTCTGCTTCATTTAATTTGAACACACGCACCTCTCCCTCCCTTCTCCTCCCTGCTCACTTCAAGGCCCCAGGCTCTGCACTGTGAAAGGCACAAGGCAGGGCATCACTTACACACCTGGAATATGTTGCAACAAGCCCAACAGCCTTTTACAAGGAAGTCTTGGGCCCAGACGATGAGTTAGAAAGTCCTTTTGCAAAGCTGCCTTTCTTGGGTAACAAAATGCACAGCTAAAACCCATTCACTGATTTCCAATGCTCCTTGGGGGATTGGTTTTCTGACCTGCTTTCTTCTTTTTTGGAGGGGTTTAACATTGCCCTGTGCACAAATGGAGAGCCAACCAGCCGTGTACACAAACAACATACATGATGAGGAAAGGATTAGCTGAAACTGCTCGCTGGCTTTTATTCCGGTTTCAAAAGGAAGCCGCTTTTGGAACACTTCAGTTGCTTGCCTCATCATGGAGAGCCTTGTAATGGGCACCTCTCTTGCCCCATCCTGACACTGGCATGGAGATGCCTGAAGAAGATGCAGGATGGCAGATCCCATGTTGTGGACATGGTCCCTGTCGCTGTTGCGCTGTTGCACTCTCACACAGGGTATGGAGGAGGCCGGGTCTCATTTTCCTCTGTGTGTGTGTGGACAACACTGGCTCTGGCACAGGGAGGGATGCTGTGCCTCTGCACAGTGTGTTGGAGTGATGCTCTTCCTGCCAGGGGAAATGTGGTGGCAGTGGGGACAAGCTCTGGGTGCTTTGTGTGAGCAACACGACCTGACAAGTAGCATGCTGCTGCTGGGGACTTGGCCCTGCCACGGGGACCTTTGGGGGCATTGGGCTCTCTGGAGGGGGTGACTAGGAGCATCTGAGCTGTGCAGCCATCCCCCACAAAGGCAGAGCCTGGAGTGCTCTCCGATGGGTAAGAAATGAAACTTAAAGCTAAAAATAAAAGCTAAAATTATCAGATCTGTGAAATTGCACATTCAGGTGCTGTTGGTGTTGGCAGGGAAGAACTGCAGCTCCAGGAACCTGATGGTTGCTTTGGAGCTCCTTCACTGCCTGCAAGCCCGGCTGAGAGCCTCAGCCAAGCAGAGGAGCCCTTTGCAGTTTCCTGGGCAGCTCTTTACTGGCTGCATTGGCTGCTTGGCAGCTGCCATGGGGCATTTGGGGCTCACTGGGCATTTGCCCTCACTGCCTGGCTGTTTGGAGTATCTATGCCATGATAAATCTGCCAGAGATGTTGATCCCAGTCCAGTAGGATGAATGGGACAAAAGAACTATCAAAATCAACACAGTTAGACCTATTTATGTCAGCAGAAATGCTGACTGCTGTGTGAGGACCAGCAGCAGCAGCAGCAGCAGCAGCAGCAGAGAAAACAACATGATGATAACGAAGTGACAGAAAGTCATTTGGCCTGTCATTTCAAGATGAAGATTTAAACATCTCTCTTACTAAGGAACCAGCTGGAAATATTACACCAGTCTGTATTAAATCTCTTCTCTCCTGCCACACTCAGCTGTCCCACTCATGTGTTGGCTGTACACTGCAAAGCGTAAAAGCTTGCATGTCTCATTTTGTGCTGGACAGTTTCTCCACATGGTTTCTTGATGCCTCGGGAGTTTATTCTGCAATATGCCATTTTCTCCTGCCACCAATCAACTTAAACGGTTGGTTGTTTGCTTATTTTACAGGCAGAGAAGTATTTGGCCAAGCTATACTGCTGCAACAGTTTACCCAGAGCATTCATCACTGTTTACCAAAATTCAGTGACTGGGTAGAAGAAGAGTTCAACCTGACCACTGCTGCTTGGGAGCCCAAAGGAGGTGCTGAGTGGATGCAGGTGCCATTCAAGGTCACCTTCTTCCTCTGAGTGAATGTTAGGGATGCTCACTCAGCGTTTAGTGATGGACTCCTTCAGATGGGGAGCTGCTGGAAGCACCCCTCTGCACTGCAGGGAGGATCCCAGGCTGCTGCTGAGCAGACCAATCCCCAGCATGTGGAGCAAAATTTTTGATGGGGATGAAATCAGTGGGAATTTTTATGACAGATTTGTGTGTCAGTTTTCCTTTCAAAAAAAAAAAAAATTAAAAAATGAGTGTACTTTTGTCTCAATCTTCTGCAACCTTGAAAGGCTGCCTCAAACCTGTTCCAGCTGCTTTCTGTTTTGAAATGGTGAGAAGATGACCATAAAGCTCTCTGTAGCCTGTCTGTCTCACCGGGGTGACTCACTCCAAAATGCCACAGGTCCATGACAGTGGCTGCGCTCCCTGAGTGGGGTTTAGAGGGAGGACCAGCCAAGGGTGGATGGGAGCATGGGGTGCTGCTGAAGCATCACCTCCATCTGCCTGGAGCCTGGTGGGAGTGATGAGTACAAATGTGCACCCAAGTGAGTGGATTTGAAAGGCAATGAAGACGTTTAATGCAGGAACTTGTGTGAGTCTTTGTTTATAAATCCCTGGGTTTGCTACACCTATCCCTCAGGAAGGTGATACAGCCAGCTATCTAATTTTTCATGCATTTTACCATTAAAAAGGCATGCTTTCAAGAGGGCTGGAAGAAAAGAGGCCGTGCTTATTCCATTGACCCCATGCTATCTCTTTATAAACATGGCTGAAGGATTTCTATGGCTGAGATGGGTAACAAAAGGCTGTGCAGAGCCACAGCTGGGATTTTTCATGCTCCAAGGAGAGACGAGCATCTTGCAACCCACCGAGGCCTTTGGCTGAAGCTGCCACAATTGTTCCCACCTCTTTCCCCTCTCTTTCACCCGGGACAACCTGCACGGGCGCTCCCCGGGCTGAAGGAGAAGGGGGAGAGAATCAGGACGCTGGGCACAGGGTGAGGGGGAGCAGGAAGAAGAGGAGAGGAGGAAGGAGGAAGGGCGAGGAGGGACAGGCAGCCTGAGCACACCGCGAGGGAGAGGAGAAAGGTGGAAGGGGGGGGTTCGGGGCGAGGCGAGGGGACGAGAGCTGCCCCTTTCCCTTGAAAGCGGCTTTTCAGATGGAAATGGCGGGGTCAGCAGCAGCCCTTGGACAATGGCCCCCTTCGCTCCGCTCCCCGCGGGCACAAAGAAGCGGGAGGACGCTGCCGGGGGAGCCCCGCTCCGCTCCCCCTGGCCCGGGGCAGAGCGAGGGGCGGCCCTGGCGGGGCTTCCGCCGCCACTCGGGCGCAGCCGGGCTGCTCGCCCAGGGCCCGCGGGGCACGAAAACTGGCTGGAAGAATGCTAACAAGGTGGGGGGAGGGGGGGGGAAAAAGACACAGAGAGAGAAAAGCTGAGAGATTTCAACACAAATAATCTTCAAGGAGTGTTCTGTAAACAGAACGAAGGGCAGGGCGCCAGGAGCACCTGCCTCTCCGCATTGACATTAATTGTTTGGGGAAGAAGGGGGAAAAAACCCCTGGTCTTGCCGCGCGTGTGCTCGTTGTGTGCCCGTGCCCAGCGGCTGGGGAGGCGGTGGGTGCTGCCTGGTGGTGGGTGATGCCTGGTGGTGGGTGATGCCTGGCAGGGGTGGGTGCTGCAGCAATTCAGCTCTTGCACCCAAACCTGTCGGGTGCCTGCCCCGCAGCTGCTCTGCCTTCCTCTACCGCTTCATTCCTGGGTGATGCCCGAGGATCCGAATGCTTGCTAAAGCTCTTGGTGGTTTAAACCTCTTAGTGTCTTATGTCACCCTTGGTTCCTGCTATTGTTTTCTCTCCCTGTACCGTGTGTAATCCCTTGCCGGGCGCTGCCGGGCTCTGACCTTGCAGCTCCCCTGCATCGCCGAGTTCCTCCGGCGCAAGTTTTGTCCTGTTCTGGGGGCGGGTATAGAGGAGCTGGAAGGCTCCTGCACCCACACAAGCAGTGGAGAAGGATTAGACCGTGCACGAACAAGTCCCTAATCCTACCGTTTGGCAATCTCCCGGTAAGCCGCCTCACCCCTCCCGGCCGGCAGTTAATCTCCCGGTCTCAAGTGTGTGGCACCTCCGGCAAGCAGCATCAGTGCTTGCAGGGGTTCAGGGGAGGATGATGCTGTGGCAGCTCTGGTGCCATTTCCCTCTATCCCTTTCCAGCCTGCAACCTGTGCCAGCCTTGGCTGAAGAGCTCTCTGCCTCTCGTGAGCACCGCTCCAAGGACCTAAAGCATTGACACACTAGAACACACATTTTAGGTTGAGATCCTAAGGGTACCCCTTACACGCAGCATCTCCAAACAATAACCTGGGATCTGCTTCTTCCCTTGCAGCCGTGAAGGACATCGAGACACACAGGGTTATTCGATGGTGCTGGGGATGTGGGTGGGCTGGACGCAATGCAAATGCAGATGGGACACAAGGCTGAATCCTTGTTTGGTGCTTGGAGTGTAACTGAGGCTGCCAGAGCTGCCTCCGGGGCACCTCCTGTCTCCCTGCTTAAACAAATAACTCTTGCCTGAGGCACAGAGCAGGCCCAAGCAAAGCAATCCAGAAATCATCCGCCTGTGCTGATGGATTTGTTAGCTGGTGTAAAGGGTATACTGGTTTCATCTGAACACCGCAAGGCTGATTACAACTTGCTAAAGAGCTTTCCTGGCTGTTGCATACAAAGATCTTCCTACAGATGCAGCTAATATCAGCAAAGGGTCGATGGCTAATGTTTGTTTGTTGCTCTGCCTTGGAGCTAGATGGCATGACCAAATTTTGCTGGCATTGCTCAATTACCATGAAACAGCATGTCAAAACTTCTGCATTTGCTCACCTTATGCATGCAGAAGAGTCTGGATAGCAGTGTCACAGGAGGTGACTGTCCAGTTCAGCAACACAAGCTGGAAAATGACCAGCCAAGGCTCTGGGATGGGGAGCAGTTCTTACAGTGCTTCCTCAAGGGAGAGAAATCTGCAGCAAAATTGTGTTTTTTGTAGCATCACCCACTTTAAATGAGGGTTATGTCGGTGCAGCAGAGCACTGGGAACAATGTGGTGTTCTGTTGGTGCTGTACTACCCCAAGGTTTTGGCATTGATCATGTTTCCAAAGCTGGAGGAGATCTGTTGGAGGAAAGCACCAGTGAAGTCAAAAACCTCGTGTTCCTTGCTGTAACTAGGTTTTGTTATTTGATGCCCAAGCTTTCATTTTTCTGTCTCCAGTTTTCTCCTCTTGATAGTCAACCATCCTTACTTGGGACACTCTTAAACCTCCCTGTTATGGCTTCAGACTGACTTAACTTTTTTCTGTCCTGCCTAATGTCCTCCTTGGTACATCCTTAAAGTGCCTTTCTGCCCCATCACTCCTCTTTTGGGGATGTCCATCCTACCTTAGATCCTGGCTCTGGATGCTCCCAGTGAATTGCACATCCCCAAGCAGTAAAACCATGCTCGGTGTCCCCAGCTGACATCAGGAACCCATGCAGAGTTTCAAGCCCCCACAAAGGACGGGGAAACCTGCAGGTTTGGGGGGAGGAAAAAGAAAGAGGCTGCCTGTGGCCAATGCCTCTTTTCCCCCATCCTGCCCTCTCCCAGTTTAACCATTAACAGGCTGGCTGGCCCTGCCGAGACAATGGTCTGTTTGTTTAGCATGGGGGCAGCTCATATCGGGGGCCTGGCAGATTTATCAAAGCAGAGTGATTAGCTCTATTAGAGAAGGGATTTGTGTAAACAAAAAGACAGGTGCAAAGAGATGATTCCAGCTGGCAAGGGCTTCACAGAGCATGAAGCATTTCAGTGGCAATAAAACTTCTTCCAGGAAACAAGAGTCAGACTGGAGAGAGCATGTGTGGTTTTAACCTATTTGACTGGCCTGCTCGACCACCGGCCCTCCCAGCCATTCATCCTCTCTGGCCCAGGCAAGGGGGATGTGGCCTTTGGTGTGCCCGTGTCCCTCAGCGCTCCCCTGAGTTTCCTTCTGTGGATGGGTTGCAATGTTGGCACGTGGTAGTGGAAGCTGTCCCTTGGGGATGTGCCACTTATCACATAATGGACTGAGCCACATAATGGACTCCACTTCGGAGTGGGAAGGCTAAACCCTGTCCTGCCATCCCAGTGGTCTTCCTTCCTTCAGGCCTTGTCCTGCTGGAGTGATGCTGCACCACCACGGTCCCACCAATTGTCAGCAAAGATATTTGTCATTTGCTGACAAATGAGCCTTGGTGCAAGCCTGGTGCCGACCTCTGCAAGAAGGGACAAAGGCTGAATCCCCAAAATGTCCAGACCTTGACCTATTTGGAAGGCTTTCTTTGGAAACAGAGAGGAAAGCCCTACTGACAGCATGCATACCATAATCTACTAATTCAAAACACCTCTGTTCACTGCATTTACAAATTTATCCTCATAGCTGCTCTGCAAAATTATTATTCAGTTTAAACTACACCAAGACCAGAAAAAGCATGATTTTCACCCCACTGCCAAAGTGGATAAAGCTTTGTCACAAGAAACACTTGAAAGCAGAGCACACAGCTCTCCCTGCCCACCTCTTCAGAGCATTGCTGAGCAGAAGCTGAAAGTTTTGATTGTGAAAGCTTGTGTGAATAAAGCAAATCAAGGAAACAGGAGGAAGCTCACCATGGGCTGAGGTTTTGTTTCTCTGATTTGAGATCTTCGCAAACGTGACCCAGGAAAAGAAAAATTTTCACCCCCAACTGCAGGTCATTGTCACAGCAGAGGACTGGTAACAATAATCTGTCATTTTTTTTTCTTCTGCAGTAATCTTTCCTGCAATAGCAGGTATGTTTTCTGCTTCCCAGGCTACTTGTGTCCTTAAATGATCTCTTCAAAGGAGCTACACTGGTGCTGTAACATTTTACTTTGTGTAACAGGCATGAAACTGTTTCTTCAGACATGTTATATTGGCCAAGAATGTGTTAGCAATGCTGGCTGAGGGCTGGGGTTTGTAGATGATTCAGGCCCATGAAGCACCTAAGCACCTACTGAGCTTTTTAGAAGCCCTCTGGATTAGAGTCTGCAAATTTAGATACCGACTTGTTTGTGTCTTTAGGCACCCATCAATGCTTGACTTGTTTCTCACTATTATTATTATTTTCCTTTTATTACAATTTAGTATTATTATTGTTATATTTTGGCTCAATTGTTAAACTGTTCTTATTCTAACCCATGAGTTTTCTCACTTTACCCTTCCAGTTCTCTTTCTCTCATCCCACTGGGTGGGGGAGTAAGCAAGCAGCTCTGTAGTGCTCATATCCCAGCTGAGCTTAAACCACAACAGGTGCCCAGGGAAAAATCCAGTCCTCTGGGTGACTCCTGAGACCTCTTTTGTGCACAGGTCACTGGAGTACCCAAAGGCTGCAGCCAGGGTGCCACTGCACACCACTGATTTCTGCACAGCCTATGGAACTTCAATCCACCTTGCCTTGCCTTGGCTTTTTTTTTTATATACCAACAGAGGTGATAAGGTTGGTCTCTGTTTGCAAAGTATGAAAGATTTCATGAGCTATTGCTCTGCTTGCAGCTGGCCACGTGTGTAACTGCATTCTTTGACTGGCTAGATGTACTGTTTATCACTGAAGGTAGCTATAAAATAAAGCCCTGGGGCTATGTCTTCAGAAGCAGGTGCCTCAAATGTGGGTCCAAAACATGCACATCCCTAAGGAGAGCTGTGCAGCAAACACTGGGCCCTGTGCACACTCTACCCGTGTTTCTTGAACAGTACATGTTTCAGCTGCCCAAGTCTGGTGCCACTTACAGCTATCCTTCGAAGTCCAGCTTTGTGTAGTTTTGCTGAATTTTACTTTACTGAGGAATCCGGTGGCTCACTCACTGTGTCTGTGTCTCCTCTGCACTTGCTGTATGCATGATGCATGTGTTTGGTCCCTGGATGAGGATGATTGTCATTTGTCCTGCTGGCATTCCCTGCCACCCTGCAACTGTGACCTGCTAGCATTCTGCTCCAGGCTGTTCCTCTGTTTATGGGATGTGTAGGGCTAATAATGACACGGATGCTACAAACAACTCTCTAAGCCTAAACAGGTCCCAGCATGTGAGCTCCCTCTTATCAGGCTTACAGCAGTGCCTTTTGCACCTTCTTTCATGCTAACACTGTTTCACCACCAGGAGTGTGTATGTCCTCCCTCCTTCTCCCTTCCTATCTTGCTGGTTTATGACCATTTGTTGCTGCTCATCTCAGCTGAACACAAAAGAGTGAGAAAAGACGTGTGTGTGTGAAATCAGAGGTTCAGTGAGAGCAGAGCTGGTGTCACAGCAGAGTGCTAAGCACTACACCTGATTTCTCATATTCATTCTTTCCTCACAGCAAACAAGCTTCTGTGCTGCTTAGAGCTAAAACCTTCCTGGTGGAAGTGTTCCTGTTTTAGCAGTACCACATAATTTGCATCGAGGGTCAGTTCCACTTTCTTTTGGCATTTTGTAGCTATTGAAAGGAGAAAGCTCAGAGGCTCTGCTCTTGCCTCAGACTTCAAGGAACAGAGCATATTTCACCCCATTAATGTGAAAGCATCAATTCCCTTGTGCATTCAAATGGCAAAATAGATCCATCAGTGTGACAGAACTGTCTGAGGGATCTTCATTTATGCCTTTTCCCCAAGGGTCAAACAGTGGACATAGGCGAGAGTGGAAAGAAAACTGGGCTCATGAAAATTCATGCAATTATTTCTTGGCAAGTCATCACTACCCTTTTGCTTTTGGGTCAGGAGGGTGTAGAAATGCTGGTGGCTGGGCAGAGATCCTGTGAACCTGGCCTGCCTGCTGCCTTGCACACCCCACCAAGGAGCCTGAACACAGCACACTGCTGTGAAGAAATGGTAAACCTGTGATTTCCCTGACTATGCTTTGCCAAGGGCATCTTTTGCTGCACCATCACTCAAATTTAGTTTGCACACAGGCAGGAAGTGAATGAGAGGAGAGGCAAATGAGAGGTTCTGCTGCTGGCTTCTTAACAGAAAGGCTCCAGTCTACTCTGCCACATAACCAAATCCATGCAAATGCTGGATGTCAGCGATGTCTAATGGTGGCTGTTTCAGAGAAGGACAAGGTAGTGTTCCCTGAAACCCGTGACATCACCTGTCTGTTGTAACCTATGGATGACCTGCTGACAGCCCCACAAATTGCAATGGATGTGCAAAAGGTGTCTTTTGGATTGCCTGGATGTCACAGATCTCAGTGCTTTGATGAAAGGACAACAGGAGTCCTGCATGTGAGTCATGACTGACATTGCTCTGGGTGGACCTGGACTAGCTGAGAAGGTGCCAGTGGCCCTGTGCAGCCTGTGCTTGATACCCAGCAATGTCACATACTGGTTGTTCGTGTATTGTCTGGCTGGAGAGATAGGGCTAGAGACCCATCACTCTCACTGCAGTCAGAGGCCTTCTAGCTCAGGATAGCCTTTGTCTCAGATAGCTCTCAGATAGCTGCCATTTGTTATGCATTTCACCTTCCACGTGCCAGGCAGCAGCAAAGATTGGTGCTGTTTCTAGGAATGGAGGAGTGTAAACCTACAGATGCCTTATTTCTGAGGGCCCTATTTGTATTTTAGCCCCCCTTAGGCAAGAGCAAACAACAGAGCTGGAACTGAGCCTGATGCAGCGTCTCTCCTTGAAAGCTGTCCCACTGCTTCCCAGCAGCACGGAAATCCAGCAAGGCTACCAGAGCCCTGTGCACCTCCTGTCTGGAATATACACTTGTGTGGAGAGGTACAAGTGCTTCCTATTTGGTAAGTGCTCTTAAGAGCTGTTTACAGCTTGCAGACACCAGCAGAAATCCCTGGG
Source organism: Corvus moneduloides (assembly GCF_009650955.1). NCBI lineage: Eukaryota > Metazoa > Chordata > Aves > Passeriformes > Corvidae > Corvus > Corvus moneduloides. The sequence goes on along the minus strand of NC_045481.1, from coordinate 47,786,623 downwards.
AGCAAGGAAAGGGAGCTGCCACCCGAACCCCTTCTACTTGGGATTAATTTGTGCTTCGCAGCATGTTTCCCTGATGGAGCAGCAGTGGCCCCAGGGATTAATCCTGTGCTAACCAACCCACTGGCTGGCCCCAGCCCCACTCCTCCTGCAGGCAGCACTGCTTCTCGACAGAAGGTCTTGCCCCAGGTTGCTCCATGGCCCCCAGCCCTGGGTTTCCATCAGAAAGGATCATCTGTGATGTGTGAGCTGCAGGCAGGCAACACAGAAAATTAATACCCTTTTCTTCACTGGCTCGGAGGAGGGAGAGTTTCCTGCCATCCGAATCGTGCCATCAGCATTTGCTACAAGAAAACAAAACTAATAATACCAACAGCAACAAAAGCCAGTGCACATGTAAAGGAGACCCAACAACAAGGCTCATGTGTCATGACAGCTCTCAAGGACAGCCCTAGACCTCAACCATCTCTGGGGACATTCATGGTCGTCCTTCTGGGAGAACAGCCTGGGTACCAAAGGGCACCAGCACTGCAGCTTGGTGATAGAGAGGTGCTGGGCTGCTTTGAAACCCTCCTGCCAGGCACTCAGTACCTTTAGTGGCCATGCAAAGACCTGCTCAAACCATGACAACTAGGAAAAAAGACCTTCAAAGAAAGATTTGAGTATGTGGAAGGACACAGAAGTTATGAAGGCAAGAAAGGGTTTCTTCACTACCTTTTTTGTGCTGGCTTATTAGTCTGGGTGGCTGTTGAGGTGATTTGTAGGGGGAGAACATCAGTGATTGCAGTGGCTGCTGCTGGTCTTGATAAATCACTAACTTTAGATCAGGAGTCTCTGTCCTTGCCTAGGCTTTCACAGAATCGCAGGACAGGTCAGAGTGGAAGGGATGACAGGGCGTCATCTGATCCAATCTCCCTGTTCAAGCTGGTCCATCCCAGAGCACATGGCACAGGATTGTGTCCAGACAGTTCTCAAAAATCTCCAGTGTGGGAGACTCCACAAATTCTGTGGGTAATCTGTTCCACTGTGCAGTCACCCACACAGTAAAGTTCTTCTTCCTTTCCTTTTTCCTTTCTTTTCCTTTCCTTTTTCCTTTCCTTTCCTTTCCTTTCCTTTCCTTTCCTTTCCTTTCCTTTCCTTTCCTTTCCTTTCCTTTCCTTTCCTTTCCTTTCCTTTCCTTTCCTTTCCTTTCCTTTCCTTTCCTTTCCTTTCCTTTCCTTTCCTTTCCTTTCCTTTCCTTTCCTTTCCTTTCCTTTCCTTTCCTTTCCTTTCCTTTCCTTTCCTTTCCTTTCCTTTCCTTTCCTCTTTGCTCTACTCCTACATGTCAGCAGCAAACCCACAGGGAAGGCTACACAAGAGGAGCACTGCAGCCTGGTGAGCTAAGCTGCAATGGAGTGGCAATATTCCTCAATATCTGCCAATATTCCTCTGGTGCAGCAGACCACAGCTCTTTAGAGAGGGCAGGTTCCTGAGCTCCCCTCTGTGCCGTGGAATCCCAGTTATACCCATTGCTTGGTGCAGACTGCTAATAAGCAGAGGCAGCAGCCCCAGGGCTGAAGGCCACCAGGGAAGAGGATGGCAGGGTTCTACTGCACAGTGGTGATGGGGACAGTGGCCACACAGCTCTGCCCTCGTGGGTGTAAAGGCATCTGGGTGAAGCAGTGGCCCTTGCTGAGGCAGCAGCCAGCTTCTCCTTGCTGCAGCTTCCTTTGGCCAGCTTCCTCATCCTCAGCAACCCCAAAACCCCTGTGGGCCCCTCCACCTCTCTTTTGCCATAACTGGTTGAGAATCCTTCTCATATACAGCTGCCATTGGCTTGCCAGCCTTTTTTTGTTATTTTATTTTATTTTATTTTATTTTACATTTTATTCCAGGTAGCTCCCTGATGGTTTGGCAGCACTTGCAGTGAACCCTGGCCCATCCTAGGGCAGGGGGCACCTGTCTGGTGAGGGCTTTGCTGGGGACCAGCTCCATGCTGCCGGTGGAGCATTCCTCATGCACCCTTTCCACAGAGGTGTGCATGCCTTTTGTTGCCTGCCAGGGAAGCGGAGGAACAGGATTGCTCAATTAACATATATGTACCTTGGCAGGGCACCAGCCCGAATCGCTGGCTCCACCCTGCCTTCCCTTCCCTGTAGCCATATCGCTTCCCCCCTCCTTCTTTGACATACCATTCCTCCTCGCTATCTAGGCTAATCTTCATCAGCCATTGCCCTGATGCTCTCCTGCTCTGACATGCTCCGAGTTTCAGTACAATTCCTGCGGCAGGTCATGTCACGTCCTCTCACGCCGGCTGCTTTACATGGATCCCCGCTGAGGCACCGCACAGCCTTGAGCAAGACTTCTTCTGCTTGCAGTAATTTAGGGTGTCTTTCTTTATTGCTGGCTGTTCAGCTCCCCGGGAGGAGGAGCCGAGGCTTTCAGTTTGCTTTGGAGAGTTGGCTAAAACGCGGCATGGGGCAGAAACCAGCCAGCGTGTTCCAGCTTGAGCTCCCGCCTGTGTGATTTAGACACTGAGGGATGCAGATTTGTTATTTCTGGAATGTCAGTGAGTTTCACTTGGGGTGGTTTTTTGTTTGTTTTCTAGAAGGGCCAGACTGATACCCTGTTTATGGCCAGCGCACTGTGCTCTTTTAAGCAAAAAGGGTTTATTTCTGCAGGGCTCTTTGCCACATCTGTGCTGCTGCGGGAGATACACCACTTCCCTCAGCAGCCCGGGTGTGTGAACGCAGAAATCAAGGTTCTAACACGGGAAGGAGTCAGCCCCATTCATCCCTCCCTGAACTTCCTATGCCCTGTGCTTCCCTGCCCACCTCAATCCTGTCCTTCGTCTCTCTTGGCCACACCAACCCCTTTTCCCATCCTTCACTCGCACTCTCTGTTTCCATACATCCCTCCGTGTTTGCTCCATAGCTTTGCAGGGCTGTGCTTTATCGTGTTACATGACACCTTTCCTTTTTGCCTTGCAACTCAGCTGTGCAGTCCTCAGCATGGCATATAAAGAGGTGCTGCTCTTTTCTTGGTAAGAGATTTTGTGAAATACCCCTCCTGTCCACTCAGGCCATGTCTTGCTACTGGAGGTGGGTTTTGCAAAGCACCAAGCAGTGCATTTCAGTGAGGGATCAGTGATGGGGAAAACATTGGTAGTTCTGATTGTGCAGGTGAAGAAGTACCTGAACCACTATAAGGATAAGCCTGGAGGAGACAGAGGTGAAACATGTCCCAGTATGGGCCACAGGAGCAAATCAGGAGGCTCAGTGAAACCAAGGCAGTGTTCCTATGTCCGTGATTACCCAGGCTGCATGGTTAACATGCAAAAAAGATCATGCACCTTTCGTGTTTACATCTGGTATCGCTTCCCTGGGCAAGCCACAGGGCTGGGCAATGGGCTGTGATCTGTGGTCTCTGTGCTTTGTTATATAGTGCTTATATGAGCTGATATTTGGGGCACTTTGAATACTAATTAGGTGTTTGCATGTTATCTTTTGCCCTATGTAATTGCCCTAGAGCTGATGGATGAGATGTGGTGAGAGAAGGCTGTACCAGAGAGAGGACACACTGCATGGAGAGGGATGAGGCCATGGAGATTGGGATGTATCCTTACCTCTTGGTAAGTTCCCAAAGGAAATTTAGAGTCAAGCTTAGAAGTGTAATCAAGCCAAGTTATAAATATAACAAACTATAGCAATCCCACTTTGAGTTTCCAGATATTTCTTTCTTGGTGGTGTTACTGCTGCTGAGTAGCAAATACTCATGTAGACATGAGGGACTCTGAGTTTCCCAGATCTGTGCCCTTTCTAACATGGTGCTGTTCTCCCTGTGATCCTTTGACCTTGGCTGAAGCATTCCACATTTATGCTCTTTAGGGCTATATGTCACCAATGACATGTAAAACTTCAAACTGAAGAAGGTGGAGCAGCCTCTGAGCCCTGGTGTCCCTGGCTGTCTCACCTGCTCCATCAGTGAGGGAAGGAGCAGAGCAAGGAGGGATAGGACCCATCCATGATGGGCATAATTTTGTGCTTCCCCCTCTTATTTCCACCATGGCAAACAGCTGTTGCTTTTATTTTAATTAACAATAAATAAGGATGAAGGAAGTTCTGAATTCAGGCATATGGAAATGCTTGGCCAAAAAAACCCAGAAAACAGAGAGAAATCCGTTTGAGGAACTTATTTCATGTCACCATGACAGTTTTATCCTCTCCTGAAAAGAAAAAGGCAAGAGTGAAACATGTCTGGTGTAACCACTAAACCACTAAAAAGGCCAACAAAAATGGGTTGCTTAACAATTGGTCTTCAAATAAAGGTGGAACAGAGCTGTGCTTGTTGCAGTCCTGTTCCCTATCTTTGCTGCCCATGACTAAGACGTTTATCATGTGCTAAACCAGGACAAGTTATTGCACTGCACAAGCAACAGTGACACTAAGTCTGGAGCTGTTCTGCAGTGGTGTCCTCAGACGTGCTGTGCCAAAGCCAGTCTGGTGTAGCTGCTCACCTTAGGCTCACTGGACAGCCCTAAGTACCTTTAGGGACCCACATCCAACCTGGGCTGCAATCTCGATGGCAAGGGACCGGTTGAATCCTGCTACCCTTTGTGCCTGCTTGAGTTCTGGCCATGCCTGAGCAGCCTGGCTCTGCCCCCAGCCCCTCTGCTCCCTCTCTTGTACCACCAGCCACTGCCTGGCCACTGAGACAATGGGGAAGAGGAGGAGGGCATTAGGTAAATATCCCCAGCTTCTTAAGATTCCTGCTTAATGAGCACATTTGCTCTGTGCCGAATTGCCCCCCTATCAGTAATCTTATCAGGCTGAGCCTGCCTCTGCCACCTGCAAGCAGAGATATCAGAGGGGGGGGAGGGCATAAACCAGTTTGTTTTAAGTTCCTAGGCACTAAAGTCAAGAGCGAGTTTCAAAGTGAACTTATCACTTTATTTTTGTCATAAAAAAAAGAAAAAAGAAAAGGGATAAAACATGACCGGCTTGCTTTATGATTCACTGATTGCAGATGTTTCCTTTTGGGTGGCCACGGTGCTCAGCTTTCTGTTTGTCACTTCCAAAAGGCGAAGGCACTTGGCACCATTTGGAGCACGTGGTGAGCCACCAAGCCATACAAGCTGCCTCCCCAGGAGGTGCCAGGTCCGAGGGCTTCACGTCTCTACGTGCCTGCATCTGTGCCAAAGGACTTTCATATCTGTTCTTGGGCTAAAAGCACGTTTCCAAAGGGAGTCATAGGGACTCGCTGCAGAAAACAAGGTGTGGTAATGGGTAACTGCCCACTGCCACTTCAAGTGGGTTTTAAAGTATTTTCTGGCCAACTGCTCAGACATCTTACTCATACCAGGTTCGGGTCCAGTCTTGACCAGCAAACAGGCAGAGAATTACACCTGATCTCACCTGTGGCCTTACCAAATCCTGCAGCCTGGGAGTCCGGACACCATCCAGCTTCAGTGCTGGCCCATTCCCGACTGCATTAATCTTGGAGCCTGGCACAGGCTTAATCACATTCAGGCACAAACCAATACACAGCCACTATCTTTGCCATTAAAGAACAGAACAAAACATAAATCCCCTATTTCTGCAAATGTATTACAAATATGTAGGACCTGAAGTATTTGAAAGTAATCTTGACTATGTCAAGATGAAAATTCTGTTCTATCAAGAAAGTTTTGAAGCCCCATCCTTTTGTCAAGTGACAAGTTGCATCAGACATCTCGGAGATCCTGAGTAACAGAAATCCCAGAAAAGACATGTTCTGGACATGGCACTGCTGACATGAAAAATGTGATTTCTCTCTCTTTTGAATGTTTATCTTATGGATGCCAAGAGAATCATAGCCCACCTCCCTCATTAGACATGCCACGACTGCATTGAGGTGTAAATACAGGGTTTATGAACACAGTGAGTGTTTCCAGGGTATGTTCGGATGAGCAGCAATGCTCAGCATCCTTCCAGCAAAGAAACAATGTGCATGCACCTGCTGTGTTGCCATCGATGGCCGTCTGCCGTAAGGTCTTCACTGGGGTCTGCCTGAGGGTGAGCGGTGGCAGGGGCGTGCAAAGACAAATGATGAAGCAAGAAGGGCACTTTTGATATCCAGCCCTGGCTGCTGGCCTGTGCCTGTGCCCAGCCAGGTGGGCTGGTGCCGAGCAGCTGGGCTGCAGCTACGCCAGAGCACTTGCAACCCTTTGTGTGCACAGGCTGCTGACGTGGGTCAGGATGACAGATGCCAGCCTTATTCTGGAGACAGGGAAGGAGCCTTTTCATCTCAGGGGTCACTGTGAGCAGCTTTCACACATGGCCTGAGGTCTGGGGGCAAAGCCCTCAGATGAGCACACTGCTAAGCACACCACTGAGCCCTCTCAGAGCTGAGACCTGTATCCAAATGCCATCTTGGTGCTATTTTTGAAGGAGGAAAAACCCAACATGAGACGGAAAAATGTAGAGGCTCTAGGAGTTATTTCCCCCCTCTTTCTCACCTGCTGAGCCATGAGGATGCAGGGTAGCTGGAGGTGCAGCTTGCTCAGGGTCTGTCAGCTCCCCAGCCCTGTGCTGTAAACAGGACAAACAGGTTACGACATTAAAGTTTCAAAACCTAGGGGGCTACCTCACATGGGAGAGGTTAATGCAGGGGCACTCGAGGCCCCTGGAGAAGGGGAGGGGATGCTTTCAGGCTTGAAAGGCAGACACAACTTTTCCAAAATTGGAGCTGGCTCAGAAGAAAACCAAACTCACTCTCCCCTCCCACGTCTCTCCTCAAGGAGCTCCGTGAAGCCTGTACCTTGGCAGGCAGAGGCTCGAAAAAACACATTGCCCCAGGCAAGGCTGTATCTCACCCTGATCAGAGCAGCCCAGGGCCAGGATCTATGCACTGGCTGGAGAACTCCTGAGCATCCAGCTGCCAACCAGCTGAAGGGGAATACTGCACTCCCCTGCCTAAACACCAATCTGAAACAGCCCAGCCATAATCAAAGATCAGTAGCCTCAAACCCAGAGCCTGTGGAGATGTTGCTGGTGAGGTCTCTGTCCCATTCCCACCACCATGGTGGAATTGAGGCTGGAAGAAAAAAGACATAAATGGGTCTTGGGTTTATTACTCTAACTGGCATGTTGGCATGGGAATGCTGTGGGTGACCTGTAGGACTGTGAGATGCAGGATTTTAACAGGATCAAGGGGAAAACTTGCCCTGGGAGGCAGGGAGGAAAGCCCTTGTCCCTGGGCATAAGATCTCTTCCCTGCCATGGCCCTGAGTTCCCTGCACAACCAGCAGTTTATGGAGGGTGAAAAGAAAAAACTCCTTTTTGGCTGCCCCACGGCCTGGGGAGCCCCAGTGTTGTGCCCTTGCCTCCTTACCATGAGTGCTGAAGCCCCAAAATTAGGCTGCAGCACCCACCATCATGGTGCAGAGCTGCCCTGGTGGGGTCAGTGAGCAGAAGTTGGGTGTCAAAGCACTTCTGTGCAGGGTCCATCACTGTGCCTACCCCAGCAGCCCCAGAGCAATCTGCAAAAGAAGCAAACTCTTGCCAAAAGATGAGAAAAGCCTTGGAGGACTTGGAAAAGCTGCTTGTGAGCTATTAACTGAACTGCAGGTTGGGCAATGTACCTTAAAGTTGCTGTAGTGGGAAGGATCTCTTTGGGGTCCAAAACACCCTCTAAGGGTCATGCCAGGAATAGTGGTGTCCAAGCAGCCAGCTGGTGTTAGCACAGGTCCTGGGGCTCGGGAAATGCCTGTGCTGCCTGCGAGGGAGAAGGAGAAAAAGCAGATTTTGGGACAGGAGTTACCACTAAGTACGAACGCGAAATATTTGTTATACTCCAGCAGCATCCACACTGTCCTTGGTTTCCTTAAAACTGCTAGGAGCCCTCCCACGGGACTCAATATACAATTTTACAAGAGAACAAGATTTGTCCATCCACTTACAGTGCAAAGGTGAACAGCATCAGGGAAGTAACTGGTGTGCCTGGTCCCAGGGCTGTTTGGTGTTCAGGGCAAGGGCAGCTGAGTGGGAAACCCCTCAGGACTCCTAACAGGAGCTCCAGAGGTTGACTATTGACCTGGGCTCCCTCCCAGTCCCAGCACAAATCCATGAAGTCCCCTTCAATGCTCTTTCCTGACTAAGAGATGGTGTGGCACAGAGGGAGGTGCTGTATGTGCGTGTCCCTCGGCCATCCTCGTGTGAGGGATGCAGTGGCTGAGCATCCCAGCTGCTCTTCGACCACTGCAGTGGAAAGAGCAAACACAGAGAAGGCTCCACGTCGCTTGAGCTCCCCCCACTGCCTGTGCTCCCCCATGGCTGATGGCTCCCCAGACCCTGTGAGAGTGACATGCAGACATTTCCCCTTCTCCTTCTGTCTCCAAGTGTCATTTCTCAGCACAGACAAGCTCTCTGTCCCCCGCGGTGTTTTGGAGGGCACCCGCTGCAGTCACTGCATCCAGCAGGAGGGAGAAAAACAGGGGGAGGCAGCGGAATGCAGATGAAAACAGTCAGGAACCACCCCCCCCCCATCTGCCAGAGGGTCAAGGTTTCACTCCCAGCCGTTGTGGGAACTTCCTCATGGATCCACATACTAATTTTTTTTAAAATTATTTCTTCTAGCTTGTGAAGCCCTCCAGTGACAAGCTGTCATTTTGCTCTTTTAATCATATTTTGTGCCTGTGCTGCTCTCTAGGCGAGTCTTTGAGCTGCTTCCTAGCTCTCCCAATGCTTAACCATTTACAGCCTGAAAGACATACAGAGATGTTTTTCTCTTTTCTGGAGGATGAATCCATCCCCCCTTTTGCCTTCCTTGCAGCGGCTGCTGGAGCTGGTGCTACAGTCGCAGTTAATTTGCAGTAAGATCCCTGTGAAGGAGCAGGGAGAGCGTTTGGAGAAGAAAAAAGTGGCAGTCCTCAAGGAAACCCCCTTGTGACTGGTTCAGCTCATATCTAGGTCCAAGGGAAGTAAAAACTAAATATTCTTAACTATTTGCTGTTCACAGCAGCTCTCTGAAGGGGGCCAAAGGGCTGAAAAGATGGTGTGGAAGATAAAGCTAATATGGGTTCAGTAATGCAATTTTCTTTTTGGCAGGCAGTACTTACCAGGAGCCCTGAGAAGAGGTACCCAGCCCCTGGTATCCCTGTGCTCCTCTGGTTGGGTTTGCTCTGGTGCAAGCTTGCACATTACCAGCAGAAATTCTTGAAGCCCAAAAGTCTGCCAGATCACCTGGAAGCCTGAGCCCTTCCCAACAAGCCTGGAGGGAAGGAAGCAGGATGCTCTTTTAACCCAGAAGACACTTTTACACGCAGCATCTGCTTGAGCAATCTCCAGAAGTGGCACTCAGCTTCCCTGGCAACTTTGCAAGTGCCAGGGAAAACCCACCAAAGAGATATTTTTAAATGGAGGAAGAATTGCCGCTTTACAGATGGAAAGTAGGTAAGGAGGTGGCCCTGCTGCCCTCATATTTGTGCAAGTTAGTGGCTGGCAGGGCATCAGAGGACCCCCAAACCCCCTGCTTTGTATATCCACAGGGACCCTTCTGCCTGAATAGAAGCAGGAAAAGCACATCTGAAGCTGGTGGAAAGCAGAGCTTCCAACATCAGCGATGCCCACGGTCACCATTTATATGCTGCAGAAAGAGGGCTCTCAGGGACTTTAGGGGAGCTGCTGCAGTGCCTGGGAGGGTTTTGGTGGGATTTGTACCTTCCTCACCTTCCCCCTGCTCTCACCCTGCCCTTCATTCAGCTGTGGGTTTCCTCTGCAGAGTGGTCTCTGCCCAAGGGACACCTCTGAAACGAGAGGTCTTGCTGCACCTGGCTGTCAAAGTCCCCTTCACTGGCTGTGGTAGCAGTGACATTTAATGCTCCCTTGCAAAGACAACACCTTTGGGATTCAGTCTGCCACATGGATTGAGCAGTGGGCTCACATTACTGTAGGCAGGGACAGATGGTGAGGACAAGCACATTGCTCAGGTATAAACAGCAGCAGGAGGTGATCAGAAAGGTGCTGTGCGGGTGCTGCGGGATACCTGCTACAAGCAATTGCCTGTAAAAACTCCTGTGAGATCCAGGATGAGTTTGCAAGGTTGATAGTTAGATTAATGATGTTTTCCCTCACGGGACAGGAATTTGTCCCATGGCAGATCCCAGCCTCCAGCTCTGCAAGATGCACATGCATCTGGCTGTGTAAAACGTAGCTGGATCTTATCCGTGCTTGGCTCAGCAGTGGGGCTGGGATGAATGCCTGGACCCCCTAATTGCCACACAGTCCCCTGCCATGGAGCATCACTGCAGCCTCTGCTGCCTTCCTACTTCTCTTAGTCATACCCCACATCTCCTCTGTGAACCTGATAGCTTTATCTGCACCTCCAACTCTGAAGTGAACTGTTTATTCTTCATTTTCATTATCAATCCTATTCCTATTATTAAGGGCTACCTAGAATCTGCCTTTGAGGGATGTATTAAAGGAGATGATGGCTAAACATGTGGGATAGGACAGGCCCTGCCCCACAGGCTTGATAGCCAGTGGTGTGCATCTTCCCTGACTTGGAAATGTGCCATTCTGATTGATTACAGGAGCCAGTTTGGTAAGACAGTTGCTGAGCACAGCTTAATGAACATGTTCCTCCTTTCAGATTCTGATTCCCACTTCCCTGAAAAAGTCACAGATAAGATGACCTTGTCAATGTTTGCCTGACAATTTCCAAACCTGTTTATTCTGATCTCTTCCTGGTCATCCCAGGAAAGCACTGCTGGGATGGAGATACTCTGTGTGCAAACCCATACAACACGAGTGGAGCAAGGGCAATGACTGTCTTTAGACCTCAGCCTCCTGTTTTTCAGTGCTGGAAAGAGAATTCATTTTAACCAAAAATTCATTTTGGTTAAAATGAATTCTCTTTGCTCCCCATAGAAAAGCTAAAAGAAAGGAGTGGGTACAGGGGCAGGAGGAGAGAGGGTGATGGTGTGGTGGAGACCCTCAGCCACTCCTCCCCGAGGAGATGCACATTCATCAGCTGGAGCTGATGCCAGAGGGAAACATTTGTCCCCTCTCCCAGGTGTGTGATAAGGGACCCAAGCTTTTCTGCTTGGCAGAAAAGACTGACACCTTCTCATTTGCGGCAAACTTGATGTAGTTTTTCTTTTCTTGAATCCCCTCCTTCCCTCCCACCTCACCTACCTGCAAGTCACTTCTCACGAGAGGGGCTGCATTCCTCCCATAGCTCAGCAGCAGAAATGCAGAGACAGAGAAGCAGCCTGTGCCTGCCACAGCTGGGTGAGATTCCTGCAATCCTTAAGCACTTCGACTGAAACTGGAAAACACTGCAACCAGCAAGGAACGGGAGTGCATGGCACAGTAACAAGGGCTGAGAAATGCATCTGTGAGTGAGAAAGGTTCTAATCCTGCACTGGTAACAATGGTGTGGGACAGACTGGGTACGTGGCTAGATCTGACTGCTGGAGTTGAAATCCAAACCCTAAAGACAGCCTCAAAAACTTTTAAGTACCTTTAAAAACCCCAAAATCTTTGAAGCCAGCATCGTGGCAGTAAAGGTGCCCACTTGGACAGGTGCATCTGCTCAGCATATTTAGAAAGCACCATACAGTTCCTCTGTGCTGGCAGAGGGAGCTCCTGCAGCCATAAAGTCCCAAAGAGAGTAGAAACCATGAATATCCATGTCCCAGGCAAAGACTTATTTTTCTTGGGATTCAGAGGGTGGAAGAGTGGGTTACAAAGGGCTGGAAGCATCAAGAGAGGAGAGAGGTAGCATGGGAGTGGCTCATGGCTGTCACTAACAAGTCCTTTGGGGATGTGCCCTGGTCAGGAAAGCTCTCCTGTGGCCAATCAAGGATAAGGTCCTCCTCAGGGCAGTGCTCAACCAGTGTCAAAACAGCAGCAACAGCAGCTTTACTCAGGGGTGAGGGGTGTCTGAGATGTGTCTGTGGGTGCCCACCTCCTAACAGCCTGAAATACTGACTGCCATGGCTCAATCCTTCAAAGCCACCTGCCCCAAGAGGGAGGAGGGAGCCAAGGAGACCCGTTCAGTGCAAAAAAAGTCCCATCTCCCATTTCAAGGCTAATGGAGGTGTCACCGAGCATCCAGGGGAGGGACTGCTGCAAATCATTGCCCAAATGTCTTCTTGAACATCCTGTCATCTGTGTGCTCCCAGGTCTCTGCTGGTCTCCATTGATCAGAAACAACCAGAGCCCAGCAATGGCATGGGGTGCTTGGGCAGGCTGGACGGGTAGCAGAAAGGAAAGAACCAAATTTTGTATAAATTTTGGTTAAAATGAATTCAGATTAAAATTCCTCAGAGATTTTAGGGCAGATTGTCACAAAATTAAGATCACTTCAACCTCAGGAGTCAGCCATAGGATTATTAAAGCTTTGCATTGTATTTTAGAAGTCTGTCACTCCTCAAGTGAGCTCATTCCTTAGGTTATTTCCCCTGCAAAAATACTACTGCTAGTGCAAGCCGTGCTCTAGGGTATTTCATAGAATCATATACTAGTTTGGGTTGGAAGGGGTCTTCAACTAGTTCCAATCCCCCTGCCATGGGCAGGGACACCTCCCGCTAGATCAGATTGCTTAAAGCCCCATCCAACTCGGCCTTGAACACTTCCAGGGATGGGGAGTCCACAATTTCTCTGGGCAACCTGTGCCAGTGCCTCAGCACCCTCACAGTAAACAGTATTTTCCTAATAACTAATCTGAACCTGCTCTCTTTCAGTCTAAAGCCATTTCCCTTCTTGACCTCTCACTACATGTCCTTGTAAAAAGTCTCTCTCCAGCCTTCTTTTGGGGCTACTTTTGGGGACTAGGGGGCTGCTCTAGAGCCCTGGGGCTTTCTCTTATCCAGGGGCGGGATGCCGGGGAGCAGGGAAGGGTGCCAGGGCGGGATGCCGCGGCTGCCGGCGGACCCGCAGCGCCGCCCGGTGCGCTGCCGCCGCACTGCGCTGCTGCTCCCGCCCGGCACGGCCCGGCACGGCCCGGCACGGCCCGGCACGGCCCGGCCCGGCCCGGCCCGGTACGGCACGGCACGGCACGGCCCGGCACGGCACGGCACGGCACGGCACGGCCCGGCACGGCACGGCACGGCCCGGCCCGGCCCGGTACGGCACGGCACGGCACGGCCCGGCACGGCCCGGTACGGCACGGCACGGCACGGCCCGGCACGGCCCGGCACGGCCCGGCCCGGCCCGGTACGGCACGGCACGGCACGGCACGGCACGGCACGGCACGGCACGGCACGGCACGGCACGGTATATCACGGTACGGCACGGCACTGTATATCACAGCACGGCACGGCACGGCACGGCACGGCACGGCACGGTACGGCACGGTATATCACGGTACGGCACGGCACTGTATATCACAGCACGGCACGGCACGGCACGGCCCGGCCCGGTACGGCACGGCACGGCCCGGCACGGCACGGCCCGGCACGGCACGGCACGGCACGGCACGGCCCGGCACGGTACGGCATGGCACGGCACAGGACTGCCCCGCTGAGCACCGACACCTCCTGGGATCGCACCTCCCGAAACTCCGTCCCCTCCTTCGCCTTCCCCGGCAGCAGAGCAGCAGGGCCCTCCTTGCCGTGGGGATACGGAGGCACAGCTCCCGCCGTGCCCTTCCGTCGCTGGCGTGCCCCTGATTTTGTCCAGCATCACCCGGGCAAAGTGTGTGAGGAGCAGGTGGAGCCCTGGAGCAGATCACGGGCTACTCGCACAGGCTCCTTGTCCTCACAGCACTGGGCATACCCGCCCAGGGAAGCAGTGCACAGGAGCAAGACTGTTTTAGTGAAGATCTCCTCACTGCTGGGGTGGCACCTTCTGACCCCTGCTCCTCCTCCTGTGCCTTGCAGCCCTCAGAGTGGGCCCTGCGAGGAAGTCACTTGTTCATCACAGCCCACAGCATCCTGATAGCCTCAGATGTGCACAGATAGTCCCTGTCATGCATAGGTCATCTATTCTGTCTGTTTTCCACCTTAAAACACGACACAGAAAACTACAGATTTCTCAGCATTCACTGCACCACGAGGTCATTCCTATCTCTAAAGTTTATCAGCCGCCACCACCACTTTCAGTCCCGTGGTTAAGATACCAAACACTCTTGGCCAGAGAGGATGCCACCTCTCTTTTACCAAGTATGCTTTCTTTAGGGCTAGTCTTCCATGGTTTTAAACTGCACAACTAACTCCTCTTTGCATCTTAACTGCTCATCTCCCTAAACAGAAAAGCTTTCAGTCTGTAATTTGGGGTGCTTCCAATTAAGACTGCATTATTTGAGAGGGATTTCCCATGGAACTGTCCCAGACCAGCTTGGATGCACTGCTACCCCCAACGTGATGGTACCACCAAGACCTGCCTTTGCACTGGGGTGAGAACCCTGTCTTTCTCCCCATAAAGGGATCACGTCCTGCTGTTTTCTTGTGCCTCCCAATTCCACCTGCCTCTCATGTCACTACAAAGCACAACCAAAAATCAATACTTCTTCAATACCCTGTGCCTTGCTGAGGACAGTGCTAATAGGAGAGGCAGACCACTTGAGAGGCCGATCAATAGCCCTGCCTGGGTTTGATGGTAGGTGTCTCGCAGAGCCAAGCGCTGTCTAAACCCTCAATTACCCTTCCCTTGCCTCTCCTTGCCTCCTGACAACCGCAGTGGTTAAGCCCTCTTCAGCATCCACGAGTGGACTGCTGCCTAATAAAAGGCTGCAAAATGCCAGCACATCCCTGAGCCTCTTCAGCAGGTCACTATTTAATGCTGGAAAGAAATGCAGTGAAGCAAAACTGACCCATGCCTCTGGTTATAAGGAAAGTGGTAACAACAGAGAAAAAAAGGAAAAAGGAGATTTAAAAAATACATTACAAGGAACACGGGCTTTGAGACCTTTTAGAAACAGTTTCAGATGAAGCCTGTGGCCCTATTTTTCATGGCAGGCAGATAATTTTTCAAAAGTTACCTAACTGTCCAGATTTTCCAAAAATCAGGCCCAGAGCAGTCACCTCAATACAGGTGTCTGAACTGAAACCTGTTCGGGTGGCCTGGATTTTGAGTGTGAAGAAAGAGAGAGGGGCAGTGGCAAGCCCTGCCCTGCCATGGGACATGCTCATCTTTGGAGCTGTTCTCTGTCTGCTGCCAGGATATATCCCTGGGCTGCAGGTGGGGCTGATGGGGAGGGAGAGGGAGATGCCCATTCCCAGAGATTATTGACAATCACCCTGAAGTGAAGCAGGATCCCATTGAAAAGGTGAAAACGAGGATGAAAGGGTAAGCAAACATGCTGTCATGAGCAGACGAGGGACGAGGAGGTTTCTGTGGGCTGGGGCTGTGTGTCCAGCTGGACTCAGCATGCTTGGCTTCCTGGAAATTCAACAGGGGAATGAGATTTCAGGCTCCCTCATGCCCATCTCCACCCATTAAACAAATGGATGTTTACTGAAAGGCAGAAAGCTGTTCCAAGTCCCTCTTGTTTCAGGAAACCACTTCTTTAGGGACATCTCCTTGTTTCTAAGAAGCATCTGTCCGTGGAAAGGAGGAGAGGAGCAGGCCTGAGTGCTGCCAAAGTTTTGTAATCTTCCTTTGATGTGTCCTCCCATCAAGGCGCAGCTTGTCTGCCTTGTCTGGCATGAGGGTCCCTGGGAGCAGCCTCTGGCCTTCTGCCTCCCAGTACACCCCCTGGCTGACCACCAGCAACCTGGGGCAGAGGGAAGGCTTCATAGAAAGGGTGAGGAGAAACTTGCAACATCAGGAAGGTTTCTGACCAATTCCTTTTGTGGATGGTGAGTCAGGGGAGCTGAGAGGATGGTTTGGATTTCACTTTCCCCTGGATGCATCTCTGATTGCAGTTCTTCGAGACCTAACAGAGTTTTGATATCACTGACCAAAAGGCAGGGTGGAGATGGCTGTGGGACTTTATATCTGATTTGCATACAAAATAACCAGAGTAGGTTTCTACACCAGCTTTACCTCCTATTTTAAGGCAAGCTGGCCCTCAGAAGGAGATTTCAGGTTCAGGACCATCTTGCAGACTTCTCCAGGCCACCAGTTCTCAAGAAACACAGGAGTGGCGTTTCTTTCAGCCATGCACGTGGCGTTGTGGGCAGAAATGTATGTCCTGCACAGCTGTGGACTCTGGGAGAAGCTGGTCTGCTTTTCAGGCCTTGCTAGCAAGGGTAGAAGCCCAGGGACTGACCTACCTATGGTCAATCCTACCACCTACAGTGTGACACGAGAATAACAGAGAGATCATGAGAGCTAGTGAGGCACCACTGGGAAACAGCCTGTCTCACTTACCCTGTGTTGGAGCCCTGATGGAACAACTATTATGGGAGACAGGGAGGGGAACAGTGAGTGGTGTCGCGATTACAGAAGAGCCTTAGAAAGGAGGTGAATGTGACTTTTCACGCTACAATTGAAAAGAAATGCAGCACCTTCCTGTTCTAGGAACTCCAAAGCCCTTACGGCGATGGACAAGTAGCAGCCACCTTCTGAAGAATGACGTGAGCCACCATTTGTCCCGGTCCACCTGTGCTAACAACGGCTGGAGGACGTGGGGGAAGGCTCCCTGGCTGTGACTCACTGTGGGGCCAGCCTGGAGCACTGAGTCACTCTGTGCCAGTGGAGGTGACAGGCCAGCAGGCACGTCACAAGCAGCAGCCAGTCACCTGTTCCCGTGCTTGCTTGGCCCTGCCGAGAGTCCATCTCCAGAGCTCACGGCTGCCCCACGGGCATCAGGGACCCAATGGGACTGAGTACAGAGCCCTGTGGCTGATCTGGCAGTAACTGCAACGTGTCACGGCTATCGGAAGAAGGTGGTGAGGTGTCGTATTATTAACAAGGGCACTAAGTGGTCCTTATATAAAAATTTTCCCAGCAAACTGAAAAGTGCTGGAGGAAAGGAGACTCTTTTTTCATTCTTTTATTCTGTTTGCTGTTGGGTTTTAAAAATTTTTTGGGGGAGGGATTGTTTCAGGTGGGCTTTTGAAGAGCGCTGTTTTCAAGTGCTGCTACATTTCTTTTCTTTTGTATTCTCTCCACTGATGATCCCAGAATGGCAGAGTTGTTGAAGTTGGAAGGGATCTCAAGATGAAATGGTCCAGTTCCCTGCTTAGGCAGAGCTGCTCTGTGGGACTGGGTTCAGCTGGGCCCACCAATACCCCTAGGGCCTTTTGTGCAGGGCTGCTTTCCAGCCAGCTGGCTCCCAGTACGTGCTGGTGCGTGGGATTATTCTCCTGCAGGGACAGGACTTTGCACTGTCACTTGCTGGAGCTGACCACTCCTTCAGCCTGCGAAGGTCCTTTGGAAGGGCACCATGGCCATCTGGCCATCCAGTGTGTCACGTGTTACCTGGGGAATGGAGGATAACCTCGTTTGATTCTAGTTTTTAAGCCCTTCCTGGGCATGAGGAATCCTCCAGGTCCTTTTTGGGTCTGTAGAAGTGACCAAAAAGAGACGAGTGGAAACTACCCCCAACGTGTTTTCCATCTTGGAGCATGGATTTCCCTGACAGGGAAGTTCTAAACACCTTCTCACCTGACTAGCCCCAAACATGCTCTAAGAGCTGCATGGACAGAAGGCCTTTCAAAAAGTCTGGACCAGATGGAGATGTTGATTTTTGAAAACAAGAAGCTAGGAAGGATAATCTAAGGATAACCAGTCTTAGCCTTGCACTCAGACCCCCCTTTTCTCTTTGTGCCTAAGATTCACTGCTTTGCCAGTGGTTTGGCAGCTGCCTCCTGCTCTCTTTGTGGGAGAATAGTGCCAGGAGAGGAGGTCTTGTGCACAGCCAGTGCACAGCAATACCCACTGCTGGCTCCCCAAGCTGTGCTGGAAGAGAAGAGCACTCCTTCTCTGGAGTTTTACCCTCAAGGAGTAAATCAGGGAGCAGCATTTCATTTCAGCCATGATCTCCACTGCCTGGCAGCTGCAAATTCCACACCCCCTGAGTGGAAGCAGGTGCTTAAGCTGGGGGGACTGCGAGAAGGAGACCAGGTGTTCTGCCCATCCGAGGTGTGGCATGATCGGTGTATTGCCCCTGCCCTGGATGATGTCCCTGAGTCCATGTGAGAAAGGTCTGGCGCTGGGAGGGGGGGTGACGAGCGTGGCATGGTAACACAAAATGGACAGTGGAGCCACACCATCTCTGCACCATTTCCTTATTTAAGATGCCCCAAAGTGTCGTCCTCCCCCAGCAGGGATGCATTCCAAACAGTGCTGGTCCTGATCAAACAGGGGCTTAACAGAGGCCTTCTCCAGGAACTGTCAGGGATGAAAAGCAGCCCTACATCATGAAACATGGGGAAAAACAGGCAGCTGTCCCTGCTCCTGGCCCACGCTGCTTTTCTGCGGTGCAGTGGGAACAGCTCCATTTAGGGATGTTTGCTCTGCCTGGCTGCGGCAGTGCGATAGAGAACGTGGTGAGACATCAGGGCCTCTGCCACTCGCCACTGCCACTGTCAGTGCTATGGACAGCGTGTACAAAGGCAGACCCTCGCTCCCATCCTCAGCCTCACTGGTCCAGCCCATGGCCATGTGCCCAGCTTTTCCATGATTTCAAGCACATCTGCACTGCTTAAATTTGTCCAGTCCACCCCACCCTAACCTCCACAACAGGATAGGGGAATGCCTCCTCCCCACCTTCCTAACTCCTTAATCTCCATGAAAAGCAGAAAGGACCTCTCGTATTTTGCTCAGTTATTTGCAAAACTCCAGTACAAGGGAAGAAAGCTGGTCCTGCAGGTGGTGCTGGGATTGCATCCCAGTCTAGACCTCCTCTGTTCACCCCTTTGTTCCTCTTCACCCCATCCTCACCAGTTTCTTGGCCACTTTCAGGAATAAATCATCAGAAGAGCTGCTCTGTCTCAGTGCATGCCATAATAACAGGTTATCAGCCGCATTGAGCCTGCTCCCATTTCTGAGCACTGGAGAGGAGGCTGCAGCTCTCCTGCAACTCCAAGAGAACGTTCCCCATGACAGCCTTCTGGAGCCTATGTACCCCAGAGCATCCTTTAGGACATGGAGAGCTTTCTTGGGATGATGGGGACCCTTGGAAGAGTTGGGGCTGGGTGTCTCCTTTGTGCTGTTGTGGAGGGGACCAAGTTTCTGCATTTTTGACACCTTTTTGAAGCATGGAAATGGGGGGCTGGATGTGGTATTACTTACTTGCTGTGCTGTCCATTGCCTGCCAGGTAATTCCCGAACAGATGGAGAGCTCTCATTGGTGTTTCCCTAGTGACACTGCACTTGTGTCTCTCGAGGGTCAAAAAGTGCCTTTAGAGTTCTTTGAGGTTCCTTTGTGGAGATGTTCCTCAGCATCCCTATGAAATTAAATCTATTCTAGTGGACAAAAAAACTGCTGTAAGATGGAATGCTTGGGGACCTGGAGAGATGTTAGGTGCAGTTGTGCTGAAGCCAATGGGATGAGCCTTTTACAACCAAAGCAGTAAATTTTCTGGTATGCTAAAGCCCATGATGGAGAAAAATCTGGAAAATATGACAATCCAGGGAAAGATCCTTGTTTTTCATGACAGGAGCCTTTGACTCTCCCAGTTACATGTGAGAAATGAGTGACTTGGGAAGCAGAGGTTTGGTTACAGTCCTGAAGAGCATGGGATCTGTAACAGCCAAACCAACCACAGGAAAGTGTTAAACTAACCTTCTGCCATCCCATTATCGAAAAAGAAAAGAATAAAAAAGGAGATAATCCTTGTTTAAATATCACAAGCAGCAGCTGAGTCAGTGGGAGCTTTAGACTGGAAATGTCAGGGAGGAATTTAGATTTTCAGAGCAGTCGCTGCTCTGCAATTATCATAAGGCACTTACAAGGACCCCTTGTCTCTCGTTGCCCTCAACACGCATCTGCAGGGATGGGGAGCAGAGAAAAAACACATGGCCCTGCTGGGGACAGATAAGGAAAACCAAACTCCATCCCACTAAAGGCACAAGGCAAATCCCTTCAGGCTATGGTCAGGCTTCTGCTGCTGTTCAGGTCAGACGTAGGTAGGGAGGAAGGGAGCGGGAGGTGGGGGAAGGCAAACCCACAGGAGAGGCAGGGAAGCAATATGAGAAAGAGGAGAAAATCACATCCTGCTTCCCTCTATAATGGTATTTATTTGCTTCAGGTGATGTTTCGGAAGTAGGAATGCAAAGGGAGACAGAACAATGAAGATCTGGGGAGTTTTTAGCCTCTTCTCTGTAGTGCTTTTCCTCCTGGACCATCCCCACTTGTTGCCATCCAGCACGTCCCTGATGTAAATTAGATAAGTGAAAGTACTATTAAACCTCCTGATGCAGGCACTGCCAGCACCAATAGGGAGAGGGGAAAGGATGAGCACTCAAACCATGTAATTTCTAACACATTAAGTGATGCAGAGAGGTGAATTTTCCTAGCTGGTGTGCAGGGAAAGGCCAAAGACTTCCTCTGCAGGGATGATGTATTCTTACCTGTCTTTTCTCATGAAAAATGCAAGGTTTCCGAGACCAATCTTGGCCAGGTGCAAGGTGGAAGGGCATCAGCTGTGCTGGTGGGTCTTGGGAGGAGTCCACCTTGCTTTCCTGGGGCTTCCTGGCTGGGCACAGTAGGTGCCTCTGTCCCAGCTTTGTGCTTTGTGCTGTGTGGGTCATCCCAGCCGGATCTCCTCCTGCACAGCACATGGGCCGTCCATCCTCATTAGTCTTACTTTGTCCTGTCCAGACATAGCCTTCAAGTGAGGTACCTGTTCTGGCTGGGACACCTCAGGCAAAGGGGAATACAGCATTCCCAATGTCCCTTTGGCTGGCTTGCCATCACTATTAAAAACATATGTCCTACTGCTCACTTGAACTTTTCTTCTGTGCCTAAGTTTCAGCTATTGATCTTTTTTTTCTCTTCTCCACTAAGACCTGTATGAATCTAAAGATCCACAGGGGTCCGTATGTGTAAGCGACAGTCCCACCATTTGGGAGGATAGGAAAAATAATCTCTGATATGCTTTTCCATGGCGTCATCCCAGCAGCTTAATGGCAGAAGTAATGAAGTCAGGCGTGTTGTTCCAGTAGAGATCCCAGACTCTTTTCTTTCTTTACTTTCCATGACTGTGAATCAATAAAACATTGTTGATACACCTTGAAGATCCAGATGAGAAGCACAGGGCTTTGATGAGTCATCCTCTTAAGCCTGCTGGGTGGAATGAACCTTGCCATGGGTGATACATTTACATTCATCCTCTGAAAAGGAGAGGAAAATATTTTCTCCTGTTCTGTTCCATGTATTTATTTACTTGATGAGTACCTGTTAGGAATAACAGATGAGATCCTGAGCAGATGTGAATCAGTAGGAAAGCACTAACTTCACTGTGAAATGGTGGTGATAATTTCTAGTAGAGAACCGACTGCGTCTTCGTAATAAATCTCATCCATTCTGTGCTGAATGCAAAATGTCTTTCTGTGTACGAACAGAACAATGAATAAACATTTGTATGAAGTCAACATAGTGACATTTTCATAGGTCTGAGACCCTTTGTGTGACACATAATGCTAAAATCACATCAGACCTTTTGTTTGACAGGTGGATGGTTTTTGTCCTCCAGTGCCTCAGGAGAGAGGGAACTGACAGGGTAAGAAGTGGATGGTTTGCCGTTCATATGGAAGTTGCACTGAGCTGCATTTTGCTGGTCCACCTTGCTGACCTGGAGCTGTTGTTACAGAAGATGAGAAAAGGGGTAAGAGGAGGGAGAGGAAGATGTATCTGTGTCAAAGAAGTTACATGTTCATGAAAATGGAGTTTCTTGGGCAAACACTGACAAAGCGGTGATGGAAAACCCTTGTCCTCTTCTAGCATCATTTGCTTCCGCAGCTGGAGCAGCAGGAGTGGGTGGGCAGGAAACTTAGGAGAAAACAACACTCAGAGGAAGGGACCAAGAGCAGATATGGGGCCAAGAGCCATCCCAGCCACACTGTGCAGCCTTGCAGTGCAGGTTCCAAGTCACAGGTGACCATAGGCCAAAATCCATTCTGGTCCCATGTCATCAACTTTGGCCACGCTCAGACCAGTCCAACACACAGTGAAGGGTTTCCTTCTGCAGGGGCAGTGGGATCTTGCTTTGGGTACCTCACCAAGGCTTGTCTTTCTCCTTTCTGACGCTGCTTTGAGTCACATAAATTCTGTCTTACTCCATGGCGTGGGTGAATGAGCAAGAGGGTTAAACATGCCAGACACCATGGTCACCAGCCATGAAGAGACTAAGTTCCCCAAAGCCATCTTTCAGGAATGAATACAGCAGGACTGGGATGTAACGAGCTTGGCAGTAAAATGGGGACATGTCCTTAGCTTCCTTTTTTCATCTACAGGAAGATTTGGAAGCTCGAGGTCACTGCAAATCTCGTGGTGCTGGGACTTCCAAGGGTCCGGAGCAAAAATAAGCAATAACATGAGTCCCTTTTCAGCATATATTCAGCAGTGCAAAGACCTGATGGACAATCAGACATCAGGTGAGAGGAATGAAAGGAGGTGAGCGCCAAATATTTCTATCGATTTCTGCATCTCTTGCCCACCATTAACTGGTTCTTCACAGCTGAAGGTCACAGCAATTACCAGCCTGGTGGCAGAAGGCAGGAAACAAAGCAGTGAGTCAAATGACTTGCCCACGGCCATGAGCTGAGCTGTCAGAAAAGCAGTCCCTGTTTTCTGTGTTCGTTGTTGGCAATAGAATTAGCGGTGCACATTTGAGTCTTCTCGTCATAATGTTTTGGATGTTTTTTGGCTGCTCTTTACCTGCACAACACTTTTTATTTTTTCTTTTCAGAAAAAAGCAAATTCACTGTCAGCCTCAATGTTCAAAAATTCTGTGCCAGACCTCCATTTCAGATTTACTGTTTCTCGAAGATCTTTCCATCTCTCTGGTAGCTCTTAGAGTCCTCTTCAATCTTTCCTTACTTCTTAAAAAGGCAGCATTTAATTATTTTATTTTTTTTTTAAGGAAAACCAGCTCCAGGAACTGGGAGTAAAATATTTGGTGTCACAGACTTACATAAAATCAGAAGTGCTGGTAGTGTAGAAAATCTGTTGCAATACATGTAAATTACCTTCCTGCACAAAGATGACATTCCTTGATGATCTTGTTAAAGAAACTGTCCACAAGCTGAAACACAGTGGGCCAGAGGTGTCATCAATTAGTTTTACAACACCACAAAATGGCATGTTCCAAGAGACGTGCGTTATATTCTGCCACCTGCTCCTGACTCTCTGCTTGCTGCCCACATTTCCAAAGAGAAAATTGCTCCTAAGTGCTTCCCCATTGATCTGAGACAAGATGGTTGTTTTGGATTCTGCAGCAGCAGGTGAATCATCAATACAATATTTCTGAATTTTCACTCGCCTTTTCCAGGTCCATTTGCTGAAAGAGAGAACTGGGTTTCCTTCTGAAAACTCAGGGCTAAATTCTCAGTTCCTGGGAAGATGCTGTTTTCCCCCTCCATCCAGGTAGCCTCCATTTCCTTTGAAAACCCTTTCCCAAACATTTCACTATTTTGCTGGAAATCAGGTTATTTTCCTTGGAAAAGTTGATTGCTGCAAAAACTTCCCAGAATTCTATTTTCACTGTTGTCCAATGAGTGGAAATTCAGTGGGTTTTGAGACAAGAGCAACATGAGTACAGAATTTTGTATCTGAATGTGGAGATGAAAACAGAGTTACGAGACTAGCCAGCCCCATGCTTCAAAATAGAGGGCAGAAAGACATTTTGTGTGGGTCACAGGAATATTCTCAGGTTTAGCTAAAGGCTAATCTGGCCTTCTGAAATGCGAATTCTCTGACACAGATGTTTGCATTCAGCTGCTGCGGCTATTGGCCTTGGTCCTTAAGCCATTGTTTCGCATCTGTGGAGCAGATCTTTCCTGTACGCTATATTGTGAAAATGTACTGGCACACACTGAGGTAAAAAGCCATTGGAGGAGGTTGCATAGCCCTACTCCATCTTCTCTAGGAAAGTGTATGTTTTGCTTTATTTTTTTTTGGCAATGTAGTTGGCGGTTTTGATTTTGCCTTGGAAGAACAAGCCCTGCATGGAGACCCATCATGTCCCAGAGGCTGCCTCTGCAGTGGAAGGAATGGCAGAGCTTTTCTCCCAGGGTGGCACAAAGCATCTCTGCCCTGACTGGAGAGTTAACACATCTCTGCTGCCTGCAGCCCCCCTTCCCCAGGGCTCATCTGTCATGAGAGAGCGTGAGCACAGAAGTCCGTGTTTTCTAGATAATAGGAGGCTGCGAAGTTAAGAGGGAGGTGAGGATTTTAATTATCTCTTTTTTGTTTTTTTTCCTCCTGATGATGGCCCAGTCTTAGGGAGGATGCAATGATGTGGAGGCTTGAGGTGTCATTATGGGTTATTAAACTCCTTTGTGGTGCTTGGGGATGTTGAATGGAGCTATGAAGGGAGAAGAGGAAAAAACATCTCTTGAGGGAGCTGGCTCGCCCCCCTATAATTGCTTCAAAATTACGGCAGACTGTAATTACTCATGCTGTGGAGAGGAAGAGGGAGAGACAGTGGGTGGGTGGAAAAAAGAGCAGCAAGGGGGCCTGGGTACCCCTCATGGCTATCAGGGTTGCCTTGGTTGTGAGATGGCAGCTCGCCCTCACATCAGAGAACACCATGCCTTTCTTTGGGCCTTACTGGGGCACTGTCACAGCACAAACCCTGCCACTGCATCTCCCTGGCCCACCAGAGACCCCCACCCTTGCCAAGTGCCTTCATCACTGGTTCGCCCTGGGACTTGCATCAAGAGCACAGGTTGGTTCATGAACATCTCTCCAGCTCCCCACAATTAGGGATGGATGTTTGGCAGATGGGGGTTCCCCTTGGTCCCCATACCTGAGGTGCCCAGAAATGGTGATTATTGTAAACAGAGCTTGAGGATGCACAAACCGACCACATGGATCCTGCCACAGATGTTAATATCTTGTTTTCATCTCTGCACCGCCAATCCCGCATCCAGTGGCAGGTGAAATGATCCTCCACAGGACCACTTTGCACCTTAATGCCATTCCTGGATTCTTTTTGGGTCTGCTTCACCCTTGAGGGAAGCACAGCCAGAGCATCCCAGTTTATGGACTTTTCTGTCTGGGGACTAGTGCAGTGAAACAGTGTCCAACTGTGTTTGCTGTGGCTGCTTTATGGCAGATTAATCCCTTAAAACACACAGCTGGATACACATGGCACCCACACACATTCAAGGATGGTCATGTGGTTGGAGCATGAGAAACAAAGCAGTGATGAAGAGCCATTCATCTGTCGTATTTCCTTTGTGAATCTTCGTAAATGCTCCTCTTCCCTATTAGCAAATCTGGTAATTAGTCAAACATGACAAAAGATGAGACAAGCCTGTCTTGGTTTAACCAAATAGGCTCACACCCCTCCAAAAGTCATGTTTGATATCAGCAGAACTTAAACATGGACCCAGGAAGGTGGTTTATAGAAATGTAGACACACGAAGAGGTGAAAAATTCCAAGCTGTGGGTGGTTTCCAAAAAGTTGGGAATTTGCCTGCGAAGGACACAGGTGGAAAATAAGTGGAACAGCTTTGCACTGGACTTTCTGGGAAAAAGTAATGCCTGTCCTTTTGCAGCTATAATTGCTCTGAAGGACATCCACCCACCTTGCTGCCCAAAAGGAGCACCTGCTGCCACATGGTTTCTCCCACCTCCCCTCCTCTGACAGCTCCTCCAGGACAGGAGAACCAACCTGGTTTTCCACTCTTATCAGAGAGAGGAATTCTTACCATCCCTCATGGCAATCTGGACGTTTTGCCCTCAGTTGCACTGAAAGCAGAACTTTGGCTCCATTCTGGACAGCATTTTCATACAATGCAGGACTTCCATCACCAGACAGGGATGGGGATGGCAGATTATCAGGGCTTAAAGAAGAAAAGAGTTGTATGCCTAATTTGCCAGCAGTAGGAAGACAAGGGATTAAAAATCAAGGGGTTTGGGATGAGATAACTAAGTAGAAGGACTGATGATCTTAAATAAAGTACTGGATTTCATGAGGGAAGTAACAACATGTAATGAGACAAAAGGAAAACATAAAATATATTCAAAGAAATTTCATCTATTCACACAATAATCTTGAAAACTTGTCTGATGTTATTGGCACATTTTAAAGCCTCTGCTTGTCAGAAGAGCTTTCATATGTGATCTCTGAATAGGTTACAGCCTGCAGGAAGGCTGAGTGGCTTTTTCTGTTCCCATATTTATTATTTTACAAATTTTCTCAATTCTTTACATGAACTGACATTTTAAGGCTATCCTCTTAGCAAATTTATTACAGATTCGGATAACTGGAACTTGCTGTGATGGCTGATTTTAGGTTTATCATCACTGGCAAATACTTCTCTAAAGAGACCTTTAAACAAAGTCAGTTTCCAAAAATAATAGGTCCAGCAAAATGATTTGTCTTTCTGACTTTAAGGTAAGAAAACAGAATGAAGGAAAAAGGATTAAATTAACCAATTAATTTGAATTTTGTCTTTGTTCTTAAATTGAACTGAAAACCTCAAACAAAAAATGTTGTAATTACATATTCTACACGCTCTTTTACAGGTAGTGCAAGCCACAATAATTCATCCACAGTTAAAACTTGATTTATTTGATAAATAAACTCAAATGCAATTCTTGTAACTCTTCTCCTACCCAAGTCCCTTTTTCCTTTCTGAATGAAATCCCAGTGAAACTGGCCCAGTCTTGGCAAGGCCCTTCATTGACAATCTTATTTTTAACGGTGTATTGCACTATCAAAGTCTCTAAATAGTTTTAACTAAGCATTTCTGGAGTTCTTAGCCTAACTATGCTTTTTCATCCTTAATATCTTTGCAGCTTCATCCTAGACTGTGAGCAAGAGCTGTGTCCTTTGCCCTCTTTATATGTCAGCTTTACTGGCATTAAAGGAGTTACAGAATCCCCACTGAGATCTCTTCACTGGTGCCTACCATGAAAGATATGTGAGCTTTGTTTTTGTGGTCTCTTTTGGAGTGGATTCTTTTTTCCTTGCAGTCTTCAGAGCCATGTTCCTGCCATCCCAGCCTGTCCAGCAACCACGGTTCATCTCAGCCAGCGACAGAAAAATAAATGAAGCATAGCATTGTGCTAATTGTGTCCCCCAGTAAGAGGGTTCCCAAAGCCACCCCAAAAGACAGGAGGTGACTGAGCCTGCAATGCTGCTCCTTGACTGGCTTCTGGGCAGTGGAGTGCCTTGGAACCTGCCCCCAAAATGTTTTCTGAGAAAATCTTGCAATACCAGGCAGCATTACCCTCCACCATCTTGGTGGGGTTTTATCTTGTGTTTTGAGCATCCAGGATTTAACAGAGAGCAAATAGACAGTTTAGGAGACTCAGAGGGGATTAGGGATGAAATCAAAGCAAAAGCAAGGGCTGTTCTCAGTGTGTGAGGTGATACCACATGGGAGGACATGGAGGCTGGGGATAGATGAGCCCTGATGGCTGCTTAACTCCTTCCTCTGGTTTCTACCACACTGAGCAGCCAAGTGCCCTCAGCACTTGCAATAAGAGAAGATGCTCCACGTGACTTAAAATCAATTTTGTCTCACTACTGCACCAATCTTTAACTGCTGCCAACTGCTTACTTCAGCTTCAGCTCCTACCAATGAGCTTCCCAAGCTGCCTTGGTGGGGCTGGCAGTGTTGGTCCCGCTGCCTGCTCCCTGGTGTTTGGCAAACATCAACAGCTTTGCATCCTCGAGGACGTCAGTGGGTTGTTGATCCTCCAGAGCTTCTGGCACTGCAAAAGTCATCAGCAGGCTGGGACGAACTCAGCTGTCCTGCTGTGTGAACGATGAGCCACCAACCCAAAGCAGATGTCAGTGCTGCGGTCAGCAAGGTTGCGGGTGAGCTCTCGGGCAGTCAGCTGGTGAAAGGCCACCAGCTTCCCTGCCACAGGGATTTGTGCCAGTCAGTGGCCTGTCACCAGGATGGTGGAGGCTCACATAAAGCATGGCCATGCACTCCTGCAGCATTTCTTTGGGTGGGACAGCTGCTGCAAACAGAATCAGAAGAAAATGTCAGTTTTAT
The DNA here is from genome assembly GCF_009650955.1 of Corvus moneduloides. NCBI lineage: Eukaryota > Metazoa > Chordata > Aves > Passeriformes > Corvidae > Corvus > Corvus moneduloides. The sequence goes on along the minus strand of NC_045481.1, from coordinate 47,758,589 downwards.
TCCCAGCAAAGCAGAGACCCTGGGATGGGTCTGACCTGTCACTCACTGTCACAGCCCCAGCTGTACTCAGGCGTTTGGTCTCTTAGGAACTACTGCAAGGGGAGCAAAGCCCATGGGAAAGCAGGACTGAGAGGGTTTTTCCAGGTTATTTCCTCTAAAGCCTTTTTCATTTCTGAGGGCTCAGATTCTGCCCTCCTGCTGTCAGAGTGACATGGCCAAATCAAGCTCTGAGGTGGTGGGGGAGCCCTGAAAGGCGCAGTGTTGTCAGTAGCCGGGTACCAGGAGGTGCATACATGAGAAAGAGCATCCAGTCCCGCAGCTGCCTTGGGGGAATCAGTGTTATTTTCCTATTACTTTACTGCCTCCGTGACAAGGCAAACAAGGGGAAAAAAAGGCTGGAGAGGGCTAAATCTCTCCCTTCCTTTTATTTCATCCTTTCACAGATCAAAATCCTTTCATGCAACTCCCAAGCTGGAGAAGCGTATGTGTCGGACTTAAACATGCAATGAGAATGAACTCCATCCAGAAGTGGTGGGGGGGAGGGAAGGAGAGGAGGGGTAAATTAGAGTAGAAATCTTTTGGATGCAGGCAAACAGGTGGGGGATTGTCTGGTCTGCGAAGGCAGGGTGTCTGCAATCTTTGTAGTGATTAGATTTAATGGGACAGACACGTTTCTCTCCTTCACATCCCCTCCTCCTCTCAGCCCGAGGGGGAGAAAGGAGGGAGGTGGTGATGGGGAGGTGGCAGGGGAAGAGAAGATTTGAAAGAGTCTTTGACGTCAGCCCTGCCCTATAAAAAGCTGGCAAGGAGCTGGAAAGCAGACAGCAGAGCTCGTGGAAGAGCAAAGATGCCAACCCCGAACATCTCCACCTCTGCAGCCAAAGGCTTCCGCAGGGCGGTGTCGGAGCTGGACTCCAAGCAAGCCGAGGCCATCATGGTAAGACAACCCTACCCCACTTCTTTCCCTCCCCCTCCAAAAAGCACAGCCTCTTCCATAGCTGTAGGCAGAGGCAGGCAGGGATAGATGGACCAACACTGCGTTTGTGGGACTTCCCCGACATGGGCATGTCCAGGCTCTAGGCTGGCAAAGGGAAATTACTCCAGCAGCTCTCTCTACATACTGATACATGTGAAATGAAAACATTTAAGGGGGTGAAAACTTGAAATAATGAAACCACCTCAGTAACCAAAAGTAAGGTGAATAACCCACAGACCTAAGGCAAGAATAGCAAGAAATCCCCCCTGTGAAAGGCAATTTGAAGATCTTAATGATTTCCAGATTTCAGTGCGTTAAACTGCAGAGATTTCACCTGTTCTAGCATAATAAAAAAAGTGGGGCTGTCATTTCAGACAGCACACAAGGCACAGGAAGTTTAACTACTTTGTTCATGGCTGCTGTATCCAGTTTATCTCCCAGAACATCCTTCCCCCATTTCTGTTCCCAGTCCTCCTTGATGTGTTCTCAGCCCTGTGTTTAGCCCAGGGGAAGCTTCTGCACAAACCCGATCTGAATGTGTCCGGAAAGGGAGAGGAAAACTTCTCCCTGAGCTGTCAAGTGTCTTTAGAAAGCCAAGCCTGGCCAACCCATTGGGCTGGCTGTAGGGACAGGGACATTTCACCTCCTAACCTCAAAGCCTTGGCAGGCAGGATGAGCTTGAAGACTTCCAGTATTGAACGGTCCTGTGAGGCAAAGATGTGGACAGGCTGAAGGTGACAATGCAGCCAGCGGCAGTGGGTGCACCAGGAGAGGACCCTCTTGGGATGCTGGGCAGGAAGAAACTTAGGAATAGGATGGGTTAGGTAGCAGATGTGTTTGGCAGATATTTTCAGCGTGACTCCAGCAGGTCACTTTTAGACCTCCCCATTTCCCTCCCTTGTACCTGCTGCCTTTTTCACCCACTCTCCTCTTAACCCTCTGCCTCACTAAAATCAACCTGTACATTGGCAGGAAGGTGTTTTGGAGAGTGGAGTGTGCTGGAAAGGAAGTGAAATATTTAGGAAGCAAGGAGGTCAGCTTGTTTTCTCTAATCAATGGAAATCAGGGAAGGCTTCCCTCTCACACAGTCCTTTTCATTCTGGCAAAATAATGAACACTTGAGTGGCCCTTGAAAACCTGATATTTTCCAGGCAACTTGTAAAATCAGTATTTGAGATGCTCACTGTCTGGAGAAGTGAAGAGTGTTTGGCTATTACACCCTCTGGGGTGCTGCTCTGTGTTTTATGAAAAAATGGGCCACTGAACATAAGGGCCAGAGGAGTTCAGGCTCAACAGGTGGGCTGACAAGAGTAAGGCAACCTGCTTGGTGTCAGTGGCTCCTCCAGCCTGGAGGATACATAAAACCTTAGCCTGTGTTGGTCTTCCTTCTTTGAATGAAAATTTTCAGAAAAAGGAAAACCACAGTATTTAAAACTTTGCCCTGTGAGGTTCTCTCTGAGAGTTGGATGCATGAAAAGCTCTTTTCTTAGCTCTCACCTGGCACAGGAGATCTCCACAAACCTGTTGCTTATTTTGCTAGCTTCTACCAGGCAAGAGGCATGACTCTGCATTTGTTCCTGACATCACATGTCCCTGGCCCTCGTGTTGTCGCTGTGACCGTGGCTTATCTGCCACACAGCCCTCACCCACCATCGCACCACCTCCGGCAGGTCTGAGGTGTTCCCTTGCCAGGGGAAACTGCAATCTGGGGGGGAAAGCCAGACCTTTGCAATCCCAGAACTCATCTACACCAGTGGGTATTTTACGTGTCAGCTGGGCCAGAAAAATATCAAACTCAGTGGAAAAATCTTTGGTTACGTATTAAGTTTTTCTGCTGCTAATGGTTTTTGCAAGAGACCCTGGGACTGTAGCTGGGGCAGGGTTTGGTTACAGAGCCAGGCAGGAGACAGCCATTGGAGCCAAACCAGCAGGAAAGAGCACCCAAGGAAACAGGGGTGGGACATTACTGTCCCCAGTCTTTACAATCCCTCCTGATTGCTGCAAATAATGAGCCAGGGAAAAAAAACAACAAAATAGCTCAGAACACAGTACTTTTAATGACAATACTCAGACTGGGCACTCTGACTTGCAGCAAATTCAAAGAAGGAAAAATGAACAAACCCTTCATAAGAGGTGCAAACTAACCTTCAGAAGAGGTGAATGAGTCAGGCCCTGGTTCGGCAAATAAATGCTTTGTAAAATCAAATTACAGTTCTCACTGTAGCCAGATATGCACTCAGGGAGCGAGTCTGCAAAGCAATTCAGAAATACCATATAATGGTGCCTTTGGAGGAAAGGAAGGCATTTATCATGAGATCAGTTTGGCTGTTATATATGCCACATTCCTAGTTTCCAGCAAAAGGAGATAATACCCCAATGAGCGTAAATGTGAGGGGTAGAGTTGAGGACAATGAGATGGGGAACGGGCAGCCAGGCAGCCTCCACCTGGCACAGGAGGCAGCAGGCAGGCAGACCCCTCCCAGCCCTCTTCTCCCAAGAAAAATTTGGCCTTTTTCTGCTTTGTTTTGATTTTTTAAAATTTACCCACCTGAACTATGCCATCATGGAGCTAAGGAACTTACAGAACCCCTCAACAGGGACCAAAGCCCCCAGTCCTGCCTGCCGGGGGCCACCCAGTCCCAGCACACGTTTGACTGCTTGAGTCAGCCTCTCCTGGTGCAGCTTTCCAGTCACCCAACTGTGGCCTTTTAAACCCCACACAGGTGGATTTTAACCTGATTTACAGCCTAAATATGGGGGTCTAATTTCCCTCCTCTCCCCTTCTCCAACCCAGAAGTAAAATCCTGCTGCACCTCTGCACCTCGGGGCACAGTGTGACAAAGCACCCTTAGGTAAAGCACTGCATGGCTTGGGATGGCTGTGGAACTTTTCTGTGGCTGGCACAAGGCTGTTTGCCCTGCTTATTGCAGGCACTTTAAAGTAAACACCAGCTTAGCTTAAAACACTGTAGTGATGGAAAACACACACCTAAAGCTGAGCACATGCTCACAAGATTTTTAAAGTTGTGGCTGAGGTCCCTTGTTAGAGGTCTGCTCTCTTTGGGCACCAATACCACCACTTTAGACAAGCAGCAGCATTCACTTATTTCTTAGAAGGTGTTCTTCTGTGCCCTGAGGAATAAAGGGTGGGTCAGCATATGTAATTTCAGAGGGGTGTCTTTACTGAAACGGGACCGGATAGAGGTGCGTGGGCTGGTGCCTCGATGTGCTGAGTTTTTGAGGTTGCGTTTAAAATGTCAGCTTTGCACCGCTAAAACATCCAAGAGGATTCTCCCAGGAAACATAAGTTATTGATAGCAGGCTTTGAAAATCAGAGAGAAAATAAACTTAGTAGTCAATCAGGCTGTCTTTTAGAAGGAGAACACTCTGAGTTTTCGCAAGGAAGGGAAAGCACAGCTAAGTTAGCATGTATCTCTTTTCTAAATATTTTCAATGTAATCACAGGGAAAACTGAAGCCAGTCCCACTCTGAGTCCTTCTTCAGTGCTGCACCAGGTTTCTTGTAGCAAGTTCTGGGGGTTTGTCGTCTGGTTTGGATCTTGAACACAGAAAACTGGAACCAGATGCGTAGCCTCTAAATAGAAAACTGGTTGTAAAAAGACCAAGAACAAATAAGTTGGTGTATGAGCTATTTGTATAACAAAAGAAACAACAGTGATTGAAATAGATTGTAGTTCACCATAAATATAAACAGGTGTCCTAACATGACCCCAGGCACAGAGTTGCATTTTAGGTTCAATTCCAAGTAACAGAAATCTGCAGGAGTTTGTTGAGACAAAACAAATCTACAGATGAGTGGGAGGAATTTATTTCCTGAGGTATATGGTTGTGGTTCCAATTACATTTCAATGGATAAGCATCCACTTAATGTCAAAAGTAAATGTCATATTGGATCTTGGGAGCAGTTTTGCTAAGCTGCCCCACTAATACACCTGCAAACAGTTCATGTTTTCTGGCCAGGCCACAGCTGTGGGCTTCAGCTGTCCCTCACAAAATATTTTTTCTCAGATGACTTCAGGTTTATCTGATGTCTCTCCACTTGAATTCATCAGACACCCGAAAACCACATAAGATCGTTTCTGATTTTTGGTTTTTTGGAGGCTATTGAAAACTGTTGCTAGAATAGGTGAGGGGAGAAGTCCACTCTCCAGTTATGCTAAAAAGATATTTTACACAGTTTTCTTCCTAAAGCCCCACATTTCTAGAAGTTCAGTTCTAAAACTTCAGTTCTCATGAGCAGATCTTCCTCTACAAAGCCAGGCAAGTCAGTCCAGCTTTTCCCTGCTTCCTCTGCTGAGGCATATCAATCACATCTCATCCTGCTACTGGAATGCCTCTGATCTCCTACATCTCCGTGAGCAGTGTTATTTATTTCTGTTCTGCCTGCAGTCTCCACGGTTCATTGGAAGACGTCAAAGCCTCATTGAAGATGCCAGGAAGGAAAGAGAGGCTGCAGCTGCAGCTGCAGCCACTGATGCTGCAGAGTCTACAGAGACCATTGTATTCGAGGAGAAGGATGGGAGAGCCATGCTGAACCTCTTCTTCATGCTCAAGGGAGCCAAGACTTCACCGCTGTCCCGTGTCCTTAAGGTATTTGAGGTGAGTACCCAGCCTGTTGTGTTGTACTCAAGGAACACACTTCAGGTTTCATGACTGTGCTGTGAGAAGCATCACTTGAGCATAATAAAGAAGACTCAGACTAGGTCTGCCTACTTCAAATTACCAGTTGATTGTCTGATATCCCTGAAGTTGTGCTTTGCTCATGCCTCAGAGTGCCCTCACTTGCCATCACTAAGAAGCAGGCATACCTCTGTCTTGCAGTACTGTTAAGTTCTGGGATTAATTCTGCTTAATTATTTTCAGTTTCACACTCCAGTCCACACCCTTATGACTTGTAGTGTACTCTGACAGCCCTCCCCACTGCTCAGCACTTCAACTTCAGTTGCAGGGCTCTGATTCCACATTCAAGGCAAGCTGTGTGCCCTGCCTGTCTACAGACCAAACTCACCTCATTTGTGGGTCATTACCACACTGGTCCTTGGTCAAACAGCTACGGAAACAACTTCGCCCTGGGTGTAAAACTGGTATACTGATTTCAAAATTACCTCTCTGCTTCAAGGATTATTCTGATTGACATGTTAAAGGTTCTGCTGGTTCCCCTCAGTGATGTATCCTGTATATGCCTTTAATACCAAGGAAAACTGATAATTGAGCTTTTTCCTCCTAGCCAGCAATGTAATGTTGCATTATATAGGATCTCGGTGCCATGAACAGAAAGACTGAGATAAGTGCTGCCTATTTAAACGGCAATCCAAGCACGACAGCTTGCATTCATGTAGTGTGCTTTCATCCAGAATGATCCAAAAGTGTTTTGCAAACTGAGGTCCTAAGATGCATTTTATCTATGGTAGCTTAATTTCATTGACTTCAGCAGTGAGAGGAGAGGACAATTTGTTCCTATTAATCAGTCACGTGGCTTGTAAGGGGCCTCTGGAGGTCTCTAGTCCAACCTCCTGCTCAGAGCAGGTCCAGTCACAGGAGGTTATTTGAGGCTATGTACACTATCTGGTAAACCCGATACTTAAAAACTGTAAACTTACAGAAAGTGTGCTTGGGGGATAAGTATTTCCCTGAAATCACAGGGCATTCTAGTTATTCATTGCCCATTTAGTATTACCTCTGATAATCTTATGAAAAACATTTAGATCTTCAGCAATTACAAAACATCTTGCTTCTCCTCTAAGAGGACTGTTGCTAGAAAAGTTGGTTTCTGGGCAACGTATGGCTCCTGTCTCAAGACTAAAAGAACCTCTATGACAAACTTTTCAGACAAAACCCATGTGTTGCCATGATTGGGGTCTCCTTCCCAGAAGTGCACAGATGCCAGATAAAGTGTGACAAATCCATGAGTGTAACATTCAACAGACTGCTCAGTGGGTATGGAACAGATGTGTAAGCTCTTGTACTTGGTAGATTTTTACTGCATTTAAACTCTGTAATTTAAACAATTCTCAAAACATCAAGCGAGAAGCTGCCAGCAGCTTATGTTCAAATAATGTTTGCTTCTTCCTGGAGCAAAAAAGCTCTTTGAGCTTGTCACAGAGAGAGCTTTAAATATAATAAAAAGACAAGCATGTCAAGTCCCGACAGAGTAAGATTCATTTCCCAGATCCCTCTGGCAATGCAGGTACAAGATATGAAAGCAGACGGGCATAATGACATTTGCCTCATCATGAACCAGGCTGCAGGGAAGCTGTTTTCACTCTTCTGTATGTGTTACATGAAGCTGAAGCATAGGTAATGCAATCATGGCTGTCAGATTAATGCAAAGGTATCGATTGTTGAGGGGACAATGTAATAGCGAAGTTGGTAGGTACATTAAAAAACACCATCCTAAATTTAATTTACCTGTGGCATTGCATCTGTTCGTTCTCATCTTTTTGCCTCTGATTAACAAAAGAAATCATGTCCCTTCCTCTATCAAAGGTCTTGCAGGGACTTTGGGAAGGTTGGGTCATTGCCTAGGGCCTTGGACTTGTACTGCCAATTTTCACTGAGCTAAAGAAAATACCCACAAATTTACCAGGGCCCTTTGGAAGACTATAGACACCATTTTGTCTCCTTATTCCATGGGGGAGCTCAGTTCCCATAGCGAGCCCAAATGACATCCGTGCCGGTAGTGAACCCAGAGCAGCGCTGGTGCGGGAGGGCCGTGGCAGCCCCGGCGTTCAGCACCACGGCCAGCGCCGCGCCGCCGGCCCGCCCGGACCGCGCCCGCCCCTCGGGACCGCGCCCGCCCCTCGGGACCGCGCCCGCCCCGCGGGACCGCGCCCGCCCCGCGGGACCCCGCCCGCCCCGCGGGACCGCGCCCGCCCCTCGGGACCCCGCCCGCCCCTCGGGACCGCGCCCGCCCCTCGGGATCCCGCCCGCCCCTCGGGACCGCGCCCGCCCCGCGGGACCGCGCCCGCCCCTCGGGACCCCGCCCGCCCCTCGGGACCGCGCCCGCCCCGCGGGACCCCGCCCGCCCCGCAGCCCACCCACCACAGCCCCCGCCAACACACGCCTCGGCAGCCGCTGGGACGGGAAAGGAAAGGGGGCCATGAGATGTGGCGCTCTGCCCCATCAACTGCCTCTCTTGATACGGTCTTCTTTGCCATGGTGGAAGTCTTCTGTTGGTAGTTATTGAACAGCCCCGGTGTTTGGGCAGAAGGGAAAAAAGTGGAATTAATAGGTGTGTTTATACGGGAGGCAGGTGGGGGCATGAAGAAAGCGACAAGAGGGAATCCATCCCAGACTGGGATTGTTCAGCGTGGACAAGAGAAGGCTTCAGGCTGACCTAACTGCGGCCTTCCAGGACCTGAAGGGGGTCTAGGGGAAAGATGGGAGAGGGGCTTCTTACAAGAGCATGTAGTGACAGGACAAGGGAGGATGGATTCAAACTGAGAGTAGGTTTAGGTCAGATATTAGGAAGAAATTCTTTACTGTGAGGGTGGTGAGGCACTGGCACAGGTTCCCCAGAGAAGTTGTGAATGCCCCATCCCTGGAAGTGCTAAAAAGATCAGGCTGGATGGAGCTCTGAGCAACCTGGGCTAGTGAAAGTTGTCCCTGTCCATCGCAGGGAGGTTGGAACAAGACGATGTTTAAGATCCCTTCCAACCCAAACCATTCTGTGATTTCATGTGTCCATATGGGCATCTTTGAGTGGTACCAGAAGGTTTTTCAAACGTTGCTTAATGTAGTTTTTTTTTTTCTTTCCATGTCTCAAAAGACATTTGAAGCTAAAATTCACCACCTGGAGACCAGGCTTAGCCGAAAGCCCCGTGAAGGGACCGCTGAGCTGGAATACTTTGTGCGCTGTGAAGTCCACAGCTCTGACCTCAACACTTTCATTAGCTCCATCAAGAGGGTAGCAGAAGATGTGAGGACCACTAAGGAAGACAAATGTAAGGAGCTTGCAAATATTTTCACTTGTGCAGAAAGGCTGAGCTCTCCCTGTAGAAACAGGATGGAGACTTTGTTATTCCCAGGGAAGGGAAGGGAAAGGGCTGCTCTATGCTAAATTTGAGCAAATCAGAAAGAACTGCCTCTGGGACACCTGAATCCTGAAAGTAATTTCCCTCCTTGTCCTTTTCTCAGCAGACTCCATTGTTCATAGCCCGTTCTTCTGGTAACAGATTGAAAAAATAGAAATAAGAGATTGAATTTCATGCTTTGCTGACACCCCTCCTAATGAGCTCTCCATTCCTACTCCAGTATTTTATATTATAAATGCAAAGTAGTTTCCTACCTACATGTCGGGGCCTCTGTACAGATTCCAGTGATAACCTACAAGACACTTCCCGTGCCATCCTGTTCTGAAGATAGGATGATTATTGTAAAATATCCCTAGAGATCCCTAGAGATCTATGACCAGCAGGACCTCTGGGTGTTTTTTTAATGTGTCTCTTTCAGTAAAATCTAATTTTCATCTTCTTTAATTTTGTCACAAAATACTTTGCTGAGAGATAGCCAAGGAAGTAGTGAAATGCAGATCATGGCATTAGACATGACTCTAGGACAAGAGCATTGAGATAGCAAAACTACTGCCTGGAAGTAGCTGTGCCATGAGCTGCTTGTTGTACGTGTGCATTTCATACACCAGAGCAGGTGTGTCTTATTCAGCCTCACAGCCCCTTCTCATTAGGGGATCTTCACTTCCACAGACAGACTGTCACTTTCTCTCTCCCCACAGTTCACTGGTTTCCCAGAAAAATCTGTGAATTGGACAAATGCCACCATTTGGTCACCAAGTTTGACCCTGACTTGGATCTGGATCACCCGGTGAGTCAGTCTGTGTGTGCACCCCCTCATGCTGAACTCCTGAGCCGTCCCACAGAAGCAGGGAGCTAAGAACACCTATTAGTGCAGCTGATCAGGGAACTGCAGTGTGATTGCCACCTTGAGAGACATCTCTCCAGCCAGTGATGAGCTTTCCTGGGTGAGAAATTTTAGTAACTGATTAAAAGTCCTGTCTCTGTTCCTATTTGTCACCACAGGGCTACTCTGACCAAGTATACCGCCAGAGAAGGAAATCAATAGCAGAGATTGCTTTTCACTATAAGCAGTAAGTCTCCTTCCTAACATCCATGCAGGGATAATGACATGTCAATGAACCTATTGGGAAGTCATTGTGCTACCTGTATGGCACTTCTCTTCCTTTACATTTTGTCTCCCCATTCAGCTTTTCCAGCTCCTTTTGTGTCTCTCTTCTCTCTTTGCATTCCAGTCTCTAATTAAAAACGTCTGTTGTCATTAATTCATACATTGTCAAGGGTATAGTAAGAATAAACCTCCTGCATAACAAAAGCCAGAGAGAAATCCATCAGGCCACAAACTTTGGTTGGAAATGTAGCATCTCTTTTAGAATGGCATCTAGTTTTGACTTCAGTGTTTCAAGCTACCCCATGCCCAGAAAATTTGTTCCAAGACTTCATTATCCTAGTTGTGAAAAAATGTGGGTTTTATTTCTAAGCTGGAGTTCAATAGCTTTAGCTTTTACCCAGTGGATCATACATGCCTTTCATCTGCTAGATGAAATACTGCTATCAGGATTTTTTTTGCTATGAGGGTATTTATAGGCTAAATGATCTGCCTCCTAACTCTGTCTGTTAATTAAATAGATTCCAGGAGTGTTCTCATCATTGTCTTATATAGCTTTAAGACTGTCTTGTACTCCTACTCAATACTTCTATTCTGATATATGCAGTGATAGCACTCAGCCTGTTCACTACAACATCAAACAGAGCTCTAATATTCAGTTAGGTTTGTAAAATATTCCCAAGATCCTATGCAGTGACACTGCCTTTCACCATAGCATTCTCTCCCTCTGAGGGGGACTTTAAGTGCTGAAACCAGACTACAAAAATTATATGGGTCACCTTCTTGAGCTTCCCCTGCAACTGGTGTGATCCCAGCAAGGGTTTCTGCTGTTGGTTTTCATGTACTTTGCCAATTTGAAGGCCAGAATATGGACACCGATGGTTTTATCCTGTACAAATAGTAAATGCACAGAAAGTCACGGTGCCAGAGGAAGAGTCCCAAGCGACACAGGGATAAATCCTAAGATGAGGCACCAATTTAAGATGTCTTCTCTAACATCTCACCTGCAGGTTAGCATTTATGAGCCACTGTGTAGCATCCCTTCAGGCATCCCTTCAGGAACTGTACTTCAGAATACATGATATCTCATCTGTCCAAATACAGAAAAGAAGGATTTAGGATATAGAGTCGCTAACTATTATGAGAAAAAGCAAAATTGTCAGTCTTCTTTCAGCAATGCCCATTTATATCAAAGTTGAGATTTGCTTTTCCTGCCATCCTTAATCTTATTGACAATACTTTTTTTCTGCAGTTCAAATGCATTTAGTTTTCCTTATTAGCTGCTTTTATTTCCCAGCCACTTGTTCATTCTTGGAGCCATCAGCTCCTTGAAGTTCAGACTCATGAAATGAATTTATTTTCACAGTTTCAATTTTCTCCAGTGAAAACCCTTTTTTTTTTTCCCCTGGTAAATATTACACCTGCCAAATTCTTGCTCATCCCTTGTTCATTTATAATCTCTGACAAGACTCATGCTTTTCTTTGTGTCTATGTATTTGTTGCACCTGTACAAATGACCCAGTACTAAGGCTTTGTCTTTCCTGTCACCCCCTTGTTTGGATTTTAAAGAAGATTGATGAACATCATGCAGAGCTTCTCCAAAGTGCTTCCTTCTCAGAGGGAAGAGGAGCCTGGCTGGGGCTCTGCTCAGTAATGGTGCCTTTGCCTTGCAGTGGGGACCCGATCCCTCATGTGGAGTACACAGCGGAGGAGACAGCTACCTGGTGAGTGCTGATTTCATAACTGGTGCTGATTTCATTATTAGTGCTTCAGCACTAGAAACTGGGAATCAAAACCCAAACATCCAGGGCATGACCTCTTGAAAAATGTATCAGGAGTGCAAGCATCCTACTTAATGGCTTGTTATAAAAAACACATTCACACTGCAGCCCCAGGAATTCCCTCCGAAGGAGCCTCTCCAGAGAGCAAGGTAGATAATTTGGAGTCCCACTTCTCTAAGGGTCCTGACTTAGTAGCAGCCTCCAAACAAAGAGCAGTTGTCATAGCTGCAAGAAAGTAGGAGGCCCATGGTGAATATCTGTGTGGTACCTCACAGGCCTCACTTAGGAAAACACTCCCTTTGAACGTGATTTTTTCCAGGAGTGTTGCTGCAGGAGTGTTTCTGAAAACAAGGCCCGCTCACATGAGCTGAGTACACAGGCTTCTCAACAAGGTCATCTTCTGGTTCTATTGACTGTCTTCACAGTGCAGCTTCAGGACTTAACCTACTGGGAATATTTTAATTCCAGTTAATACCTTTTATACAGTCTTCTGACCTTCAAGTCAGCAGTAGGTCTGCTCAGACACAGCTGCTGCCTTTGCAGGTTCATTTGAATGTGTGTCTGTATGTTTACATACCTCTATCAATGTGCAGAGACATAGACTTAGGGGGAGAAAGGCAAAGGACATGGAGCCTAAAGATATGAGTCCCTGACAGTGCACAGCCAAAGTGCAGGAGAGGACTAGACACATTAACCACTGAATGTCTGCCACCTCTCTTCCTGAAGGAAGGAGGTATACAGCACCCTGAAGAGCTTGTACCCCACCCATGCCTGCAAGGAGTACCTTGAAGCTTTCAGTCTACTGGAGAAATTCTGTGGCTACAATGAGAACAACATCCCTCAGCTGGAAGAGGTTTCCCGTTTCCTGAAAGGTGGGTATGAGCCTGGGGGACCCAGGCTCAGGGTCTGCTGGTGGGGCAACTACAGATGGGAAGCCTGAACCCAAAGGAGTAGTTTGTGAGCTGAAATTTGGGAGGAGAGCTGGTGGCTTGTGCACTGCCCACAGAGGACAGAGTTAGAGCCCAAGCAGTGGGGAGTGCAGCTAAACACAGCAGGCTGTGACTGGAGAGCAAGCCCACAGTCAAATGATCCCACTGAGCACCTAAAGAGCAGGCATTGATCCCTAGCAGGAGCAGATAGATTAGGCCTGGCATAGCAGAAGCCCTTCCCTGAGTTTCCAGTGTTGGGAGCAGTGGCAAAGCCCGTGGGCCATGCACCTGGCACAGATGGTGTGTGCTGTTTCAGAGAGAACCGGCTTCCAGCTCCGGCCGGTGGCCGGCCTGCTGTCGGCACGGGATTTCCTGGCCAGCCTGGCCTTCCGCGTCTTCCAGTGCACGCAGTACATCCGCCACGCGTCCTCACCCATGCACTCCCCCGAGCCGTGAGTATTGCCTGGCCCCATGGCCTCCCTGCCCAGAGTGTCCCACCTGGTCAGCAATTACCCTTTCTCCCCGACAGACACACTCTGTCTGCTGCTGACTGTGTTTTCCTCCTTGCCCCGCTCTCCTTGGCAGGGATTGCTGTCATGAGCTGCTGGGGCACGTCCCGATGCTGGCTGATAAGACATTTGCCCAGTTCTCTCAGGTAAGGTGCTTATCTGCTTTCTCCTCCTTGAGAGGTCAGAATCCAAACCCCAGTGTTGCCACCTAAATCTTTCTTGCTCCTATTAACCATGATGTTCCAAAGTTCCAGTCATGGACCAAGACCCTAACTAATACTGATTCTGCAACAAAGTGGATTTAGTCTGAGCACGAAGTCCCAGCAGATTCCTGGCATGGCAGGGCAGCAGTATCTGTGGTCTCGAGGCAATAAAACAGAGCAATGAATGTATAAGGTCCACAGACCAAACCTCTCCTGATGTTTGCCCCTTCCCTTCTCTTCCTAGGACATTGGGCTGGCGTCTCTGGGAGCAACTGATGAAGAAATTGAGAAACTAGCAACGGTAAATTTTCCTCCTTGCTGGATGGGGGGCACAAACACTCCAGCAGTGCTTTTGTGGTATCAAGGGGACTGGTCCAGCCTGGTATTCCAAGACTGGCAGGTTCAGAGCTCCCACCCAAGCTGCCCTGCTCTTTTAGTGATGACTGTGCAGAGCAGAGATCAGTTAAAGAGCAGAGCTCGCTTGCACATTAACCCAATTTTCTCGGGCACCAGTAGTATCATCAAGCATCATATTTCCAACAGCAGCCCTGCTGGGACTCTTTGGGGTGGGATTAAATGACATCCACTTCCTTTGGCTCTCCCTCAGCAAGGTGACCCGTCCTGCTCCAAGGACACCGAACAGCAGCATCTCACAGCAGCTGGGTGCAGAGGGAACAAGCCCAGGGACACAGACTCTCTGTCTTGGTGTAGCAGCAACTTAGTTTAGTACTTTTCTCTGAAAGCAAAGTGTGGAGAGGGGACAAAGAGGCAGGTGCCTGTTTCTTTAAATAACCCCAAACTCTGGCCACGATGCAAGGGCTCAGAAGTGACAGGGAGATGAAGATGAGGAGCTGTGTCCCCCAGGAATTTTTCTTTTTCTTTTCACAGCTTTACTGGTTTACAGTGGAGTTTGGGCTCTGCAGACAGAATGGAATAGTCAAAGCCTATGGAGCCGGGCTCCTCTCTTCCTATGGGGAGCTCATAGTAAGTCCCAGCATAACTTGCCTCTGCTCTAGGCCCTGTAGAGAAAAACACCTTCTGCCTCTGTGCAAAGACTTTCCTCAATCTGTTCTCCACCTTCTCCTACCCCACGTCTCTCCAATCCCCTCAGTTTCATGCTGGAATTTTTCTGCTGTGTTCGTAGCACTCCTTGTCAGACGAACCAGAGGTGCGGGACTTCGACCCTGATGCTGCAGCTGTTCAGCCCTACCAGGACCAGAACTACCAGCCTGTTTATTTTGTGTCTGAGAGCTTCAGTGATGCCAAAAATAAATTGAGGTAGGACTGGGCAGTGAGAAAGACCCAAACAGAAGGACATTAAGGTGTTATATATTAAAACAGGGCTTGACATTATGGCTGCTTTCAGTTCAAGTTCTCAGAAGTGCTCTGAAAATTTTGATCAGGTCTTTTGAAATAAAGCAGTTCTCCAGTTCCTACAGGGAACATTCTTGACATGAATGGATTTGTCCAGGGGAAAAAATGAACTTTTGCCTCCTAGGCTGGTTAACATGGGTTAGTGGACCCCAGACACCATCCCACCAGGGTAACTGGGTTTCCCCATCCCATGGGACTACAAACAGGATGATATGGGGCAGGTCTACCCACAGACATCTGTTCAGAAGAGCATTTTCTTGGTCATAACCAGAGCTGCCCACAGGAGGAAAGCTCAGTCCTTGGATTGCTTTGATTGACAGAGGAAAACTTTGCCTATACCATTTTTATCATCTTTGCTTAGGAAAGAGACAAAATGGGGTGAACATGATTTACATGACTTTACAGTTCCTGTAAGAGGGGTATTTAATACAAATAACGTGGTGAGGACTGCTGTATTTCAGCTTCTGCTTTTATTACCCTCACTTGCACTGTTCATACAACCTGGAGTCCAGCTGCAAGCACCCGGGGAGCCTGTCCTCACACACACACGAGGCAGCTTTAAAAAAACCCCAACTGCTGCCTAATGAGTCATTTCCTTGCATTTAAAAAGGGAAAATGCACCACATACACAGCCAAGATTAGGCTAGAGGGTCTTGACTGTGACAAGCACTGTAAATGATCCTCTTTAAAGAGCTCAGAGACCACACAGATGCTACTCTATGAGGTGAAAGCACTGTGTCTTTTGCATTACTGACAGCTGCCACCACAGTTCTGACTATCAGTGTTATGCCTCGAGAAAAGCCTCTTTCCTCAGAAAGGACACACTCCCCCCATGCCCTTCCAAGCAGCCATGCCGTATCTATATGATTCAAAAGGTGTCAGGTGAGCACACCCCTTTTGGAGGGCAGGTTTCTAGCCGTTAGCAGCTGTGCTATGAGCCATCGCTGTGGCTGATGGCATTAACGAGAGGTGAGCTGGACCTTGCCTGGTAGAACTGAGAGGAACCACAACTTTTAGGAGGAGGGCAATGTGAGTATGCAGAAACCCCCTTTGTTTGCACTTCTTTTTGTTGTTTTCCTGCCATGGCACGGCAGCTCCCTGCCAGGGCCAGCCTGCGTCTTGGACCGTGTTTTTCCTTGGCCCTCTGAGCTGTGTTTTCCCCCAGATCCCCCCAATTCTGGCCTCGGCATGAAGTACCAGCTAGAGGAACATCTGTCTCCATCTGGGAAAGGGCTGCGCTTCCCCGAGCCAGAGCAGACCCGCGGTAGCCACAAGAGGGTAGCCTAAGCTAAGCAATTCAGGAGCGAAAGGGTGAAGCCTCAGCAGAGGCGAGGAGCATGCCTGTTGTTAGCGCTGTTTGTCCCCTCGTGTTCCCAAGCCTTTCTAGCATGAGACTGCAGCCATAAGTACCTAAATATAGATTTTCAGCTCCATATTCACACAGCCCCCAAACGAAAAAGCCCTACGTTGTCAAGTATACAAATCTTGGTGCTGGAAGTGAATGTGGGCAGCTTTGGGGAAGCCCTACCCTTGATTTGATTTGCTTTCACTTGACCACGTACTTCTTCATTAGAAAAGCAGCAACAAGCTCTTGCTCTTGAGAGATACCAGGTAAAGTCAAGCTCATCACTGAGATCCAGGCTGCATTTGGCTTTGGGTGCAGCAGAGCAGCTTTGCTCAAGCACAAGGCTCTGGTGACGTTATTCTCATCCTCTAGCTCAGGTCTGAGCCACTGCCTGTCAAGTCTATCCTTAACATGCCACACAGCCAGTTTCACCCTCCTCAAGCAGAGATTAGTCAATAAATGCATGTCAGAAAGGATTTAGTAATATAATACGATAATACCACAGTCTTTCCCTGCAATTAGCTTCTAAATCTCCTTGGCACTTTTTGAAAAAGGAATTGCAGCAGAGGATGCCTGGCAGTGGCCATGGAGGTGACCAGTTTGATGTACCCTCCACTTTGGTACAGCCCACAGAAAGCCACAGTCAAACTCACGGTTTTCTGTAACAAACAGAAGGGATCTCAACCACAGCTATGACCCTGTGGTGCTGGAAAGGTGGAAACTCTGCCTAAAGGAGGCATTAACCTGTTGGAATCCTCCTGGGTAAATGGAAATGGGCAGGAGGGAGCCTCAGGACTCATCTCTCATACCCAGCCTTCTGCATGCTTCCCTTGCAGGAGCTATGCAGCGCACATCAAGCGGCCCTTCTCGGTGAAATACGAGCCCTACACCCACAGCATCGAGCTCCTGGACAGCCCTCAGATGATCTGTCACTCCCTGGAGAGCGTAAGGGATGAGCTTCACTCGCTGATTAATGCGCTCAATGTTATCAGTTAATACAAGAACTGAGCCATTTCCGTCCCCTCTTCCCTCCCAGCCCCCGACGTGCCCGCTCTGCCCTCACCTCGCTCCCAGGTAATTCCTACCTGTCTTCTCCAAACATTGGCACTGCTGCCTGTCACCACGCGACCCCAACAGCTTTCCACTTTTGTACGTAGGGCCAGCTCGGAGGAGGGCAGCGGGATGCACCCAAGGCCTGGTGGTTCTTTTGGTAGCTTTTCTACTGGCTGCTGGAAGAGGCTTAGCAGAGACAAAAAGCATGGCCAAGCTAAAAAGTTAAGTCAAGAGCTGTGTGCTAGGTTCCTGGGTGCAAGGAAGAGGAGAAAATCTACTTTATTTAAAAAGAAAAAAAAGACAAGATAATTTTTTTAAATTGCAATTTGAGAGAAAAATTTAATCTGTTTGGTTTTTTTAATCCCCAAAGCAACTCTTATAGCAACTTCATGAGTCTTGTTCTTAGTTATTCTAACATCAGTATCACCTGATGTAGCTCAGGTGTGTGAATAATGCTATTGCTGGCCACTTCTGAGGAAGGTAAACATCTAGTTTGGATGCTCAAACCCAGTTTCATGCAGTTTTCAGTGCAGATATTAATGGTTTGATCTGACCCAAAGCTCTCAGTTTTCCTCCCCCTGCTTTTGCCCTTCTTATCTTCTTGCAGGCTGTCTCATAACTTAGCGGTTTGCTCAGAAGTTTGGCCCAAGGTTATGCAGCTGTGCAGTATCAGAGCTGGGCTTGGGATGTGTGGAGGCTGCTAAACAGCTGTGGGGGACAGCGAAGGGGAGAATTACACAGAGTTGTTTGCATGATCACTTATAAGATTCCTGTGTCGACTTTTGCCATCCTTATCCACAGTGTATGATTTTCATAATTTCCTCTTTAAAGAACTGCAAGACTTGGCAGTGAAGCTTTGGCTATTAACATGGCTAACATTGTTCTCCAGTGTTACTTCTACTGTGGCTCAGTCATAATAGTTTACAATCCATTACTCTTTATCCCATTTCAGACCTCCACATATATATGCTTAACCCCCAGTTCTCTCAAATTTTAACTCCTTAGCTACTGACAGCACTTAGTCTCCAGCCTGCTTCAATCTCTCCTTTCTGTTTCTTTTCTTATTTGACCCTTCCTCCTAAATTCCTCCTAAATTGCTTAAAAGGCCATTACTGAAATCAGCAGTTTGACACCAGGGCTTGCTGCTTTTCCTCAAGTTGTTCCTTCTCGTCGGATTTTCCTGTAAACTGATAAAACTACTGAGTTCATTCAGTTATTGTCATTTTAGAGAACTTTTTCCAAAGCTGCAGCTATGATTTCCCAATCTGGGTGGATCCAGATCATGAGCTGTAATTCTCAAGGCTCCCTTAAGAGCTGTAACAATTTTTCATTTGGGTTCTTCAGATATTACTACTAGATTAAATAGCTGGAGCAAACTATGCAAGACTAAGGCAGGCTAGGCCATAGTTTAGCTATCTAGCCATGAAAATCTTACTGGTGACTTCAGTAAAATAGACTAAAACAAACAAACAAAAAAAGAAAACAAGCAGACAAGATGTAACAATAAGTCTGTATAGTTAATGCATGGGTTATGACCTTGTTAACAAGAGCAGTGCCAGTTTACTGGTCTGCGGGTTGCTGTGTCTCCTCTCCTTTGGTAGTGTGCAGCTCCTGGGTTGCTGCCCATGAGAGTAGCAAGGATGCTCCAAACCCTGCAGCAACGCCAGGCTCCTGATCAGGACCAGGCAGGAAATCTCTGTGGAGGCATTCGCTTTCTGGTCTGACCTCCAGAACTGCTCCAGAACTGTAAAGGTCTGAAGGTGGTCATCTCTAGGTCTCCAAAGCACTTCACAGTCATTATCTGCCTTCTTAAATATCTACAATTAATGCAATTCGTAAAAAGACCAAATTCATTAATATGGAATGAAAAGCCAACTTAGAAATCCTTGCAACTGCAGGAGACCTCAAATCCTCTGCCTTGCCTTGGAGTTTGCATTGCTTCTCCCTGACTCTGTCATCCACTGCATTTTGGAGGAGCTGTAGTAAAATCTGATGTCCTGCAAAAATAGAAAATAAGCAAAACTTGCAGCATAACCCAGCACCATTAATATGCAAGCACACAAACAGCTGTGCTGCAGCCAGGGGGAAGGTGAGCACCAGGAGGGCTGCACCCCCTTGCTTTTGGGACATGAGGCTGAGCTGGGGGGTCTGAGTGTGGGGGCTCGGGCTGCACAGGCGCCAGAGGTCCCTCTTTGGGCCATTTTCAGTGTCTGTGTTCTTGACAAATCCGTGACAGATTCCAGAATTTTTTGGCCCCTTAGGGGGACATCTGAGACACATGAACCCAGTTGTATTTACTATTGCCCTCACCTATTTAATATCTTAGAGGATTTATCCTATTAGTAACTTATTAGACCCCCTTTCATTTTGTCTCTAAGGCTTGTTCCTTTGTATCTGTTTTCAAATACATTACCTGGCTCCTTATTTCATAAGCCATATATGAATTGGATCCTTGCTTTCTCCTTTTACCCATTTTTCTCATGTTGCTCCTTCTACCAGAGCATTGTTGCCTTCTTTATCTTGCCATAATATTTTAGGGCCTTAGACATAGGGCTACAAAGGGACAGGCTATCCAAACAAAATACGGTAGAGTTGTAAACCAATCCCTAATCTATCACTGCTTTTAAAGCTGCTGATAGCAAGGTTTCAGACCGTTATTTTGGATATTGTCCTAGAATTTTCTATTATTAATAATCCAATTCCTTTCCTTCTACCAGTCTGGGTGATTGCAGGTGGTAGGGTATATAGAGTCCTTGCTCAATCCCCTATTATGCTAGCTATTAAGACTTGAATTCTTCACTTACAACCACCCCCTTCCCACCCCTCCCCCCTGTTCACCTTACCCTGTTTCAGGTGCTGCTCCACACCTATGAACAACTGTCTGTAACAGCACTGTTACAGTTCCAGCAGTTGTATGCCTTTCATGTGGGAGAACCTCAGCCTGTCCAGGAAAGGCATTCATTGTGGCAAAGAGATACTGATACCTCTCTTTAGTTTGTGACAGTTTATCGGGGTGATCCCTTTGCAGTGTTTGTCACAGTCCTTGGTTTAGCCAATGCAGTAGAGTTGGCAGCTTTCTTTTACTAATCCACATTTGCACACCTTAGGCAGTTTTTATTTATGTCCTCTGTTTCTTGCTTCATTTGAGGCCAAATATTAACTCTTTGCACTCTCTTCAGAGTACCCTACACTTCTTTGTGTAGCTCATTATGACAGTGTAAGATAACTTGCTCTTATTCCACTGGCCACAGTATCCATCCCATTTTCTATTTTTAGCTGACACCTGGTTGGGGCTGCAGTAAACAAAGTCTGAGTTAATTTATCTACTTGCTCGATAAATTATTTCTCAGTATTGCTTGCAGTCTTCACATTACTTCAGCATCCTTTACATATATTTTATTCCCACTCTCCCTCTAAGCTTGTAAAATAGAACTCCTGATTTCTTCATAGGTGTCCCATTTTGTGCTTGCCATTGCCTTTCTCCCCATCATGCATCCGATATTTTGTTCTATTACCAGACAGTAGCTATCTGTAGAGATGTTGTGTAGAGGGGTTTGTCTTCTACTGACAGCCTGTAAGCCCCTTGCCATGATCCTTTCTCTAGTTTGCCCGTTATTTGTTCCCTCATTCCACTGATAGGAGTGTGTTGGGTTGTTCTTCCTCTTTGTTCAAATGCAGCACTCCCAGGAGTGTGCAGTGCCTTTGATTCATTCCTGGTTTCCAATAAAAGGATATCCCCATTAATCTCCATTTCTTCTCTTTGTGAGTAAGAGCAGAGGGGTACAACTGGGGTACAACTGCACTATTGAGGTGAAAAGCCTTGAACTCCATCACAGCCCAGACTGCCTCTAACCAGGTTTTCTCATGGCCGGGGAAATTCTGTCCAGCCACTGGAGAGGACTCACATGCTACTGGTATCCATTTTCCTCCCCTATTTCTCTGTAGCAGCGCTGCTCCCACAGTATCAGCTCACTTGAAATTCTTGTTATGAATAATTTTCCTTTAACTGGAAGTTTTAGTGCAGAAGCTTTTCAAGCAGCTTCTTTCATGTCAGATAAAGCACTGCCTCGATCTTTGCTCCAGCTCCCTCCCTGATTCTTTTCCTGTCATTTCCATGATGCTCTGCTGCTATTAGCAAAGATGGATACACTGCCATAAGATACTAACACAGCTATAGATATGCTGCCATAAGAAATTAAATTCTCTCAGCACTCTTCAGAGTTGGGATTGATTAGTGGGAGTCTTTATTTCACAGAAAGCTTAACTTTTCTAGCATTTATCCATCGTCTTGTTTCACTAGTTTCAGAGTCAGGGCATTTAACTTGAGGTTGTTTTAACTGTGCCATATTCAAGTTGACATTAAATCCCATTTGGTCTATTAATTTTAAAACTCAGATACATCTCTCTTGTACCTCTTCTTCTGTAGCTGCTGTTCCCCAAATATCATCACATAAGGCAATCTCTTTTCTTTGTCCCTCACACACATCACTCAAACACTTTGCTCACACAAGCATGTGCAGCAGGGCAGGTGCTCGGCCCTGTGGGATACAGCTAAAGGTATATTGTTTTTCTCCTAATGTGAAAGCAGCTCTGTCAATTGCTTCTTCCCCTGCATTCTGCCATATGGAAGCTTAGTGTGAATCGTGGGGGTGCATTTGTGCCACCATCTCTCCTATTTCATCCGCTGTCCAAGGAGCTTGACTCAGACTCAGGGCTGCCAGGGACCACAGAGATACCTGTGCTCCACTGGGAGTGGGTGGCTGGTACATGGTATCATGTCCTGCTGCTCATGTCCATGACATTCAAGCAGCTGCCTATCAGTTTATTAAAGACTCTCCATCTCCCTCGAGCCTATGGACTGGTAGTGACTGTGCCAATTGGATCCTTGTTTTACCACCCTGCTGGGCAATTTGATTAAATGCCTATGGTGGCAAGATTAAAGGTTTATCAAGGAGGTGCCCAACGTACAATGGATAAGAGCTGGTGGAGCACACACTCTAATCAATTTACCGCTTAATCCCCATTTAATTCCAAATATAAGCAGTTTCTCTACTGTTGTGCTGCCTTTCAGTGGCTTCTTATCTGCAGCTACCTGCCTTGGGGTCATTTTTTTTTCATTTTAACAGCTACAGCAGTTTGATCTGCCATACCCATCTACCCCGGGACAGCATTTGGTGACTTTGTGGGATAGGCTGTTATTCTCAACTTCTCTTTCTTTTCCCATTTGCCCATATCATCCTTGAAATCTTCCTATGATGGCTCCTGATCCAGTTCTCTACACCACTTTCTGGAACTCCAGCAGTTATTTTTAATTTTTGCATCCCAGTCTGCTTTTGCAAGTGTCTAATTTTAGCTTTGCATTTACTATGATCAGGTCCCTTTTGAGCTCTCCCTTGCTCCAGGGCGAATCACTGCACTATATATGTTAATCACTCTCCTTACTTCTGTAGTTTTTCCTTCTCTTTTTCTAAATTCATCTGATTCTCTAATTACCATTGCACATCCTTATTGCCTTTTTGGGCCACTAGATGGTATTCCTTTTGTAAAGACAAACTTAATTCAAGTCACTGGATAGACCTTTTTAAAACACAATTTTCCCGTTGACGCAGCTGATGTTATGATGTTGCCTTGGTATAGATTATTGCTGCTTCCCGTAACAGTCCCACTAATAGAGGCAGTGAATCCTTGAGTCTCTTTTCATCCACTCTCCCATATCGGGAAACATTTGGTCTCTATCACCCATCGGCTTCCTGTGGGCTGGAGAGGCGCCCACAGCCCCTGCTGTAATCTCTGATATTGTTGGGATTTCCTGCAGCCCTCCAGTATTCCTGGTTTTAGTCTTTTTCCTGAGCTGTCTTGGATTTTTCCCATGCTTTCAATTTTGTCTTAAGGTATCCCTCAAGTATTGTGCACAAGGCTGGTTAGGTTTGTAGAGTTGCCTTGAATGAGATCATAGAATCATAGAATGGTTTGGGTTCCAACCCCCTGCCACGGGCAGGGAACCTTCCACTAGATCAGGTTACTCAGAGCTCCACACAGCTTGGCCTCAAGATCACTCAGAGAAAAAGCCTTTCAGGATCTACCCAGTCACACCCTTCACCAAAAGATGTTATCAATTCCCTTTTCCTAACCGTGGAGCAGATTTGTAGGATTATGTGGCTGCTTAGAGCTAAGCACGAGCTCATGTCCTTTGGGTGGGTCATGGGGTCCTTCATACCATTCCCCTAGACCTCACCAAACGTGACTGCAAGTCCTATAAAAAGTGACTGAGGAAAGCCAAAGTGATGGGTCAGCCCAGGTTAAACTCTCCCCTGGATGGAACACGGGCAGGCCAGGGAGGAAGAAAGGGGAAAAGCCTTCCTCAGAGCCAGGCCCCACCACCCCCTCTGGTGTGTGCCTGTCTCAGTGCCTCGCTGAGCAGTCTCGCTGTTGTCGCTGCTGCTGCTGCTGTGGGTGGATCTGTCTGTCTGTCTCTCTGTCTCTCTGTGTAAAGAAATATCAAACAGAAATATTTTTCATTTTGGAATCGTGCTGCTGCTCACATGATATTAAGAATAAAAAAATATATTTCTGGTCTAGCATCCTGAGTTTGACTCTTGCATCCTTCTGCTATCCATATTCAGGTCGGCTGCCTTGCCTGCAGGCAGTGTGCAAAATCCACCCTGGAGCACATTATGGTGGAAGACCTGCAACTTGAACTTGTGCAAAATGTTTATTTGGGGGTGGAAAATGCTTTGCAGACGAGATGATCTAAGCCTTTCTTTGGCAGGATATTACCAATTGCACAATTATGCACGGAACAGTAGTTGGGAGGTCTCTTTTAAACAGTAAAACACCAGGGGACTTGCCTTCACTTAAATACATTTTCTCTCAGCGTTTCTCACTATTTCTGTGTTTGCTGCATCCAGGGGTACAGGATGCCCAGGAATTGGGATGCACATCCAGAGACCAGAAGATATGCCCAATCACATAAGTGTTTCCTACTCCGGAGTTATCCTCATGTTAAAGGAAACTAATTCCAGTCACTACTGCAAGCTTGGTTTTTACATGAAAGCCAGACCCTTTCTCTTGTTAAAATCCCTTCCAGAATCATGGACAGAGGTGGATTAACGTATTGCCGGCACAGATCTGGGCCATGCATCCAGGCACCCCAGCACACTCTGAGAGGGAGTTTCCTAATTTAGGACTCGTAAGGATACCCTGTATCTTCACAGTGCTCGTTAAAGTGTTACAGCTGTAATGAATTCATCTTCATTACATGCTTGGGAGGTAGAGGAGTACTCTTGTCCGTGTAAAAAGCTGACAGATAAAAGGAGGCAGAGAATCAGAGACTCAGACCAGGCACAGAGCCGGAAAAGTAATTACATGCCTAAACAGCTTTGGGAAGAAGCCTCTAAGTGGCAGATCTGGGGCTTGAACCTCTGTCAGCCCCCTCAGGACCAAATCTTTCTTCTTGTGCTGTGGTGGTAGGGATCAGAAGAACTCAATTATTTACAAATCCTGTAGCCGCAGGTATGCGCACACACACGCACTGCCTCCCCGGAGAGGGGAATTGATTCGGATAAGGCTGCGGCTGACCTGAGCTGTCATTCGTACTGCTAATCCAGCTCAAGTCAGACTTGGTTTTTTCCCCAGGGACCAGAGTGGGTACTGCACTTTCCACTGCAAGGAATTTGTTTTCAGTTTTCCGACACTTGTTCATTACAGTGTTTGGAAGAACTCTAGGTTTTCTAGGTGGGAAGACGATCTTTTGGCGTTTTTCTGGCACAGCTGAAAGCAGAAAGCATCTGAAATGTCTTGAAAACTGATCATGGGAGGGTTTTTTGGTGGTGATTTTTTCTTTTTTTTTTTTTTTGCTTGTTTTGTTCAGGTTTTGTTGTTATGTTTAACTGAACAGAGAGGTTTGCAAAAATTAGGTAAGGGATTGAAAAACCCCACATATCTGCACCCCAGATGTGCTACTGCAGCCTTGCACTCACATTGTGCAGCTGGTGGGGTTGGCGGTGACAGGTCAATAAAACAAGCGTTTGGAGATCAGATGTTTTTCAGTCTAGCAAGTGCTGTGCTCCAAATGGACGAGGATTTCTTCCTGTCTCTGTTAACCAACTCACTTTGAATATCTTGTATAAGGTGTGAACCACTCAGGGGCAGCTGTAGCACATGTACATGTTGACTTCTGCACACAGCAAACCTCCCAAAACCCACGCACATCCCAGCAGGGTTGGATGGGACCCACACAGCCTCCTTGTGCATCCCCTGAACTCCCTACTCCAGAGCTGTAGAGGGTTTGAGTCTCAATCTAAATTTCCCCAGACCCAAAACATTCTCTCCAGCTCCAACCAGCCACTGCGTATGTGTTTCTGTATATCATGTTTAGAGGTTTATCTTTAGTTGCTTGGGATGAAGCAACTGCTTTTCAAACCCATGACGCAAAGATTTGGGTTAAATCTGGACTACAGCAGTGCAAGGCTGAACAGGCTAAGTGGTGAACTCCAGTCTCTGATGGATTCAAGGCCCATCCTCATTGATTTTTCTGGAGGGATAATGATGGAAAATACTTTTTTTTTTTTTTTTTTTTACTCCTGACATTAGTTCTACTTGGTCTCTTTGTGATTATTTTCTCTGGGCACAGCAGGGTGAATTGATCTACAAAATATTTTCAGGGATGGTGGAGGATTAAGTGTCTTGCACAGATACTTCAATGCAACAGTTGTTACCCAGGACTGTGAGAGAAAAACAGGGTGGGGTAAGGGAGTTGTTCATTTTCCTTCCACTAAGGTCAGCCTTAAATAACTGTCCCACCTCCCTCGGAGGCTGAGACAAGATAATAAGACAAAAATGTCAGAGCAAAGCACGGGGCCCCTCTATTTACAGCAAAGGCCAAATCGCTAACCAACAGATCGGAGCTTGCTTTCTAAACACCGATAAGCGGCAACTTTGAATTAACAGCCCCGGTTCCTCTGCTGCTGTAAATCAGCCTGACCCCGACTGCCCGCAGCACCCCAGTGCCTCCCCCCAGCCAGGGGCTCTCCGGCAGGAGGAGGGGGCTGCAGCAGTGGGCTTAACCCTCCCGGCCCCGGAGATCCCTGTGCCTGGCTCCAAACACCCCCCCTTCTTCCCCTCCCCAGCCCCCTATCACTAACAAGCCTTATCAGCAGGATTTACACCTCCTTGTCTAGGAACCCATAGGAAAGCCTATGGACTAGTTGCCAATGTGCATCCAAATCCTTAAAGTAGCTTTAAGTGCTCAAAACAATCCACTTACCCAGTGATAATTAATGGTATCAGACCTGGGAGTTCCCATTCCCTGGCAGGGGAGATCAGAACACTCTGCAGTGGGGTCCTGCCGACCACAAGCAGGAAAAGGAGCGGCCCTTCTGCTAGTCCTCGGCACCTCCTGGCCCCAGTGGAGCATCCTGAGAGTGAGGAATGACAATGCCAGGAAGATGGATGCCTGGGAGCAACCACAGCTCATAAGATCTGTGGTGGGCTGGGTTTTTTTCACTGCCAGATGCAGCGTTAGGAAAGGTGCTTTGGCACAGAGTTGTGCCAGCCAGCAAAACACCAAACACCATGTGGATGATGCTGTAGGAGTGAGGGGGACAGAGGAAAAAAATCACAGCTCCTGTCTCAGGTCCCAACCCAGCTGGAGGAACCTGAAGTGCTGAAGCTCAAAGCATACCCTGCGAAGGTGAAGGAGCAAGCAGCACCTCCAGAAGTGCTGGAGAAAAGTGGGGTTTTAGGTCAGTGTGCAGATGTCCAGCTGCAGAGATGGGCAGTGGTGAAAAACACAGTAGTATGTGACAAAGTAATTGATTTTCAATCCATGAGACCACTTTACAGCTGGGACAAATCCAGTCTGAGCCAGCAAAAAACATTCCTTTGTTTTTTGGCATTTTCCTCCTCACCTGCTTGCTGCCTCGGTGGCTTACAGCGCCCAGTTACAGCACCCAGCACTTCTGGCTGTGTCTGCTGGTGTCTGGTGGCCTGCCTGTCCTTTCCAGCATCGAGACCAAGGACCAGGTCATCCTCTCCTCTGTTTTACCAAAGGCTTCTCCAGGTCCAAGGGGTACCTGTGATGCCACCTGCTGTGGAAGCCATGGTGGTGGCACTATGAGACTTCAGTGCCTACAATTTTGGACACTGGAGAAAGCTCCCTGACAGGCTCAATGGCCCCTCTCATGGCTGTTTCCTGAGGACTGGGTCAACATCCTCTCTGTTTGTTGTCGTGGACTCGACCACACGGAGGACAGACATGGTATCAGTGCTGAAAATGGGTATTTTTAGATTGGTGCTGATCAGGCTACTCTTCCAGTGCTTCTCCACTCAGTGGAAGTTATTTGTTACTTTTGTTTCTCAGTACTTGTCCTCTGGCAGGGTGTCATCACCTCTTCTAATGTTTCCCCATCTCCACCAAAGGATTACTTTTGGGCCATTAATAGCCACAGATTTAATCTTCTCCTCATTGATAAACGAACTAATTTGTTCTGCTGCGTCTGCTAATAGCTGTGTCTAGGAACTAATAACAGCTCTTAGGTGCTATTTTCTTCTTTACCTTCTCAAAAAATATGTGGCTGGCAATATTTTCATAGGGTTAAAAGGAGCGTAGCTGTTTTTTCCATCTCTATTTATAACCTTGCATATGCTCTTCCCAAAGTGGATGGGAAAGGTTTTGGGAGCTTTACTCTAGAGATCATTAAATTTGGTCTAGCTCACTTGAGTAGCTGTACCTGTGGAGAGGTTTGAGCCTGCAGAGGCCAGGGGGGCTTGAGCAAGGTGCAGCCAAACTAATTTGCAGATTCTGTGGTCCCTGACGAGCTGGGCTTGTCAAAGGTCACCATTTCCCTGTGAGAGCCGTTATGTACTCAGGAAGGGTGGCCGGAGGGTTTGAGCTGCACGAGGCTGTTCTCAGAGCTGCAGCACACGTGGGAATCTCCCTTGTTCTCTAAGGAAAGCTACTGGCTCTTTGGAATTGCTTCCTGGAGCATCTTCTGACAGTGAGCTGCATCTCCAGGGGTGCGCCTGTACTCACAGCCCTCTCTGCTCCTCACAGCTAACCCAGAGCTGATGGGAGCGGATGGGTCAGACCTGGATGGTTACACTGGGCTTTGGGATAGCCCTGCTGTTTTATAAACCCATCCTTTGTGCTCTAAGCAGCAGGATAATGTCCCTGGCATGGGAGAGCCTGGTAAATTGTGAAGTCCACAGTAGGCAGGAGCATCTCTCTTGAGCCTGGTGGCTGATGGGGCAATGGGGGTGGCTCACATGCCCAGCAGCCAGGTGGCCACCCGGATTAGTTTATGGAAGCAGCTGAGATTACTTATATCCCAGTGAGCATCCCCCTGCTCTGCTTGCACAATGCCCCCTTTGAAGCAAGGGCATCTCTCATTGTGTGGCTCCAGATAAACCAAAGCCTCACCCTTTGCTTTAGCAGCCCCTCCTCTCCCCAAGGCCATGTACTTTTGCAGGCATCTTTGCAGGTATTCCCATGATTAATGCCCCTCCTCAGTGCCAGGTTCACCTCCCTGCCCTTCATCTCACACCAGTACAACTGCACATGTACTTGGGCACATTCATGGGAGCAGAGCCACTGGAAACCACATGGAAACAGGGAGCACCAAGGATGCTGGTCACCCCCAAAACCTGCTCTTGGGAATGCAGACCCCTCAGGGTGATTGGGGCTGTATTTCAGCAGGCTGCTGGCACAGCACAGATGAGCACTGGGGCTCTTTGCTTCACAAGCCACTGAATTCACCCCACAGGGAAGAGGAGCCATGTGGTCACTGCTGTGTGGATCCCTGCTACTCCTCTGGAACAATGCACACGCAAGCATGGGAAGGACAGTGGCAGCCGCCACAGGGCATCAGAGCAGCAAGGGGGATGTGGGTGGCATTTTGGGGTCCCTGGGTGCTGAGAACTCGTTTGCCTACAGCCCTGACCTTTGCTGTCACTAAAACTTGCACAAGCTTGTAATTTTTAACTAGTTCCCCTGTAGCAGGCGTGTTATTTTTTCAGGACGGGGTTTGAAAATGCGAGACATCTACAGTAGTAAAGATTTTATTGTGCTGGCAGCGGACTGTAAAACTCGATTACATGACACCAGGGATTGCCTAAACCTTGTTCCCACTGATGCAACTGCTCAGGCTTGGGGGGATGTGAGGAAGGGAGGTGGTTTTGAGTCACGTCTGGAGGTGCTTTAGCACGAAGGGCAGGAGCAGCCCACTCCCACCCAGCCACTTCCACCCTTCAGCCAAGTGAGCCCAATGTGGACCTGAGGATCTGGGGGGATCACAGGAGGCATGCATAACTGAAACAATGGATGAGTGCTTGGCTCCTCACTGCCTAATGACATGAAAATCATAGGGAAGCCCAGCCTGGAAGGAGTAAGCGGAGATTTTTCTGTAGAAAAAGCTTTTCCATCTACAAATGGGCTCCCCTGTTGGCCCCCTCTCTCAGTTTGCTGCTGACATGGGAGTTTTCCCTCTAAGACAAAACTTTCCGCAGTTTGTATCCATTTTATATCCATTTATATGACTGCTAGCGTTTTTCATATTCCAAAGGACCATTTATGGTAAGAAAATACGTTTTCCAATAAATAATCAAAGTGATCATATTTTGGAAGGGGAAAAAAATCATAGTAGGAAACTTTTGCAAAAAAAAAAAATTGGCCTGTGCTGAACACTGAGCCAGCATGATATCTTTTTTCCTTCCAATAAATCTTCTGGCTTATTTCTGTACCCAAACTACAGTGAGCCAAGAGGAATTCCTGAATGCTTGGGTACAGTCAGCCCTTCCCCTGCTGCGGCATGCTGTAGGAATGCCACGAGCTTTTTGAAGCTACCTCCAGGATTTGGTTAGCCAAGAGTAAGAGAAGCAACAGGCTAGGAACATGGCACTTTGCAAGCAAAATAAAGCAGCTTTTTTTGCTACACCAGTGGTGTAAGCCTCAGGGAAGGGGAAAGTCTGGCAGGGAAGCTGACTAGAAGGGAGACAATGGTGGATGGAGGAGCCTCCTTACAAAGTCCCTCTGTCAGTAAAACATGGGTTCAGGTGAGCTCAGGTAACATTAAGCAGTGCAAGCAGGAAAGCCCTAAACGGCAAATCTCAGCTTGTGATTAACCTGGGGAACACCCTGCTCAGGAGCCTTTCCAAGGCAATCACTTGACTGAGGTCCATTGAACCTCGAGCAGTGTGATGACTGCAGGCAAATGATTGCCAAGGAGACCTGGAGGGCAATTCTGCGGGTTGTCCTCTTTGTGTGAGATTCCAGGTGCGAGGTCCCTGCTGTGGAGGAAGCATGAGTCACACAAGACTTCTCCTCCTGGCTTTGGCAACCTACTTCAGCCGGGGTAAAATGGCAGGTCTTATCCTATGTAGCTGCTAACTCCCCATCTTTAACCAGCAGTAAGGTCTCAGTAAGTGAATTCCCTGAACTCCTATCTTGCTGAAACCTGAGTCCCTCTTCATGGGTATACCACTAGGTCATTCAAGTACATCCAGTATCTTTTTTGAGGGGAAGAGAGGCAGAGATAATGTTACACATTGTGCAGAAATGCTATTAACTGTAGTTGAGCATCACAACTTGGATTTATTAGCAGGGGGCTGAAAGACCGACATGGCAGGGGATGTAACTGATAACCTTGTCTTGCATCCGTTTGAGCAAATGGGTTCCGTCCCTGTGCGCTCATCGGAGATTTAGCGCTTCTCACAAGCGTTTTTGCAATCACAGTCACTTAGCAAACATATGATACTTCACACTCAAAGCCGTGACAGGGGCATATGGCACTTCCTACCTCCTAAGTGTTGATGGACAGAATTGCTCTGACTATTCAAGGAATCAAAGGCCTGGTTCGAATCTCAAGGCATTGCGTTGATTTCGGTGAACTTCCTTCTGATTTATCCTGTGTATGGAGAACGAGGCTTATTCTAAGTTAAACAAGCAAGAGAGTTCGAACAGATGAAAATGTCTCCTACTCAGTGGTGCTCAGCACTTGCAGTCTCAAAAGTTGGAGCACTGGGAAGTTTGAAGATTATCTCATCCCCAGCATTTAAAATAGGCCTTTTCAGGCAGAAAAAATAAATAAAAGGAGAAAAGAAAAAGAAAGTATACTTTTAGCAGGAAAAAGTACAGGCTCGCTATTGGTGGCAGAAAAGTTGAGCACAAAGGTACTCAAAAATTGGATAATGTTGTGAAAAAGAGCAAGAGCTAGATCTGTTGCCAAAATCAGATCCAGAAA
Source organism: Corvus moneduloides (assembly GCF_009650955.1). Lineage (NCBI taxonomy): Eukaryota > Metazoa > Chordata > Aves > Passeriformes > Corvidae > Corvus > Corvus moneduloides. Next base: position 47,727,025 of record NC_045481.1, on the reverse strand, counting down.
AGCCGGTGGACCACTCCTGACCCACCATCTCCTTTTAAAAGCAAACTTACCAGCCAGAATGGAGATAATCAGATATCTCCTTGTTTTCGCAGGGATTTACCAGAAACGTTTCTTGGTGGTGAAGACACCACTTTGGACAGAGCCCCAGAGGAAAGACCTGAGTTACTCAGAGCTCTCAGCTGCAAATGGCAGTGACTGAGCCTTTACTCTGCTTAATCCCAAACAGGAATTTGAAGGGGAAGGTGAAGGAGAAGGGGGAGAAGGGGAAAAGGCTTATTTTTTTTTCACGTACACAATTCCAAATGCTCAAACTCTGGACCTGTGCTGAGCCAAAACGACCACCCAAGGTCTCCTGCAAAATGCAGATGTTATTCCTCCCCCTGCCCAAGCAGTGGACGCGTGTCTCTTGCTGTGCACCGCGTGGCCAGTGAGCCTCCGCACAATAATGTGTTTTCTTTCTCCTAACACCTGACAGTAGCATGATTTCACCAACCACTTGGTCCCATTGCTGCATACTTTCCAAGGTGATATAAATCAAACAGATTAACATGTTTGCTTTTAATTTTACATTTTAGAAACAGCTGTTGAACCACCTCAATGCCAACAGTGTCTATTGCCAGCATTAGTCTCATTAGTAATCATTGCAGCTGTAATAGCACCATTATCTCCTGCTAAAAGGGTCACCGATGGCTCAGGACAGAGCTTCAGGGAAGCGAGAAGAGCGGACTAAATGAGATGGAAACTGCAAACAGTTGCTTCTGTCTTAACTTGCATAAAGACCTGTGGATGCTGCGCAGAGGGAAATTAATTTGCACAAGTAGCAAAAATTTTGGCTAGAGTGTCATCAAGTAGGTGGGGCTTATGGTAGCTCTTGTGTCACTTGGGCTAACGTAAAGCATATAAATATGGGAAGGAGAGAATGGGGACATTACTACCAACCATCTTCATCCCTCAGACCGAACTTCTCTCCACCTCTTGCTGCCACCTCTTGGGTAAGTCAGACTGCCTCCCTTTCACCTTCTACCTCTTTTCAGACCTGTCTTAAGTTGACGTAGCAGGTGGCGACAAGTGTGGCTCATCGACCCAGGAAAATGAGGTCTTTGAGCACATTGTGCTGGTTTTGGGCCATCATCACACATTACAGCCCATTCTGACTGGGCAGAGAGGGTTTTTCCCCTGAAGGGGTCTGCTGATCTTGGCTGTCAAGGGCATGTACGCTATAGGGATTGGTGGGATGGTTCTTCCAGCCTTTTGAAGCAAGACAGCAGGGAGTCTGAGACTGATGGAGCATGGAGATGGACTTATGGTTATAGTCAGTAGCCATTTACTGTCACTTGTAAAGCCTGATGCAGGAAGCTCTCCTTCCTTCTCAAACTAGAAGGTCCATCACCTACCTTGGTCTCATTTCCTTGTCTGAGGAGCTGAAAGTCATAAAATGCTTGATTTCAACCTATTTTTACCTCCTAGACTCTCCTGTGTCTCCTCTGCCTCTTACCCCTAGGCCTCACCCTGCCCACCATGGCTCTCTGGATCCGATCGCTGCCTCTCCTGGCCCTGCTCGCCCTTTCTGGCCCCGGGAGCAGCCACGCAGCTGTCAGCCAGCACCTCTGTGGCTCCCACTTGGTGGAGGCTCTATACCTGGTGTGTGGGGAGCGGGGCTTCTTCTACCAACCCAAAGCCCGGCGGGATGTTGAGCAGCCTCTAGGTAAGTCGGGCTGACCGTGAGAGCAGCCGCGTGCTATGTGATGCGAGATGCAAGAACCGCCTGTGTTTGACAGTGACACCAGGAATGTCCTTACCACGGGGAATGCCAGGAATACCTTTGGCATACCAACAGCGTCACATTGCCAGTGAAAAGCTCTTCAGGTTAAAAAGGCAGATGAGAGGGCAGGCAGGGGGAGAGGATTTATGAGGCAAAAGGAATTGTGCCTGAAAGCTCAAACTCATCTATTTCTTTGTGCAGCCGTTACACCAGCCTGGGAGTACTCAAAGAAAATAAAAGTGGGAGGAACTCAAGAAGATTCCTTCTGCCCCAAGACAGGATCAGTTGTCCCCATTCTCTTTCTTAGCCATGTTTTTCTAGTGCATTCATAAAAACCTCCAGAGAGAAAGCTTCTTCTGCCTTCTAGAGCTGCCCATTCCCAAGTTTAACTGACCTTCTTCCTGAGTGTTTCTTCCCAATATCCAACCTGAACATCCCTTGCTGTAAATGATTTCTTGTTTTCTCAATAGTGGACATGGGGAAGAGCCTAGTCCTTTCATCTTTATGATTGCTTTTCAAAATGTTTGAATACTGTTCCCATGTCTAGTTTTAAGCTCTCCTCAGCTACACAACCCTACTACCTTCTTAGGTCATATTTTCTAGATGTCTAAACATGCAAGTTGTTCTGCATTTGTCTACATGTTGCTGACTGATAAGGCCTGGAGAAGCACATTGAACATTCTGCCTTCCAAGCTTCTAATCAAGACTGTGAATAGATGCAGAAGAGACCCCTGCCCAAATCACATCCATCTCAATCCTTTTGTTTCAAGATCAACCTTTAACCTCCTCTGACTACTATACATCTCTCCCACCATTTCTCTTCCCATCAAGTGCTGTCTTCATTCATGTCCAATTCCTTCTCCTGTGTATGCAACCATCCTGCGAAATAGCCTTAGGGGTCATTGTAAGGTGAAACAAGATAATGCCGTAGCAGAGGGCTTGCCATGATTTGTTCAGGATGTCATTTACTCCATTCTCTGATTATTAATTTCTGGAGACCACCACAAATGGGTTGGAGGTTGCATCAGCCAAATTACCTAGATACTGTACAGAGAATTTCATCGTGCCAAATAGAATGGAAGTATTTGAGGATTTTCCACCTCTTCTTTCAGGACTTTTGCCTGAGCCACCACCTCTTTGTCACACAATCTGGTTATGTTTACAGTCTGCTCACAGCTGGCTCAAAGGATGAAGACAAGTAAATCACAAAACATTGACTAGCTATTTCCTCTTCTACTTAACATTAGACTAAATTTTTCCCAAATTTCCCTTCTAGCACACTAGCATAATGATTTTGTGTTACTCTTGTGCCTTGTTCATTGCCTCACGCTTTGGGGGCTTGGGGATTTTGCATCTTGTACTGTACTTGTATTGCCCTAGAAACCACATCTCATTCTCACTTTCCAGGCATTTTCTCTTTGTTGTCAGGGATTTTTTCCTGCAGGAAAAAATCAGTGATTTATTTGCCATTTTCCATATTTTCATTGGGCAACTAAAACCTGAACAGATCTATGCACAAGTTTTCAAGTTCTCACCAGCAAATAAGACATTCTGTTGAGTTTTATCTGTGTCCAAATACCCTAATTTATCCTTGCTTCTAAAAACTTGCCCCCAGCTGGGAACACAGACCCACACAAATGCTTTTGCTGTCAGCTTGAGGCTATATCCAGGCAGCCAACTGCATCAGGCTGTTCAGGAACAGCTGGGAAATGCACCCGGCCTCAGAACTGGACTGTCCCTGCAACCCCATGAACATCCCAGTTGTCTGCCCTGGCTCCCAGAAGAGTGGGTAACTGCCTAAAGGGTGCTGCAATCCCAAACTCTTCTCTCTAGAGCAGACAATCCCATTTTATTATCTTACTTACTAGCTGCTCACCCCACGGAGGGTGCAGAGTTTCTCTTCTTCTCCGCACGTCTTCCCCAATAAAGCCCCTGTGTTTCTTTGCCCCTCACACTGCCAATAGCCACTCGGCATCTTCTGAACACCACAGGATTATTTTGGGAGAGGAAACAGGGAGCTTGCAGGTGCTACAAGCAGCATCAACCTGGGGAAACCTGTGCAACTTCCTTCCCATTTTCCAACCAACTCTGGATTAAAAATCTGGTGCCTGCTAAGGGGATGTCTGCAGGGCTCAAGAGCCGGGGCTGATGCTGTGCGATGTCCCACAACTTCACTTCTTCTTCCCTGGCAGTGAGCGGTCCCTTGCACGGTGAGCTGGGAGAGCTGCCCTTCCAGCAGGAGGAGTTTGAGAAAGTGAAGCGAGGGATCGTTGAGCAATGCTGCCACAACACCTGCTCCCTCTACCAGCTGGAAAACTACTGCGATTAGCAGCAGGGCCGGCGCTGGGGAGCTCGCGGGCCGCGGGCAGAAACACGCGCTTACGCTACTGCATCGTCGAAGCAATTGAATAAATGTTGTGGATCTATTGGAAGGACTGTGCTGGTTCCTGCGTCCACATCTTTTTGTCTGCTTTAGAGTGTCAGTGTCCATGCTTGGGTAAGGCAGTTTTCAGCCATAACTTCACATTATCCTTCTGCCACACAAATGAACTCCATGGGAGCAAGGGAGGGAGCAGCTTTGGAGCAGGTATATAGAGCATCTGGCACCCCCAGTGCTTGGAGAATGAGCAGGAGAAGGCAGAGAGGTTTGAACAAGACTTTTCTCGCTAGGGAAACATTACAGGGGAATATCTGTAACAATGTCATGCTGATCAACTTCCTGCAGTTCACAGCCCAAATATAGCCAGGCAGCTGGAGACCGAACTTCCTCAGCTACATAATGGAAACAGTAGAGATTAAGCAAAGAATTATGTCACCTATTCATTGTACTCAGAAAAATCATGGATGACCACCATGGCCAATTTAGAAAGTGAGTCTAGTTCCCACTTCTGCTTGTGGGAGGCCCAGGGAGAGTCCCTGCTGTGGGATGTGCTTGTTGTTCACAAGGATATGACAAGCCATGTACTGAAAGTGGATTTAGTCCAGAAGGAGTTTTGAATCTATTGCCCATGTGCTGGGCAGTATCCCTGCTCCTGCTGCTGCAAACCTCTTTCAAATATCTGGCCCCAAAATTGCCACTTTCTTTGAGGAAAAGCTGCCACAGCAGTTCGAGCTGGCCAGAGTGTCCCAGTGTGTAGGGAAGGGCTGTGTTCCCTCTGCCGAGGGACTCCCGTGGCAGTCTATGGCAAAAAACCATGCAGAGGGGCTCTGCGGGACGGGCTCAGCCTGGCAGAGGTGACAGCAGCAGCCAGGGCTGCATTTTGCTGGTGGCAGATTTTGAAAGCTGGTCTGAGAGGAGCCTGTGGTTTTAACAGCCTCATTTCCCAAACCAGTTCCGACTGCCTCCAGTGGAGCTGCACAGATGGAAGCTGCCATCTCATCCCTGCCTGGATGCATTACTCCCAATCCTATCATGAGCACAAAACTGGCCAAACCACTGCAAACTGAAAGGCTGGAAGAGCAGCTGGAGCAGCTGCTGAAAAGGAGATACAGACATAAAAAATGAAATCAGAAAGCACTCATGATTCCCTGTGGTGACCTTGCATACAAATTCCCTCAGTGCATTCAAAAGCCCAAGACAGGGGCCTCCTCCTGCAGGTGCCACATCAGTGCTACTCAGCCAGTCCTGCTCCCCCTGACCACCCTTCCATCCCTCTCCATCACCCTTTCTGCCAGGCCCCACTGAACATTCCTAGCAGCAAAGCTTTCAACTGTGACAAGCAGCTTCAGACCAAAATCTTGCAGTTGTGAAAGCATGGCAAGACATATTCTGTTTCTGAGCTGCTTGGCTCCCACCAAACCTCACAGTGTATAACTCCAGTGGTTTCTAGAGGGGACTCCCTAGAAGCAATTCTCCTACCTGTCCTGGTGAACCATGAGATCAGGACAAGTGTTACTGCAAAAAAGAAGAAAAAACCCAACAAAATTGCAGAGCTATTGCTCATGGTAAGGCCACCAACATATTCAGGCATGCAGCCAAGCACAAGCAATCCCATCCATCCAGGAGACACCACCCTGATCCAAAAGGCAGATGCTCAGGTCTGCTTGTATGTTCTGGAGGGAAAGGACATCCAGCCATGGTGGTTCCTCCATCTGGCAGAGCCCTGTTTATCTGCTGGCACTCCTGCCCTGGCAGCGATGCTCTGCTCGGGTGAGGACAGCTCTTCAGAGATGCCCAGCTCATTTCCTGTCCTCTGCCATTGTTTGGTCTGATCCTTTGTTTGTTTGCTTTTTCTGAGAGCTCTCAATTAGGACTTGTTGGGAAATTGCAAATGCCACTTTTTCTGCTGGAAAATGTTGATTCATCAAAGTCAGCACTCCCCACAGGACCGGACTGGTTTTAGCAAGGCAGGATTTGAAAGGATGAAGGGACATTGAAGGTTCAGGTGCCTGCTCTTCATCCTCTGCATCCAATTGCCCAAGACCCCAAGCCAACCACCAGGCTCTGGGCTACTCTAGGATGGACACTTTTGCTTCTGCTGAAAGATTTCAGAAGGTGACCACCAAGGTCAGGGAGGGACGGATGGCCCCATGTCAGCTTTAGGGACCCAAGCTGTCTGAGCTCTCTGCAGAGCACATGCAGGTGCTGTTGCTCCCTTCCTCCCCACAGCAAGAGCTGTCCTGGAGATGAGTGGCCTACGGTGAGCTACGCTGCTCTCCAGGAGGCACAGGAGAAAATACTGCATCCGTTTTCAAACTGTAGGAAGCCTAAAAAAAAAAAAAAAAAAAAAAATTCTACCTTTGCTTTCCAGAACTGAAAATAACATAAAGGGCCAGCTCTTCACTTTTTAAAAGCTGCGGTAAGGTGAAGGCCAAAGGAGAACAAAGGTACTTTCTCCCCTTTTTCTGGAACTCCAGGGAAGGAAGCCTGAAGGCAACCCTCTGCATTTTCCACACTGGAGCACATGGCTCCCTGGCTTGCAAATGTGATGCTGCTGGCTTGCTGACCCTGTGCTGTGGCAGGGCAGGCAGCTTTAGCCCCCTACCCCACCCAAACCCAAGAATGGGTGTCCTTAAGGTCTGTACCGACATCTTTAATGGTGGTCCAGGAGGAAATTTCTTTATAAACCCTCCCTCAAATCCTTGTGCCCTTGCTCAGGCCATTCCCTCTTCTCAGACATGCTTGGGAGATGCCAGATCTTATGAATTCCTGCAGGAGAAATGACTCAAGGACAGGGAATGCCGCATCCGTTGACCTCCCTCCCTGTTCCTTCTCTTGCCAGGCTTTGCATTGTGATCTTTGGGAAGCAAATGCATCCAGCCCCCTTTACTCTGACTCAGCAGTTGCTCTGAAGTGATTTTTGCGGTAGTGGTGGGGCATCATGCCTGACTAAAATATCTTGGCTCTGCTACTCTTGCAACAAACTTCCAAAGGTCTCATGCTCGTGGTGGAGGGCAATTTGAAGAGAATGCAAATAAAGGCTTCGGTTCATTCATGCTGCTTGAATAGAGAATAGAAAGCTGAGCCGCAGAGGGGATTGCAAGGCAAATTCTTTGGGCTGCTGAGTTGTTAACACTGCCTAGAAAAGAAAGGACCAGAGTTGCCCCTGTCTGCCACGTGCGTGAACCCTCATCCAAAAGGGCAGCACTACGGTTTCGAGGAAAGGGCAGTGATGTGCACAGAAATGGGGATGGAGGGGAGCCTCTGCAGGGCGCTGACCATCGGGCCCCTGGTGACAGGGTGGCAGATCGTGTCCTCCAGGTTGCTGGATGGGCTGTGCTGCTCCAGCTTATCTGGAGAGGAAGGGAAAGCTGCCACTTTCCCGGAGCTAATCCGGCTGTATTATTTCCTTTCCGGGAAACCACAGCTAGAGAGCTCTCTATTACTCTGGGAGCTTAAGAGATTCACTTTAAGAAACAGTCAGACTATACCCTGGGATTTATTTCTTTTTAACCATCTTATTAGCATTTTAGGATATTTTAAACCTGCTTACAGCCTCTCTTCTTATCTGCAGAGTGATGCCCTAATAACAGACTTGCAGCAGTGACTTGAGTTGGAAAGCATGCACTAAGCAGATTCAGTGTTAAGACCTCAAATTCACTCTGATTTAGACCAACTTCACTAAAGACACCTATCTTGAACAAAAAATAGTCTTTCTTCCTTCTCCTTTCACTCTGGGCAGGAAGAAAACTTTAGGTCAGGCTCTAAATTGATCTGGAAAGTCAATGCCAGCACATTGTCTCTGGCTGAATTATTCCTGCATGCTGTGGGGAGGAAGGAGGCTGGTTTTTTCCAAGCCCAATGCCAGGCTGGCTCTCACATGTCCCCCAGTCCTGTTGGGCAGACCAGGCAGAAGCAGATGCAGGACAATAACGGGAAGCGAAGCAAGCCCATAGGAGCACACGAGGAAATGGTCTGAGCCTCAATCATTTCCCCCCATCCCTCAATCCTTTCCCTCCATTCCCAGTCATCTTCAGGACTGTCAAGAAAAAGTGGACAAACGGCCTGAGCTCTTCCAACCTCCTTTCTGTTGCTGAAAAAGACAGCCAGAACACCACTCTTTTTTTTTTTTAATTTTTTTCATGCCTGGTATATGCCAGGCTTGCCAGGATCTCCAGAATGCATGTGGTTGCTTACACTAAAATTTCCCACAAATGTTTTCAGACTTTGGAAGAAAATGGATAACAGAAATAAATTTGGCTTCTGATTTCCAGGTTGTTGTTACTTAGGCTTTGTAATGCTGGATTTTGGCAGTGGGGATGTTTTACATAACTGCCAACTTCTGAAATGTAACTTTTTGTCAGAAAATAATGCAGCTTCCTCTTTTCTAATCAGAAAACGGAAAATCAAATATAAATGACACCACCCACCCTACACTGACGAGAAACCATTCTGTGGAAGTTTCAATGGAAAAAATTCTACCCTTTTTTCCCCTTATCAGAAACCTCCTCCACTTTGGAGACTGAGACCCAGCAGTGTCCTGGCTCTGCAGACTTGCCTGCCAGCAGGTCTTGCACACCCAAGTTTCAAGCTTTTCCTATGTATTTGGGTGGATTTTAAAAACTTACCAGAAATAAATGCTCTCTGGGCCCCTGGGCTTCTACTGATTTTAGTGGCAAGAAAAAGAAATCACAGTGAAAAAGACCAAGACCTAGTCAAAGCACGCCCAGGTTGCACACCACAGCCTGCTCCTCTCCTGCTTCTGAAATTGTTTTTTCAGTATGTCTGCAGCCTAAACTTGGCCACAATTTCTCCAAAAGCTGGCACCTTTTCCTGAAATAATGTATTTCAACCCCAAATAAGGAAAAAACCAGATCCCATGAAATTCTGATGAAACATGGACAGGTTATTTTTCAGTCCTAGTCCTGGTGCAGGTGTTCTGAGGCAGATATCCGATGTGCAAACCTCCGTTCCCACTGCATTTTGGCTCACCAAACCATGAGTGCTTCTGTCAGCTGTGGAAGCAGTGACAGGGAGGGGACGAGGTCACCCTTCAGCTCATGCATTCAGGGTGCACAGGGGTCATCGGGCTCAGCCTGGCTTATGCCTTAAGCCTGTGGGAGGACCACCAAAGGCTGAAGTCCCTCTTGTTAAGCACTGCTCCAGCAGCAGCTCTTTTGCCCTGCCAGATCCCTGACCTCACCCCAGGAACAGTGAGCAGCACAGAGCACTGACATCATGCCCGTTTTTGCTTTATGGTTTTGACTACAGAGCCCAGATATCATTCTCAAGATGCTTGCCCTTCCTCACCCTGTGGAGCTGTTGCTTTGACTGCCCCGTTTCTCTGTGCATCCCATTTAAGAACACAGGACTGGGAGCAACTTTCAAGCCAGTTGCCTTGTACCTCGCTAACCTCACATCACTGCCTTCTTCATCTCCAAAAAGGCTTTAATATCCCAAGTTCCCCCTTTAGCCTGTGCAGTTTTAGTTTCCGGAACCTTTCCTGAAGAATTCATCCTCTCCTGTTGGGCTTCACAGTCTCACAACCTGGAAAAGATCCCGAGGTTTCACATATCTGTTCAGAGCACAGCAATTATCCGTGGCGCTGTCACTGAAGTAGGGCAACACAAAAATGTTGGGAATCTGTCAAAGCCAGATTCCTGCGATGGCTTTCCCTTCTCCTGCAGTCCCAGCTGCTGCCAGGGGATGGAGCGCAGGTCAGCCCACAACTGGATCCCTCACCCCTGCCTGCAGCAGCCTGGCAGCACCGTCTAGGGCAGGGCACGGTGGCAGGGCCACCGGGGACCCGCAAAAATGGGGGAGAAAAACTGATAAATACAGACAGTGCTGGAGAAAAACTCCCTGAAGATGTGATGCTGGAGTGAGATTTTGCACCAGGGCCGTGGGACCAGCAGAGCTGGGGCAGCAAGGAGGTGGCTGGAGCAATGAAAACAAACTGCCTGTCAACTCACAGACTGCTCCTGGCATAGCCAGAGACCTGCAGTGGTGATGAGTGGGGTTGCTGATGCTGGTCTTGCTCTTCTCTTTGTTTAAAGGTAGTATTTCTTCAAGGAAGAGTTTGGTTGCCTTTCTGAACCTCCTGGCTCTTGAAGCTGGGGCCACCAGACTGGCTCTCACAGGCCAGGGCACCCTCAGCACCAGCTCACTGTCACCCTGCAGTCCACCTCCTTTCTGTGCTCTCGGCCCAGCACTTCCTCTGATGTAGCAGGGCCCTATGACCTGTGGTGGGTCACATGGGCCTGTGTTTTCAAGTCACTAATCACCTTTTTGAGCATGCCAAGGTTTAGGTCTGCAATAACCTCCAGCTGCAAAGAGCCTGTGCTGTCCAACAACACCCTGGGCTCTTGTGGCTCGCCCTGGTGCTGAAGGGCTGCCTGAGCATAGATGTATGTCCTGAATGGAAACATTAATGTGTCAAAGCTGGGACATCTCCCCACCCAGCTTTGCCACGGGGCTGGTGCTCAAATCCTCGCTCCCACACACCGCATTTTATGGGATCGTGGTCCTCCTCCTTGGCCATGCCACAACTTCGACCAGCTATTCTGTTATTGGGGACAGCCATTACCCCAGCCAGCACCTCCTCACCGGGTTGAGGCCTTAATGAGGGTCACGAAATGATGCTACAGCCAGCAGAGGGAGTGCTCAGAGCTTCAGGATGCGCAGGGACAGCTTGGGAAGTGCCGAGAAAATGTACTAAATCCAAGGTGGGAGTGATAGGGTGCTGAAACAAAGGTTCTCCCTGGCTCAGCTGCCAGCCTGGTGATGCTCAGCTGTGAGAGGATGGGGAAAGGAATCTGCCATGAACCGTCCTGGAGACCTCGGGTACTGGATGAGCTAGAGATGAGGATCCACAGTGAGAGACATGCTTGAGACTCTTAGGCTTGGGGAATTTTGCAGCCTGTTCTAAGCTGCCCAGTGAGAGCCCCCCATTCACTCAGTTCTGGCTTTGGGCTCCTAACTTTGGGCTTTGGGCTTTCGAAGTGAAGTCATTGCTGCATCTCAGTTTGGAAGGAATCACCCCTATAGCATTTTCTTTCCAAAGCAACTGTCCTTGTGCCTCACATAGGTGCTGGAATCAGGAGGCAATCTGTGGGCTGGGAGTTGTGGGAAGCTCAGGCTTGGCTCTGCCCACCAAATGAGCATTTTAACCAGATCTTCATTTGAATTTAGGCCACACAGAGCAATTTGTATTACTTTAGTGAATTAAAGACTTAACATGTGGCAATATCTGTAACAGTCTCTTATGTTAGGGAAAGGGTCTAAATTATTCTCCATGAAATGCCTGAGTGGTGGTGGGGGCTCTCCACTCACAACATTAGAAATATAATTAGTTTTCCAAATGCACACCATCAAAGACTCATGCCTGGTCCTCCCCTAACCATGTGGATTCCACAGATTTTTAAATGAAGGCTCTTCAAGCACCAATGGGCAATTTTGCAACTCCTCTCTAAGCAGATCAATAACTAAAAGCTATGTAACAAAGTCAGGTGTCTCTGGATTGTGTTAGGACAAGCCCATGAGAGGATTCTGATGAGGATGAGATAAATGCCATTAAATCACTTGCAGGGTGAGGTTTAAGTGGGGAAAGCAAAGCACTGAGTGTTAGGAAGGTGTTGTGCATGGTAAGCACCACCGCAGGCTGATTAACACCGCATGCAAACCCTATTGCAAGCCTGATAAAAGACAATGGGACACATTTTCACCCCTAAATACATCAGGGATGAAAGGGAGCTGGGGGAAGAAGCAGAAAAGAGCAGCAGGAATGACCTAACCTGCCTGAAACGTGCTTTTCTACTAGAGAGCAAGGAAGCTGGCTCTACATATATGAAAAAAAAAAGTTGAGAGAGACTTGGTGGCAACCAAGATGATGGTTGTGAGAAGAGTCTGGATGGTGCACAGTGGCCAAATGCCTTCTGAGATGTGGCCTGGAGTGGTGTTTGGTGTTTGGTGGTCAAGAGGCAGCTACTCAGAGGAACAGTCCAGCTGCCAGCAGAAAAGATTTGTAGGGTTTGAATCAATGGAAGATGACACGCGTTCAGTGGAACAGAGCCAAGGCCAGAGAAGGTCTCTGCTTAAATCCCCCCTTTTGCAGCCATACCCCATCACAGCTGAGATGTGGCAGTGAACCCTGCCACCAGCCCAGGCAGCCTGTTGATTTTACTATTCCCTTCCCAAAGCCAGGATCAAATGTGGAGAATAAATCCATAAGAAGGAAATGTTCCCTCCTGCCTGCAGTTGCTTTCCAATTAAATCTTCCTCCCTGGTCAGGAGAGATCTCCTGCAGCTCTGCAACAGAAGACACTGTCTGTCCCACCAGCTCTGCCATGTGCTGTTATTTGGTCCCAGCTTTTAGGTGGAGATGCCTTGACCCAAGACAGCCTGGTATTTCCAGCTTATAGTTACTCAAAATAAATCTGCGAGGAAGGACAGCACTTGCTTGTGATGTGGGTGACTCTTTCAAAAGCTGAGCCTGTCTCATTCACGGTAAACTGGGACTGGGAAGCCTTCATGAAGATGGAAGGGCAAATCCTATGACAGGTTCAATGAAGGAATAGAGAGAAAAAGGCAATGCAAAATGGCTCAAGCAGTGATTCATATGGACTTTTATAATGATTAACTTGAAATCAGCAAGAACAACCAAGCTTTCAGAAAATCCATTTTACATATGAGCAGCCTACCAAAATCAGACTTAGTCTGTAATATCCTCCACATGCGCTACTGCAAATCCCCGTTTTGACAACACCTGATGGCTGGTGCAGAAGAAGGAGAGAACTCCATCCTGCAGGGTGGTGGGAGCTCTGGTGTGGTGCCCTTCCCCTTGACTGCCACACCCTGCCCCTGCAACCTGCCCCATTTTGTTTGGTCTGAGTGGGTCTTGCAGCCTCCTGTACCTCCACCTCCCACCCCATAGCTAATTCTGTGCCTGGAGCAGCTGGATTTGGGATGCAGAGATGCTGCTGCTGCCTGCAAGGGAGTTCTGTACACCACCCAGGTTTAAGACCTCAGGAGCTTCTTGCTCCCATTAGATGGTCTTGCAAAAGCACCACAGGATCTACCCTGGTGCTGGAAACCAGTGGGCAGAGAGAGGTAGGTCACAGAGGCTGGCATGTTTGGTAACCAGAGGCCATGTGGTGGTGGCAGGGAGAAGAGAAGCCCAGAAGATGGGAACCACCACCAAAACCCTTCAAGCATGGTGGAAGTGGCTTCCTCAGCCCCAGCTTTCTCGGTGGCCTCGTGCGGGTCACGTAGCCCACTTGCAAACTAGCACCATTCCCTGGATCTCACCCCCCATGCGTCACCCACCAGCCAGGGCAGACCCTTCAAAGCAGTTACTGAAGCTCAAGGGCTGTTTCCCCATTTTACTGCAGGGATCTGGGGCTCCAATCTGATGACCAGAACCTGGCTCCAGTCATTGGAATCCTGGCAGAATCGTGCCCAGAAAAGCATGCTTAATTTAAAAGCCAAGTGCCAACATCCCAAGCTGGTTGTTTAGACTAAATGAAAGGTTTTCAGGAAAAAAATCAGTCTGACTTAAATTCCACCCCCCTTCCCCAGGAGATTACTCCCTATCTGGTTGCCTCCCGAAGGTGGGAGCAAAGGCTTAGCAGTGAGTCATCTTTTACTTTGTATACCCCGACAGTGCTATTACTGCTCTCATGTGGGTCTCTGGGAACGGCGAGGGCGGCCGTGGGTGGGAGAAAGCGGCCACGAAGCATCAGCCACCAGAGCGGTTTTGCACCCCAACTGCACGTGGGGGGATCAGTGAGGCATCCCCAGGAATATCACCCTCCCCTAGATGGTTCTGGCGTAGGGCAAGGCAGGACCTGCTGCCCTACGCGAGTGGGGTCTCAAGGAATTGGGATGGGAGCTCTTCAAACACCCCAGTGACTCAGACAAATATGAGATGATGCTCATGTAAGTTAATTAGTGAGCGAGGGTAGTACTCAGCCTGCCCAAACGAGCCCGAAGCCCCTGGGCTGACTCACTGGAAACAGTGAGGTTCCCCCAGAAAGGGATATCGAAGCAGCTCATATGAATCAGCAATTGCAGGCACTCATCATCTCCAATGACAGGAGCCCCGGAGCAGCACCCAGCAGGTCTGGCCTGAAATAACTCCCCACCTTGGACATTGAGGTTTCTTGGAGGGAGAGCAACCTTCCTCTAAAAGGAAAGGGGATGCCTGCTATCCATTGCAGGATTTTTCTCTCTCCTTGTATCACATGTAGAGACAAAGGAATTCATTCTATCTCTGGAAAACATTTTTTTTATTTTTTTCCACTTTGGATTAGGTTTGTGGAGAAGAGATTGTTCCAGTCTGGCACCTCTTGTGGTTACTGTGCATGTTTTGACTAAAAAACACCCGTGTGATCTCTGCATATTTGAAATGGTTGCCTTTAATGCAAAAAAAATCTGAACAAAAATCTCTGCAACTTACTTTCAGGCAAAACAAAAATTCCTTCAGCACAAAGATCAACCTGGTGGACTGAGATGGCTCAGCAAGAGACCCACCTGGAGAAATGAAGGGAGGAGAGGTGGGCAGATTTGAAATAGGGATGCCATTTCCATCATTGTCATTACACTTGCTGATCATTAGACAGGTCCAGGTCCTTGCATAGCAACAAGGGCTCACTACAGCCACCTCTCATAATCAGGGATGCCCTAAACTGGGACCAGCTGAAGTCAAATGCACTATTTCCAGTAAGTTTTGTGTTGTCCCATTGAAAGTTTGTTCACGTGTTTTAATTACTCTCTGGCTACCACTGCCTCAGCAGCGCGTCCTTCCAATCGGCTCAGGTAAAGGCAGAGGGGCTGCTGTGGGGTTGGGGAGGGCACACACGCAATGGCACAGGGGTGCAGGAGTCACCTCCAGCTCATACAGGCCAGGGCACTGAGGGTGTGCATCCCATGAGCTCCACCGGGAGCACACGCACCGAGGTTAGAACCCCAGCACCACGGGAGGTGGCTGACGGCGCCCCTATCCACACATGGATTATGCAGGGAAGTGCTCGTGGGGGGTCTCCCCTGGCTGGGGTGATATCTTTCACTGCAGCTTTCTTTAAACTGTGGGGAAGTTGGATTAGGTGAGGAATTCCACAATTTCTTAGCTTTTCAAATAACATGTCTGCGATATCACCCAGTCTGACTTGAGCTCCCACCTGCCTTGGGAATCCAGTTAACCCTTTGTCTGTTGACTTCACAGAGGGCCTCTCTGGAGCCCGTTATCTCTGGATGATGAAGAGACAGGGACTCAAGTGACACCACCAGAGTGGTGCCGGAAATAGGGGGTAGCATCTGAATCACCTGCCATTTGGCTCTACCTACTTAGACAAGCACTCGCTTCCCCCTCAGCCCAAAAATACATTTGGACACACACACACACGCCTGCACGTGCTACGCAAGCATACCACCTGCTGTTTTGAAAAGCTTACATGCACGGGTTTTTGGGGAGGGTTACCTTCCAAGCAATTAGTAATTAGCTTAGCAGTCTCAAGGGTCCTACCCTGTGTGAGGTCTCCTGCTCCAGACGGGCTGGGATCTCTACAAAATCTTTGCTTCTCTCACCAGAGCCACTCTGAAACACAGCTGGCAGCGTAAAAAACCCTCCTCCCCATCACACAGGATTGTGTTATACCTACTTGCCCTGTGACACTACTTGGAGATGCCAACCCTAGCTATACACCTGTCCTAGAAGGTGAAAGAGCTATGAGCTGGTGACATCCCCAGGCCCACCCTGTCTGGGACCTGGCTCAGGGCACAATATCCAGCTTGGCTCTGCCAGCACCATGCCACATGATTGCCACGCTCACTGAATTTTTCAGCAGCAGAATATAAACATTTCTAGTGAAGTGCACTTAGTGTGAGTTGCTTTGCCAAGAGCTGTTGCCTCCCCTCCTTTGCTGTGATTATGAGACAGAGTTTTGTTTAAGCGAGAAAACAAATTGCCCACACCTCTTCCCTCCCCTGGGCATCCATCACCCATGGCAAGGGCAGTGTGGTCCGGAGGGGATGCTGGCAGCATGGGTGGGCACAGGATGCCCCTGTGTCACCCACATCAGGAATGAGAATGAGGTGGGAGTGTAAGTTATTGCAAACTCCCGTACAGCCCCTGCCAGCTGTAGGTGCTGGAAGTTCCAGACTCAAAGGCAACAAGGCAACAGGAGACAGACTTATCCCTGTCATGAGCTGGTGCATGGGGATGAAAACCAGAGGCAAATTAAGTGACTTGCCCAAGGTGATGTGTGGATGCAGCGGCACAGGAAGGCTCTGCATGAGCCCCATGCTGCCCCTTGTCCCCATGTCCACAGTCCCCTGTCCATGGGACCCCAGCCCCACATCCTACTTTGGGGTCTTCACTGCTCAGCTAACACATGAGAGCATCAGTTGCTAGGCCTGGCAGCACATTTGTCCTTCCAAAAAAGCCCCGGCTTGAAGAAGAGATCCCTGATAAGGTGTGAAGCCCTGGCCTGGAGGAGATGCTGCCACCCAACTCTCTGACTGAAGACAATGAGAGCTGCAAACAAAGACCAGCACTGAAGCACAGCAGCAATGCAAAAAGAAAGGAAAAAAAAAAAAGAGGAAGAAACGCCTGAAAGATACATAGCTGGGATTCCAGAACCCCTCAGAGGTATTCGGGCTTAGCCAACAGGCTCGGGGTTTTTTTTCAAAGCCATTAATTACACAACAGAGACATATCTGCACCACTCCACCTCTCTGCGGCAAACGAGGGCCCCACAGATATTGTCTAAAATGCATCACCCTCTGTGCCCCATGCCATCAGCTCCCTTGGGCACTTGGAAAAGTAACCCATCCCATGGTGGTATTTGCAGCTGGCTCTTGTGTCTGATCTTCTGCAGAGTATTGAAAGGGTGCTCAAACCATGCACCTCCAAATGCATCTGAACTGTATGAGCTGCATCCGTAGGGACAGAGGGTTGGAAATACCACCCTGATCACCTGGGCAGCTTTTCTGAGCTGATTGCACAGCAAGGCCAAGAGGAAGGTCTCCAAGAAGTAGCACCAAGGGAATGCTGGTGCATATAAAGACTGCAGTCACCTCTGGCGTAGCCCATCACTGGCATTGCCACTGGCCACCCAGTGATGGCTGTTCTGTTGAAGCTGATGGAGAGGATCTCAGAAACAGCTGCTGTGTCCTGATTTTTGGGGAGAAGAACTTACTAAAAGCTCACGGGCTTCCTCTCATGAATCCAGCGATATGCAGCCAGACTGACCAGTTCCCACTGATACTCCTGTGAGCAGGACAAAACATTTTTACGGTTGATCCCTGAGTTTTCCAAGTGCAGACAGAGCAAAGTGGTGTATAAGGATGCCTTGCTGGAGGATGAGACACAGACACCCTTAGAGGACATGGTGCGCTCCTGCTCAGAGGCAAATGGCATCCCTGCACACCACCTTCCCGCTGCTCAGCTCCTCCCTGGGAAACCTGCTACTAGTGTTGCCTTCCCAGAACATCCTCATCAGGCCATCCCTGCAGGGACACAGCCATGGGTCACAGTCTTTGCCCCAAAGGACTCCTAGTGCAAAGGGTTTCCTGCCATCTCCTGCAACGTTTCATTTGCAGGATGTTTTGACTCTGAGCTTGCTCTGTAGACAGACCCATATTTGTACAATGCTGTAAAGAGCCAACTTCGTCTCCTGGTGCTTGGAAGAACTAATTGTACCCGCTGGAGCTTTTATTGGTCATTAAACAATTTTGGACCACTTCTTGCCCATGACATTCCAGTGGGTATTTTGATGGAAATGCTTAAAAAAAAAGGAAAACAGGAAATGGTGATGTGCTTAGCTGTTAACATAGGCACAGATACATCTTACTTCTCTGCTACTCTGTTTGTTGCACATTTTTGACACAAATCATCAGATAACACTTGGAGCCTTCTGGGCTCCCTCTGCAATTAAAAGAAGCTGGGGAAAGGGTAGGCATTTCTCCTTTATTACCCTGTTTCACCCTTCTTGGAAATTCCTTTCAGGAATTCGTTAGCTGAGGTGGAGTCCTCCTTGGCAACCAAGGATAACCAAGAGATGTTTGCTGTTCCATGGATGATGGACAGAAAGCAGACACTTTTCTCCCTTTCTGGCATCATCTGACCCTGGGACCTCTTGGCCTCCTTTTTTTGGGCCATGCTGTAGACAGGATTCCAACAAGCAGAGTTTCACTCACTGAACATCATTTATGCTTTTTCTGTTCCTCCTTCACACTTGCCCACAGTGCACAGAGCACCCCACGTGCTCCTTCCTGCAGCCTCTTGAGCCATGTGTGCTGCTCACACTGGAGCTTTTCTCTAGTCACCAGGGACATTGAATTTTAAAAGACATTACCGAAATATCAAGTCTGTCCAGCCCATAAAAAAATGCATAGTTTGTCCTCCATATAAACAGGGGTGAAAACACTACACTGTTTTCACTGACAGTGCTTTTTACCACTGCCACAAATTCCTCTGACACAGGGCAATAACTTATCGTGGTATAACTTCATTTTTGCTTTGCTCAACAACCTCCAGGTCCTCAGGAAGCAACTGCCAACACCTCTCCCGAACACCTAAGTCCAGTAAGTGCTCCAAGGCATTGGTAGATCTGGGCAGGAGTTGATATAAGAGTCCCTCTTTCTCTCTGAACATGCCAAAAAAGGTGCCCTGCTGATGTCTAAGGGCATCTGGCTTTTTCCCTGCCCAAATAAATCCTGCAGCAAAAACCCTCTGGGCTGGGAGCACGGCCTCAAAATGTTCTCTCTACCCAGGGGTGCTAGGAGTCCTAAACAGACCTGCCCAGCTCCTGCTCTTGTTTGTTCCTTGCTGACCAGGGGCCCCAGGTGAATTATTTCTCTCACTCTTAGTTCTTTGACTTCAGCTTTTTTGCAGGGACCTTCCATATATCACATCCCCCTTCACCAGTGAATCTTTCCTGTTCCAACGGTTCAGTGTGCCCCAGGATCAATATATCTCAGCATGCAAGGACAGGGTGTTATTGTCAGGTCCCTGGGTTGATACAAAGCAAAAGGTATCATTTTCTTAAAGGCACTGAGAGATGCTCTGGGCCAAGTATGGTTATTCCTCAGCCATTAAAAAGCTATGTATAGGACTCTGGCTCATCCCTCTCCAGTCTCGCTATGGATGACTTCTTCTAGTCCTCAGTGACCCACAGCCTGCCCTCACCTTCCTTTTGGCTCATCTTGGACATCTCAGCCCAGATCTGTGGGGCATGTCAGTAAAGCAGTCTGGTTTCTCCTGGCTGTCCTCACTCTTGACATATGAGATTTTAGGGGGACATATGAGAACGCAAACTGGGGTACCTCTGTAGTGCTGCAGGCACAGCACCTGAACCATGCACCACGAATCCCCACTCTCTCCACCTTGTCATTTGTGCTGTAATTGTGAAATAAACCAAATGAGCATCACAGGGTGCATTGGTTGGGCTGGGATTAGGTGACTTCTCCTCTCTTTGGATTTTAGGTGGGAGAGGAAGGGAAAAGTCATGTAAACATCCCCTTCCCTGAAGGTATCTGCTTGGCTCACCTCCCTAGCAGCATCTCTAACATCCACCCTGGCCCAGGACCACTGCATTTCTGCAGTTATTTACATTCCTCTGCCTTTGCTGAAGCTCACATCCCTGCCTGCAAGGTCCAGGCTGGACCAAGCTTTCCTGTTCTTCCCCCTTTCCCTGGAAAGCCTTCCGGCCCAGCGCCACGTGTTGGTGGCCACCCACGAGACGCTTTGATCAGCTCAGATGGGCAGTGCCGCCAGGAGGCTTTGCAGCCTGCCCTAACGCTTCCGAGCTGCTGCAGCAGCACAGGCTTTCCCCCTCCGAGTCCCTGACATCCCCCGGTCGTTACAGAGCACCTTTCAGATACTGCTTTTATTTCAGCTCCCACTTTAGCTTCACTCAGTTTCAGCTCACTTTGCTTGACTTTGCTTTGTGAGCACTGTCCTTGCTTCTTACAAATTCAATGGGAACCCACAACTGTGATTTCTCTCCTGAACTGCACCGATGACCACGGAAGTCAGACAAATGCAAGAGGCAGTGGTTTATTTTTACTGTATTTTCAACATTTTCAGGTGATGCTCTGCTGCAGCCCCATCCACTTTGAAACCAAAATGCTTCCTGGGATGCTGTGTTTTTGCAAGACCCTTGGTGGTCAGTGCTGTGCTCTAGAGGCCTTCCTATCTCTTTCTTTCTGCCTCCTTGTCTTCAGGTTTGCTGCGTCCTTGGCTTTACAGGTCCTTCTCCTGCTCTCCTTTGCAGGAGCTCTTCGCAGGCAATGCCAAGGGCTGGAGTTTGGGGTGGAGGCAGCTATTGTTCCAGCTATCTGCAGTGAAATGTTCCTTATGACTGTATTAAATGAAGGGCGGAGGTCACACATCCCTAGTTTAAATTAGGTTTCGGCTAACCTTTAACAATATTACACTCGTGGATCCTCTCATAACTCACCGAAGAAACTCCCAAAGGGTTTTACCACCTCCCTCTTTTCTTCCTACTGTAAGGATGCCCGAGGCTTAATGTGCTTCTCTCCAATTTCGCTTTGATTTCTAATCCTATCCCCTTCCTCCCCCCCAATACAGATATATTCACTCCTTTAAAGGTGGGGGAAAGAACCTGTTCCTTTTCTCTTCTGGGCGACAGCTCTTTCTTTTGTGTCTCTTTCTTCCCTTCCCCGCCCCCCTCCTCTTTCTTGACACAATGCACTATTTATTTGCACTGAAGGATAACTAAGAAGCAATTAAAAGATCAAAAGGCACAAACACAAGTAGATCCAGTGGCAACTTGTGGGGTTTATTTTGCTGTGGCTGCTGCTGCTGCTGCTGAATCTTCACCAAACTGCTGCCGTGTTTTTCCCCCAGCCAAAGGACACCTCTCTTAGTGGGTCGTCTCTTCCTCCAAACCGACTTTTTTATGATCACTATTTTTCACCCCCATTGTTTGCTATTGCAGTTGTTTACTGGAAAATCACTTGTTTTTCTCAGGGAGATTAACCCTCCAAGCTTTCTTTTGTCTACTCTCAGGAGGTCCTTGTGGTGAGTTGGGGGAAGGGAGCTGGGTTCCTTCAGCTATTAACAGTAGCTTACAGCCCGGCTGACCTCCCTGCCAAGGTTGGGTCCTTTCCTTTGATGGGTTTCTGCTTTTGCAGGGAGGAAAAGTGGTTTGCTCTTTGTTAAGACCACCTCTGCTGAGAGGTTTGCGAGGACCCACAACCGGGATTTACTAAGTCCTGGGCATCTAGGAGAAACTCCAAAAGCCCAAGGTAAGGAGAAATCTGGAGCCTTGGCACATGCTGGCAGATGCTCAGTCTCGTTGACGGCGAGGTCACTTCTTTACGTGTTTAAATATCAGTGTAGGAGCTGAGAACTGATGCGTGTGATTGAGTCTGATGTGCACAGAACTGCTTCCTCAGCATCACCACCCTCTCCTAGATGTGCCGATGTTTCTGTTGCAGCCCACAGCCCTGACACCAGAACTGCTGGGTGTGCTGTGCAGCGACACATCCCAGAGGACAGCTCACTGAACAGAAGGATGCTAGGGAGGAAAGGAAAGGATGCCCAAAGCCTAGTGAGAAAGGATAATCCTGCCCACATTTTCTTGGGCACGTTTAGGGCAATTCTGACTGCTGAGAGATGCACCAAGCCTCCCATCCTTGGGGGGGGGGGGGGGGGGGGGGGAAGGCAAAGTACAAACTTGAAAAAGGCAAAGAAATAAGGGGGGTTTTATTGCATGCTGGGGTGAGGACTGCTGCATCCTCGCCGTCTGCCACCACCAGCTATGGCAAGCTCTACCTGAGGTAGGCCAACCTGCCGCTCAGGTCTCAGGTAGCCCTGCTCCTCTCTGCTCCAAGAAGGGTACGCGCCTGTGGCGCAGCCTGATACGCGTGCCCCTGCAGAGGGGCATCCTCCGGGGCAGCGGTGAGGGTGCGGGCACCGAGGGCTGCCTTTGAAAGCCAGCGGGGTTCCTTCCCCGGGGCAGACTTGGAGGGCAGATCCTGGGGAGCGGGCGAGTGCCGGCCGATGCAGCGCGGTGTGCCTGCCATGCAGCAGCGCGGAGCCGCGGGAGCGCGTTCTGCCCGCGCTGCTGCACACGCACGGCGAAGCCTGGGAAAAGTCCCTTTGGCTTAGAGGCAGCAGTGCTCTCCTGCAGGAGCCGGCGGGAAGCGGAGGCGACCCAGCGAGCGGGAAGCGCTGCGGGAAGGTGCTCTGCGAGGTGCAAGATCCGCGTGCGGAGGGGCAGCGTCCATGTTGTCCACACGGACACGCGGGGGTGGCCGCGGGGCTCGCTGCCGCCCAGGCCGGGGCTCGCTGCCCGCGGCGGGGCAGGCACGGGGGCCGGGGCGGCCGGGCGGGAATGCCCGTGCCTTTGCCGGGGAGCTCTTCCGAGCAGTTCGGCGGCCGGCGCGGACACCTGTGCCCGTGTGCACCTAGAGAGGGACCCCCGAGAGGACGGGCTGGGCGATCTCCCCTCTCCCACCCCGCCGGGACTCGGGGGTCGCCAGCTCGCAGCGAGAGGCGCTCAAGGGGTGCCCCCAGCATTTTGGGCAAGGGGTCGGGGTGCGGATCCACAGCTCTTCCCCTCACCTGCGCGGCAGCGGGGGATGCACGTAGCCCCCCTCCCAGCCGGGGCCGGCAGAGGGGGTAAAGCCCCCACCTAGCAGCACGCAAAGAAACCGTGCGGCAGAAACTTTCTGTCCCCTCTTCCCTCCCGAGCTGGACTCCGGAGGGTTACGAGGGAGAAGGAGGGAAGAAAGGAAGGGAGGGAGGGAAAAGAGGGGGTTAGACCGCTCTGCAACATTATTGGCTGCCGTGGCCGGGCTGGTGCTCGCCGGGAGAGCATGCCCATTGGGGGGGTATAAAAGGTATAAAAGCCGGAGCGCCCTGCTTGTCTCCTCGCTCGTGGGGCAGCCAGCCGGGAGCAGCGGGCAGTGAGGCAGCCGGCCCCTTCGCCCCGACCAAGGGGACGCACTCAGTAAACACAAAAGTGAGAGCCACCCAAGGGGCAGCCAAAGCAGGAGGAGAGAAAGAGAAGGGAAGAAAAAAAAAAAAGGGTGAAAAACAACCCAGAAAAAAACAAAAAAGAGAAAAAAGGAAAAGGAGAGGAAAGGAAAGCGCTCGCTCGCTCTTTCTCTAGAATAACAAAATACCCGATCGTAACAAAATAACATCCTTCAGACAAAATCCAGCAGGGACTTGACATACCAAAGAGGCAAGGCGAGGAGACCGTGCCAGGGCGCGGGGAAGGCAAGCCAAAGCTGCGATCGCTGCCAGGGCAGGAGAGCAGCATGTCAAGCGCCGGGGCACACACGGATGAGCGCTGCCGGCAGCCCGCCTTCCTCCCCGGCCCGCCGCCGCCGCAAGAAGTTGAGAGTAGCAGCGGCAGTGCCAAGGTAAGCGCCGCTCCGCGCTGCCCTCCGCGGGCAGAGCACGGTGGGATTCCCCGCGCCGTGCCGGGTAGAGCCGTGCCGTGCAGAACCGTGCCGTGCCACGCCGAGCCGCGCCGCCGCGGGCACCGCTGAGCCATCCCGGCCGCTGCCCGCCGTCCCCACGCGTGTCACTAGAGGGACCCCGAGCGCCGGCCCAGCCGCTGCCGGCGGGGCGGCCCCGCTGCGGTGGGGTGCGCGGGGTATCCCCGGGGGTCTCTCCCGCCGCCCGCGCCCGCCGGCGGGGATGCTGCCGGCCGGGATGGGGCCGGCGGGGATGGGGCCGGCCGGGCGGCGGCGCGGAGCCGGCGCGGTCCCGCGTGGGGAGCGGCGGAGGGGCGGCAGCGCGCGTGTGCGGGCGGCCGCGGCCGTGCGGGGGCCGGGCCGGGGCTATGCGAGGTCACGCAGGGCTGCGCGGCCTCCCGCTGCCCGCCGAGCTCCCTCCGCGCGGGGCGGCTGCGGGAGCGGGGAGACGCGCGGGGGGGGGGGGGGGGGGGGGGCACCGGCGGCTCTCCGGCTCCGGAGACCGGGGAGATTATTAAACTCTCTTCTGCAAAACACTGCGGTGTGCTCGGTCTCGGGAGGGATAAAATACAGGGAGGAAAAACAAGAAAGCGGAGCCAAAATGGAGTGAGAGTTAATGGTTGGCCTGCAGCCTTCGACTTTCTGTGATTTTTTTTTTTTTAATTCTTTTTTCTTCTTCCTTCCCAATTGCTTTTCCCTACAGTAATTGTTTTAAGAGCGCAACTTGGAAAGGTTTTAGCGCTCTGTTGAGCAGTAGGGAATTGGGGCACATGAGGGAACTCGGATTTAGCGTAACTGTACCAGCAGATGTGGCTGCCTCGCCTCCAGCCAGGGGTACTTCAGCAGGGCTGCTGATACGCCAGGTCTCGCTAGGGTGGTGTGGAGCAATCAAGTGTAAAAACAAGGTTTGTGTGGGTGGTTTTAAACAGACACCTCGGGAG
Source organism: Corvus moneduloides (assembly GCF_009650955.1). Lineage (NCBI taxonomy): Eukaryota > Metazoa > Chordata > Aves > Passeriformes > Corvidae > Corvus > Corvus moneduloides. The sequence goes on along the minus strand of NC_045481.1, from coordinate 47,702,487 downwards.
ACCCGCTGCTTTCAACCCAGGCTTCCTATACAAAGTCTGTAGTTTTCTTCCAAATGCTGGGATGTGCTTGGGAGACGGAGGTCTGTTTTTCTTTGGGTTTGTTTATTGTCAGGTTGTGTGTGTATGTGGGTGGTTTTTGGGTTTTTTTTTCCTTTTACTTTGCAGGGTTCAGCCTGTTGGGTTTTTTATTCCTCCTCTTGCCTTGATTTAGAGTGGAGTTGAGGAGCCTGGGTCGTGGGGTTTTGTTAAGGATGACTTTGTGCTAAGGACATCTGGAGGTATAAAACTGACTGACACTTCTGTTTCGAGTTCCACTGTGCTGTTTTGGACCCAACTTGACAATTTTGGTGGGGGTGAATGGGTCAGAGCTGTAAATCTTGCTCCGTGTTGTTGACACCCACACAAGTTCACTCAGCCTTTCAAGGGGGCTATCCCAGCTCCTGTGAAAATTCATTAAGGGATAAAAGATTTGACACCGCGGGTCCCCTCCCACTGCTGCATGAAATTTGAGAGCCAAAATGTGTCTGCGTGTGTGTCCCAGCGCTCCTTCTGACAGGTGATCTTTTTTTCAGCCTGGCTGGAGGGCTGCTGCTTTGACCAGTCAACCCAGAGTTGTCAGTGTATGTCTTCCCCTTGATTCCTATAGGCTTCAGCACGAGCCCAGCTTGCCTCATGGAGCGCCACAGAAAAGCATTTCTGTACTTTTCTTTTTTTAAATAAAGCAAACACAGCAGGTGAGGTCTTATTTTTAGAGGGACCGAGGAGTTGGTGTGTTTCCAGCAGTGCATACGAGCACTGTACGTGGCCCACCCTCTCCCAGCTCGTGTCCTGAGACTGACCTCTCTGATCCTTCTTTGGATTGTCTTTGCTTTTAAAAGCTGATGAGTGTCTTAGCGGGGCAAAGCGATATCGGCCTCCCTCGGCACGGTTGTGTGAGGGGTCAGGAGAGGTGGGGGGGCACCAGGGGAGGAAGTCTGCCTTGGTGTTACAGCCTGGCTCTGAAAGGGTTAAAGTTGCTCTGCCAAGACATAAAGCAAGTTCAACGTGTTGTGGGAATATCACTTGCCAGTAGACTCCAGTCACCACAGTTCCTGATTTAACAGCTTAACTTGCTGTTAACTTTCCCTGATATACTCCAGGTTTTGGAAGGGAATGCAGAAAGGAGAGAGGAACAATAAAGAAAGGAGTTAAGTGAGGCTACTAAAATGGACTTAAATCCCTTCACTGGGTCCTGCCAGCTGTCTTTAGAAGAGTTAAGCAAGATTGCATTTCCTTTTTTTTTTTAATACAATAAATCAAATGTTTCTGGGCCGCATACCAAAATTTATGCAATACACTCTGACTCCCCAGCGGGGTGAGTAAATGGTACTGAATACCCCATTCACCTTTTTCAGCTTGATTTTTCCACAGGCACGGTAGCTCTCCTGCAGCACATACAGATGTGGGGTGTGGGCAGCGCTTCCCTGCCTGCCCTGGCCCCTGTCCCACAGGCAGAGGAGGCAGGTGCCTCTCTGGGCTCACAGGATGGGAGGCAGAAAGGTGACCCCCGGTGTGGGGCAGAGTGGGCTGCTGATGGGGACGAGCAGTGAAGACAAAAAAAGTGAGGGCTAAAAATAGCAGCAGTATTGCCAGCCTCAGCCATATGAATGTCATGTGAGCCAGGTGCCAAGAATCAGGAGGTATTTTATTTTTTTCAAGCCTGAGCAAAACAGCAAAACCCCTGGTCCTCTTGAATCAGTTTTATTTGCCTGACATCTCAATGGTCAAAAGTTTTGTGTTTTGAAGCTTGCTTCCTCCAAGCTGTGGGTGGTTGGAAATCTCCTTTCTCTTTCAGATGAAAAGAGAGGCTCTTCTGTGGCACAGCATGAGGTGGCTCTTCTGCCTTCAGGTACTGCTGGGCACCTCATCCCTGTGCCTCTGCCTAAGATGCAGGTCCTGGGTGGTTTTCAGCTGCCAAGGCACCTGCCTCTCACGCTGGCTTCCATTATCCGTTTGCTCCTTGACACCTCAGGGCGTCATGGCCCGGTGCCCTGTCTGAGGTTGGGTTGCCCCATGGGCAGGGCCGGCATTCACTTGGCACTTGAGAGGTTGGCACACGCCCACATCCTGCTCCTTCGGGATTGCCATGCTCAGAACCAGGTCAGCTCCCCACTCTCCGGGGGCTGTTCATGGACAGGAGTAATGCAGAGAGGCAGATGTTCAGCATCTCTCACAGGCAGTCATCAGAGTAGCAAAACATCACTCTGCCCATTTGTTTTTGAAGGGGTGGTGTGTGAGGGATGCTGGGATGTGCAAACTGGGGTTTTCCCCTCTGGCACGTGCCACTGGGTTTGGGCTGACGACTTTTCTTTCGCCATGCTCCCTTTTAAACACTGCACTGCTCCACAGAGAAACAAGATTTTTTTTCTTTTTGCTGTCCAAATCCAAATTTTACAGACTGGGCCATCTGTCAATTCCCTCCTACGTTGTTCTGTTCATATTAAATTGCAATGAAGGCCAGACTGAAGAAGGAATTAGGTCAGACAGGAGGTTTTTTCTCTGTTTTTGGGGAGATATTTGTTGCCCGAGAGGCACTATGGTTTGGTTTGCTCAGCACAAGCCTGGATGCAAGGGATGCCTGAGCTGTACTCTGAGACTTGGCAACTGGGCCTTTTAGTGCATTGTGGCCTCTTGTCCCCCAACTCCCCAACAGCTGGACAGAAACTGTCAATCCAGCTGATTCAGCAGCAGATCCTGAAAAAATCCATTAACGGTCTCGAGTGGGAGGGTGACTCCACTGCAGACCTGCTCTCAGGCTCGCTTCCTGCACGCCACAGGCACTCAGAGAGGACCCTCTTTGTTGGTCCTCTCTGGTGGCTGGGGGCTGCCAAGAGGTGTTTGGGGCACAGTGACATGTGCTGCGAGGCAGGAATACACAGGAGTTCCAAGGCAGCGGCAGCATCCTGCACATGGCAGCTTGCGGCTGAGCTGGTTCCAGTGGCTTTGTGTGGGGTGCTGGGGATGCCAGGAAAGGCAGGAGAGGGGCAGGAAGGATGGAGAGCAAAGCAGACCCTCTCCAGGGAGGGAGAGGCCAGCAGTGTGTGCTGATACTTTATCTGAGTTCTGCGCTGATAATGCTGCTTCAGATGTGGGTTATTCAGAGGCACTTCAGGTGTGATTCCCAGGATGGTACAGGTCACATGTGCAACCAAGAAATTCCTCTTGCATCACTCTCTTGCACACTGTGTGGGGTCCAAGCCCTCCTTAGCGGGAATTAGGCGCTCAGGTTGTTGGGCATCTGGCGCTGCCATTCCCACTGCATCCTAAAGCCTTTGAGCTCTCCCTGGGCACATGAGGAAGAATGGCAGGTCTAGTTGACCCTGCTTTGGCAAGAATGGAATGGTGGTAGCTGTAGCCTCTCTCCTAGCAGAGGCAGGATCTTGTCCTTTTGGGAAGTGGCCCACTTCCCTCTCACTGCCTTACTCCTGTTCCATTTCATGTAAGAGGCTTTCTAATAAAATATGAAGGTTCCCAACCACTGGTGTGAATTTACTCCTGTTCCACAGCTGAGGAGACCATCCCTGCCCTAATGCTTGGACTAGAAACCAAAAGCTGTGCTGTCCCATGTTTCCAGTGGAGAATGAAGTCTCAGAGGTATTCACAGGGCTTAGACTAATCATGCTGAGCAGCCATTCAGTTTGTCATGACAAATGAAGCCCACATGCAACCTGTGCAGCTGGCATGGTGCTTGCAGCAGCCAGGTCGTGGGCTGCAGGTACCCAGCTGTGCCATGATGCCCTGTTTTGGGGTGCACCTCGCCATGGCGAGGCAGGTGCAAGCTCTCCTGCATGGGTCTGTTCATCCCTGCATGTGAGGGAGGGAAGGATCAATTGAAAGGTTATTGGGACATGCTGAGCCAGTGATGGCGCCCTGGGAGCCTCTGTAGCCTTTGTGTGAAGGTTGGGGGCTTTTCCTCAGCAGAGTCAGTAGGGCCAAAGGGAGAGGGAAAGGCTTATGGGGTTGGGCTGGGTTGCAGCTCCATCAAGCTGGAGAGAAACTGCAGCTCTGGGTAGTAAATAAAGATGCTCTTTGCTTTGCTGCCTGGTTTCTCATTACACAGCTGCTGGAAGGAGCAGGGAGACGCCAAGGTGACAGCAGAGGGAAGGGCTGGTGGCTGGTGCATGGGCGAAGGTGGACTCAGTTGCCTTTCACACCTGCATGTTAGCCGTGCTCTGGACGACAGCACTGGGGCTCTCCCTGTTCCTGCCGTTTCAGGGACATTTCCTGGCCCAACTTACACGGTGTGTGGGCACCTGGAAAGAGCTTGCAGTGGAGGCAGGGAAGGCTGCCAGGGGCTTGCAGTGCGGCTTGTGCAGGAGCGGGTATTTTCCAAGGAGCACAAGTGTTTTTCCACAGAAGGTATCAAGTCTCCCCAGCATCAAATATCGCCCACTGACAAAATCTCGCTCTCCCCTTGCTTCAGAGCATCTCACCCTTTTCTTTAGACTGAATGTGGAGGAAAAATTGTGTTTGTCACCTGTGCACCCAAGCAACCCCTTCTTGCTGGGGGTGGCTCTGGCCCGGGGGAGGCCAACATGCAGCCTGCTCGTTAGCCACAGTGGCCACAGCCAGCATGAGCCTAACTGGGGACAGGGGATTATGTGGGTGTCCTGAAGTCCCATATCAGCGCCTTCGATGGCAGCACTGGCTGGTGACAAACCCATCACCCTGACAATGAGCGCTGGCACTACCTGGGGACACCAGCAATCGGGATCTGAATGTGAAAAAAAGGGCTGAAAAAGCGACAGGAGCAGGGTGGTTGGTCTGTTGTCAGCTGGAGGTCTGGCTGCTGATGCTGCAGCACCAGGGTAATGACTCCAGCAGTGAAGGTGATGCTGTGTTCACATTGGGGAGCCCCAGTAAACACCTGTTGGCCACTTGATGCAAGAAATCGAGGTGCTGGTGATAAAACACTGAAGCTTGGCAGCATGGTGCCACAGCCTGGTGCCATCCCTCTGCTCCTACTGTAATATAGAACAAAATCTCTGCGGTGTGCTGAAGGGACCATTGCTGCTGGAAAAGCTGGTCCTGGTCCCATCACTTGCCAATTGGAGACCAGTTTGTTCCCAGGGCTGCTGCCTCTCTTGTCCAGAGCTCTGGAGGCCTTTTTCCAGTCTTGCTGATTTCTGCCAGCACAAGCTGAGCAATATTACGGGCATCAAAACTCGAGCACGAGGAATGCCCCCCACAGCCCACCCAGACCTTGAAACCTCTGTTTTGGCTTTTGCTACTGCTGATCCCTGTCCTCCTGCTGCTCAGTAGAGCTCATGACTTGTAAGCATGATGCATTTCTAGCAGTGACAATTTGAGCTACGTGCTACTAAAAATTCGGGAGCAAGGGTGTCTTTATTGCTGGCAGGACCGTAGCGGGGCCTCGGGGGAGCTGGGCTAATTTCCTGGCTGTGCTGCAGACTTCCCCTGTGACCTTGGGCGAGTCATTTAATCTATCCTGGGCTTCGGCTCCATCTCCGAGCATCCCGGGGGGGTGAGGTAATATTCATTAACTGATATTATTCTCGAGTTGCTCAGATGCTATGGTGATGAAAGCTGGATGTGAAACCTGCTGTCTTGCTTGAATATTAGCAAGGAGAGGGGAAGCTCTGCTTGAGATTAGGCTTGCCACACATCGTCTGCTATTTCGACGTGCTTCTCTTCTTTTTGAGCGTACCTGTCTGGTCAAAACCCAGCGTTATTTGGCTGTATGGGCACTGCGAGGCTCATCACTGAGGGACTATAATGCCTTGAACCATCCATGGGTTTTGCCCTGTCCAGTGGGGCAGTAGCACCCTTACTTTACACCTGCTGACATGGAGGTAAAGCTGTTTGCTGGAGCCAAGTCAGGGGAAGTCTTTGGGCTAGTTAGCAAATATCCAGGGTGTTTCTTTTTTAATGCTCTGCACTGTCTGACACTGTCTTTGCACTCCGTAGTGATGCCTTAGGTGTGTTTCCCATGGGATCACATTGTTCCTGAGAGATGTCTTCTCAGTCCCAACTCTTGTGAGCAAAGACAGCTTGTGCAATCAGCCTCTTGATTGCCTGAGCCTCATCTCTCTCACATGCCCAGGACAAAAGCTGTTCTTCCCAGCTTTTCTCAAAAGCAGCTCTAGGACAGGTTGAAGCTTCACTTGTTTTCACTTTGGATGGACATGTTTTCAGACAGGGCATGAAAACCTGTCATCAGAAGAGGAAAAAAAACCCCTAGTGATAATAATTTGAATGAATTCCCTTTTAAAAGGGGGGAAAAAATAGTAAAATCCCACTGTTGAAAGAGCAGGGGAAATAAAAGCCTTTTGGAGGTAGGCTGAAGTGGGATTTTCCAATGGAAAAACTGCTTCAATGCAAACCTTGTCTGCCTGGAGCTGCTGCCCGGCAGGCCGAGCGCAGGGAGCTGGCCTCACCCCAGCGCTGTCGCAGCGCTGCCGGTCCTTCCTTCCTTCCCTGCAGCAGCAGCATCCCGACATGTCTGGGGCGTGCTGTGGGTGGGGGGGCAGGGCCCAGGGGAGGTGGCAGAGAGGGGTCTGTCCCGCGGTGCTAATGCTGTGCCTCTGTCCCCAGGTGCAGAGGATGTGCGCGGCGAGGCGGATGCTGCTGCTGCTCCTCGCGTTCCTGGCCTACGCGCTGGATTCGGCCGCCGCCTACGGCACGGCGGAGACCCTCTGTGGCGGGGAGCTGGTGGACACGCTGCAGTTCGTCTGTGGGGACAGGGGCTTCTACTTCAGTAAGTGCTGGGCAGCTGCCAGCAGCGGGCAGGATGCTGCCCCCACCCCACGCCTTGCCTCAGCAGAGCCGGGCCGGGAGGGAAAGGAGGGGTTTCCCAGCCTGGTGCTTTTCATGATTTCCTTGTATATGGCAGTAGGGCAGGAGGGGACCAAGAAAATGGGCATGCTCAGGGTGACATGCATCCACTTGGCACTGGTTTGGGGGACTGTCTGGTACCACGGGGAAGCTGAGTCCCACCTATGATGCTCGGGAAAGTCAAATGTCTCTGGGGAACCGTATGTGACTGGTTCACCAGGGATAAGGGCAACTCATTACAATAATGAGGATGTCTGCAGCCACCGCTCTGCTGAGCTTGGGTCCTGGTTTATTTTGAAACTTTGCTGCCTAAGCATTGCATCCTGACAGCAGGCAGGAAGCTGAGCGCTCTCCCTTCCCAGGCAGGCTTTGCTTGGGTATAGCAGCACTTTCTAAGCTGCTCCCAAAATTTCGTGACCTCCCAGCTATCTACTGGTGAACTTGTTGCTGAAGAGTGATGTCTTACCCTTTTGCAGTGCAGCTAATGCAAAAAAATGCAGCATTGCTTTTGTGTGCAGCATGCAGATGGCTTCAGACCAGCTGGCTGCAGCGGGCTTTCCTCCAGGATGCTTTGGGTGTTTGGACCATTGGCAGTGCAATGGATTAGCTGCTAAACAGGAAGGATGAGGAGTAAACGAGTGACAATGGATGCTCAGTGATTTATGAGCAAAGGTGCCTCGAGTGTGATACCTTGTTTTGGTGTTTGCTCTGCTTGGGAGTGGGAAAACACCGTGTCTTGCTCCCCACTGAGGACTGAACCACAGAGTGACTGGCTACAGGAAAGATGCAAAGCCAAATGCAGGGGGGAAGAGGATGGAGATACCAGCTGCACATGGTGCCATGCATCTGGCAGTCTTGCCTCTGCCTTGGGAAAAAGGAGCTAAAAAGTCACCTTCAAGTAGACAGGGTGCTGTTTTGGAGTAATGGAGTTGAGACCCAGCCTGCCTCTTGTTCCAGTCTGCCTGTGCAGGGAACAACGGGGTGCTGCAAAGTTAGGAAACTACTTTGGATGTTCTTTTCCAACCTGGATGTCCCTTCCCAACCTAGATGCTTCGCCAGACTTGTCTGGTGCTGCCTGCTGAGGTTGGGCAGAGAGAGGCACAGGGATCCCACACACAGAAAAGCAGGGTTCAGGCTGTGTAGTTTTGGGCAGGTGGTCGGGCTGCAGGTGGCTTTGCAGCTCTCTGTGGGGGTGATCACCCATCCCAACTGAGCAGCAGGATCTTCTCATGGCTCCCTGGGTGTTGTGGGCAGGTGGCACTTTTGGGGTGCTCTGGGTGCACTTCCTTGCTGTGATGGAGCCAAGCAGCGAGGGTTTGCATGTCAGCTGCCCTTCCTCTTTTCATCTCCCCCTTCCCTTACTGGTAAGGAGGCAAGTGCTTCTCCCGCTTTCACAGCTCTTCCTCTCCCTCTATATGTAGAGGAGCATCTGTCTCCCTCCCTGCTTTCTCTTCCCTCCTCCTTCTCTCTGGGGATGAAAGGGAATGGGGCTTTTGTTTTAAGGTCAAACTGACCTCCTTTCACCTCAAATAACCCAGCTGCCCAGGCCAAAATAAAAACACTTTTGAAGGCAGACAAGTCTCTTGGTGCCAAGTGGCCAGTCTGGTGCTTGCAAGGGGGTTCTTGCTTTATTTCTTTTTGTCCTCTCTCATCCCCCTTCCCTACTTCACCTTTTTGAATATTTCTGGTGAGCCCAGGTACCGGGGAGGAAGCGTAGTCCAATATTTTAACCCTTTCAGCATCTGACCAGCCTGTGCTATGCAGGGCTGAAGACGTTTGGGCAATGCCTCTACTTAATGAAGGTTTTGGACATCCCCATTTCACTTAATTTTTCCCTCTCTACTTCCCTCAGTTGGCCTCATAAGTGATTATTTCTGACCATGTTCATCTTCAATGCTAAACCCACATGGCTACACAGTCGTCACCATGTAGATGCAATAGGGCACAGTTATGTTGCACAGTTGTGGGTTTATGCCTTAAAACCAGGCCTAGGTTTGTCTTGAGCATCTCACAGCATGGGATGTGTGCTCTGATGAGCAGCCTGTGCTAAAGCAGCTGTTCACACAGGAAATAAGTGAATTGGGCAGCCTTGTCCTGTGCGTATCTGAGGGCCCCGCTTGCTGGACGAGGGTTGTTGAAGCGTCTGACTGGTAATATTGGAAAAAACAAAAATTGTATGAATATCTGTTATTTCTTTTCTGAAGCAGTTATTTAAGAGCTTGTGATGCTCTGCATTCTTGCAAGACAGCACTTTGCTAGCAAAGATAGCTGTGAAATACAGTGCTCTTTGCATCAGTGCAAGGGGGATGCATGTACAGATGGTGTCCTGGGAGGCATCGCAGGTGCTTGGGGCTGAGAATGTTGAAGCTGCCTCCAAGTGCTGGGGCTGCAGAAGAGCTGCACTAACAGGGACAGGGGCAGGCAGCACTGAGATTACCCAGCCATGCAGCACAGTGGACATGGTGATGCCAGCCCTGTATCATATGCCAGGCATGCCTGGGCAGGCTACAGCTGAACCTGACCATGCTTTGCTGTGCACCGGTGATGCCTCCTCTCTGTGACTTTTAAGGCTTTTGGCTTGGCCGGCAGCTGCTGTCAAGGTGGTGGCTTCCTGCCGTGGCTCTGTGGCAGGGTTGGGAGCCCTGCTCCCCAGCACCCACCCAAGGACAGCGGCATGGCCCATGCAGGGATGCTGAGTCCAGCCTGGAAAAGCCCAGCAGGTCTAGAGGAAGCTTCGGCCCTGAAGCTGCTGTCATGCAGCTCTGGCAGGGAGGGAGAAGGGGCTGCAAGGGGAGAGGCGGCCGACTTCTCTGTAAACAGCAGCTCCTGTTTCCTCCTTTCCAACAGCTGATAAGAATTTAGCTCTTTGCAGCCGCTTGTGCTGACGGGGCACATTCTTGCGCACCCGCCGCTCCTCCGAATAATACTAGGAAAAAGCAGCGGGGAAAGTGCGGTGCCGGGGTGGGGGAGGGCCAGGCCGGGGGCACTGGGACGGGGCCCGGTGCTGCACAAAGGCCCCCTTGTTGCTCCCAACATTCCTGCGACAGGGGCACGGGGACTGTTTACACCCAAAGTCCCCTTCCACTCGGCTGACCGCCTGATTGACCGGAGGAGAGGGGACCCAGCCAGGGTGGCACCAGCACCATGCACCCCTCCCCGCAGCATCTGTTCGGCCCCAGCGAGAGTGGGGAGCCAGGAGCCGTGGGGTGTTTATGCTAGGGAAGGGACCCTCCTGTCCCCCATGGCTGTGGCAGTGCCACTGCCTCTGACACAGTGGTGTAGCTGAGCTGCAGGTATGTGGCCTCTGGGTTCTCCCAGGAACGGGTTTGGCTTTGTGCCCCTTCTGAGGTGCTCTGTCAGGTTAGCCTGTACCTGGACAGGAGTAACCCCAGGCAGCTGGAGGGCTTCACACTGCTGGACTTTGCATCACTGGACTTTGCATCTCAGGGCTTGTCCCCTCAGCAGCGCTGTAGAAGGTTTTGGTGAAGCTCAGTTTTGGGAAAAAGGGAGCCTAGCCATTCACTGAAGGCCGAGAGGAAGCGCATTTCCTCAGGAGGAAGCGGTCGTGGCTGTGATGGGAAGTAGCTCGCGTGCCCCGGCAATGCCCCAGCCTGCTGCCCACACAGTTCTCCCCTGCGGGCAAGGGACAGAGTGGCAAAACCCTCCCTGGGTTGGGCAGTGGCAGCGAAGTGAGATGCCACCCATGGGCAAAAGCCAGGAAATTCAGCTTTTAGTCTCTGTGTAAATCATGTTACAGAACAAACACGCTTCCCAATCCAGGTCAGCAGCAATATTTCTGTTAGCCATCAATGTCCTGTTGTCTCCAGGTACTTTCTGTGACTAAATCCCTGTTTGTTTTGTTTGCTTATTTTTTTTCCTAAAGTAACTCTCCCCCAGAGGATTGTAGTGGCATTTGGCAAGGTCTGTACGGACAATTATGTAATGGGAAATGTGCCCTATCGGAGAGTTGTGGTGGAGCTGGCAGTGGTGCCCGCAAGGGGAATGGCTTGCAGCAGCTTTATGCAGGAGAGAAAGGGCAGCACGTTGGGGCTGGGGGCCACACATGTGCCTGATGGGCAGGCAAGGGCAGCAATCAGGGAGGAAGAGGCCATACCACAGTGGTGGTCCCTGCTGGGAGCTCACCCTGGCAGTGCCACACCTGGGCATTTGCAAACACACACTGACACGATCTTCCCGTGTGTACACATGCCAGAAATTGCCCTTGATGGCACGGCAGTGAATATAATCCTACTTTCCTTGTTGTTTTTTTTCCTCCCCTCTTCTTTCCAAACAAACACATAATTGCAAGTGGGAAACTTCTGTTTTTGAGAGGAGATACGTAACCTTTGAAAACCTCAACTTCTCCTCAAACCATGTGTGTCATCACTTGTGCAACCTTCTGTTCAGAGGGAGTGTGAATGTAGCCCTTAGGGGATATGCTAGCAAGAGGGGGGGGGCTTGAATTTTTTCTCTTTCCCTTCTAAACTCTCCTTCTGCCCCTGTCAGGATGCCTTTGTGGAGCAGCTTAATGCTTCAGCAGCCTGCCATGGATCGAGTTGGGCACTGGGATTGATAGGAGCTGAGCAGGGACCATGTGCAGTGCAGGATGCTGGTGGCAGTGCGCCTCTCCCACGGATCTTACTGGGCATTTCATGCACAGAGATACATGCAGCTGGCCCCAGGCTGGCTCCTGTCCCCATCTCCTTTGACCATCACCACTTGGGCTGCCTACTCTGGCACTGCTTGAGCTGTGGGCACCCAACATACCTGTCCTGCCTTTCAGGGGAGGACCCAATCCAGTGTGTTTATTGACCACAAGAGAGAAAGTAAAACTCCTAACAGTGTTCCCTTCGATGAACCTTTGCCGAGGGGGAACCATCCTTCTCACCTCCCTGCAGGGCTGGTTAAATGTCGTGCCTGAAATTCTTCTAGAGAAAAAGAAAAGGAAGGTGGTGGCACAGGGGGACGAATGTGGAAAACAAAGCATTTGAAATTACTCCCAAAGGCGGGTCTCATGGTATGGATCAGCTGCCCCATCACCCGGCACCCGGATGCTGTGTCTGTTTGTGTGACCTCTGAGCATGGTGGAAGTACACCAGCATGGACCAGAGGGCTCCTAGCCTATGGGAACATGACTGATTTTAGTAGAGAGCAGGTACCCTGCTGCCAGGGCTATTACAGAGCCATCAATGAGGCACTGTTGTGGTGTTTTCCACGCCTGCATTGCACATGTGGGGCTGCACTGAACTCGCAGGACCACATCCCGCATTCATATCTGTACTGCACATCTGGGGCTGCTTCTCACGTGTGGAGTTGCACTGTATGCATAGAGACCTGTGCTTTGCACTTTGTCCCGAGGCACTTTGGATGGGCATCCAGGGTGGGATACCCTCCAGAGAAAGTGGTCAGCTCCACGTAAGCCAGCCTTAGATCTTCACTGAGGCCTAATACTTGAGTGCCTGCTTCATCAGGAGTGCAAGGGGTGGGGATGATGGGTCATGCACAGGACCAATGTGGAGGGTCGTGTGTGTTCCTGTGGGCCAGCTGGGAGGTGAGGGCTCGGCACTCTGTGGTGAGCATGGTTAGGCATTGCACTTACACCACTCGCTCTCAGTTTTTCCCATGCCCAGAACCTCCTGGCTGGGATGTGGTACCGGATCCTGTTTGCAAGCCTCACTGTTGCTGGCCCCTGTTTCCCTCCCTGGGAGCACCTTGCGCTGGGAAGAGGTGCTCATGGCAGACTACAGAAGCCTGGCTGCAAATCCCACAAACAGCACAAGAGCATAACATGCTACGTGCAAAAGCATGGAGAAAATCCTTTTGTTTTGGGCCAGTTTACATTTTGGAAGTCACAATTCCCAAGCAAATTTGCTTTGCGTCAGAAATTCAACTTTACCCGTCTCTTTTACTTCAAGAGGGGGAGGAAACACAGTAAAACTGATGTAAGCTTTTCCTCTGGAGCGCTTTGGCCATATCATTAAGCAGTGATATGAAATGCACTCGGTCATTGCTGCACCAGACATAGGCTTTTGCATCCGTCTGCAGGCAGAAATGGGAGAGGAACCCTTATTAAAAGATTAAGTTTAATAGCTATTCTTGGCGGGTGTGGGAGCCTGTATTCTTTCTGCAGCTGTCTCAGAGCTGTCCCATCTGGTAAAATTTAGCCGCCTTGGTTCGCTTCACCTGCCTGAGTGTTGATCTGGCGGAGGGAGGTTGGCAGCCGCAATGCTGTGCTGCTTCTTTCTAATAAAATTCGCTTGCCAGGATCAACATCAGAGACGGTCGCAGTAATCGGCGCAGCGCCGGCGGTCAGGCTGGGCTTGAGCTTCCTTGCCTCAGCTGTGCCCAAGAAGGCCACCCATGCCAGAGATACAGGAGGGAGATAAACCCCATCATTTAAAGTGCCTTTAAACTGCTGCTGGAGGCACGTGTTGGCATCCAATATCATTTGTCTGGGAAAGTCTTAACATGAGACTTGGCTGGTTTGTAGGCACATGTCAGCTGGTATGGGAGAAGTGCTGCTGGTTTTGAAGCATGTGGAGCCCACCAATCTCTGGTGGCTGGAGGTGGAGCAGGTGCTATGGAGCTGGGGAGAGGGTCCAGCACAGGTTGGTGGCTAATGCCAGGATCTCTGCTGTTGCAGGTAGACCAGTGGGACGAAATAACCGGCGGATCAACCGGGGGATCGTGGAGGAGTGCTGCTTCCGGAGCTGCGACCTGGCTCTGCTGGAAACATACTGTGCCAAGTCCGTCAAGTCGGAACGTGACCTCTCTGCCACCTCCCTGTCGAGCCTGCCAGCACTCAGCAAGGTGAGGAGGCTGCGCAGGGATGGTGGTCCTCCTCGGAAATAGAGAGAGAAAAGACAGGAATGCTGTGGGTGGAGAGGACAAACTCCAGCTTCAAGGTCTGATGTTTCGGCAGAGCTTTTGAGAGACAGCCACCATTGGCAAGTTGTGCCAAATAGCCTGCCAAGAGTCAGCGCCTAGTAAGGTGGGGAACCAGAGGTGGGCTGGGTCAAGGAGTCATGGAATGGTTTGGGTTGGAAGTGACCTTTAAAGGTCATCTAGTGTAACTGCCCTGCAATAAGCATCAACCGGATCAGGTTTCTCAGAGCCCTGTCCAACCCTTCTGTGACTGTTTCCAGGGATGAGGCAGTATTTCCATGGGAGGGATGGAGGTCCAAGAAGGGAATCCCCATCTGGAGAGTGGGCAGGCCTGAGTGGAGGCTAATATTGCTATCCTTCTCCTCGCAGGAGAGCTTCCAGAAGCCCTCGCACGGCAAGTACTCCAAGTACGACGTGTGGCAGAAGAAGAGCTCGCAGCGGCAGCAGCGGGACGTGCCCAACTTCCTGCGGGCTCGCCAGTACCGGTGGCAGGCAGAGGGGCTGCAAGCGGCCGAGGAAGCCAAGGTGCTGCACCGTCCCCTCATCTCCCTGCCCAGCCAGAGGCCCCCAGCGGCGCGAGCCTCCCCGGAAACGGCTGGCCCCCAGAAATGAACCCTGACCAGCTGTCTCGATTTTTGATCTCCTGGGGAGGACGGGAGGACTGGCAATTCCCGACCCCCAAGCCCCTCCGTCCCTGGGGCCGCTGAGCCGAGGAGCGGGGCGGCGGGGCACCCTCGCGCCGCTCTGGCCCCAACCAAACAACTGACACAGCAAGGAGGGGATGGCGGCGGCGGTGGCGAGCAGCACCGCTCCCACGGCATCTTCCTTTTGGGGTGGGGGGGAGGGTTGTTTCGTTTCCCACACCTGTTTCATTCCCCCGCGCCCCCAGTATTTCCAAACCTGTACTTGCAAAGGGACAGTTTGGCACTTGAACTTTTTGCTGCTGGGTGCTGCGTGACATCCCTGGTGCCAACGCCAGAAGACAAAAGAAAGAGCAAGAGGGAAAAAGGATATGAAGTTAAATTCTTTTTTTAATCTTTTTTTTCTCGAGAAGAGTCCATTCCGTGTCTTTCTTGACAATAAAGTGAAAAAAACAATAGAACGGGGAGAAACATTGAGGGATAAAAATTTTTTGCCTCATTCCCACCCCACTTTTTTTCTTCTTTTTTGTTTGTTTTTTTTTCTTTTGGTTTTTCTTATTTTTATAACTTTCTTTTGCACCTTTAAAAGAAAAATGTACCTGAGAAGAAGTTCGGAGGAGCCCCCATCTGCGTTTTTGTGTGTGTGCTTCATTACAAGATTCCAAATCGACTTGCACCTTTTTGAAATCACCGATGACGGGAGAAAGAGAGGAAGAGGAGAGAGAAAGCAAGAAAGAGAGAGGGAAAAGGAAAGGGGAAAGAAGAAAAAAAAGAAAAAAAGTGAGCTGATGCTCACTTTAAATGGAGGAGGCGTCTGCATTGCACATTTGCCACGGATTTAGTTGATTTATATATATAATATATTATATAACTTTTTTGGCAAAAAAGCACTATTTTTATGGGACATTTTGTGTAGTATCTGAAGAGGGATTGTAATGTTTAAAATGTGTTATGGTGCTAAAGTAAGTTGGAAGGGAAAAATCCCAGAAATAGCAAGGGAGGGTGGGGAGAGAAGGACAAGATAGCGAATACTGAACTTGAAATTTTAGCTTTTCGTTTTAGGAAAAGTGTGATAAATGTGTTTCTTTTCTCTTCTGAAATATAGCTTGGTCATGACCATATGAGCTAGTTGGCTGTTACTCATGTACACAGATGCACGCACACACAGAAATACATCGACACGCATCCTTTTTTTTGTTTTAAAAAAACAAAACAACACAACCACCGCGACTTAGACTAAAAGGGAACTGTTCTGGAGAAAAACTATTTTGAATGGTGAAGGTGTTGCCAGTTAGAACTCAAGGCCCTGCTTCTGCACAGACCCCCTGGCCGAGCTTGGCTTCCCGAGCCATGGGGAATCTTGCTCTTCCCCACCGCTGCTCGAGTGCCGATGGTGCAGCGAGCAGGCGCGCGGGCAGCCCTCACCCCAAGCCCTCGCAGAAGCAGCAGTTCCACCCCTGCCATCTCCTTTTCCTTCTCTTGCCCTTTGTATCCCTCTCGCCGGACCCTCACGTCCCTGCTCCGCACCCCCTGCCCTCCTCCCCTCGCTGCCCTGCCAGGGGCTGTGCAGGAGGAGGGGCCCACCTGCCCCAGGGTGGCCGCAGGGCTGGGACCGCTGCATGGGATGGGGGGAAAGGCAAGTCTTTGGCTTGAAGCTCGGGACTCGGTGAGCGGATGGGTTTGAGAGGTGGGCAGAGGGCTGTAAAATAGGTTGGGTTTAAAATAATATATATTATCTGTCTAGGAACCGTAAAAGGGGGGGAATCAATTACATCTCCCTAATATACTCTCACTTGCTAATAAAATGGGGACACTCTGTTAACCAGTTCTGTACTTGCTTTGTCTTATATATCCATACATTTAAAACATAAAAAAAAAAAGACTACTTGAATTGTATTCTATTTCGTGGTTTGGAGGGGAGGGCTAGGGGCAGTCTTGAGAGGGGGAGGATTTTAATGTATAATCCTTTTGTTTGTTATTACCTTGCAATGTTGAGCCATGAAGCCTTTGTTTAAAAAAAATGGCACTGCAATACACAACAAAGAAAATCCTTTATTTATTTTATTAAATATATATGGAAAAGAATGAAAATCAGTCCAAATTTGGGGGGGGGGAGGGGAGGGGAAGGGAAGTGGGTGGGAAGACAGAATAAAAACAGAGAAATTGCAAATAATTGACTTTTTTTTTTCCTTTTCATGTGTCTTTTTTTAAAAGAAACTTAGTTTTTATTTTTTAAAAAGAGAAGTAAAAGCTTTCCTGGATGCTTTGTACCAAAAAAGAAAAAATTAAAAAAAAAAAAAAAGGAAAGGAAAATCTGTTAAGCAAATAAATATCCATCCAGAATATGAAGCCTGACTTTTTCTTTTACTTTTCATTTATTTTTGCTCCTGGGGTGAGAGTTGGGTGGGAAGAAGGCCACGCCAAGAGCCACTCCCTGTGGAGGAACAGAGTGCGCTGCAGCTCCTCTTTTGGAGCTCAAAATTACAAAAGGGCCTGTGGTACCCTTAAACACAACCATGAAACTTCAATCCTGTGGTAGGTGCCCCCCTGAAACCCCCAATCATCTGTGCAGTGATTCTTGGTGAGATCTGGAGGTGTTTCCCAGCAGCTGTGGGGATTTGCTGAGCTTTTACCAGTTTGAGCTGTTCCCAGAGACCTGAAAGCTGGATGGGAACTGAAGATGGCAAAAAAGAACAAAGAGATGCTGTGTCTAGGTTAGGTTTCCTGACAGATGGTGTTTCCCTGGTTTCTTGGGGTAGATATAGCTTCTCTTTAAGTTTTTTAGGAATCCCAAAGAGCTGCTTTTCATCACATGTAACCATCATGCACCACTGCAAATCGGAGGTAAAACACTGCAGTTCCAGTTTGGTAGTAGAGCAACTGTGGGTAAAACAGTGCCCAAGCATCCCTAAAGTGGCAAATCAGTCTGACACGACATTGACTGTGCAGCCCCACTGGCATGGCCAAGGCCTCTGTTGTGCTGTGGGGCAAGAACCTTGCCAAGCCCAACCTCCTGCCCCAGATGATTTGGGCAGGAAAAGATTTTCCATCTTGGAACTGGAGTTGCTCATTTAGACCCTTGGAAATACATGTTTTAAACCAGTTTCTTTTTAAAATCTGCAATAATAAAAAAAGAATTATTTTTTTCATGTTTTTTTCTCCTGTGATTTTTGTGGTTGATCAGGGAGGGTTTTGTACAGATGCAGGGCTGACTGCTTCCTCTGGACACGTACTTTATTGCAGGTGGAGAAAGGATGTGTCTGCCTTCCTGACCACGTTCCAAGACCTGGCACAGGTTTCCTTTTTATTAAAATGTGTCTCTGTGAAGAGTGAGGACTGATTTCATTGTGCCTTCTGGTTGTCACTGCTGGAAATTTTGCATTTGGGAGCTTTGGTCCTTTTCTGCTCTTTGCTGTGTAAGCCACTGTCATGGGGGGCATTTAGAGATGATTAAAAAGCAAGCAAAACTTCAGCCAAGTCTCTTGCTGCTTTCCCCAGGAAGCAAAGCAGCAAAGCTGGAGGCACCATAAGGGTGATGATGAAGTTTCCAAGCATGGCTTTTCTTAAACCCTCTTTTTTGCCTTATCCTGTCAAGAGTCACCATGGGGCCAGACCAGAACAGCTCATTCCTTTGGATATTAAGCGACTGTTCAAGATGTGCCATCTTGCCTTTTGGCTTGTCAAGGATGGCCATTCCTTGCAAGGAGAGACAGAAGCTGCCTCGGAGCATCATCCTGGCCAGAGGGTGGGAGTCTGAATGAAACTGGACCTTAGCTTTGTCTCAAGTATCTTCTGTTGCCTGCAAAGGCTCTTTGCAAGGTGGCAGGTAAGTCGTGGTCTTAGCCTCAGACTGCAGGCTTGAGAACAAACCCAAGACTGCCATGTTTTCCCAGAAAGATGGGCAGAACTGGCTCTGATTTTTGTCATGATGCCTCTACACACAGGCACAGCTCTGAGTGCTTAGCTGCTGGGTTGCAGGAGCATGGGAGGCTGCAGCAGTGACTGGCAGTGATCCCTGGGGAGGTACAACTGTCACGTCCGAGCTCCCAATGCACCTCCACATCCAGCCCAGCTGGTCCAGGGACCTCCACCCACTGCCCTGCTGACATGCAAGAGGGTGCAGAGGCAAAGGATAGTTTCGGCAGAGAAGTCCCAAATGCTGCTTAGAGACCCAGGAACAACTGGGAAAGCTAATCCTGCATCCTAGCCCAGCCCCAGCTCGGGCCCCTGGGTCTCAGCATTATCATGTAGCTCTGCAGGCAGCAAAGGGCAAATGTTTTCTTGCATAAAACATCTCTTTGGAGGGCATTTTCACAGGTGATACACAGATACTGGGAAAGAGGGGAGGTCCAGCTTGCTGTGTGGAAGTGGCCACAGTATTATATAAATCAGTGTCTCTGAATTTGTCTGGATAGGGGACAGGAAAAAAAAAACCACTAACCAACAGTTACTTTTCCTTTTTTTCCCCCCCTCATTTTATATTATTTCTTAGCTTTTTTTTTTTTTTTTTAAACCCAGAATGCAGCTGAGCTGTTACCTAGTTTTCAGTGAGTTGTACTAGTGCCATCACAATGGACTGAGCCTCCAAACTGGTTCCTCTGTATCTCAGAGCAGCTTCATCCCTTTCATCCTGCCTGCTCTCAGAAGTCTTTCAGTGATGTACCTCGCTGCACTAAATGAAGGAACTAGCTGCACCAGGTGAAGGGAAGAACCATGTTTGTTGTTTTTTAAAATCACCTGATTTCCTTGTTGCATTTGTTATTGTCCACTGATTTTTTTAAATGGCTGTGGGGAGAGCCTGAGAAAGGTCCTGTTGTACCATGGATTATTTCACTCAGCAGTAGGCAAGAGTCAGATGCTTTCTGCACCTTTTGTGCTTTTCATTTGTAATGCAGTATCAATAAAGCAAAGCACTTCTAACAAGCTCCTGGCAGCTGATAACTTTCCCCCCTTCACTTTATTTTCTAAAGAGCAGGTGAGTCATAAACTACCCCGAGGCTGGGGTAGCACAGCAATTCCAATGCTCCCAGTGCAGACAAAGGGGGAAGCCTTATTTTCAAAGATAAATAGACCCCATGTCCTAGGAGGGGTCTGTCATTGCCACCAAGGAGCCAGCATTGGCTTTCCCCCCCCTGCAGGTTGCTGAAGGATGCTCTGACTGTCAGCAGGCAGCGTGCAGTGGCAGACATGACTTCAACCTGCTGGAAAGGCACAAGTCCTCACAGGAATCTTGGCCTGCTTTACTGCTGCACTCCCAGCTGTGCACAACCCAAGGAATGCACTTGCTCATTAAAATCATGTCAGAGTTTGCAGAGAGCCCTGCGAGAGCCTCTTTGCCTGACTTCTTCTTGTACCTGCCAACAGCAGACTGAAAGCTGAGGTTTCCAACCTGCCAGGCTCTGGCTCAGGGACCAGCAATAGCCTGAAGGCAGGAAATTTCTGAACTAGGGTGTTTTTTTGACTTGGGCAGCATGGGAGGTCAAACTTGACATGCAAAATGGGCTGTTCTGGTCTTCATCTGGCTGCTTGCAGCTCTGGGTTTGTGTTTCCAGGACAGGCACAGCAGGCAACAGTGATCAGAGGAGAGCCCCATGGTGGAAAACCCATCTTCATGTATGTTCTGCAAAGGGCAACATGACACACAGCTTTGACCAGAAAGTATTAAGCGTATCACACTTTCAGATGGAAAAAGGCACTATTCAAATAACCGAGTAACTCCCAGGTAGAGCAGCAGAGACAAGTGCAGAACTTGCACCCTGTCACCAGCAATAAAATACCTGTTTCACTTTTCAAAAATACTTGGAATTAATTCAGCTGATGCTGACTTTTCATTGCTCTCACATCTTGTTCTTGAACATGCTTGTGTTTCTTTGTTGGCCAGCTTTACAAAGAGCATAGCTCACAATTTTAAGTCCGTGAGGTGAAATAGTACCAATGATTACAATGTAAAACAATGTATTTGTATGCTTTTCCATGGGAGAAGTACTGGCACAGTCTCTTTGCCTCCCTGTCCTCCCATCAGCTTGTTTAAATGAAGGTTGTGCTCCTTCTGTACAGGACCACATCCTTCAGCTGTGTCGAACTGATTTAGAAAGGCGGTCAAGAGCCAGGGAGCTTATTATAAAGCTTGCCATTACAAACAAATATTATAAAAAAAAATTATTAGCAGACATCTTCCCCCAAAGTATCTAAGTTTCTTGTCTCATTGCCTCTACTGGCAGGCCAATGGTGACTTACCACTTCTGGTGGCTAGAAACCACCTCCTAAATACCAGATGAAGCCACCTACGATCACAATGGCAACCCTGTCTTTTGTGTTCTCTCCCTGGATGGAGGAACCAACTCCTTCATTTCACCAAGGTGACAGCATTTTGGGCACACTTTTGTTAAGCTCCATGTGAGGAGCTGTCTTGGTTTCGAAAGACAGGTGCCTGCTAAGGAAGGCAGGAGCCTCCCTTGCAATGGAAAATGTAACCCCTTCCCTCCCAATCATTATAATCTTGAAATTAAGGGGCTTTCAGGCAAAGATACGAGAAATAGGAATAACAGTTCTTTACTAATATATATAACAGGGCAATAGTACAGAAACACTGGCTTAACCTGACAGGGATACGACCTGACACCCTGTTGGGCAGGGTGGCAGTAGCAGTCTGATTAAATGGTGGCTGCGGTCCTCCTGAAGTGATAGCTGTGGCTCTGTCAAAGTGGTGACCCTGTAGAAGGGCCTGGTCTTCTTCTGAAGGTCCAGTGCTGGTTATGTAGCTCTTATCCTCCAGGAATCCAGTAGGTGAGGACTGACTGTGGTGTTGCAAACCTCAGATTATATCCAGGCAGGAATGCTTGGTTCCTCCCCCTGGGCGGGGCATCTCCCAGTGGGATGATGTAATTTTATGAGTCACGAAGTGAGGCTGGATAGCCCACTGGCAGAAGATATCCCCCCCCCCCACCCCCCCCCGAGGGAGTTATCAGGGATGTGTCATGGAAGAGATAAAGAGCACTACCCCACCTGGTTTTAACAGATGGTGATAGAATACATACTTTTGGTTACATCTTACATTGTAACCTAAGAGCACAGAGACCTATGGTGTTACCCGCCAGCTTCTAAGACAGATTTCTCCTCATTACCCCCCCTCACTAAAAAAAAAATCACCAGTGACAGGAATTTTGGATACTTGATTGTCCTGTCCTAAGCCAGAAGGGCACACTGATAAAGGTAATCTTTGTTTTCTTCACATCTGGGGCATAGCTGAAAAGGGAGGAAGGCAATTACGAGAACATTAAGACTTCATCTTCTAAGACGTTTGCTTCTGTTCCTCCTCCCTCTCCTCTCTATTCCCCGTGTGTAGCAGAGAAAGCGGCAGGAGTATTATTTCTCAAGGCCTACACTGACGTCAATACGCAGGGTATTTATTTATGAAATCGAATCAAACAGTGGGGGAGAGACGAGTGGAGGAAGATGGACGTGCAAAGCTAGCAGCTGCCAAGTTATAATAGAGCAGCTGTCTCCCAGTATTTTTCTATCCTCTTTCTGGGGGAGGGATGCAATGATCAGAGCTTTGGAGGCCCAGGGAAAGCAAGGCGGAAGAGAGAATCAGTGGAGACAGGCTCAGCATCGAGAGCAGAGGAAAGGTGTGACAAGGAGGAATCATTACAAGGTATATAGCCCATTTCTGGTGCTGGAATACTCTGGTGCAGTCCTTATGCAGACACCTGCTTTCAGGCAGGCTCTGACCAGGCTCTAGCAGCCCTTTCCTCTCAGCCTTTTTAGTCTTTATACAGAAAATCCAGAGTTTCTAGCCTAATAAATAATGATGCCTCATTCTCGTTCCCTGTTTTGGCTCAGTCAGCAAAACAGCTGCTTGGAGAGCCCAGCACTGAAGTTAACTTGACAATTAAGTTGTTTCCTGCAGTCAGTGAGAAACAGATTTTCAGAGTATAAATTTTTTTCCACCAATATTACCATGTGCAGAAGCATAGGAAGATGAAACTCAGAAAGGGAGAGTAGTTTCTTTTCTTTCCCAAGGAGGATACAGGCACCAGTGCAGAGCAACCACAATGGGGAGGGGAAAAGGAGCCTAAGGAGCACAAGTGACCATGGCAACATGATGCCCTTCAGCTTCAACTCCGGCAGTCACTGGGAGAAGATGCCTTTGGGCATCTCTCACCATCCTGGAAGTCATGCATGGAAATGCAAATGGAAGTAGGTGAGGACGGCTTTTGTCTTTCTCTCGCCTGCTTGTGGCCAGCCGGTTAGCATAGGATAGAGCTGGGCAGGGGGAGGAGGGAAAGTGAGCATGGAAATAAAATTCCTTCTCTTTAACTCTCTGGGCTCCTCCAGGTTTATTGTCGAAAGCCTTCCCTGCACAGCTCCTCTCCCAGTCGGAAGAAAGCCTGCTGCGTTGCATGAGGCGCAGATGAAGGAGCCCCGCAGGTCTCCAGGTTTATTGTTAAAGCTCCTGCCTTTCCCGGGATTCCACTGCTGACTTCCCATTGCCTCGGATGAGAGGAGGTGACACTCTGGACGAATTTCTTCCTTTAAGGGAGAGACCTTGCAAACAGCATCAAGGTGTCAGCCAGCCCCGAGTTTATTGTTTTTCCAAAATAAGGAAGGAGAGACATGTTCTGGAGATCCGTTTACAAGTCGGACTATTTCTAGTTATATAATGACACAAGCCTGGCTGCCAGCAAATTGTTGCTCCAAGCTGGGAAAGACAATTAGCTCGCCTCTCAGGGCGGCGAGCGTGCACAATGCCGGCTTTGTGCCACCCTGCCACCGGCCCCGGCATGTGCGGGAGAGCCTGGCTCACCCATCATCTTCAGAGGTGGCAGAGGGAAGAGGGAAAGGAAAAGCCGCCGTGTTCAGAGAGGCAGCGCCCGCAGCTCGGTGGCTGTGCCCGCGCCAGGGCGGGGATCCCTGCGAGGGCTGGGGGCGCCGGGGATGGAGCCCGTCTGCGAGCGCCTTCCTGTCCCGCCACTGACGGGATGACGGTAAATCGGTCGTCGCGCCACAGGGCAGAGACAGCTCTGACCCCTCTGCTGAAAATGGGATGAGAAGCTTCGGTGTTTGGCTTCCTGCGCTTCCTGGTGCGCTGATGGATTTGGGCTTTCGCTGAAACTCCTGGCGCTGCCTGCAGAGTCAGTGGAAAAAATGTGACATCTAGAGATGGGAAATACCTAAGCCGCTCAGAAATGCTCTCACTTCAAAGGGAAAGGCAGCTTCCAGGTGAACTTGCATTCCTGTCCTCAGTGGATGGTGGATGGAAGCAGGGCTTTGGAAAATTCAGACTCTGGTCTGTTTCAAAGCAGCCGGCAGTTAATGATAGCTGGGTCCTGCTCAGACACACACCTGGGGCAAAACAGGCTTCCAGTGCGGTTATGCTGCCAGAACTGCATGCCTGGCCAGGGAGGAAGGTCCTGCCCCTGCTGCCCCCTTGGCACGGTGGGGCAGGGACATGCCATGGAGCTGCACATGAAGAACATCTCTCAGCTCTCCTACATGCAACAGCAACCTTGGTTTCAGCAGGCAGTGACGCATGGAGAGGAAAGATGGTCTGAAATAAAATACCCGATGTCGTCAACAGCCACAGATTAATTCAGTGAAATCGCTCGTTGCTGCAAGGAGTTAGTGAAAGAAAAACATTGGGAAGAGATTGCTGCCTGTGTGACAAATAAGGGTACACAGAGCTGTGTTTTGCAGGGGAAGTGTTGATAAACAACACTAAACCCTCATGCTTCGGGGGAGCTAAGTGATGATAACCTGGGGGGCAGAGGAGACTTCTGCTAGCAGCTTGTTAGTCTCTGAACACTTTTACCTCATTCTCTACAGTGTTTAATTAAATACAGCACTGCTCTGAACCATTCAGGCAGTTTCTGCTTGCCTAGACAAAGGTGCTTTGCAGAATTTTTTCTGTCAAGAGCATGATGAGTATCCTTATGTTAGTACCACTGGTTGCAAATATTATGTGTAAATCTGCACTGCAGATAAACAGGTGCATCTTCTGCTTGAAGAGCTCCCTCAGTGTTCATAAAGCACACCTGCTCTGCATGCCCATCACACAGTTTCCTGGGTGTCCAACCCATCCCTGTGGATGTCAGTAAAGCCCTAATGGCAACCATGTAGATGCCAAAACACAATGCTTAGTCCAGCCCAGCAAAAACAGTTCCTTCTGGAAGTGAGTCATATTTCTTCATCTTTCAAACCACTTCAAGCAATTTGTCTTGCAGACTTTCTGACTACATTTACATAAAATGCATCCTTCCTTTCCTTCTATTCTCGGTTCCATGCATGGAGTTATTTTAGATGGTGTTCTCAGAGGTCACTGTGACACACACACACAGAGGGGAGAGCACACTATGCTTTTGGTAGGTACTCTGTAATGTTTATGCAGGTGGCAGGCTCTTGGTTTCCCTGGGCACTCACCACGGATTTACATGCCAGCACAATGACAGAAAAGGATAAGTTTCTGGCCACTGCCAGAAACGCCATGATTTTGTCTACAAAGTGCAGCTTGTAGACATGAATAACCTCACAAGACCCTGGGAAGATAAGCTGGAGTATGGGTTGCTGGCAAAGCTGGGGAGGTGTAAGGGAGGATGGGATCATGGAAAGCTTCCAGGAATGGCTTGTGCATGTGTACGGCATGGTTAGGAACTGTTCCTGCCTGGAATTTGAGTGCAGGCTATTATTTATATTCTCAAAGCTCTGCCAATGCATGGTGCTTGCAGCATTAGAGCTAGAACTCAAGCCCTGAGCAAGCTGGAGGATGTCATTCACATCTGAGAGACGCAACAAGACCCTTCGGAGTCTGAAGGCAAATGAGGCTGGATGATGAAGCAGCCCAAGTCCTTCACAAATTCCACCTTATGGCTTAGTGTCCTTCCCAACTCAGCCAGGCATCTTCAGGTTGGAAAAGAAATGACTGGGGGGTATATGAGAGAGGTTTCTGAGCTTGCAAGTGGCCTGGGAGCAGGGATGTCGGGAGTCAGGCTTTGCTGTCTCTTCCTGTACAAGAGCAGGCAGCATTACATAAAGTTAGTAGGAGACAGGCTGAAAAACAAACAGAAGGAGATGGTTCCTCATGCAACAGGCAGTAGATCTGTGAATCTTCTTACCAAAGGATGTTGTGGATATGAGAAGCTTGCATGGATTCAAGGAGAGTTCACGAAAGAGAAATCCTCTGAGAGTTACTAAATACATAGAAACCGTATCTGGCTCAGGAAGTTCCTGAGCTGAAAATAGTTGGAGTCGGGGAGAACACTGAGGGGAAGTATTGTACATGCTTGCCCTTGTTCTTACTCTCCCTAAGCTTCCACTCAAGGGCTCTGTTGGGGTCTGCATGTTAGGTTAGACAGACCTTTAGTCTGACCCAGTGGAGCTGGTTTTATGTCCTTATGTACCTTCACATACAGACGAGATGGGTTCTTGCATGGTTCCTTCCCAAAGCTCACCACCCTCAAGCACCCTCACCACTGCTCACCACAGCTCAGGCACCGTGCACACCTTTTTCCAGGTTGCATTTGACTAAGCAGCTGAAGATCCTGACTGCTGGCAGACAGATTTGTTGAACAACTTAAGGTTTGTGGTGCCTGAAATACACTCACTCTGGAAGTTTGATGCTATCAAGTGTTTGGCAATAATATCACTGTTGGTCACCGCTACCCCCCTCACCTCCTTGATGCCCTATTTGTTCCCATCTTATCAAACAGTGTGAAAACTACTCCAAATCCAACTGTTTGTTTGCAGTGAATTATAATTCTGCACTGGTCACCACTTGGTACCGAGTTTGGCTATGGAAATTGAGTCCTTATTGACATCTGTGTTAAAAATTGCTGAAGCTGCCAAGACGTGTAAATCTCAGATGAACTGCTTTCGGACTTTATTCATCCTCCTTGGGATATGTTTTAAAGGCTTTATTTGTAGCGATAACAGTCAGAGCCTTTCTCACCCCTCTCTTCCCTGAAAAACAGCATTTGAAAGACGAGTCTTTGAATAACAAGCAAGTGGCCTTGTTAGCCTTCCCTTCACCTCTTCTCAGCTGCTCTCCTGTCCTGGCTCTCTCACTGTGACTTTGAGAAACTGCTGTAAACTAAAAGCAATCAGAACAGCAGTGACCTCTGAAGGGGAATTAGGAAAAAATGGTCTGGAAAAAGATGAAAAAGCATAAGAAAATACATATACCTGGAGCTTGCTGACCCTCTTCTCTCTCCCAGACAGTTAAAGGGAGAAGCATGCACGGCTACAGCAAGAACTATCTTCTGAGATGAATATATCAGTTCAAGATTTTGGAGATTTCATAGCAAGCCATCTGTTGGGGAAACAAAAACCCTAGCTCTGTTGCAGTTCAAAACTTGCTGGGGTCAATGATGTCCAAGTATCAGCACATTTGCAGCACTGCAGGGGTTACTTGATGCAGAATTATGGTCCTAACTTTGCTATCCTTTTTGTCACACCAACTGTGGAACTGTGGATCCCCACTGGGGAAGTTTCAAAATTAGCCAAGCACTGCTCGGAGATCTCCAAAAGTGGACTACTGTCGCAATGGGTGTAGTGGGATTTTTGCCTCAGGTGACATCCACAACACCCACATTATCGTTACTCATTTTTTTTTGCTGCTGCTCAAATAATGGCAGAAACTATTCTTAGCAGCTTGGACCCTAATTTTTAAGAAAAAAAAAAAAACCGAAACACAACCCTCCCTCCCCCCCCTTTGAGCCATTTCCGCAACAATAACTTGTAGCAGGGAGGAAAGAGAGTAGGCCAAAATATGTAGCTCTCTTCGCCAAATAAGGACCCTTGTAAGGGCAGGCGCCAAAAACTGCAAGGCTTAGGAAGGACAGGGAGGGCTTTGGAGTGGAAGAGTGAACAAGCATGGCCATCAGGTCACACCCACATGAATAATACCTCTCACTTCCCTTGAATTGTACATTGTAATAAAGACCTAGCTGCCTTTTTTGTATTCCAGCGTCTGCCTGAGAAGAGTCAGATGTGAAATTAGGTTTCCTGTACCTTAATAGATTAATTTAGTTTAAACTAAAAATGAGGGCACATGTACTGTTGGGAGTCAAGAGGCCTCAAATGACATATGTCTCCTTTCCAATACTTTTCTTTTTTTGGTGTGTGTGCTCTGTGAATCTAAACATTGATTTAAAAGTGTTTTCTTGAAAATTTCTCCCAAATTTTAGAAGTTTACCACTACTAGGAACTTCATTTGTGCAAGTGTTGTGTGCAAGCATCTGCAAAACCAAAGGTGATCACATCTGCTCAGTTTCTTGGGACCCTGTGGAGGCTCTGCCATACCATGGGGAAATATTAACTCCTAACTCCTTTCGTTGTCCTCAAAGTTTTCTGTCTTAACAGCTGTGCTTGCCCATAACACACTGGCTCACCTGCCTTCCTTCTGAGCATCTGAAGGAGAATCCCTGGATCATGTTATCCTTCCAGTGTGCCTCATGGCAGGAAAGATGCAGATTCTGTATCTTAACTGCTACGGGATATTACAGCAGGGAAAGAAATGTACTTCCAGTAGACAATTGCAAAAACCTCATCCTGAAATATGATGTTTTCCTTCAGAGGCCCATAACAGGTTTCCCTTCTCACAGAGGGAACATCGATGGGAATTTCCCTGGTGACTGTGAGTACACCATCTTTATCTGAAAGTAACTCAAGATAAATTTTTCCATGGAAAAGTTTTCCCTGTGACCTAGTGAAGGCTGTTAAGTGTCTCAGACAGTCCTGGCTGAACTTTCTTACACTTTTAAGTTCTGCGCTGCTAAAAGAAGCGTTTGCAGTTTTGCCACAAGATTAGCTCTGTCCCCTAGTGTTAAAGATACATGACTGGCAGGAGACTGCTCTGCCCAGTTAAAAATGAACATATATTACTGCTCACTTCACTCAGAGAATAGCAGCTTTTAGGACAAGATACAATGAGAAAAAGATGGAAGAAAGGTTATACAGATATTAGAGTTGCTGAGTTCAGAGTAAACAGACCATGTCAAACTCTTCTTCAGGTCCAGATGCCTTATTGCCCTCCCATCTTACAAACAAACAGCTTTAAAAGAATTAAGTCAAAATTGGTGCCAACTCTGATTCATGGACAAAAACTTCTGCCATGAGGCCTTTCTGGAGTTTTCATGCCTCTAAAGATCTAAGATAGTCTGATGGTACCCCCAAATACCAGAAGGAGTCATAAG
The DNA here is from genome assembly GCF_009650955.1 of Corvus moneduloides. Lineage (NCBI taxonomy): Eukaryota > Metazoa > Chordata > Aves > Passeriformes > Corvidae > Corvus > Corvus moneduloides. The sequence continues at coordinate 47,673,938 of NC_045481.1, read as the reverse complement.
GCATGTCACCCCTTTTTCTGCCATCTCCTTTTTCACCTGTAAATCCCTGCCACATCCAGCAACTCTGTGATATGTTTGGGAGTGGACAGAAGGCTCTTTTCTTGAAATCTTACAAATAAACCTTAAGCCCATTGTATTCCAGACACTCTGTATTTTGGGAGGTGGCACTGGCTAACTCACTGGGTTTATGGCACATGTTTTCTGCGTTGGTTCTCTGATTGAAGTCATAAAAACTACCATTAAGCCACTCCTTTTATAACCAGTGCCACTTATCACCCAGTCCCTCCTACTCAAGCAAATGGCAGAACACCAACTGCGGGTGCATCCCAAGTCGTCTCCCAGGGCTGTGTTGTATGGTTACACACTGACATTATTTCCTGAGATGGAGCAAACTCAAACCTAATTTTTAATAAAGTGTGATTTCACCTTGTTAAGAAATGCACCTTCTCCAACACTGCTATGTTGTATCAATGTACTGCTTCACCCAATGGTAAGGACAGATAAAAAGTGGCAGCTCTTGTGCTGCTTGTGGCTTTTGCTGGCCATAGTTTGCTCCCATGGTTTCCTCGCCTCTGGCCAATATGTTTCTGCGGTCACCCACAGGCTCAGCTGCTAAGCCCACAGGGGCAAGGGCCCTCCACATCTGGAAGTCCTGACCAGATCAAGCTCTGGGGCCACAGCAGGAGCCACCACACTCTTTGCCGCCACCTCCTCCTCCCAGCCAGCTGGAAGGAGACGAGAATTTCCAGCTCTCTTGTCCTTCTTCCTTCTTAAAGTGGAATTTTAAGGAACTGTGTCAAGTCAACAGTCTGGGACAAAGACAAAAAAAAACAACAACAAAAAAAAGCATATCAGGAACACCCTGGAATTTCCTAGTGATTGCTGATAGCAGATGAAAGCCGCTGAAGAACAGCATCGATGATTACGATGATTAATGTTTCTTTCCATGTGAATGCTGCTGAAAGAGGACAGATTGTGTGCCTTGAGAGAGCAACATTCCTCTGTCTTGCTCATCTGCCCCTTGTGAAGACCTTAATCTGTTTTTCAAATCCAAAAATGGCTCATAAGAAAATAAGTCCTTCCAGCCTCACAGGTTGTGTCATTATCCTAAGCCTATCCTCAGAAGGCCGGTCAAAATTAAACCGACAATACTTCAGGTCTTTCCCCTCCCATTTATTCCTCTGTCTGCTAAGGGGACCCCATTTTAATTATTATTTAGGAAAAGACAGCTGCTTCCTGTTTGTATCATTAATTTATTTTGTTTCCTGAAGGGAAGCTTCGGTGAAAAGAATCTTTGGATAGCTTGAATGTCTTACAAAATATCTCTGGCTGCACGGGCCAAGGTTAAATACAATAGCTAGGTTTATTTTTAAATGATTATTATTTTTCTAAATCCATGCCAAAGCAGAGACTAAAATTCTAGCACACATAACTAAGCTTTTACAGTAAATTCTGCCTTTCCTACATAACTCCCCAGAAGGGAGACAGACATTCTTAGTTACAACAAAAGCTAAAACACCGATTTCCCTCCAACTCTTATGAAAACCAAGGCCGGAGGGAGATGAGGTGCGGTTCCCTTTCTCCAGTTTCTCAAAACCTCACGCTCTGGTGAATTTGATATGCTGAAATCATTCCTGGCCATCGTGATCGCCTTCCACAATGAGATGAGTGGCTCAGTGTGCAATGAACATTATTTGTGCCAATTTTAACAAGGTTTTCGACACTGTCTCCTATAACATCCTTATAGACAAACTGATGGAGTATGGATGACATAAATGGACAGTGAGGTAGCTTGAAATCTGGCTGAAGTGCTGGGATCAAGGGCCTGCAGTCAGTGGCATGTAGCCCATCTGGAGGCCAGTCACTAGTGGTGAACCCCGGGGGCTGATACTGAGGCTGGCACTGCTTAACTTTCTCATTAATGACCTGGATGATGGATCTGAAGATACCCTTGATAAGTTACAGAAACAGAGCACATGGTTGTGGTGCCATTCAGAGGGACTTCAGGAGGCTGGAGGTATGGGTCAACAGGAATCTCACAAAGTTGAAAGGGGAATGTGACGTCCTGAACATGGAGACGGATAACCTCAGACAGCAATACAAATCAGGAGACAATCAACCAGCTGGAAAACAGCTCTGCAGAAAAAGACCTTAATGTCCTGGTGCACAACAAGCTGACCGTCAACCAGCAATGTGGCCTCATGCCAAAAATGCCAAAAACATCCTGGGCTGCATTATGAAGAGCATTTCCAGCAGGTCCAGGGAGGTGATCCAACCCTGGAGATCTGTGTCCAGTTCTGGGTGTCCCAGTACAAAGCATGGAGGTGCTGGAACAAGCTGAGCAAAGAGCCCTAAAGATGATTAAGGAATTGTGACATCTATCATGCAGGGAGGAACTGAGAGCACTGTGACTGCTGAGCCCAGAGAAGAGAAGTCTGTAGGGGAATCATATCACCATGTATAAATATCTGATGGGAGAGGAAAGATGGAGACAGACTCTTCCAGTGATGCCCAGTGGCAGGATAAGAGGCCATGGGCACAAGCTCTCCTAGAGTGGCAGTGAGACACAAGTCATACCACCAGTGCCATCCTTGACTACGTGAGGAGCTGTGAGCTCCACATTGCACCAAGTCAGGTCTGTTAGAGCATTTTTGGAGGCTGTTAACACTGTCCATTTCCAAGCCCTCCACCCAGCCCCCATTCACCATCTCACTGCTTTGGCCTCATCCCTTCCATTCGTCCTAGCTGAGAGGCACCCACTGGCCCCGGAAGCCTCTCTGCTGTCGAGTCTTGCTGCTGGGAGGAATTATTTGGCACCAGCACTATAGATCTTTTCACAAGACCAAAGATTATGGGAGGTTTTATTTAATGCACATGAAGTAACCCCTTGCCCCCTGCACTGTTTTTTCTGGTTTTCTTTCTTATATTTGGTTCTCTCCTTCACTAGGAGCTTTCACATGCCAAGTTGCTTTGATAAAAACCACTACCTGAGAAAGAAATATTGTACAAGTTCTTTCTTCTACTCCCTCTTTCCATACTGAGTATAGCTTAAAACTAAATAATGAGCATTTGTTTTCTTAGGAGAGTATTTAGCACTGCAAATTCAGCCATGAGAGGCAGGATATGATAAGATATACTCCAAAGAATGGTGTTGAAAACACTTAATAACAAAGTGGACAAGGTTTTATATATAGGGAAAGCTACACTTTATTCCTTGCACATCAAGTGACTAAAATGCCTGACAATTTGCTGCACCCTTCCCTGGGTAAATAACTTCATCTTGAAGTGAACACTTAGTTTGGCAAAGTTAAAAGCTACTGAAAAGCAACCTTTTAAGAGAAGTACCAGATAACTTTTGGCGTAAGCCAAGATTGCTGACAGCAAGCCAGTGCAGGATTTCCAGCAGAAAGTGATTGATGCACATGGGCTTGCATAGAGAAAGAAAGGTGGGATGAGCAATGTGCTGGAGAAGGCACGTCCTCCTACGCCATAGAAACGTGGCACCCTTGGGCTGCACATGACAAGCAGCATGAATGAATGAGTGCGGCAACCGCACGCAGAATTAACTTCTGCCACATCCCAGGATTTCTTCCCCCAGGAAAGAAATAATATTACAATGTGCATTAATGAGCATTCTGTGCAGGCAAGAACCACTCTTTACAATTGTGACTGAATTTGAGGTTCGTCCCCCCAGGACTAACTGCAACCAGTTGTGACGGTTCCCAGTGTTGTCTGGAAACTGGTTAACACGTACAACAGTGCTACAACATTTTCCAACAGCACCCATGTCCAAGGCTGGGCTCCCACTCTACTGCCGTGGCTGGCTGAGGCGCAGCCCTGGAATTATAAAAGACTTCAGCTTTATTTTTTCTCCAGGAGATGGGCGGGAGACTTTTGATGGTACTATTTCCTGCTGGATGGACAGAATTTAGAAGAAAAATAAAACTTCAACCTCTTCACTCAACTATAGTGAGAAGACAATCTCACCATTGGGCAAGGTTTATTCTGCTGGGAAGCTCAGGCTATTCCCATCCTGGGTATAACACAAGGTCAACAGCAGCAGTCTCCAGGAATATTAATCTTTCACCCCTCAGACTGTGCCACGGGTAATTAATCACTTGATTGCATAACTTCTTGTAAGACAGGAAAAATAAGCTGCCTTTGCCAGCTTTTTGGACAAGCTATTTCACATACATTTGAACTTTCTTCCAGTACTTGTTGGGTTTTGATTGCAATGAATGAATTCCATCCAAAGCCTTTCCCAGCCATGGAGGAGCCAGACAGCATGGAGGCGCACAACGTCCCAGTGCAACTCTGGGGAGTGGGTCACTGTGCTGTTTTGAGGGGGTCTGTCCGGCCTCCCAATGGGTGGGGAAAGGTACAGCATCCAGCAGAGCAGCTCAGCCCAGGGGGAATAGCAGAGCACCACGTTACCCTGCATTTTACATCTGTATGCAATTGAAAGCAGGATCTGGCCGAGTTGTTGCCGACTCCAGAGAGCTGCAACTTGCTTAAGAGTAAGGAAATCCTGGAGTTTAATCCTAGAAAGTGAAGTTGTGTTTTGCTGTGATCACCTGGGACAAACCACTGTGATAGGTCCAGCTGCAGGAGATCTTCGGGCCCTGGAAATCGTGAAAGGCTGTGGGGTATTGAGCCAAGTGCGTTGCTGGAATGGTTGAATATCAGCTAATCCCATCTCCAAAGCATGCTTCAGGACTCTATCTTCCTTTCTATAGCTTTATTAAATGGCTGTGAGAAACCAAGGTTTTCTCTAAAAACATTTTATATGAGGTGGTAATGAAATGGGAAACAGTGATCCAAGGCTATCTTGTGCCTCATGCTCACAGGGACCACTCCCATAAACCAGCTTGCTTCTAACCCTGAGCCTCTAATTTTGGGTGAAGATGAAGGCATTCCTGACTGCCTCAATACTGGCGCACCCTTCAGCAGCTCTGAGCATTTCACCACCCCACTGCTGCTTCCCAAAGCGGGTGGTGGCCATCCTTTGGCTCTTTGGATTGCCCCAGTTAAATATTTGGTGAAGCTTCCCACTCACCATCTGAGTGGCTCAGAACAATTTCTTCCTGTACTGCCTTAACTTAATGGTGATACATGGTGACATGGCAGCAGTCATGAGTTAAGTGCTCTCCTGAGTCCTAAAGTGGAGGGTTCTCAGTCACACACTGAAAAAATATTTAGTGGCCACAAGAACCAGAACTAGATGAGACTGATGGATGCAAGCACTATTCCTTAACAGGTCCTGGAAAAGCATTCGGGAAGCTTGGTTTGAAAGTGTTCCTGCAAAGGTCATTTTGTCCTTTGGCTCTAGGTAGCCCTTTGGTAAAACCGGAGAAAATTTCCATGTCTTAAGTGTTTTGAGATCCTTGCAGGGAAGATGCAAATAAAGTGGATGCCTTAGATATGGCTATGCAAGGCTACCTCATGCTCCAAGTGCTACATGGTGACACAGGGGGAACTGGCACAGTGAAATGCAGTTTTCCAAAGCCACAATGACTGGGGACAAGAGAGTAGAGTAGAAATCCCACGAACATGCAGTCACACTGCAGATGCTGCCATAGAGGGTCATTCTTGCAGCTCATCTGCCTAACCTAAGGCTTCCCAAACATCTCTGGAAGAAAGGAGGCCGTGAGCACTTGATCAGGGCACCAGAGACCTCCAAGAAATACCCTACAGGTTTTTAGCTGGTTGCTCTGCCTTATGCTTCATGGAGCAAAACCATCTATTAAGCAAGCTCCGATGAGAGTTCTGATATATTCCCAGCCATGCACATGTGCTCCTCCTGTGCAATGTGTGGCCACCAGCGGGTCACACTCCATCTGGCCACAGTTAAAGGGCTATCAAGAATAGGTCACCCACATGAATTTCCTCCAAATCTGATGTTGCACCAATTTAATGACACGACGCTGCTGAAATACAGACAAATTAAAACCAAGGCCAGGCACAGCTATTCCCCAGGTACCTTTCACATGAATAAACAAGATAAAGTCTGGGAAGAAAAGCACAGGAAATGGTTCTATTTACAGCATGATCACACATCTTCCAAAAGCAACTGAGCCAGCTGGACAACTTACTATCTTGAACCACTCTCCTGCTGCAGGATGCTGCCCCTTCAGATTGGTTGGCAAGGAACTGCGAGTAGCTCAGAAAGCAACCGCCCAGGCAGTTCAGACATCAAAACAGATAATAACTTCCAACCGGCGACAGTGAAATGCAGGTGAGGACAGAATAGAGGGGCTGATGCCGTCAGCCAATTAGTGAGTAACACAGCAGGCAACTAGATGATTTTGAGACAGCAGCAAAAGAACCAGTAGGAACCAGTTCACCCAAATATCTCATGGCTCATGGACCATGAAGCATTCCAGTTTCCATCTGTGGAAACCTTGCTGACAGCTCAGTTTCCTGGAAGGGGAATCTGCTTTAACCAAGGTTTAGCTACTCCCATGACAGGCAATGCAGGACCAGCTTAGGTCAGAACTTAGGAGGTTCAAAGCAACTGCAAAACTCCTCAAGAAATAATATTTCATGGTCGCTTGGTAAGTGCACGAAAGCCTTAGCCATCCTCTTCCTCACTTTCTCCACCCCTAATGGAGGACAAGAAAAGAGGAACAGCATAGTCTGATCAGCTGGGGGGATCACCTTATAATGACCAGCCACCTTATCATGACCAGCTACAGAGGCTTTGGGACAATAATATGCCATAGATGGGTGCAAATCAGCTAATTTACATTAAAAGTAATGGAGCATCTAAGATGAGCAAGCCGAGGATTGTGTTTTCATAAACAAAATTCAAATAGCTGAAGGTGAGGTCACTGGTTGCTGCTGAGTGGCATCCTTACATTATGTCTTGATCAGTGGTGGACAAAGCTGGTTTTCAGCAAGGTGTCTACCAACACCAGGCCCCTGTGTTCAAAGTCCCATGATCTGGGTTTGAAGGAATTGCTACAGTCAGGAGCAATTGCTTTTATCCTAGCTGACTGCAAATCAAACATTCCATTTTGATAAAATAAAGGCTAAATCACCCTAGATTTTGCACACCTGTGCAAAAGTGTTCGGATGTGTGAGTGTAGGCAGGAATTATTGAGGACAGCAAAATTAAGAAAGCTTCAGTTTGCATAATATCTGCAGTCTGTGAGTTAACACGAGACTGCTGCTGCCTCATGCATTTCAAACTTTCCTGAGCAACTTTGTAAAGCATTGGTGGGGCAGAGGAAGATTTTGCTTTTCTCATTTACAGGACAGCTCAGCAAACGAGGCAACTGAATCAGTGGCTTTGGTGGGACACCTGCTGCCCATAGCAGAGTCCCAGAAACAAAAATATCTGTGGAGTCCATTTTGGATGTGAGAAGAGAGACCTGTGAGCATAATGCTTGTGGCTAAAGATGATGATAAAATGCTGACTTTACTGATTTTTTTTCCTTCACTCACCTCTCCCCTCCAAGGTGGTTGCAATGAAATGCCAAACTCCTTGCTGAAAGTCCTAAGGCACATGGAGAACAGGGAGGCGATTCAAGACAGCCAGTACAGCTTCACCACGGGCAAGTCCTGCCTGAACAACATAGTGGCCTTCTACGATGGAGTGACTACAGCAGTGGACAAGGGAAGGGATACAGGTGTCATTTATCTGGACTTCTGTAAAGCCCTTGACATGGTCCCCCACAACATCCTTCTCTTTAAACTGGAGAGGGATGGATTTGATGAGTGGGCTGTTAGATGGATAAGAAGATGGTTGTACGGTCACATCAGTGGCTCAGTCCCAACAGACGTAGTGACAAGTAATGTCCCTCAGGGGTCTGTATGAGCACCAGTGTTATTTAATATCCTTATTAATGACACAGGTGAAGGGATCATGTTCTGGGCTGCATCAAGAGAATCGTGGCCAGGAGGTTGAGGTAGGTGATTCTTCCCCTCTACTCTGCTCTGGTGAGACCCCCCCTGGAGTGCTGTATCCAGCTCTGGGGTCCCTCGCACAGGAAAGGCACAGACTTACTGGAACAAGTCCAAAGGAGGGCCACCAAGTTTATTAGTGGGATGGAGCACCTCTCCTATGAGGAAAAGCTGAGAAAATTTGGGTTGTTCAACCTGGAAAAGAGAAGGCTTCAGGCTGAACTAATTGCAGCCCTCCAGGACCTGAAGGGAGCCTACAGGAAAGATGGAGAGGGACTGTTTACAAGAGCATGTAGTGATAGGACAAGGGAGAACGGCTTCCAACTGAAAGAGAGTAGTTTTACAATAGATATTAGCAAAAATTGTTTACTTGAAGGATGGTGGGACACTGGAACAGATTGCACAGAGAAGTTGTGGAGAAGTTGTTGATGGGGCTTTGCTTCCAACTCCATCTCTGGAAGTGTTTAAGGCCAGGTTGGATGGGTTCTGAGCAAGTTGGTCTAGTGGAAGGAGCCCCTGTCCACGGCAGGGGAGTTGGAACCAGATGATCTTTAAGGTCTCTCCCAACTCAAACCATTCTATGATTCTATTATTCCTTAGGTTATTAATGTCTAAATACCAGCAAAACATTTTCATTGCTACTTGTTTACTAGAGAATGGAGAAGAAATATCTCAATATTATTTCCAACTCAGACAAGAGGAAGATGGGTAACCCCTTTTCAGGACAGTGTTTTAGCTGGGTCTTCAGATTCTATTTACCTTCTATGCTAATTTGCTTGCTTTGTTTGACCTTCTAACAGGTACTTTTCCCATTCCTCCTAGATTTTTGGCATTTTATGTGGAGGATTCGACATAAAAACTAAGGAGGATGTGAAGACTCATCCGCTACCTGCTATAACTATACTGCATGGCATTATAAAGGTTTTCCTCTCCCGAGGATTGCATGTGGTGGAGAAGTGTGTCATGTGGCTGGACAGCAAAAACTTCAAGAAAGTGAATTCTGCCATCAAACAGACATGCAGATAATTTAAAAGAGCTAAATAAATTGTTCCTTCAGCAAGACCTTCAGGGTGTTACTATACCAGCAAAGGGGTGTCCAGGTCATGATTGGCACTGCTAGCTTCCTTCTTTTAGGCAAAACTTACCACTAGCAGTGGAATTCATGAAGGTAGAAGAGGAATTCCAGGAGCAAATAAATCTTTCCAGGGATGCATTAATTATCTTACCGCTTACATGTTCTAGGCCAGACAGTTGAAAATAATAAAAAACAAACCCTGAAGGAACTTTGCTCGAAATGAGCCAGTTGCTGTGAGGACATTAATGTACTGAGCTGTGAATTTGGCTGCCGAAATTCAATAACCAAGAAGAATCAATATTTTGGTTGGGAAATATTGAAGTCACTGGTTTGGTTGGAAACTCTATTCATCCAGTTTTCCTGCTAGGTACTGTTAACCCTGTCACTCTCCACACCCCAGTCCATGCCCATTTGAACTGGAGGGCCAGTCTGCAAGTTGAATGGAGCATAGCTGTGCAACAGCATAACAGACTGGCCAGGATGCAGTGTCCTCTGCTAGCTTGGCCATGTGGTCGTTGTTTACATGTCTCAGGGTCTTTAAGTGACTCCAGTGGCTTTAGCAACACGATATTCTGCAAAAGAAAATGTATTTAGCCCACCAACATGACCTTTACAGAGCAGCTGCTTCCAATCTCCACTGCTTGCTGCTCACTAAAGGGCTCTAGAATGAAAAGAATCCAACACCTGTCTCTTGGGTGTTCGTAAGACCAAGTTTGTCATAAAATTGTTGTGATGCCAATCAAGGGAGACCCAGAATTTAATTGTAACCTTAGCATGTGTTCCCACTGTAATATCCCTCACCACGCCAGGGTGCGGTGCCTTTGCTTTCAGCCATTTATGTGCCAGGAAAAATTGAGGCAAGAAGAGTAAAAATAGGCATTAAACATAGGACAATTGTTGTCATTGCATGTTAGCAACTTCACTTCCCTGCTGCTGTGGAGATGGCACACGGAGGAGACATGGACTGTCCCAGAGCCAGTTTTGGATCACTTTGTAGATGGATGTATTTTCTGTAGACTGACACTCATGTTTTTTTCAAGGAGAGAATTTCTGCTTGCCAAAATGCTTCTGGAGCCTGTGCGGACCTTCCTGTCCCCCTCAGTGCTCACATACATGCTCACATTGCAGACAACCTTACAGACAACACAGCTCCTGTAGCACCAGGGAGAGCTTGGTGTGCCAGGCTCCCAAACATGAAACCCAACCTGAGCAGCCTGCCTGCAGCAATTAGTCTTTGACACAAATGACTATGGGTTGTCCTATTCAGTCAGCCATCCTACCATCCTCTGGCTATTCAAGCACAATCAGTGTATCTGCAGCTACAGAAAAAAAAGAAGCTCTGAATTCTTTTTGGCAACTGCAAAGAGCTGGAATGGCCAGGAAAAGATGAAATCTTCACTAGGTCAGTTGTTTTTTTTTTGATTTTTGCAAACCATGTGTTTAAAATGCTTTCCCGCCCAAGGAGACTTCATAGGAGGGAAAGTAAAGCTAAGTTACAACTTCTTAAAAATAGGACACAGAATTTTATATTTTCTTCACTCCCCCATTACCATGCAGAGCCGCCCCACCCACATGAAACTGCTCTCTGATTCACTCTCGTGTCTCACTTGGAGAGAGGCTTTCCACCAACGGGGGCACCTGGTCAAGAACATGACATTCAGGGTGATGTTGCCTCTTTACACTTCAAATAATTTCATACAGCTTTATATCTATGACTACAGGGACCTTTGCATACACATAAGCATTACCAATGGAAGAGACATGTTGTCACATCCTTGCAGTAAGTATAGAGATCAGATCTTCTGGAAAATTAGTCTTCTTGGGCCAAGCTGACTCAGTGGCTCAAACAATCAGACTTCTCTTCTGTATCGGTTCGTTTGCAGTGTGACGCTCCTCAGGCAGCAAGTTACCCTCTGCTATTCTGGGAACACACATTTGACCTCTGTCACAGGGCTTCATTGTCAACATATGTCCACTGGGAGCCTCAGCAACTTCTCCCATTGTCTATTGTCTTATAAACAGGCTTATAAAAGCGCTGCAGCAAAGTCAATAATGCACCAAAGTGGAAATTGCTGGTAACTCAAAAGCTTGACTTTAAACTTCTATGTCTCGCAGTACTAGGAGAGGCGAGCCAAGGGGGAGGAACACACAGCTTGCTTTTCTTGATGTCCCTACACCTTCATGCTTGTTTGTGTCAGGATGCAGAGCTGCCATGCTGCTGCAGGGTTGCTCAATGCGTGGCAAGGAGGAGCCCACTGATGCCAAAAGCATCGTGTCAACTGGGGTTCCTGGCCTTCAGTGGCTTCAAGGGGAAAAACTGGAAAAAGAAAAATAGGAAAGCTGGTGGCAAAGAAGCTTTCCTGGCTGACCCTAAAGTGAAGTGTAATTTCTTCTTTACCAAAACTCCCAGTTTGTGGCTGAGCTATTGTAGTAAGCACAGAAAAATTTGTATTTTTGCACTTAACAACAGTGAAGTCACTCTAATGCATGAATGAAACAAACCCTTGGGAGCATGTTCACCCATAGGAAGGCGGCATCCTAAGGAAATATCCCATGAGATCAGTTTAATCATCTGCAGTTTCATAACCCTCAACCTCCAAACTTTGATGTGCAAAAGCAAAATCCCTTCTTATTTTTGAGATGGCCCCACCACTTCCAATTTATTACTGTGGCCAAGCAAAGGACATGCATAGGCATTTTGGGAAAAAGAGCTAAGTTCTTCCCCATGCAGAGCAGCATCCGGTATCCGAGCAAGATACAGCTTACTTCTTCTCCTGGACCACCAGATCTGACAGAGGGAACAGGAAAGGACAAAGTGGGAAAACCAAAGACTTATATTAGTGTTGCTGCCAGAGGCATCCTATCCACTTTGGTGACAGTGAAGGGGCACTACATCCCTCAGAAACCATCAGTTCCAGGGCCAACCATACACCAGCTGGTGGGACATGCTGTGCTGTTAACCACTAATGCTCAGCCATGGGCAAAGGGAAGCTATCAGTGTGACCGGGGCTACACAAGCATGGGAAGAGCAGAATAATAATAAAAAAATCACTTAACAAAGAGGAAAATAGAGAGGAAACATGAAAGAGACAGACAAGACATTGTGGACTCCACTAGACACCCCCGTTGCACCTCTTCCCACATGCCACCAAAGGTGGTGAGGTCAAGGAAGAGTTTTGAGTCTCTCTTTAAATTTTTAATGCACTTTCAGTGTGTCCTCTCCACTGCCCCACAGCTATTTACTGCCCGTGGTCATGTCTCTTTCATCTGGAAAGCAAAGGCTCCCATCCCAACCGAGAATATTTAAAAGTTGCTCAAGTGTCTGCAAAGGTTATGTTGCCCTGTTTTCTGAAGGCAAAGCAGTTTTATCTGGAAAAGGAAGAAAAACATTTAACAGCAGCAGTAGCAACAACAACAAAAACTGAACAACCCATGGTGTTTGTTTACAAGAGCACATTCATTGGTGTCTGGGGGGTTGACTCAGTCCAAAATGAAAAGGAGTGGCACCAGGCAAGCTCTTGATAAACAAGTCCACCTCCCACCATGAGGTGGTCTGAGAGCTGGCTTTCCTCACCTTGCCAGGCAGCCCTAGCCTTCTCCCTCAAGGGATCCTTCCCTTCCATGAAACCCTGTGAAAGGATGGCTTTGGGCTACTGACGGGCGAGCAGCTGCCACCCTTCACTGTGTAACCCCTGCAAGGTAGAGAAGGGTCTTGGCATGAAAATCCGGGGTCCATGTCTGTTTGGCCATCCCTATGGAGGAAATGGGAAGGTCTCACACCCATATCTGCTTTGCTCTGCAGGGCTGTGTCCTTCCTTGGTGCTTTGCATGCCTGACTACATGAAGGAGACCTTAGCTTGTCTTGGCACACGGGGAAAAGCAGAAACTCCCACAAAGAATGCCAGATCTCATCCAACTCCATCTGCAGCCATCTCACCAATCACAACTGTGTAGGCAAGACAGAAAGGTTGTGCTTGAGCTGCTCCTGGTGCATAACACATCATCAGATCATGCAGCCTGATTCAATGATCAAAAGGACACAGTAAAGCCATCAGGATATGTACTAATATGGGTACAACACATGTATAAAGAAGGCTAAGTGAAAGTCTCAGAAATAGTATATGTGATTCACTGGCCATCCCAACTCAAGTTGTAAAGTACAACTCACCCAGCAGACACACATCCAAAACACCTCCGAAAGATCAACAGTCACACACTTTCTGAAATTTCACTTTTAACCATGATTAATACCTGAATTTTGGAGTTAGTAATACTATGTTGCTTCTCAAAAGCAGGGTCATCTTCCTTAAATTGAGCAAATGCAGATTTGCTCTGAGCACTGAAAAGAAGTACTTTTAAAGGTGCAGAGTTGCAGTGTTGCCAAAAAAAAATCATATAAAAGGATCAACTCTCTAGAGCCATCAGCATCTTCACTCCTCACTGTACATACAAAGAGTGAGGAGTCCATTTCCTCCCTGAGCCCAGGCAGTGGGAGCGTACTTTGCTTATATGCTGTCCTCTAGAAAAATGTTTTCTCTACATCCAGCCCAACAGAATCTGTGTCCATGTCATGATGCAGGTGAGCAGAACGGCTTTTGGAGGGGAAATACTGCCTGGTTTCAGAATTACCCCCCTCTTCATGGCCCCCACATCAACCCCAGCAAATGAGTATCCAGCTTTGGTTCTACAACTGCACTACTCAGCTGATCCTCCTTTAGCTCTGATTTCAGTTCTCAAAAGTGCTTTGCTATTCAACATGGAAGTAAAGCAGCCGTTTGGACCCTAAAGCTTGAAAACCTCAGGAGTCACCAATCTTCCATTTATGCCTTTCTTATGTGGTCCAGACACATTTTTCAGGCTTGTAGCATCGTCTGAACCCTATTTTCCTTCATTTTGCCTCTGAAATTGGCACTGAAGTCTGTTTGCACTATGTAATCAAAAGGTGTATTTGTCGCCGCAGCACTACATCTCACATGGAAAATGGTCTCTCTCATTTCTTCCCCCTGTAATTCTCAGAGTGGCTTGGCACTGTCAGGGACAGGTGCTTAGGAAATGCTGATATATGGCAATTTTATGTTACTGCATGAAGCTGAAAGTTGTTCGCAATACTGATGTGACAAAGGACTACTACTCTGCTTCAACTAACCTTTGAATTTATTAACAGCATGCAGGCTGGGAACGAGAATAGCTGGCAAACCTGCATCCTCTAGCATCTGTAGAAAGACATTATGAGTTGAAACCCCCTTATTCCATTAAGAAATGATTTCAGAAATCCAGAGCACAAGTGGCAAGTGCTGATTGGCTATTGGCGATGTCAGACACATGTCAATAATATTACTTAATGGGTTTTCCTTGTCTTTATTCATAAGTTCCATTTCACGCAGCCATTGCCCCAAAGGGTAATTATGACACTTTTTGGGTGGCTTTGCTCTTTTGGCCTTTGGCCTCATGCCTCAGAAAACCACCCAGGGTATCCAATCTCATAGAAAGTCTTTGTGGCCAGTGTGCTTTCTGGAGCAGGTACCTTTTTCTTTTTTTTCCTCCTAACTTAAATAAGCCATGTAAATGTTTCAAAATATCCTTAGTTTCCATCAGTCCTATGACATCATTGCCCACCCCAAAGGAAGAGCTACACCCCATACCTCTGGCCAGCTGAGGAAAACACCACTGGTAGGATGCTCATTTTTCTTGGAGCGGAATAACACATACGAGAGCATGTTCTACGTGAAAGGACATTTTGGAGCAACAGTTTTACTTAACATTGTATATTTACACAGTTCTCGTGTCTTCAAACATATGACGCAGTTGGGAGCCTCAGAGCTGATATTTACCTGTTTTAATGCATCTCAGGATATATTTGAGCTTGGATATTTTTTGAAGATGAGTGACAAGGCTCTTTACCCATGCACTTTCAGTTCGCTTCAAATTTGAAGTTGATTTTTATACCATATTATAACCATATTTATTTAAGTTTCCCACATTCTGTCAAAATCTGTTTACACAAAGAACATTTGTTTTCACTACTGCTTGCGAGGAATGAATATAATAAGTGCCAAGGGATTTTAAGAAGTTGAGAGAATTAGTGTTTGGAAACAATACATTCAGCTATTTCTTAAGGGAAGATTCATGGAGCACAGACACATTCTCCACTAAATCTATCAGAGTGAAGTAGTTCTTATGGAGACAAAGCAAATCCAGTCTCTTCTCAAGTTTCAAACATACTATAAAATAGAGAGTTCCTGAAAAAAAAATGAACAGGACTTTTTTCTTTTTTCTTTTTTTTTTTTTTTCAGAAAAAATAATAAAGTAGGTTAAGATCATTTGGCTTGTTGAAAGTGAAATCTGGAGTCTGGCACTGAAAACTGGTGTCCACTGCTGCCCAACAGCATCCTTTTCCACTTGCACTGCTTCACCATGATGTGTACTGAAATAAGAGTTATGACCAAATTATTTGTCAGAGGTTGTTTGTCATAGCTTTAATGCACCATTGTAAATTTCAGCATGTACTGCACTGGGTAATTCCAGTTTTAAGACTATCATAAAGAATATTTTAGCCCATCGAATGCTGCTTGCATGCAGGGATTTGCTTCAACATTTCTGTATCTCAGAGGCTGATGTTGCAAAATATCAGGGATAATTCTGAAGCTTTGATTTGCAAATAAGGAAAGGTAATCTATACCATATTTTGTAGTATTATTTAGAAAATGAAAAGAGCAGCTGCTTATAAGGCAATCCTCATCTCATTTACTACTGAGATGCAGATTGAGTAGTGGCTCCCCAAAAATCAGCATTAGCATTACCAGTTGCAAATACTGACACTTTATCAAAATTCATGTAATTTGATTTTAGATATTATACAACCCTTTACATTTCAAATACTCCTAGGAGATTTCCTCTGCTATCTGGAAAATAATGAAGTGTGTAATGGGTTATTCCCTTCTTGACTGTGTCCTAACAAGCTAGAAATATGGGGGTATTTCCATTGAAGAATTAAAAAAAAAAAAAAAAGAAGAAAGACAAGCCCTTTTTACCTAGCCTTTGATTATAGATTTACTTGGATGCAAATACACAGTTGAACTGATGTATTTAAGCTATGCATGAATACCAGAAAATACCCCATATTCTGTACTCTCTGTGGAGATCTTTACACAACTGTAATACAGTTTGATTCATTTGCATGCCTTCTGTAGGAGACATCTCAGTTATTTTGTCTTTTAAAGTCCCTAAGCACCAACCACCCAAAAGCTGTTTCTGGAGGTTTGTTGTTGGAGGGTAAGCTAGAATATATTTATGATCCACTTAGTTTCCCTGTCGCCTTAAACCTGGCCGTCCATCATGAGCTGACAACGTTTTCCTGCAGAAAAAGCCTTGTGGCAATTATAATTTTCTTTACTGCTCAATAACAGACAATTTATTTACTTACCAAAAGCCCTGCAGCCCTCTTCTGCCCTGCAGAACTCTTAATTCCTACCACCCCACCCAGCGCTAGGTTCTCCCACCAAAAAAGCTTTCAGCTTGAACTGCACTGACCGTGAAGCACAAGGACTTGCAGGAGACAGGCAGTGCCTCCCAAAGCAAGCACCTGCAGAAGAGTAAATTATTATCTTTTATCCATGGCCTTTCTTGGCCAGAGAAGCAATGTGACTTGACTCCTCCTTTTCCCAGAGCAGCCTCTAAACTTCTCTAAACAGCCTCTAAACCATTCTTGCTGTCAGCCTTAACCCACGGAAAAACAAAAGTCATCCCCTCTGGGTAGCCTGCAGGAACACAGGTATTGCTAGGGAACTTCACAGTGTAAGATGGCAACAAGAGTCCTCAGCTATCAAGAGAAAGTCACCTGAGAGGAGGCCAAGTCCACAGATCTTTCCACTTGAGGTGTGCTATGATGCTGGGCATCATATTAAATATTCAGTGATCATTGCTGTTGATGGAGGACTGCTCCTCTCTGTACCCAAGACTTGCCCTCTCTCCCAATCAACTTTCCTGAGGCAACAAATTGGTGACAGTGCACATGTCTCATGTTCTTCATAGAGAAGAACATGGAAATTTGCGGGGTTTCCCTCTTGAGTTGCCGGGTAAGACACCAAGTAGATCCTCCTAATGCCTTTAGCAGTATGTCTTACTAAGCTTGGCAATGAGCTTGCTCCGTGCTGTCCTTACCCTGGCATTAGGTCTGCAGCTTATTTGCTTTTCGTTTCTGGAAATCATCTCCTAAGACGCCTGGGCAGGTATCTTTGGTACTTTTCCACCACATATTCGGCACAAGACCCATGAGGCAGGAAGCCTTTTGAGATTACAGATGGTGCACAGAAAAATAATGCAACTTGTGTGAAGTGTCAACTGAATTGGATCTTGCTGAGTCCCAAAAGTGATCACCAGCCCTCGGAAAGCCAGTGGAGAGCCCCAGCACTTAAGCCAAGTCACACAACATATTTGTCTCATGACTAGATTGACATGATCCAAATTCAGGGATGTTTTTTTCCAGGCCGCAAGCTGGTGCAAAGCAAATATAATTGTTCTATGAACAGCCTCCTGCATTTGTTTAGGGTTTGTCATTTCCACGGGCCTCTCATTAATAAATGAGTACACAGGAATATTCGTGTAATTTTAATGTCCAGGGGGCATTTCACGGAAGATTTGAACTGACTGGTCACAGAAAAATCATGTGAAGTCTTTCCATGGGTTAAGCAATGAGCCTGCTGGCTCCATGAGGTGGGTCTGGTTTGTTTTGCTACCTTGGGCTCAAAACGAGCAGCTGTGATTAACCATGACAGCCACAGGAATAAAGCTGGGCAGATGCCGCATGGCTTCCCCATGGCCCTGGCTCAGGGATCATACTCCATGAGGCAGCATTAGGGGAAGCTCCCACCACCATCTCCCAGCTCCATGCACACACCCCTGCCCTCCCTGATAGCCACAGCTCCCTCTCAGCTGCTGTTTATTTTTCCTAGATTTTATAGTGTAAAAGCTATAGAATAAATAGCTTGTGTGGGGGCAAAGCAAAGCGCTAAGCTAAAATAGGAAAAGTAGTCTCAACGAGGAGAGGAGAGAGGCAGACTCCTGCAGCTAATAATTCTCTGCATGGCCTAGAATAAGCTAAATCAGGACTGTTGGGAGGCGTCCCCAGGGATCTGTGTTGCCTGGCTCTCCAGATGAAGAGCTTGTCTGGCTGGGCAGATCCTATCCATCACTTCATTAAAGGACAAGACCCTACACTGCCAGAGATCCTGCACTAAAAAAGGGAAAGAGATTTGGGAAATCCTCTGATGATCTTCAAACCCTGCAGCACCCATTTCACTGAAGACTTCAGGACCTTTGGCAACCTGAACCAGGGCAGCCACAGCAGAAATGCACATTTGTACATTTCCCTGGACTCTGCATCCCTATGCCTGCCTGCCACTTTTCATCAGCTGCAACCCTGTCCCCCAAGGATGTCTGTTTCGGCAGGGCTGATCCTGGTTGCACTCCCTTGGGTTACTCAGGTAGTAAGTGAAACAAAGGGTAATAGTGCTGGGAGACAGCAAGGCGGATACCAAGGGGAAAGCGCGCTGAGATTGAGGCAGGTCATGACACTGGTGTTCCTCGAAATTGGAGGCAGCCACACCTCTTCCCGCATGCGGCTGGACCCCGGGGCAGGCAGCGCACCACTTCCTGTTATTAGAAAACCTCAGGATGCTCTCACAAGAGGAGAGCTCATTAGCAAGTGAGTCAGGAGAAAAGGAAAGAGCACTGCCCCATACAGCCCTGACAGTGGGCAGCGAGCTGGAGCTGCCCAACTCATCCCACTTGTGGGCTTATGCCCAAAGTGCAGAGAGAAAGAGCGAGCATGGGCACACAGCACTGGAACCACCATGGCTGACCGTGGCGAGTATCTATCTTCACGAATCCATCTAAAATTCCCAAGAATAACAGGAAATACCACTGTTAATTTTCTGTTTCACTTGCTTTGGGGCAAGCTCACATCCCACAAGGCCCGGAGCCAAGGAGCCCCACAGAGCCTTGGGGTGGAGGACACTCAGATGAGATAATCATCCACTCTTGAGTCGTGAGAGAAGAAAATAATAATGATAATTAAAAAAACAAGCAGCCACCATGGCAAACAAAAGCAGGGAGGCCAAGCACACACTCGGCAGCCACAGGGAGGGACAACTGCAGCCCTGTCCCAGCTAGAAGGGACCGGGCAGGCAGGAAGCACCTCAGCTGCTGCCATCCTTGTCGCGTGCTTGCTGTGCTTTCTTCTCCCTGTGGCCACGCATCATCATCATTTATTCATTCTGTGACCTTGAAATCCCTCTCCCCTACCAGAAAAACAACGAATCCCCATCAGAAAAGTGGGCTCTACAAAAAGGAGGGAAAAAGAAAAAAAAAAGTCTAAAAAAAATAAAAAATTCATGCAACCTCCCATGTTGCTCGTATTAGGTCAGATGGGAGAACTTATTTAATTAGTGACTTTTATAGGGCTTTATTTTTCGATGCCCAGTGGAATAGTTAAGATTGGTAATAAGAAAGAAGTCTGGTCCTGTGCCAGCCCTCCTAAGACAATGGTGCAGGGAGGAAAGAGCTGAGCAATATATTTGAATGTTTTCAATGCCTTGGGTATTTGGCGTTTTTTTTTAAACTTTATTTTTCAGTGCCATATTCTAAAACCATTTGAAGGGTGTACATGGAGGGGAGGGGAAGGAAATTGTTCAGGGCGGCCCGAGGGGAGGATAACAATGAATAATGGAACAAACCCAGGGAAACTGCTTCTCGTTCCGGTTTCTCCAGGGCAGGGGAATTTTCCCCTGAATGAGACCCACTCCAGCACAGAAAGAGGATGGCTGGCAGGTGGCCAAGCACCAAATTTTTGTAGTATTTGGAGGTGGGTGGATCAGGCTCAAAACCATGATGGACAACTAGGAGGAGGGAGTATAAGAAGAATGCAATTTGCTGCTCTTGTTTGTGCTACTGTCTCTTCTCGCAACCTCTTTCTGCTGCTCATCCCCATCCCAAGAAAATACTGCTGGCTTTTTCTTCCCATACTTTCCACTGAAGGAATAGGGAAGGAAGGTTCAGCTTAAAAAATTTTCCACCGGAGGACTATGCATTTCTCAGCCTGTGGGACGAGGTGCAGATGCTGAGGAATGGGGCACCTTCCCCAGCAGCCCTGGCCCAGGCAGCACACATCCCAGACAGCTCAAGGCCATTCTCTGAGGTTGAAATGCAGCACACAGAGTATAAACCAAACCAGATGCTGTGCTACAGATTTTATGGTAGTAGGCTTTTGCTCTCTTCGGGCCCAAAAGCTGTGCTACCCACTTCACCTCGCACTGATAGGGGCACTTCCAGAGGCTGACACCAAAGCTCTTCAATGCCAAGTGTTTGAAGGACATTCATAGGCAACCATCTAAGACAGTAGCCTCACCAGTGGCCAAAAAGCCCCATGCAGCCTAGTTTCTCAGTAGCCAAACTTTGGGAGGGCAGTCAGCCTGTTTCCTGACAGCAAGAAGAATAATGTAACAGCGTTCAGTAAATTCCTAGCAAGCACAACTAAAAAAAAAGCCAAAAAAGAAGAAAAAAGAAAAAAAAAAAAGTAAAGCCCTGTTGAGCTTTGTCCTTTGCAAAATGAAAAATATGGTTGTTTTGCTCCACGGGAGGAACAGCGGAATCAGCTTTAAAATCGACAGCAGATTTGGCCAGATTCCACAGCCCCTTTGGCTTCAGCTTCCTTCCAACAGTCATCTCCCTGCCAATTTGGAGTGCTCAGGACACAGCTACACACCTGATGATACGCTGAGTAATGGCCTTGGCTTGCAGCTATCTGGTCCATGCAGTAGGGAAGTGGGAGGGTGAATATTTATCAGAGTCCTTCATCTGAGCAGTCGTGGCTTCCACATGGCCGCAGCTCCCTGGTGTGAGGGCCAGTGCTGCGTCACACCAGAAGGGATGTAACTGATGGTTCCTGAGGGGTGTGCGGTGGTCCCCAGGGTTCAGCAGGTGACTGGGTGCAGAGAAACCAGTTCAAATCATCAATGGGTCTCCCAGCATCATGCAGCTTCAAGGTAAAGCAAAATAGACATTCTGTCATTTAAAGGTTAAGTGAATTCACACTGTAGAGATTGTGTTTGGAGGGCACTCCTGCTGAGTGCCAGCTGAAGTGTCCAAGTTCCCAGCACCCAGCCTGCCTTTTGCTGGTGTTCTGCAAACTCTCATCTTCTCCTACCTACCTCTCACTCCATCCTCACCGATGGCAGCACCATTGTAAAGCCTCCATGCCATCTCCTGGTCCATAGGGAAAGGATTTTCTCGGGAGAGAAAGGAAAGTCAGGAGCACTGCACTGCAGCAGCAGCTGAGAGGCCAGAAGGGCCCTTGCGCAATGGCAGAAACTTTAGGAGCACGTCCTGGTATCTATATGGTTATTTGTATCAGTGCTGACAAGAAGGAGCTTTCAGCACCGCAGCTTGGGTGACAATATTTCTTTCCTCACTGTTCCTGCCTTGACATCAGTGAGAGAGTAGGGGCTCCACAAGGGCATTGTAAGATAGAAAAGACAATTAAAAGAAGTTAGAAATGGGAAAGGACATGCCATAAAAGTCATTATTAAGCCTTCCCTTCAGTCCCTCCACATTTTTCATGGGGATAAATATTCCCTCTGCAAAAAGAAATTTGGAAAATTTCCACCTATTCTACTGGCTGCATCCATGAGAGTATTTCTGCCTCTGGCAATAGATTCTGCTCAAGTCTCACTATGCCGATGAGACATACGGCTCCGACGTATGGCTCCAGTATATTTCTTGAGCAAGGAGGCCTGGTGTGAGCAATACAGCAGGAGGTGCTACAAATAGGCAGAAAGTTTTGCAAAAACATGGAGTGGGAAGAGTGTGCTGTTGCAGCTAAAACCTGTGCTTTCTACATCTAATGCAAACAGTCCTCTGCTTCCAAAATTGCACAAAGCCGGCTGCTAAAATAACTGCTTTTTGACCTTTTTATCTTCTCCCATCTCTCTGAGCCTTGCCATTCTCCTTTTGCTGTCCCCAGCCACCTGCCTTTGTCATTAGCAATAATCAGCAGCAATAAATAGGAGACATTTCATTGCTGAGGAAGCAGCCTGAGATATTTTGGGCCAAGTCATCCGGGCTGGAGCTCAGAGACCCCACTGGCCAGCAGGAAAAGACACAGCTGAAGTCACCTTGCTGCCTATCTTGGTGTTCTGCTGTGAGCAATGTGCCTGCACACAGCAGCTGGGAGGGTCGGGTCCCAGCTGGAAGTTGGCTGGGCTGGAGAGGAATTACCACCCGACAGGGGCTTCTGGAAGAGCAAAGGAAAGAAGGAGAGAAAAACAAAAACCAGGGCAGCATGGCTGGAAGCAAAACCCAAGTACAATGCATCTCTGGTGGGACTAGTGGAAGGAAAGAGAGGAGATCTCTGCTGTGGGACAGACAGAGAGGTCTGTGCAGGTCCCTGCAGGACTTGGAGAAGAGGTGACCTCCTGTTGGGTGTGAGGGTCTGAAATGATGTGACTGAGAGGCGAGAGGACCCCAGACTGGGCAGGATGGATCACCAGGGCAGTGGGATGGAGGTGCTCTTTTAGGTGCTCAGCTCCACAGGAGCTATCTGCAGAGGTACCTTTAAGGCTCTGAGTCTCACGTGCTTCAGTCACATTTTAAAAATAGGACAGGAGGCTTCCACATCACTTAGGTATTTCGGAAAATTTTACTCAGCCTTTCTGCAGCTCCTGTCAATCCTTCTCAGTGTGGTGCCGAGATGCATTCAAGGCACGTATACAAATAGCACATTCTCCTGGCCCCTCTCAGCCACGGCTGGAGACACCTTGAAGGACTTGATAGTTGGATTTGATGATCTTAAAGGTCTTTCCCAACCATAACAATTCTATGATTTCTCCAGTTCTCCTTCACACCTCTCCAAGAAGGGTTGGGGGCAGGTACGATGCCTCTGGCTCTCCTGGCAGCAGTGCCTCCTGTCCTTGGGGTGCCAAACAACACCAAAAAAGCCTGAACACCACAGTAACCAGAACAAAGGCCCTCTCAGCAAGGAGATGCTTTTACCTCCAGGGCAGAGGCGATGTCCGGGTTCAACCTTCTCCTCGTTTCCAGGGACTTTGCCACCATGGGGGAAGCTGACTCAACATGGAGCCTCTAAGGTCTCTGCTGCAACTCAGTGGAAAGATGACAGCACATGACATTTGCAGACTCCTTCACCTGCCCTGCAGTCACTGCTGGACACAAATATCAATAAAGAAGCAGATCAGGGTAAGGACACTGGCCGGTATGCTGCCAGTTGCAGGAATTTGCAGTGGGGAAGAACGTTTCCTATTTGGGCTTTTTCAGATTGGAAAACTCTGTAAAGTTCAGCTCAGACAATTCTATCAAGATTGTAGGGACTGTTTGTTCCCAGTTTTGGCAGGGTCATTAATGATGCATGAGTAACAGCATCCCTTAATTAGTGTAATATGCCATACCAGGTTAGAAAGCACTCTCTAGTTCTGTTTTCCCTCTGCATGTGTGTGTGTGTGTTTCTCTTTAAAGGAGAAGGGAAAGAACTGAAAACACTGCAGTTGTGTTTTTGTTGGTTGGGGCACTGATGAACCCTGTTCCGATTGGGCTGGTTATGAATCACTGGAGAGCCATATCCACACCAAACACTGCTGCAGCCAACCTGATGTCTGCTTGGCAGTTGTACTGAGCAAAAGCTCCTTAATTATTGTTTTTTTGCTGTCTGAATCCTAGTAGAATAAAGAGAAAAGAACAAACTACCTTTGAATTTAAGAGACTGGGTGCATAGGAGGGGGGGTGTGTGTGTGCACCTGCATATGTACACATGTACTAATACACACAGGGTTTGCTTTGACTCTTGGGATAAAGAAGAAAGCTCCATCACTGATTTTATTTGCATTTGTCTGACTCCCTTTCTTCCCTTCCCTGGCTGTTTTTGTTTGGGGCATTTCCAACATGCCCATCTCATCCTGGCCATCAGGAATGGTGTTTTCCTCACTGTGACCACAAAGGACATTGCCTGCCCTCCCACCATTCCTCCTGCAACACATCCTCCCAGGGCTGCTGTACCCAGGAGCTGCTTTGCCAGTCCCCAGCCACCACTTCTGCCCACACTTTGGAGAAGGAGTCTTCATCCACACAGCACCGGCACCTGTCCTCTGCCCCAAGCATTTCTTCTGCTCCCACACCAAGAGAAGGGCTGACACCCTCCCTGAAATCCTGGGTTTAGCCCCTTCTCCTCTGACTCATGCTTTTCCAGAAAGGGATGCCTTGAAATCCCCCTCCTTTTTCTCTTTTCCTCCAGGGCTTGCTGGAGCCACCGGAAAGGTGCCACTGGATGATGCCAAGCCTCAGCTCTGGCCAGCACCACCACTGCTTGTTCCCACAGGACCCTCTTGGCAAGGGGGAAATCACCGGCGTCGAAGGCCGCGGAGCAGAGTGACACCAGGATCTCGGATCGGTGTGGTAAGAGAAAGCTCTCTCCCACTGGGTAACCCGGCAGCAACTGCTATTTCAGTAAACATATCATTTTGTGCTCAGTAAACACACATTCCAGAGGAATGCTCTCATTGTTTTTTTGCTCTGTAATGCATTAATGAAGAAATAAAGTTTAGGTTGTGTAATGGTGACAGCTTGAAGTCATTTTGCCTAGTGTTATTTCTCAGCAAAGGCTCAGCTCTCCCTGGAATGGGAGAAAGAAAAGACAACCAGATTTCACTTCAAACTCACCAACATGTGCAAAAAAAAATCAAAAAACAACAGCAATTAACTCGCTTCCACATGCCCCAATAAAACTACCTCTCTCACTCACTCTGAGCTTTGTCACGTATGGGGCTGTTTATGGAGGAGACAATACAAAGTGGGTTTATACAAGGCTCTTGTTTTAATTTTTGTTTTATATCCATTGGAACCCTCAAGTAGTGAATTCATTTCCTGATATAGTAAACATTTCTGATGGCCAGGATTCTTTCTCTTTTCCCAAATGAACACAAACTCCTGGTCTAACTCACCAGCATTGCAGTCTATACAAACAGACCCATCAACTAAATTTTCAAAGAATGCATCTTAAGCACACAGCTAGGAAAATAAACAAACAGCAACGCCTTCATGAGAGCCCAGCGGACTTTCTCCCCCAAATTTGCTTCAGCCCTCAACTGCATGTGGAAAAACTATCAGCTTTTCCCCATTACTACAGAAAACAACCTCATCCTCGTAGCTGCACATCGATGGATGCCGGCTCACTGCTACATGATCTCCACAGCCCCTCTGATTTGTGACCCTATTTGCACTATGCAAATATCTTCTGACAGCTCTCTTTTCCTGTCATTAAAACAAACAATGGCCCCTGTAACCAAAACGGAAATCAGTAACAGGCGAAAGCTCTTCTCTCTTTTTCTTTGCTTTTTTTTTTCTTCTTTTTTATATTTTTTTTGCTGATTCTGAGACTAACTGTTAGTAATTATCCTGAAATATTTACAAACCTTTTCTTCTCCCAAACTGTTTTGCTCATCCTAGTGGCCAGCTCAACATGTCTAATATAATTGCACTTCCAAAAGACCTAAAAATGAAAAAAACCCAAAATAATGATCAGCCAGGTAAAAAAACACCTTCGGTCTTTCTTTGGATTTATGTATCTTTATATTCATACACATACAGAAAAAGAAGAATTATATTACTGATTTGAGGAGCATTAAAAATAGATCCTAGTGTATGAAGTAATGAGAAATAAGAAGGTATTTGGGGGAGGAGGTTCTCAGGGAGGAAGACACATCTTTCTCTTTAGTCATCTCTCTATTTTCCAGAGCTTCCATCCTGTCTTACCCTCTACATCCAGCCCCCAAAAGTGTATTGTTGATGGCCGTGCCTTGCCAGTGGCAGGTAGAGGACACCTGATTCCACTCCTCCCAGCACACAGATGCTCTGCTTTTGATTTCAGTGGGAAAAGTCTACATTCAGAGACTTCAGCATACTTACACACTCCTGGGATTTGTCTCTTTGTCTTTTAAATAATACGATATACATAATCCTAAACTGGGACAGTTTCCCACCCCATCACACAAGCTTTGTGCCTGTAGGGCTCAGCTGAAGTCAATGGTGTTAATGTTGACATAAAATCATGGTGACCAAGTGGGAAATTAGTCCCGTAACATTTGATTGTCTTTTGCAAAAATTTTCTAAATGGTCTTAATGGTTTTGTTTGTGGTATGTGTTGCTCACTCCTGATTGTACTTCTGCCAAGTTGTACTTTTAACTGCAAACACTGGCCTCTCAGAAAATTTGAAGTAAAGCAAACCAGAAAAGATGTTCAAAATAATGATACAAGCTAATTTAATTTATCCCTTGGTAATTGCATTTGTAGATAATGAACAACGCAAACAAAACAGAACCCAAGCCCTTCCAGTCTTGCAATTGCTTTCACATGTGGACACACCAGTTACAGCCAGCATATGGTTAAATCTCCGTCTGCATCAGGAGAAGAGTTTGGGAGCTGGGGGGCAATTCAAGGTGACGCCAGCCTTGGATCCCTGCTCATAGGTGCCACCTATTGAACAGTAGCCCATTTGCGCACCTTGGCAAGCTCACCCAGTCAGCTCTTCCTTTTTCTGTAGTCCCCATCCTTCATTCTTCCAGTATCAATCGATCCACCCCACATGTCGATCCCGGAGGAAATATAGCTGGGCGACTGCTTGCCAAACTCAATTAACCATGCAACTGGAGTCCTGTCTCCTGGCCCTATTCCAGTAAGATATTTGCATGCTTGCCTGATTTTAATCTCATGAACTGCTCCAAGTAAATCCTGTTGAACTTAGGCCACTGTTTGCCAATGCTACAGGAACTTTACAGATGTGTTTGAGATGCTGTTATTACGTGAATGGTTTCTTTGGCTGTTTCTCAGTCTTTGGGTTGCTTGTAAACTATGCAGCCTGACTGCAGTTAGACTATTTGTTGTTGCCTTTTTTTTGCTAATTTTCATTTGTGCTCTTCTTGGTGAGTGTCTGCGTGTGTCCCTGTTTACCTCCTTCGTGTGGCAGAGCTTCTCCGCTTTGATTCGAGGAGGCTGGAACCCACAAGCAGCAATCAAAACCAGTTATGCAAACCCCTCGCTACACAGGTTTGCACAAGTGTTTGCCCAACAGCTGACATTTACACAAGTATCTGCAACATGTCCCCCTCCTCTGAGTATTTCAGCAAGTGTTGTTGTACCTGCCTGAGTGCTTGCCAGAAGCAATCACCAGGAGAATCACTGTCAGTGCCAAAATAAACTCATGGTTTTTATTTGAGGGAGGACTTGTAAATAGTATTTTTCTAGCATTCACCCATTTCTAAGTGGAACTCCCTGTGTGATGAATACTGTTTACAGCGCAGATCTGTTGTGAAACAGGGAAAAAAAGGCAGATTCTTGCACTTGCTGGCAGCACGCCGATGCAGTGGAGGAAGATACATCCCCTCCTGCTGTCACTCCATTTCTTGCCCCATTTCTTGCTCTGCTTCGCACTTAAAGCCCACATGGATACACAGGATTTTCATGCTCTGGGAATGGCAAATTTTAAGAAAGATGAATGGGGAAGTCCTAATTTGGGTGGAGAAATTTTGACATTTTTTCTACAAGTCTGGCCCTGTTTTCACCACTCAAAGAGCCATTAAAGGAAATACATAGTACACCCTGCAAGGAATGATGAGCCACGTCAAAGACAGGGAAAGCTCCTCCCTAAAGAGGAAATGCAGGTAGCAGGTGGATTTCTGAAAAGCATCTCTTCCTAGGTCAGCAATGAAGCTGCAGTAACAGGAGGGGCTCAGGAGTAGGTCAGGACCTGGTGCAGCACAGGAGGAAGGCAGGCCAGAGAGCCAGAAGGCCCATCTCCACCACTTTGTCTCTCCAGGTAATTGTGGATTCTCCTACACACCCCAAGAAACCCACACTCGCAATGATGAAATCACACATTTCTCCCACAACGAAAAATTTTTCTTTCCGCTTTTTCCCATTTTTACTGTGTTTACAGTGAAAGGGAAGTCTCTTTGCAGATGGAGCGTAGGAATGGGAGGGTTGTGTGTCTCTGCAAGAGCCACATAGTCCTTCTGAATCCCTGCACCTTCAACCATTCAAGACCTGCTGTTTTTCTCTCCATACCATCCTCAGGGAGGAAGAAAAAACATCTGGAAGCTAATGGTGGCTCCAGGGTGGTTTGGAAAGTTGAAGGATGCAGAGGATTATACAGGAATGCAAGCTCAGTTAAGGCCAACACTGTTTGAAATCGAGAGCAACTCTGGCAGTGTGAATGGCATCACTCCCTATTTCTAAGACTTGAAGCTGCTTTTGGTCCAAGGTCTGATCACTTCCCCTACTCCCTCCATCAGTTCTCACATCTTAAATGAGAGCTAGGTGCAAGTGTCTTTTGCTCCATGGAGTCCATTGGCCCCCAGGCTGGAAAGTAGTTGCCAGCTTTAGAGACACTTTAACCCTCTTTTTCCTTCTGAGGTATGTCCTCCCTTCACCTACACTTCTTTGCTTTGTTTTTGTTTTTTTTTTTCATTCCCATAGTTAAAGCTGATTACTTCCCTTGCTGCATTAGCTGTTCACCTGTTCCTGTGACTGAGGAATGGCTTAAACACTCTTTTGACATAGTCCCTTGAAAGTGGGTTGCTCAGCTGCGGTCGATGAACATAGCGTGGGAAAAATGCATTAATACTTTCACCAGTAACACTGAGGATGGCTATAAATAAACCCTTCATTACAGTATTTATATATTATTACATCATATAGCCACTTAAAACAGAGAGCAATTGGAAGTGTTGAATAATGTAAGGATAATCGCCTCTACATTAGTTCCACTGTCATTGGCATTATGTATTTCCTGGTGACATCGCCGTGCTCGTTGCTTCACCCAGTGTTGCGTGACATTGGTGGTGACGTTAGAGTACCAACGGGCCCTCTGCAAATGACAGACAGCACTTTGCACGACACATGTAGCTTGGTATTATATAATAAGGGTGCTTCACTGGAGAATTTTGGCAGCACATGCTATTTTTCTGAGCATTTCATGCAAACCAAGTGCCTGTTTCTCGAAGGTTTTCTTCAAAGCAATGGGCCCATGGTGCAAGGCTCCAGCACCCTCCGTGCATGAAGGAGGGAGATGTGCATCACAGTGGCCAACCATGTGTCTTAGGGATCACCGCATATTGTGCTGATGAGGCATGTCCCAGGTGGGTCCTACCCACTCTGGTGCCTTCTCCAGCCAGAGCCAGAGGCATAGCCAAGAGAGATGGTGAGGGAAGGAAACTTGAGATGCCCAGAGCCTGACAAGAAGGAGTTTCAGTGGTGAGGCTCACACTCATGTCGTCTGAATCCAGTTATGGGGCATACAGAGGATTTCCTCCCAGAATGAATCAGATTACTTAAATGTGTTATTAAATGACACAGAAGTATCCTAATTCTTCAGGGATTTTTTGTTGTTGTTGCTGCTTTTCTTCCTTTTTCAGAGCAGGGGAGTGGGTGGATACATGGTTGGTGTGACTGTGCTTAGACCACAGCTGAACAAGATTTCTTGCTGACTGTGGATTTCAGTTTCCTCAGTTTTGACATGCTTCCCCTTAAGGAAGCCCAGCAAAACAAAACCCCTTTCTCTTGACTTGAATGTCTCACTGCTGGTTTTCATGGCAGGGATGCTCATCTCAATTACACTGTGGTCAGCAGCGTTCAGTGCCTCATTGATTGTCACTTGTCAAACAAGCTCCTGTGTGGCACAGAAGACCAAGTCCGGAGGAGGATCTCCACCACAGTGCTTGGAAGGAGCTGCTCCCAGAAGAAGTCATTTCAGATGTTGAGAAATCTCATCTCCAAACCTTGTCCTCACATGACATAGGACCAATTTCTGCACAAAGATCTGCAGTTGACTTTTATTACAGCTCTGATTTAGCTGCTTCTTTGATTTATCGCAACAATGCACATTCAATATCTTTCTTCTGATGTGGAGGCCAGAAGTATAACTCTACTCATATGTTTGTATTCTCAGGACTTTGGATTTCGCAGATTCAGAAACTCATTCATAGATTCACAGGATTTAAGGCCAGAAGGAGCCATGAGAACATCTGGTATGACTTCCTATATTTCAAAGCCATTCAGTTGCAGTCAATTAGCCCAGTACCGAGCCCAGTAGCTTTGCTGCATCTTCCAGAAAAACATCCAGCTCCGGACATACCAATATACGGGAATATGAACACATCAGAAGCTGGAGACTCATCAAATTACTTGATTTCGAAGCTCACATTAATTTAAAAATGTGCCTCATTCCTAATCTGCTTTTGTTTGGCTTCACATGTAGCCATGAGTTTTTTCTCCGCTTCATAACTGAGCGGCATTGCCTGGCATGCTACATTCCTCAAACTTTGGAGTTGGTTTTTTTTTAATCCTGGCATCTGGACAAAAAGCTGATATATCAGAAGTATTCGTGAGTCAACTTTACTGCAGTTTTAGCTATTCAAAAACTTTTTGTGCTGTTGTCTGCATTATCATTTGTCCTTAACTAATACAGAGAAAATTCACTTGGGATGCTTAAAAATTTTTTTTCAAAATACTTTCATTTAGAAAAATGAACAGAAATTGAACTTGCTGATGTAAAAACCAGACCGACATTTCTTGCTGAAACAAGGGCTCTGACCAGCCTTGCCAAAGGACTTCTGAACACCTCACCCATCTCTCTGCACAGATGTGTTGTACATTATTACTCTCCCCCCATCCCCTTTTGACATGGAGATGGAGATAGATCTGTGTCTCACACCATCAAGACATATTTTCCATCTTTGAAACTATTTGTGCAGACTTATTCTACATCCCTTCTATTTTTGAGTAGCTATACCATTCACTGGAACTCCTGTTCATGAAGAGCTTGATCATGGCAGTAGTTTGTCCTGCTGGCTATTTGTCAAGGACATACTTTTCTCACTATTGCAAATTTACACCAGGAGCTTTTAGGTTTTTCTTAGTATTATCCTTCCTTCCCCTTTCCGAGTGGGCAGAAATTTTAATGATACACAAATGGCCTTCTGAAAAAAGGCTCATTTAAATTTTCATTTTCTGAACTTTATGACTTTCTGCCCTCCATTCAAATGTCTTTGGTTTTCATTAATTTTAATGTACTCAATAAATAGCAGTGGAAGAGCTGGGAAGAATCAGATACTTGTCTCACATGGATTTCTCCATCTCTTGCAGTACACGAAATTCAAGAAAGCTGCTGTTTGGGGTGAGGAATGCAATAGCTGGATGCTGGCAGGGAGAAATGCCGCTGATGTTAATGGCAGGAGTGTTGGTACCACCTATCCACTGTGTTGCTAATATTGTAGGTTTTACCTCTGAGCCTGGAGAGCCATATCATCTGTGTGAGATGCAAGTCATGCTCTGAACTTGTTTTGGAGAGCTGGTGGGTGATTCTAAAGACTTACAGCTAAGGAATGTGGCTGTGTCTTACACAGCCCTGTTTAAAAGCATCCAGGCTCGGGTTGTTGGCCTCCCAGGAACCCCAGGGTGTGGAAGGGGGAGAAAATTATTAATATTAATAGCACCAGCCTTGGAGCAGCACCCCAGGGCTCCATCAGTGAGTGCAATGCCAGCATACAAGGTGTGGAGCAAACCAGAACACTGTCCCTTTGCTCGAGGACAACCATGAGACAGACGGACCTGAACACACAGGCATGGTTCTACTGCACCTTTTGAAGGCTTCTGGAAATGAGCTATCACTTCTGTGGGGTCATTCTGGCAATGGAGAGTATCCAAAAGGCTGTGAAAAAGGAGTCTGTCTCTGAGAAAACATTTTTGCTGGTAGGAGGAGAGCATTTGGACAGAGGTAGTCTGGCTGCTTGTAAAAAAATAGAAGAATGTAAAGTCTGTGGCAAAGCCTGTCATTTCTGGAAAATTCTGACTTCCTTCTTTCTGTATTTTAACACTGACCCATCAATTTATTAAATAGTTACACATCCCATGCTGCTGATATATGACCCCCAAGTGGGTGAAAACTTCTGCCAGTTTTACTGGGAAGGTGCTGAAGTCCAGAAGAAAATTAGAGGAGCTGAAGGACTGAGCCAGAGGGAAGCCTCTAGTAAAGGAAGGAGTTATCCTGCTTTCCTTTCACCACACTTACTCTCTCTTCCAGTCTTGCAACAGCAATGGTAGACAATAGCCAAGCTGGGCAGAGTAGCAACCCACTCCTGTAGATGTCCAAATGTCAAAAGCATGTTGGTATGGGTGTGCAGGCTCAGCCTCTCCTTCATTTAAAAAAAAAAAAAAAAAAGGAAAAAAAGAAAGGAAAAGGATAAAAGAAGAAAGGTATAACACTGCTGTGAGGGAGCCAAAGGTGATTTTTCTTTTTTCTTGGCCCTCTTGCTACTTCTGTGGGAACCCAGCAGTATTGTTTCCAGAAGGCTCGGTCTCTGTCACCCAAGTGTTTGGCATGTTTGGGGACACCCTTACTACTTCCCTTTCCTCCCCTGCAGAAGAGTCCAACTCAGCTTTGACCACAAAGCCCAGGAGGCCCTGGAGTTTGTCTGAAACAAAAGAAAGAGATTGCGAAAGGCAGTGGTGTCAAATAATGCTTCCATTTAGTAGGAATTTTGCTCCCCTTGCATTCCCAGGCAGCACCTGCTGTGTGAGGCTCTTGGCCAGCTCCTCTGAGCCTCTGTGGTAAAACAAACAAAAACAGCAGGGAAAAAAATTCCTCTTTATAACGCCTGTTATCCTCAGGCTACCTTCCAACGCTGCCTTGCCTCCCCATGTTGACTGTACTCTCCAGGGAAACAGGCTACTACGGGGCCAGAAAGCCTTGTGCAAACGGGCCGTTGAGCAACGGAGGAAGAGACCCTGTCTTCTTGAAAAACAAAACTGTTTTCCTTCCCTTCCTTCATGTCTAAATGCAGAAGGGTCCTGATTGCTGTCCCTGCCAGAATAAAAAAAAAAAAAAGGAAAACACCCTGACATGACATTACTTCCATAGCAAAAGCAATTAGGAAATTAGTGGATTATTAGTGGAAAATAGGGCTGGGAAGGAAAGGGATGGGTAGCCTGTCTGGAGGGGCTGGGGGATATGTCTTTGGAGATGTTTATAGTCCTCTGTTCAGCACTTTTTATCCACTATTTCTTCTCACACGTCCTAGCATTCCAAGGTTTTTCAGAAGTTGTTTTCTGTTTCGGAGCATGGTGGAACTGGCTGTGCTGGAGGTTATTCATGTTTGTCTGGGGTCTGGCACAAATGGCCCACCTGCCTTTTGCCTGCTCAGCCTTCAGCTCTGCCACACCACCAGTGTTGCTGGTGGGGGCTTGTGCGACATTCTGGAACAAGGTTAACTCTCACAGGAGTTTGACAACATCTTTCTCACCTCACACTTCCCCTGCAATCCCTGCGCGCTCTGCATGTGCTCAGCTGAGGAAAGAAAAACATTCAGGACCTTAGTTTTGATCCTACCTTAAGGCAACATCTTGTAGATAACTGTCCCTAGCCTAAATAGCCCTGGGACAGAGATGCACAGGCTGTTGTGATCCCCTGGCCTGACCTTAGGAGTTTTAAGCATCACTTCAATTTCTGTAGCAGAAAGCTTACTTCTAGCAACAACACTGGAATTTCCATGAGTGCCACTGCCGAAGAAAGTCCCAAGCCACCTGCCATAGTCCACAGATCATGCTCACAGATGCAAACATCCCATCCCTAGAGCATGTCCCCAGCACTGGGTTCTTCACTAAACAGCCACCGCTGTGGTCAGGAGAAGGAGATTCCTTCTCCTGACCCCCTTCCTCCCTCTATACCCCTAAACCCAAGCACGGCACATCAGCTTTTCCCAGTGACTTTGCAATTTCAAGCCACAGTTAGCATTTAACTGGCCAGAATGGTGCAAGGAGCCTGGATAATTACTGCTGGGATTGCGCTGCATAGGCCCCGTGTAACAAACTAGCCTCAAATAACCCAGCTTGAATGTCAGAGTCCGTGCTGTATTGTGTTTCACATTGTGGCTGTGGGAGTGCTTCCCCAGCAGGAATCAGGGTAACAAATCCCTTGCTCTCGCAGGAGGGCCCCATAAAATGAATGATTCTGGATCTCACGCTCCTGAGGAGGTCTCGGTTACTCCAGCAGTTGCCGCTTGTAGCGGGAGCGACCATAGGGGACAGAAGGAGGGAAGGGTGGTTTGGCAGGCTTCACTGTACCATCAGCCCAGTGTCAGAGCAGCAAGGAGCACTAGGGCTCTGCTCTCCTCTCCAATCTATACTTTTGCATAGATGTCAGATTAAAAAGAAATCAAAAAACGGAGAGTGGATAAACCCTGAGGCTTAGATTGAATCGAATGTATCTGCCTGAAATCCTGCTGCTGGTGGAAGAAGGCTCCCAATTCCTCTCAGCTCAGACTTCCCTGCAAGCAGCACCAGCTTCCCTGTGAGCAGCACCATACGTTTGTGGGGTGGCAAAGAATGAGACATGCTTGCTCCGTGTGCACCATGCCAACCCCCCTGCTCCCTCTTGGAGTAGCTTAAGGCATTGCCTCCACCAAGCCCTGTGGCTCAACATCCAGCACAGCCGCCTCTCCATCCATATCAGAAACCTGAACTCCCCCACTTCTCCTTGGGAGAGGGAGGTTGTTCCCTGAACTATCTCCAGTCTCTTCTTATCTTGCTTTCCTTGTCAGCCAGTGAACTGTGAAGCGACAGCAGAGAAAAAAATGAACTCTGACCTCATTTTTCCCCCCCTACAATTAGCCAGAACTGTGCCTTTTATTTTTTTTTCCTCCCCACTTTCTAAATGATTAATAAGACAACTTGGTCCTTAGCTTCTGCAGTGAGGCAAGTGTGCTGACAAAGCACTGCAATGCCTCTTCCAGGTCACCCGGCAGCAGGCCATGCCTTTATGAAAACATAAAAATTGGAGGGACTATTTGAGGAATTTGGAGACTGAGGCACAGGAATTTCGCCCTTCAGACCCTGGCAACTGCATATCTGTGGTGGTCTCTGAGCCCCAGAGACTGCCATGGAAAGGAGTAACTACTTAACAGCAACCTGCAAGCTGTGAAAAGCAGACTATTTTTTCTTCTTTTATTATGTTTCCTTTAAATATGCAGCCACTGCCCTTCACCTGTTTCATGTGGTGATGGCCTCGGGCTGTGCAGCAAGCTGGATGCAGTGGCACAACACAGATCTGTAAACACCATCAGTGGCAATGCACAGGGAGATCCTCACTCCATGAGCATTGCCCTTCCATGTGTGCTCATCTGTCTTTTGAGTTTCAAAAGCTCCTGTTGCAGTAGGGAGTAGGGAATTAAGGCCATGTGGAGTTTATTCTTTTAGATCATCCTTCCTATGTTTGTGCCTTCTTTATGCCACCTGTTATATTTGGAGACAGGAAAAAGCCTCTGTGCACTCCCAGGCACTGCCAGGGTAGGAAGAACTCACCCCACAAGGATGCTCCTGCAGGGGCAGGCAGGCAGGGGAAGGACCTCCACCAGCACAGACATAAATGGACAAAGCACTGGAAAACAGCACCGGGGGGAACAATTCTGCACTGGCCTCTGGTTGATGGATTAACAACTGGATTGGCTTTCTCCCCTAGCAGCAGGTAGTGCCTGCCCTCCAGTCCTGTCAACTGGAAAGCATCACTTAAGGAGCTGCTTTCCACACTGTTCCCAGCAGACCCCTCTGTATCGCTGGGGCTTGAGAAAACCAACAACAGGCCAACACATGCAATACATTCAAGACATTTTAAAAGCAGACGAGCGTTCCAGGGGAGTTTGTCAGGCTGCAGGGCTGCTGCCGAAGGGGTACTGGGGTAAGAGCTTTTCTGAAAGCATCCTTGGCATGTTAGAGAAACAATTTGCCCTCAGCTATATCTGTGGAGTGGCGTGTAGCACAAATGATGTGGCTCTTGCCATATCATGATGTCCTCGTGTACGAGCTGTGGGTCACTTAGCAGGAAGAGAAAGGCACCCTCTTGGCTGAGGGACAGCGCTGGCACTGCCAGGGGGACTCTGAGTGGAGTAGAAGCCAGTGGGTGAGCATGGAGTCTCCTCAAGGGTCACAAATGCAATGGCAAATCCTTCATTACACCTTTTGATACCATCCATAGAGTTACATGGATTTCAAAGCTGCAGCACTTGCCTGAAAGAGGTGTATTCTGGAATCAAAGCTCTTGTGGTTTCACCCAAAGATGATCTGCCCCATAGGCTTTTGGTGGCCTTGGTTTTGTCTGTTCCATCCCTGACTTCTGGATGACAGGGCCTGCGTTAGCCCCTGCAGCCTCTCTCCACCTTTCTCCACTTTTCTCACCTTTCTCTCCACCCCTGGTGCTAACCAGGCTCCAAAGTGGAGTGTTTCCCTGCCCTTTCCAAGAGGCCTCCCCAGCTCTCTCAACCTTTCTCACAAGAACTGGTATCTGTCCAGATGTTTGTGAGGGGGAGGACTCCAAGAGGAGCCTTCCTCATTACCACTAACAAACATTCCCTTTTCTTTGGCAGATGCTTCCCACTCCTCCCACTGTGCAGCTGGGACAGGGAGAAGATGTCAATATTTATGGGGCTGGTAGATATGGTCTTCAGTGTGGCCATGGAAAAGGAACAAAAACAGTTGTTGCCCCTGGACAAGCACTCTGAACTGCCAGAGATGTTCTGCTAGTTCATGTATGCCACTTAATAAGTAAAAACTCCCATACAATTGTTTAGCAAATGCTAGTTTTTAGTCATCATCATGAACTTTTTTACTGTAGTACCTCCCAGAAGCAAGTCTGATTGGGCTCCTGTCATGCTATGCAATCTTCAAGCAGCCAGGGAGGCTGAATTCCTTTCTCTAGGAGTTGACAGTCCAAATAAACAAGGCAGACAAAGGAGAGGAAGGGAAACAGAAGCTCAGGGGAGGTGAAGTGAGTTGTCCAAGGTCACGCAGCAGGTCAGTGCCAAAGCTGGGAGCAGAACCCATGCTGCCAGCTCTTGCTCTCAAGTCCTAACTCCTGGGGGAAGACTGGGCCAAAATAATTTATGAGACAAAGAACTTCTATCACATCCCTCCTGGCACCATGAAGTTCTTCAGCTTGTGCAAATAAAGCACAGCCAGATAAAGAGGCAGCTGGGCACTACTTATATTTTGGTTTGCTAGGTCTTTGATTCTTCATATGTTTCTTCATGTTAGAAAAATTCTTTACCAGCTAAAATGATCATCTGGGTAGAACTATCAGAATCAAGGAAGAACATTGCTTCAGGGCACTGACCTGAAGATCTGGATGGTGGAAATCAAGGTTGGATGGCACCTGCTGGAAGGAAAGTGCTGAATCCCACCTCCTAATGGTGCTGACTCCCACCTCTCATGGTTCAGAGATGAGATCCCCTTCTGCTGCCCACTGGAACTGACACTGTGGTGGAGGTGTCAACAAACAACCTGGGCAGCTGCAGGGAGGGAGAAGAGAGAAAGAGAAGTCAGTTGAGATAAGGAAACAGCTGTGCTCCATCATGATTTTCCTATGGAGAGAGATGAAGAAGCTGATGAGGCTTCTATGAGGCATCTTCTGTGAGGGCAGCCAGGCAATGGACCTGGAATCTTCATCTGGTTTCAGAGCATGGTGGAGGTGATGTGGCTGCTGCTTGCAGGGAAATGATAATCTTGGCACTCACCTCACCCTGTCTGCCCCGAGAAGTAGGAAAAAAACCAACAAGGAAGCAAAGCAGCCTCCTTCCTTAAGAACTTGCCTGTTCTTTGCCTGAGGCAGAGCTGTGGATTCTAGTGCTCTCTCAGTGCCACTGGAGGCATCACTGCTTTCATGCTCCATAATTGATCTTTCATCTCTTTCTGAGGAAACAGAGGGTCCTGCTGTACACAGCATCCATCCAGATGCATGTACTTCACCATCAAAATGGTATCAGCCAGCTCTCCCTTCAAGCAACAACTCTGGCTGATTTGTTCTTACACCGTTGTGGTAGGGAGGGAGGGCTGGGGGCTGGACTAGGACACCTGACATGTATGGGGGGCTGTCAAGCTCAGACTCAAGCCCTGAAGTCTTTGTATCCCCTGTGCTGTGAAGCAATAATCTGCTTGAAACTAAACTGCCCTTTGATCCTGGCAGTGTGTTCCTATAGGGAGCACAGTCCTGAGAAGTGCTGTGGCCTCATGAGTTTGGGAAGCTGAAGCAGTGACCATTCTTGCTTTTGCAGTTGATTAAATGATTTTTCATTAACAGATGTTAAACATAAGGATGTTCACCGACACTTCCCTCTTGCCCCTCACTTTAAATTTCTTGCAGTGGAAGGAGGGTCATATCTCAATGGCAGGGTTAGGCAGGTGGAAGCTGCTCAAGCCATCCTGGCCAGCTGAAATGTCACTGGCTGATTTTTTTTCTTGTCTGCAAAAGGCTCACTATCTCCTGCATAATATTTTGTTGCTCAGATGCTTGAGTGCTGTAAGGACATGTGCCACCCATGCACTAGGTGGTCCTGATGCCCTCATACCTCCCTCAGCCCCTCCAAGGCTCGGGCAATTCTCAGGGCAAGACAAGGACCACAGCAGCATCTGCAGGAGCATATGGTATTAGATCAGCACTGGAATAGGAAAGACAGCCCAAGAGACAATATTGGACGTTTGGAAAAGCACTCATATCAGCATATCTTCCCAGCATACAGTCCTGTGAACCAGGCTGCCTGTCAGATAAAAGAGCAAGAAGAAGCAAAAAAAAAAACAAACCAACAAAAAACCACAGAGCTATTAAGTAGCATGGCAGTTTAGCAATGGACTCCCAGAAAGTCTCAGTGCTGTCCCTGAGGTCAGGTTACTGAGTGCCACATCTGACTGAGGGGTTGTCACAGCTGTCCAAGATCACCTCACCTCCAGCGGAGCTCATCGCAAAACCTCTGTGTGCTGCCAAATCCAGGCAGTGAAAACTGGCAGGATCTGCTCATTCCGTCCCACATCGGGCTTTGCAATGGTGACGTCAGTGTGGTCATGCAATGAAAAATGCTGTACCTTTGATGTCGGTGCCACCAAACTCAGCAGAGAGATTTCTGACTGATCGCTTGTGAATGAGAGCACTTGAAGCTGCTGGCCTGGATGTTTGTTTGAATCTTGCCCAAGTGGATTTTTACCCTGTAAATGAGCAGAGTTAACCAGAATCAGAAAGACTGGTTAATCAGCAGGGTCAGAAATTACTGTAAGACAGCATTCCTCAGGGTATTTTGGTGCCTCTACCTCCAGTCAAACCCCAAAGAGGGCAGAGGAATGTGAAAGTTGAAAAAAATGTTGACAGAACTTTTCAAACTCAACAGAAGAGTCAAGTAAAGTTTGGTTTAAGTCTGAGGCGAAGGCTGGGTATGGATCATGGGCAGGGCACCCAGCCCCATGACGGCCAGAGACCAGCACAGCTTCAACCCCTCCCATGCAAGGGCAAGGGCCCAAGGCCAAAGGGCTGCTGTGACATTTGAGGTGCTCTAGAAGGATTTCATGGTGACCCACCTGCCATGCCAACAAATCCTCAGTTCAATCCTCTGTGCTGCCACCAGTTTCTTTTGTGACTTTGGGCAAGTTAGTCAGATCTCATTCTTTTAAGAAGTCCTCAGGACACCATGGAGATAAGGAAAAAACTGATGCTCTGTGATACTTTGGAGATAAGGAAAAGATACCACATAAGTACAAAGGATGTGGGCTAGGCACAGTACACATTCACCAGTCTCAAGACAAGGTTAAGAACTCTGCTCATTCATGCACTTCTGAATTCTAATAAATGTCCCTTAACAGGAAAGCAAATGACACTTACAGGTAACCTGAGGTGCCATTTAATTGGGTGTCTTGCAAAACACAAGCAGGTCTTTGGTGTCAGTTTCCCTCCATTCTTCACTCTTCCTCCCACTTGAAAGAGTTTGAATTGGCCAGAAACAGCAAACAATGACACAGAGAGTGTTTAACCATTAATAAGGGTGGACAATGGTTAGGGAAGTAGCTAAATACACTAGTTATAGCTAACTGGCTGTCTTCTTGTCTCTGTGTTATTGAGCTTGGGTTGGGGTTTTTTTTTGCAAGCTGGCCCTGGTTAAAGTCTTTTCAGGAGTTAATGAGCCAGAGGAGAATCATCTTCCCCATGGGCATGTTTCAAGCCTATGGTTCTTGCAGGTTTTCTTGGCTACTGTGTGCAGGAGCAAGGCTGTGGTCAGGGTTGTAAATGCTGGCTCTCTGCTGAAGGGCTGCCCAGCTGGGCACAACCCTGCCTCTTCTCTCAGCCAGGCCTCAAGAAAGAGCCTGCCTTAGATCTTGGCCACACCAGCTGGTGTCTGGGCAAAGACAATGTCTGACCCAATGCGCCATCAGCTTCAGCTGTCAGCAGAAAGAGACATTTCAGGGCTACTGTAATGCACATCCAGCTGCATAGCTGAACTCAGCTGAGGGCTACTGGGGACACAGGCACAGTGTCCTACACCTTCACCTGGCTCAGCCAGTCCTGGGAAAAGGACTCCCAGCTGAGTACTCACAGCTGATCCTTTGGCTGCCTGGCTGTGGCTGCATGGGAAGGAGGACAGCCAGCAGAACTGCTCACAGCAGAACCATCCCTGGGACTTCCCTCGTTTCTCAAAGAAACCAGTTCAGAAACAACCCAGGGTCCGTACAGCAAAACTCAGCACTAAACCCTGGAGCCTGGGTTTGTTCTTCAGCCATCTGTTTAGGAACCTCAGCCTGGTAGTGGCAGAAAAATAAATAAGGTACTCTGAGGTATTTCTGGATTGTATGTGTGCTGATAGTTACATAACAACAAGAGAAGAGAGACTGCTGGATAAATCAATTTTGAAAAAAGAAAGAAAGAAAAAGAGTTACAACATCTACATTTGTCAAAGAGCATGGGTAGGGATAGGGGAAGAGGGGCTGAGCAACCCTTTTTGGGTTGACACTAGAAATTAGCATTTTGAGGAGGGGTCAAAGTTTGTGGTCAGAGAAGTGACTTTAACCAGCTGGAGTCTACTCTCTCTGCCCCTTGAGTAACAAGCAAGCAGCTTTGAAGACTGATAAAAACAAGTTTTCACTAAAGTCAGCACTCCCAAGCTCATGCAAAGCTAAAAGAGGGAAGTTCAGGCCAGTTTTAGCTTCTCCCACCAGCCGGGCCACCAGCTGAATCCTGACCTCAGCATGTTTTTGGTAGGTGACAGTTTAGAAGCAGCAAGGACAAGGACAGGAATATGAATGCACCAAATGCACCAGGAGTCACCTGAATCCTCCTCTCTGATGTGAACTGAAACCCATAATCAACCATTTCAGAAATTCCAGTGGAGTTCAGACCTCTGACACGGTCCATATAGTTTAGAAACTTAAATAAACATCCTGACTTCTGAATTTCATAGAAGACTGGAAGCAATCTCGCTTCTTGCTCAGATACCCATGTGAGACTTGCAGTATTGCCAGGTAAGGGAAAAAAACTACCTTGATTTAACCTATAAGCAGTGCTCATCCTGGGAAAGGCAGGAGTCATTCAAAGGAAATATATCTGGGAGACAAGGTAGTTTTGATGAGGTCCCCTTTATTGATTCTAATCTGTCAGGAGGGATGCTTCAGGTACTGGCCCAAACCAGTTGCTATGAGAATTGTTTTCCAAACTGCTGAAAATTTTGTTCCCAGCTT
This sequence comes from Corvus moneduloides, assembly GCF_009650955.1. Lineage (NCBI taxonomy): Eukaryota > Metazoa > Chordata > Aves > Passeriformes > Corvidae > Corvus > Corvus moneduloides. The sequence continues at coordinate 47,632,365 of NC_045481.1, read as the reverse complement.
TTCTGTGAGCTCCTCAGATCTGCTCCTACTCTTGCCAGTGTTCTCGGACCTGGCTGTTTCCTAATGAAGTGATGGAACTTGGGGCGTTTGCATAAAATGCAAAGGGACTGATGGGAATAATCCCAAACTGGGCTGAGAAGGAAGAAGAACGAGCAAGCCATATTACATCAATGGACTGGTAGTTTTGTTTTCTCAGACCCTCACACAAAACATATAAGCTACCTGCAAAACCTAGAAAAGAACACTCAGAGGATTTATTAATACAGAAAAGGGTCTCAAAGGTATTTTTACTCCACATTTTCTATATTCATAATACTATTACTGAACCTAACATACTTTTGGTGCAGGATTCCTCAGAGCTGAAACCACTGACAGGAGACTATTTGCATTTGCTGACACTGAAACTATCTTTTTTCCAGAGATAGTTTTGCTTTGGAGAAAGTGGTATTTTCAAGTTACAAACCTGAAACTCTTTCAGCGGAAAACTCCTGATCACTTTGAAGAATGAGCTCCTAAAAGGACCCTGTAGCCTGCACACTGGATTAGCCTGACCCTCTGGCATCTGCTGGCTTCCTGGCAAGCCTTTGCAGGTGGCTCCCTCTCCTACACCAGCGTGCCCCTGGAAACTTTCACTTGCTCTCTCTCCCTCCGCTAGCTGTACTTTGGGACACAGAGCAGCAGCTGGGGAATGTGCTGAAATCCATCTTTCCCCAAACCACAATGTTTGCTGATGCCGTTTGGTTCTATCTGATAAAACACAAACAGCAAGACCTGCTCCACTCTCTTCCTCCCTCTGACGGAGGAATGAGCTCAGCACGCCCTGGCGTCTCAGCCAAATCCCGCGGGGGTCATATAATCGCATTCCTGCTCCGTCTGCCTCAGTTACCCCACTTGGACATGTTATGTCTCCGTGCTTCCTGTTGTGGCATCCTCGGCATTCCCCACCACACTGCAGCCACATTGCTCCTCCGTGTGCGTCACGGCCCAGGGCTCGCTGCTGGCGCACATGCAGGCTGGCAGGGCCACCGGGATGCATTCCTGGGATAGACAGGTAAAAGCTCCTTCAGAGCTATTCTGAACCCAGCACTGCTCAGTCAGGGCGTATCTGGGGACACGAACGTGTTTGATTCTTGCCTTGGCACCGTATTGACAGAAGGAGACCACGGGGGAGTCTGGGTTTAGTGCTGATTTTAGGGGATCAATGGGATCTACCAAGAGGGCATTAGGCTCCTTGTGCAGTTTGCTATTGGAAGCTTAGTGAGTGTTTTAGAAAGAGCACAAAACTCATGAGTGCTGAAAGCTGCTGTAAAAACACCTCCTAATAAGCAAATTAACACCAGATTCCCAAATCTCGTGAGCCAGGGTTCTGCATGAGACCCTAAATGATGGGAAAATCTATTTTAAGGATGTTTAGGGAACTTCTCAGGATGTGACAATTTTAAAATTTTTTTGTGTGTACTGAATATAATATTTTGTGCACTGGTGCAAGCACAATCTCTGCTCAGTACCCAGTGCCTGTGCAGACACACAAGGTGGTGAAAGATGGTGGGTAGGGGTCTCTTCTTTGGGGAAGTGTGAGAGAGGACATTCCCTGTGGAAGCATCCACGTTCAGCAAATATCACTGTCTTGCTTCACAGGTGAAAATATATTAAATACAAGCCCCTCGATTTTCAAGGTCCAACTGATCTGTATTCTTGTCCATTTAAATATGTGGGTGAATGAGTGAGTAGTACATCAGTGATTGGAATAAGAGATGGGAAATGGTGCAAATAAGGACATTGGACAGAGTACAAAGAATACCATCAATAATGTGATATCATTGCCGGCCTTGCAGAAAAAGTCATACAGATAAAATATGCCATTACTAAGTTGCAAAGTATCAATTTTTTTTTTTCCATTAGGACTTATAAATGCCTTCAGGTCTGTCTGCAAAATATTCATCAGTTGTTGGCTTTTTACTTGCCTGGTTGCATCCTGTCCTGGGGCCGCATCCTTCAGGCCGGGAAGGCTGAGTCTGTGGATGGGCAGGCTCTTTCCTCATCCCATCCCCACGGAGGACTCTGGTCCTGTTTTTGTGCTTCTGGTCCTGTTTTTGTGCTGCACAGATGATGGGAGGTGTAGTGACATTAGCCTGGAAACAGACAGGAGCGTGCTATGTTGCAGCCACAGTGATGCTCCTTGGGTTGCCTTCCACCATGGAAAATCTGACAAATGAATTTAAAAAGGGGAAAAACAGTCAGATAGAGTGGATAGAGGAGGTCTGGCTTAAACAAGGAAGGTGCAGCTCAGCCCTACCTGCCATGGACATGCCTGAGGGTAGCCAGGGACACACACACTGAAAATCACAATAAATATTGGGTGGAAAGAAGGGAGACTCCATTGTTTGGCTCCTCTTCCCTCCCATCCTGCTCCTGTTTGTACAGTCCCCATAATGACACATCTATCTTGGCCTGCTGGACTTTACACTCAGGTGTATGTGTGCTTTGGGCGCTGACTTCAGGGCCCAAAATTAGAAAGACGATGAAAAGAAAACACATTTCCAACACTGCTTAGCTGGAACGAAAGCATTTCTGCTACCCTGCCTGACATCCTGGCTGGCAGGAGCACCCACTGGGTCCCAGCCCCACTGCCCAGGCACACAGCCAGTCTCTCCTCACCAAGGAAAGCAATAAATTATTGCTTGTATGGTAGAGCAGGGACCCAATCCCACCATGCACACTGGAATAGGCAGACCCCAGCCCTCCTACTGGCCATGCAGAGCAGCTGGTAGACCTGGAAATATAAAAGCAAGCTAGAGGCAGGCAGAATAACCTGTTCCCAAAACCACTGTGGGATGCTCAGCCTCAGGAATGTGCAAGCTTTAACTGTCCCAGAGCTGTAAAGTACTGGAGGAGAATGGCTTACCTGGGCTGTGGGTTTGCCATCTCTGTGGTGCTGCCCCAGCAAAGCCCTGCCACATGGTGAGAGCCAGCCACAGGGAACCTCACAGTGGGTGAGGAGGGTCTTTGGGTGGCTGGGGGATCTGGGAGAAGCTTCTGACTAGTTGCCAGGCATTAAGAGTGGCAGAAGTCATTGCTCAGAACTTCACTTGTACCTTGAAAGTGTTCTGGTGTCCAAGCTGATCATCAGCCAGCGAGAAGCTGTGCCAAAAGCTGAACCAGAAAGGGGGACTTTGATAGGAAGAAAAAATCAAACTCAAATCTGTCCCTTCTGCCCATGTCTCCCCAAGGTGGAGGTGAGAATCTGTCAAAGGGCTCAAATAGAAGTGTAGCTATTGCAGAGATGTTCAAACTGGACCCAGCTGTATGATGAGGCAGGGACCATCCTCCTGTCCCATCTCTTCAACCTGCAAACTCCCAGCAGATGGCTGAGACTGAGGACACATGCAGATGGAGAAGGTTGTAAGAACACGGATTTTGCTGATTTGGGCTCCAGCAACTCTGTTTTTCCTCATCTAAAAACTCAAGAAAATGCATTGCCCCACAGTTGTTTTGCACGAGTAGCACTGGAACAATCAGTTTGGAGTTTTGTGGAAGGGGAGGGAGATGTAAGTACAACTTAATCTGATATTTGTTTGATATATTTGTTTGATATAGCCAGTGATTACAAATCTTGTGAGGTATGTGTAATGGTCCAACTGTAAGATATGTGTAATAGCCTTACCACAGGAGTCTTTGAAAATAACACTGCAGGGGTGATGTCAGCTTTACTTTAAACTTAAGCATCTACTGAACATCTATGGCATGAACATGGCATCAAGACACCAAGAAGGTAATGTCAAGCCCTCACAGGCTAGGAAATTAGAGACTTGAGATGTGTATTGCATATCTTTCATTTCAAGTTGCCAAGTGCAAGACATGAGAGATTGGATGAGCAGAGGTTGTCAGCCTTTGGGACTGGACATGGGGCCAGCCAGAGCCACGCTGAGTATGCATAAAGAGCTACAAAAAAGCTAATAAGGACAATGGAAATTTATATGGCTCGCAGTAGGTAACACAAGGAGTGGTTACACTTTGCTGATAGTCTCTTGGTGCCTTATTTCCCTCACTCTGAAATTAGGATGATGGTTTGCTCATATCTCACAGGTAAGCCACAAAGACACATTCATTAAACTCGGGGTAATATTTGTAAAGGGTGCAGACATTGGGATGAGACCCTCACAGAAACACCCAGAAACTAAAGCCTAAGTTAAGACAATATTTTCTAAGTGGGACACATCCATCTTGTGACAATGTTTAGTTGCAGTGACTTTTATCTCTGCTATGCCAGTCAAGGCACTAAATCATTGCATTTGATGGATGCTGGGGCAGCACGGCCACAATTGCTCATTGTCAGGCTGATACAAAGGTCAGAGCTTTGCTAAGCTTTGGATCAAAATCCAAACCAGTCCCTGTCACGTCCCTCAGGTTTGAAAGAACAATAAATTTACTAATTTAGCTTTAGCGTTCGGTAGTAGCTGGTGCCACCTTTCTCTGTTTCTCCTGAGAAAATAAACCCAGCATCACCATCCCCAAAGCAGCACCGTGATGCTGCAATATGCTGTTAACCTTCACAGCACAAGACAAAGGCTCTGGGGGGAAGGTGAAGGAGGGCAGGAGTTTGTGGGATGACTCAAAGGCTCTGCAACACCTCCCTTGCTGAACTAGAGACAGTTTCATGGAAGTGGCTGTGTGTCCCTGAGCTTTGTGAGGGGTGATGATGCTGGTGAATCAGACCCTAGATGCTCACTGGAGCCTCCCACAGCTGTGGTTCAGTGGCAAGGACACTGGTATTGAAACGACAGAAAAAAAAGGGATCACTCTTTTGGGGTGACCACTCTAGTGGGGATCACCCACTACTGTGGCTCACCCTTAATCCTTTAAAAACGAGTATACAGTCTCCAGCATTATAATTAGCCCAGATGTTTCAAGAAAGATGCAAAAAGTAGGCACAGATAAACCATCTCTGATTCTCTTAATACCAAAATATCTAAATATCTTTTTTTTTTAATTTCCTTTTCCAGCTTTGATCAACAGGTGCTACTCTGAGGTTGTTGATACCACTGTTGCCTAAACACACATATCCCCCATTTCCTTTTGAATATGGATGTATTCTTGGAGGAGCCCGAGGAGATCACTGAACCACACGACACATCCAAATTGGAGATGGACAGAGGGAGTGAGAATGAAGCCAGAGGAGGAGTGGATAGGATGGGGGCATGAGAGACTGGGGCCTATGGGAAGGTACAATTGTGGCAGAAATGGAGGAAGCACTGTGGACTTTATTCTCTGTCTGCGGGAACATCAACATTGAAATCTCTGCTTGGATCTGGATTTGTTGACACAAAATCCAGTGCCCAAACGTGGGGGGTTGGAAGCAGTTTACCTGTTACATTCCCAGTGCTATCTCAGGAACACAACTCCACAGGCTGCAGCAGTTGTAGTATATCTGTCTGCCTCTTATCTAGTGTGTAACCTTCTGGACTGAAGACACAATGTACTGTCTATCCTTTCTGTGATAAAAATAAAGCATATAAAACACACACATATACACACACACACACAATCCCAGGCCAAAAATTCCCTTAGGGGAACATACTGTGACTAGATAAGAAGCTACTAGCTGGCACGTAGTTACCTCTTCATTTCCTAACTGGGACACTCAGGGAAGGGTGGAGTTGGTGCTGGTGAGGGGCCACAGGAGAAGGGGGAGAGAGAGATGTCATGGGATGGATAGCAAGATTAAAAAAAGAGCCATGGAAAGAGCCAACTCAAGGAAAAAGAAGTCAAAAGCAGGCTGGACTTACTCCAGGCTTTCATAACCCCTCCAGCCAGCTATAAAATCTGACAATTTTTGGGCCATGGGCAGCAAGCCCTGCTAATGCTGTCCTGAGGGACTGAATAGGAGGTCTTTGGGGCTCAGAGCATCAACTTCTAGGTGAGATAAAAATTGAAAAACCTTCTGGAAACTGGAAATCCTCCTGGAAAACTCCTGGAGAGCTGGCAGGTGTATCATGCATGGCAGTGCGTGTTGTTGGTGCTTCACACACCGCACCTTCTGAAGGTCAACTTTCCAGGTGGGAGCAATCTGGTCTCTTCTGGAGGCTGATTTTTCCATCTCTCCTTTACTACTGTTTCCCTTCAGTGGTCCTGGTAAATTTGTGGGTAATATTTTCTTCTGAATGAGAGGTGTGATGTTGTAGTGCTAGGTTTGGTTTAGCAAGCTGCAGCTTTCCCTGAGAGCTCAGCAGGGCTGCTTAGGGCAGTGTGACCATGGTCGCCTTCCCACAGTCCATTTCGGACGGCTCCGCACTCTTGATCTGGCAGCTCTCAGCTCTACAGCCCAGTGACGGCGAAGCAGGCGAGAAGGGTCTCCCCATGAGGGTTTCAGAGGACTTTTAATGGTTACATCTTGTCCTGGTGACACCCAAAGGCAGAGAGACCTCGTGATCCGGGCACAGGGGGGTTTTTTCAGGGGCTCAGGGGCAGTACATGGGTGGGGTTGGGGTACAGGAACTAATAGGGAGATCTTGAGGGAGTCGCCAGGGCTAGGGGCAGGGGAAAGTGGGGGGAACAATATGGGATCAGAAAAGCAGTGGGTGAACAGATCACCACAGTCTGACTGGCATCACCTCCTGGGCACATGGGGAGGCTCTGCTGCCAGGTCCTGAGAGCTGTGTCCAACACATCAGAGGCTGGTGGGATTTGGGAAACACTGAAGAAAATAGAGCTTTGGAGGAAAGGTGGAAAGAGAAGGGAAACCAGACGCTCACCATGTTTATGAAACAAACCTTGCTGGAGATCCTGAGCCCAACTCAGCATCCAAGGCCACCAAACTCATACCCACTGCTCAGTTTTTCACTCACTCTGGGTTCTCTTTGTAGATCCAAAGCAATAGAATGGATGAAGGAGAATTGCAATCATAATCAATCCTTATCACCAGTGTTTACACAGTGCTTAAAAACTGTCAGAACCACACCAGTGCTTCCTTTCCTATCAACAACTTCTGCTGGCTCCAGGGCTTGGCAACCAGCAAGGCAGCAGCAGCTCCCACATCGTGCTTTTGTATTATTCTGCATCCAGGAAACCCACCTTCAAATATCTCCCTTCCTCAACATCTCTTGCCCTCAAGCACCTTCAGAGAAAGCAATTTTTCTAAATCCAGCAGCTGGATGAAATTTTTGGTTTATCTTTCCTTTGGATCAAGGTGATGGCCTGGGTTGTAACCTGCCCCTGCCTTGATGCTCTCTGCACTGGTAAGGCAATTGTCCTGGTACCCTGCCAAGGATGCATTTTACAGGTGTCTGCTGGCTGGAGGATGCCAGCAGCCCGAAAGATCACCAGTTGTGGGCAGGGCTCTTTGGAAACATTTCCACAACTAACTGGCTTAGATAGTGGAGTAAAACATGCATTTCCCAAAAGAGGGCATCTCATTTTCACTTTGATGGATGGGCTCAAGTGTTGAGTCAGAATGAAAAGATAATATTTGTGGAAAGCCCACATACTTCAGAAGAACTTAAACCTTCTTTTTCCTTTGGTCTCTTTGTAGTATTTTTAAGAAAACGTTAACTCAAATTTTAAGAACTGTGCTAGGATGGAATAGGAAAACATTTGGTTCTGAAAATGTCAATATTACATATTTGGACATTTTCTGTGTTTGTTTTTTTAAAACAAACAAAACAAAACATTGAAATTTATACTGGCTTTGCTAAAAATGTCAGTTCCATCAAAATGACATTTTGCAATGAGAAACTGGTTTATGCTTCCCCCCTTTTTTTGCTGACTGCTCGCACTTTCTTCAGAAAAAGTGTCCGTCTGGCTTTTACTGGGAACAAACACTTTGTGTGCATCCAGGGGCATTTGCACGTGCAAAAATGCCTTTCGTGTTGGTGCCTGCATGGCAATGCACATACCAGGAAAACATTCCTGCTCATGGAGCCTTCGCCTGCAACTTGCTTGGATTGAGTGAAGAACTGAGCTGCGGCCAGCTCATGAAATAAATTCAAGCATCCTCAGCCACGTGGACCAGCCTTCCCAGGGGGGAGACGCAGCCCTTTACTCCTGTGCTGCCAGATCCAGCACCGGTGCCAGCCAGGCCCTGCTGCTGCCCTGCAGTAAAGCCACCTGGCCTGTGGGCCCTTGGGCAGGGCCAAATCTGCACCGGCCCTGGGCACTCCGGCAGGAGGCTGTGAGAAAGGACAGCTCGGGAGCCATCATAAACACAGGTTGCACTGTGAGCACCAGTCAGTCTGCAGACCGCTTGAGTCAGTGAGGCGTACTTCCCATGGGAACTCTTAGTCCTGGCTAACTTGAGGCAGGACCAATTAGAGCAGGGAGTAAATACACTTAGCATGCTCAGGAAAATACATCTAAAGCTGTTTATACACATTCCTTTGGACCAGTCAGCAACAAAAATGTCCTTACAGCTGTTTCCTCCTTCCTTTCTTCCCCCTCTCTCTCTGTGCTGCTTCAAAAATAAAGCTCGCTGGCCTCACCTAACCCTTGCTGGGTTTACTCCTATTCACTCCCAAGTCTGTCAGGTCTTCTGTGACACCAGCCCCTCGACTGATGACCTCCCGGCAGACTTCTAACTGTGGGATTTTTCTGGCTCCCCTCAAGGAGCCAAGAGGAAAATGGAATGCAGTAGGAGCCAAGAGGAAAAAGGTTTGCATGTTTCCTTATAATCAAGGAGCTGATACCTGGTACCAAGTCACCTTCATCACCTCGGGCCACCTTCGTCATCAAGCTGGGATTTTGCGTACAGGGTGCACTTGATTGGTACTAATGGCACGTTGAGAGCCACTGCCAAAGCCATAATCGCTATCTAAAAAGGATGATCTCAGGCGATGGGGCCATGGCCACAGAGACCACTTACAGGGAACAGGGAACCCAGATCTCATGTCCTAGACCACTGTCCAACCCACAGGGTTGTTCTTTTTCCTCATTGATATCACGCTTGACTCAATGTGCGTGTTTCATGACCGGTCACATTAACTACATGGGGCTTTTCCTGTTTTCCAGGTGAGGGACCAAGGCTTTTGTAAGAGAACTCCAACTGAATGACACGGTTGTGCAGCATAAATAGGGTTTGATCCTAAAGAAGATCTTCCCATTAAGCTTTGCTGTGAACCAGTATTTTGTTTTACCAAAAAAAGTGAGGTACTCTAATTTGGATTCACTCAAGATCAGAAGGGTTTTCTCTTCAAAGCCAGGATAAAACCTGAATATGACTAAATTCTCTATGAAAAAAAACCCAAACTTTTTTCTTTAAAATCTAGACAAGACTAGTTGGACTTACTTACTTTATATTTCATATTACTTATTGCACCACATTTTAAAAAGTTGCTTCAGGATTTTTAAAATAGCACTTTTCATACTAAAAATATTTCAAGATACTTGGAGTATTGACAGAGCTGCATTGTCCAAAGTAAAACTTGCTCTTCCTGTGTTTGCCCTACCAGCTGTTTGGTGATTTTGTATGTGGTACAACTGAGGTGTCGGAGTGACAGCACCTCCAGAGCTGGGCAGGCAAGAGGGAGAGATTAATCTCCCCCAGCCAACAAGGATGGGCAGGGCTCTTTGGTTTCCAAAGCTTTCTCCTACTGATCCAGCTGTGGTTAAATGGCTGGCTGATATCTGCCAGACAAACTGGAGGCCAGCTCAGAGGAATCCAGTAGGCGTTGAAGTCACAAGTCCAAGTTTCTGGAAAGAAGCCTCTGCCAAGCTCAAGGAGGCTGAGACAGAGCATCTGGCTGAAACACACACGTGTGCATGCACACACACACACATGCACACACAGCAATTCTCAGAGCTGGGCTAGTTCAGCATTTGCTCAGAGTACTTTAAAGCTTAATTCCAGTGATCGCAGTGGCTTTGTGAGCACATCTCACTAATGGAGCAGTTCCAGGCTTTATTTGGTCAACCCTCTCCACCTTCCCTCATGCTTGTACAACAGAGCAGAGCCTCAATTTCTGGTCCAAAATGTAGGAAGCCCATGGCCTGGACAGAAACAAAGACATGATCCTGTATGTGTGTGTTTAGGGCTGGAAGGGTAACAGTAGGTAAAGATGTGATGGGAGGGGAAGGCAGGACTAGATGTGTTGAGATGAGCAAGAAAGGATCATGTTGTCATCAAAATGCAAGATACCTGTGTGAACTGCTTGGCTTTGTCACAGATTTCTACATGTCTCAAGAGTAAGCAAAGTGAAACCCCCTGTGTCAGGTCGGAATTGTCTAGGAGAGCTCCGTCTGCATTCAGACATGGTCTCCCAAACAAAAAGGAGTGAAGAAGACTGGTTGTGGCTTATATGACTACATCTAGTCCACACAGGATGGAAGAAATGGTCATTAGGTCAAGATCTTTGCCACACAAAGAAGAATTTAAGCCACACAATTATACCTGTCTTCCAAACAAAAAACACTCCTTCTGAAACTCTGCTTGAGGGCCATCTAGATGATCAGACAGCAAGTAGACTCCATCAAGAAAAAAAGACCATTTTTGTATGTGTCAAGTCAACCAGCAATGCAGGGGTGGTAAGAGGCAGCCAACACTGCCCAGAAAAGCAGGTGGCAATGTGTCCCACAGCAAACCTCAGCACCATTCCACAGGAGCACCTCTGTGATAGGAAAGCCATTCAATCACTAGTGAACCTAAGCAAAGAGCAGTCCTAATGGAAAGCTGAGATTCAGTTGAATCCATGTGTTAACAGAGATTAGTTCCTTTCCTTGAAAATTTTCAATTATTTTTCTTTAATTGGAAATCTGAAAAGCCTTAAAGATCTTCAGCAGCTGAAAACGTATCTCTCCTTTTCCAACAGAACCTGTAAATTTCCATGGAATAACTCAATGAAAACAAACATTTTGTCACTCACATCAACATTTTCCAGGAAGGAGGGAGAGGATAAGGGGAAACATTATTTTTGACAAGGTATGCTAATTGGCAGAGCTCTTTAATAAATAGATCAGACCAGAGTGCACAACTTCAGTCCTCATGGCAGAACGGTTGATCCTTGAAAGGCTGATAGAGATCTTGTTGGCTGAGTTTCCCCTGTGGTTGACAGAGCATTAGCTAAAGACAGGATACAGGCAACCAGTCCTGCTGAGAGTGACTGGATGCCAAACCAGTGGCTGGCAAGATCTCTAAAGACTTAATGACAGAACGCAAATGATCACACAGAGACCTGACCAGCAGAGAATTTGCTAGCTGGGGAACTGCAGCCTACCACATACCGTAACAGGAGCTTGCTCTCAAAGAGTGAGGAAAAAAAAAAACAACAAAAAAGAGAGACGGTCTGCTCTTCAAGTATTTCCAAGGTGGTTATAACCTTTCTCCAAAGAGGCAAATCCAACATTAAACACCAGGAGAATAAATCAGCTGCAGGGACTGGCAAAAGGCTGAGAATCTAAATTACAGCAAGGTCAATAGGAAGCAGGGGGCTGCTCAGAGGGAGCCAGAGTGAGAAATTCAGCACATCTGGTAGGTACAAAGCAATGCCCTTCGGGCAAACTCAGCCCCCAGCCCACCCCTATGCAGTGCCTAGAACTCAGCAGAGGGAACAACATGCGCAGAGACAGCCGCGGGGAGGTCCTGTCTGAGGGAAATCCGTCTGGAAGAGGGTGGAGGGGGGGAAAGAAAAAAAAGGCAGGTGAATAAATGAGAAGCAGCAGTGTGGCTGTGCAGCTCGTATGGCCGCCTGAACAGATATGAGCTGCTGCCTCTGCTGGCTCAGGGGATGCTCTCCTGCTCTAGAGACAGAGCTGGCTGCAGTGTTTTCTTTGGTGTGGTTGCATGCATGCCAACAGCAAGGCTGCACAGCCCCTGGCATAGCCAGCTTTTCCACAGATCTTGCAGGAGAGCTCCAGAGCAGCCCTTTGCATCCCCGCTCTAAGGTGCAATGCTCTTTGACAGCCCTCTGCTTCACACAGCTCCTGGGACGTCAAAATCAGTGCAGGGAAGCCTTAAAGCTCCCCTAAAATCAATGCAGGGAAACCTTAAAGCTCCCCTAAATGTCTGTGGGGAACAGGCAGGCCTGAGCCTTGGCACAGCACAGGAGGGATTCCAAGCAGATCTCTGGAGAAGAAAATAAAAGAGAAGCGTGCAGCCGATTTTCCTGTTGACTTGGAGAGACTTGTCAATCAAGCACCCTTTCAATGTGTAATGGGTGGGTTGCAGCCCAAACCCATATTTACAAGAAAATGTCAATAAAAGCTGTATAAGCCTTGAATGTACATGCAGCGACATGGCATGGAAAGCAAGCTGAAAACCAGGGCAAAGAGCAGGAAAAATAAGAATAGAAAAGGTTTTGTTGGAGACAAAAGTAGGTCAGAGACGGATGGTGTTTTGGGGGATGTATCACAGAAACACAGAATATTCTGAGCAGGAAAGGGACCCACATGGATCATTGAGTCCAGATCCTGTATGGAGGCACAGTTAGCTGGCGTTGCAGTGCTGAGCTTATTTGGGCTGTGGGACCAGCAAAGGTTTGATGGTCAGGCTCCCCTGGAAGCATCAGCACTGTCTGCACTCAGTGGGGTAAGCTCTGCTCTGCTGGGTTCAGTCAGGCACCCCCAAGGGAATACTTCCCAGCATGGCAGCACTTTGATTTGCTCTCATTTCAGATGGCAGCAGATCAATCCTCTGACCTCTGGCTGGGTTTAGATTCAAGTTTGCCACAATATAAAATAGAAAAATTCAAACTTTGATCTCAAATACCTCCAAGATTGCAAAGTGTTGTCAACACTTACAAGTATTCCATTAACATTTAAATACTTTACAGTGTAATTCCCATTTAACAGTTCATAATTTCTTGCTTGCATTATCTTTTGCTGCTATTTATCACCATATCTAATGAGATTTCCCTTTGTAACATTACAAAAGAACATGGGAAGATACATAGCCTTTGAGGGTGACAAGGATGGTACAGGAAAAAAAAAGGACAATAATATATATTCAAGCTGAATTAAATGGGAAGTTCTGTAGCTTGTACGTGATTGTGGCAAGGAAAGTGCAGAAAACCTTGCAGATGGCAGTTCCTATGTGACCCACAGGAGAAAGCTTTTTCCAGTGTCCCAAGGACGGAAACAGTGATGTTATGTGTCCCTCCCACTGCTCCCAAATGCAGGTGCTGGTACAGTGACAAGCTGCTGTTACCCACGGGGGTGTCACTCATCACAGAAGAACACTGTGGGAAGAACACTGGGAAGGGATCCTTCCTCCCCAGTCCTTCAGCCCAGCTTTGAACTAGTCCAAGGTATTGGAACACTGGCATGAGAATAATATGTATACTTAAATATACATAAACATATAGGGCTATCTATGTGTTATTCAAATGTGAACAGACATGTAAATTTACATTACCTTTTTGTTCAGCTGTGGCTCACACTGCCAACCTCTGTTTAGCCCAGGCCACAGTGACCTACTGAAACAGTGGCTCAGGTGACTGCTTTGCTCAAGGGCTTGGAGGCGGGGAAGAGCTGGGACCATGGTCCCAGAGAAATTGCTGCATGGGGAAAGGAGAGCAAGGAGGTGAGCTGGGGTGCTCAGTGTCACCAGAACAAAGCCAGTCAGGGTCAGAGTACATCTTGAAAAACTTATAAAGGAGTATTTATAAGTTCTCCAGAGTGCATTTAAAACTGGCTGTGGATGTAGTGACTAAAGCTGCAATCCTTAAAGGTATTTAGGTATTTGATTCTCCAGTCAAGCCAAACCTTTGAGGATCTGGGCTCCAGCGCAAGGACTTTCTACCTAGATGAACATGAATAATACTTTGGACAAAAGTACCGGCCAGGTGGCCCTCAGGCCAACTCCCCTGATGGATGTGGTTCTAATAATGTCCTAGATCCTCAATAAGTGGGTCCCAATTCCTCAGAGCCTCTCTGAACTGCGTGGGTTTCACGCACGGTCTTGATGTGTGGTAGTCTCTGCCTTTGCCAGCTCTGCCATCCCCTTGACCTCCTGCTCCTGTGGCAAGGCTGAGGTTGTGCAGCACTAGCGAGGGAGCGGGGAGCCTTTCTGGGAAGATGGAAAGGTACAGGCAAATGAGGAGAGTAAGGAAAAACCAGCTCAGTTAAGGAACTCAGTCAAGAAGCTGCTATAAGGTAGGATGGTAGGTGCATCTTGGAGGTGGGAAGAGTCACTAAAATACACAGACAATGAAAACATTTTAATTAGAGGTGGCTATCACCTCATCTGGTCAAATATATTACTTGGCTAAAGCTGGCATATCCCTGTGGACCATTTCAGCTTCAATCAGTTTTAAAAGGAAGCTTTTCTTGGTGAAAAGAAGAGAAAGAGACTGACTGATGCTGTTTAGCTAGTGTTTAGGACATTGGCCACACTTCAAATCCCTGTTCTGCCTGATTCAGAATGATCTCAAAAACCTCTGCAAGCAGGAAAAAAAATGAGGCTGGGAGGTGATGGTTTAAAAATGCTGCATTGGAATGTTTAAAATATGTCAAAACCTTTTCCGTTTTTTTTTTTTTTTTGAATGGGAAATTCATCAAACCTGACACTTCCTATGAAGAGTTCTGGCTCCAATGAATCAGTATATTTGGACACCCCCTGATTCACCCCCCCACTCCTTCACCTCCATTTCAGCCAAATATTCTTGGCTGGTTCTAATTATACAGCCATATATTTTTATACACACACACAACCAGCGTGTACACGTGAAGGCTCAGTAATCACAGATCAGACGGGGAGGAAAGTGTTGGTAAGACCTTAGCTGCTCCACAACACAAAAAAAAGTCTGAGAACGCTTTTCTCCCCCACCTCTTCACCTCACCCTCCCAGGAAAAGCCCAGCAGAAGAGGCGGTGGGCTCTGCAGATGGCAGCCACACGCACTGGCTGGCTGAGTCCCCGTCTTGACATTTCTGTACTTCTCTAGTGCCCTCCTCAGGTTTTGCAGAAGTTCACCTTCTTCTGGATGTGAGGTTCGCCTTCCTGTAGATGTGAGAGTGCATCTGGCCCTGCTGTCCTGCTGCCAGGCATCCAGCACCCTTGAGGGAAGGTGAGAATTGGTGCTTTCCACACCCAGTGGGAGGCCAGGGAAATGGACATGTCCAGGGAACGCAATATCCTCAATTATGAAACTCAGCATCAAGAGCTTCCATACTTCAGGGTGTGTTTACAGCTCTGGAGAAAAGGGTCCCTGTCTTGAGTCCTGGCATCTCCAGTGAGAGCCAAGGGCACTCAGCATCCAACAGGCATCCAGCACCTCTCAGGATCAACAGCTGCTCAACACAGCTGTTCAGAGGCATTACCTGAGCCCAAAGCTGCGGACACAGTTTCAGTGGAGGTTCCTACACCACATGAGATTGACCCTCCTAATGAAGAGGAGTAGGGGGAAAGGGTTTTCTCTGAAAATGGTGAAATGGTTAAAGTTGAAAGCAAACAGGCCACCCAGCTCTCCCTTTAACCCTCCTGCAGCAGAAGCGGCCCGAGGGCCAGCCAAATCTACCAGTTCTAGGAAATTATTAAAAAAAAAAAAAAGACACACATTGCGGGTTGGGAAGACCAATCTATTTTCACAAGAGTCTGTCCTTGATTAGAGCAGAAACATGGAAGTGGGGAAAGAACCGATTATTCAGCAGAGAGTTCAGAAGAACAAATAAAAAAGAGGAAAAAAAAAGGCATACTTGTTCGGGATGTGATAGAGAGACTTCCAAAGCGCATGGAGACAACTGGAAATTACGTCTGTTGAAGTGGAGGCATTCGCTGCTCAGGGTGAGGAATCAAAGGGCAAGTCCTGGGGAGGCGGCAGGGTGGGGTGGCCACCCCCGGGTGGGCAGTGACAGGCAGGCTCGAGCGTGTGACCTCTCATAAAATCCTTCCAGGGGGCTTTTGCATATTGTGTGGAGCATGAACTGATTTCCACACACAGAGATTCCTAATGAAGATGTCCTTCAGGAGGCGAGGGGAGGAGACAGGGTAATGAAACCAGCCTGTCTGCCAAGCAGACACTCACCCCCATGGAAGGTGGCATGGACATATAATGGAATAGGGATGGGAAAAAAATGCTGTTGGCCTCAATGCCATGCGACAAAAAAAGAACTCCATGTGAATTAAACCCAAACTGAACGCTAGAGGCTTGAGGGAAGATCAAGTAACCCCCAGTTTCTTATTGCAGACCAGACCAGGGCAGCTTCAGAGAGTGCCTCTGGTTAAGAAGCAGTTATCATCTGCCTCAGACTGACCTGGCCAGAGTTTGAACCAGTCTGAACAGAGATTTATTAACCCTCACAGTCAGAGATCAATAAATAGCTTCCTCTTGAGCAGGCAAACTGCCTGGAATACAAAAACATGACACGAGCCTGCCACCAATCTGCTCTCCCCCCATCCAATAAAAAGATGCTCTAATTCCCTAAAAGACAACAATTTCTTATTTCTATAGTGTTTCGAAGCCAACTGTAATATTCACATCTAATTACAGGGCCCTGGATCCCTGCCATGTAGAGTATGGTTGTTAGCAACATAATTTGTACACTTCTCTGGGGTCATTTGGAAACTGTCTGTACTTACACCCTCCTCATCTCCTCTGCTGAGTGTGTGCTGGTCACTCGGCCTTATCGTGCTGCAAAGGGCAAGGTGCACCAGTGAGATTTATGTGCAGAAGAATAAAGAGCAGATGATGTCCTTCAGGGTCAAAGCCACCCAGCGCTTCATCTTTCCAATTAACTACTCTGCTAGGGAGAGAGATAAGGTTAAAAGTGGGGTGGAATAAAAGATTTAAATTGCAGTTTGACTTTTTCTTTTTTTAATTGAAACTTCATTGGAAGAAAGGGTGAAGGCTTACTATAAAAAAAACCCAAAGTATTTTTCAGGCAAACATAAAAGTCAAAAACACAGGACTGGCATGATTGTTCTGGAAATCAAACCATGCATAAATGAAATGTGGGGAAAAGAAAGATGCTCTAACAACAAAGTGCCACAGGATCTTTTCCATTGGCTCCAGTGAGCAGTTCCACTCATCTTTGGAGAAGTCACAATTATTAGATTTTCATCTGTATTCACACTCTATTTAAAGATATCCTAGCCAGGCCTTTAAACAAAGAGATCAAGCTCCTGACTCAAGGAGTCCCTGAGCTGCAAACCTCTAGAGGTTGGAGTCTCCACTGCAGATAATCTTCTGCTTCAAAGCTCCCCTGTGCATTTTCTGTCAGTGATGGGCGATTGTTTGCTGTGTACCTTCACACTGACTCATCCCTAACTTATTTCCCAATCCTTTCCTACATGTCATTATTCTTATTCATTGACTCCTGTCTCACATAATTCTGTTTACAAATCCTTCTGGCTGTCTCCAAGCTCCTTAACACATCTCCATCTCCAAAACATGATATACTCTATTTTAGAAAAGTTTAAGAGCTCATGCAGGTGGAAACTGTCAGGAATAGCTCCCTGTTACTCACTCTTCAGAGGCTACACAGGGGTGTGACAACATAAGAAAACCCTTCCTGGTAAAATCAGATCACAGCTTTTGACAGTGTTTTCAGACATATCCAAGCTGTAGCTAGAGCTTGGCAGGGAAGACTTTCCCTTTCTTATAAGAGTTTTCAAAACTTCAGCTGATGTTCCTCTCCACATCAGAAAGAAAACTGGAAGGAAATCCCAGAACTGTTCACAGACCATGAACAAAAAAAACCCAAAACAACCCAACACAAACAAAGCAAAGCAAAACAAAAATTGGTACAGATAAAAATAATTTTGAAATATTTGATTTGGACTTTTCCTTGCTATTTAATGTCTTTCATCTACTATGAATTAAATTGAAAAAGGAAATGTTATTTCAGTGTAGAAAACCTTCAAACCTCTGACCATGAAAAAAAAAAGAAAAAAAAATTGGTTTAGAAGACTTGTAGCAATTTTGTAAGCTGGAAAATTTGTTAAAACCATCCCATTTACCACAAACAATCGCAGTTTGAATATATTTGTCTTTTGTGACAGAAAAAAACCATGTGAAATAAAATTTCCAACCCTTTCTAACAGCGATTTCATGTTTTTGTAACACTTTTCAAGGTGAGAGATGCACCAAATAAAATTCTGACTTTGCCCAGCCCCTGAAACTGTTTGGAGCCAAGGACATTGTCAAAGAAACTGGTGGCTCCAAGAGTGTTGATGGGGGAAAGAGAGAGGGTCTGAACTGAACAAAAATACCTGTGCCAGCAAGCGAGGTTTGCCCCTTCATTTGTGGCTGATCATGCTGCAGAGCACACCCCTCAGCAAGGGGCTGAGGCACAGAGCCAGGAGCCAAAAGTGGCCAGGTGACCTTCAACAGGCATCAAATTCAGCAGGGGCTCAAAGGATTGCAAGGGAACCAGGAGGGGTGCTACTTGACTTGATGCTGGCCGCTGCTTTGTAGTAACTTCCACCTGGTTTTCCAGTAGTTTTTAATCTGCATTCAGTTCTCAACTGTATGTCTGACTCTGTAAATTCTAAAAATTGATCCATTCGGGGCATAAGGGTTGACGAAAAGAAAAGGGTCAGCAGAAAGCAGGCAAGACAGCTGCTGCGTTGATGCAGGGGTGAGGTTGCCAAATAGCTTCTGAGGGATGGGACAGTGGTGTGGCAGTCATTTTTCCTTCAGCAGAGCTGGCACATGGAGACAGAACACATCCAGACTTGCACTTGAGAGCTTCCGGGATTCATTGGCCCTGACATCTTCTGCCAGAAATAGAGAGACATTCTGGAAACCACATCCCTGTCAAAAGGCCATTGCTGTACCATCTTGGCTCTGCAATGTGGCTCTGCTCCTTTCTACTGCCCTCTCCCGTGCCAGCCATCTATCCCATCTCCTGGCCACTGCTCAGGAGGCAGCTATGCGCCTTCTCAACCATAACCAAAAGCAACTGGGATCAAAGCAATAATTATGGTAAGGCTTTTTCAGGCTAGTTTGGAAGTTCAGGTTCTGTGATGGTAGCAGCTCCTTTGGCCACTAAAAATAATCAGGATTCCAGGGCCTCACATGCTTTGCTTGCACAACTCCTATTTACACTACTGGGAAAAGTAGTTCTTTGTTGAACACACAATATATACCGAGTAAAGACCTTTTGGGGGACTGGTAGAGAACACTGTTAACTGCCAACTCCACTGGAGGCAGGACTGCATGGAAAAGAAAATGTCCGAGAGACATTGACACCAAATTTTTGGGGTCATTTTGTGTATTACCTGCTCAGTGGAGACCACAATGAAAAACAGGGAAGTGCCCAAACCTATTAAGAACATGAATGCCACATTACATAAAACCAAATGTCCAAGCAGTGCAGTATTTTGGATGTGACAGTAACTGGTAACAGGCATTCAGGGAAGAATGTAAAGAACAGGGCATGGACAGATATTTAGCCTTTAGAAAATAGCAGTGTAGAGACCAAGCAGAAGTGGGTGTCATTGTCCCTTAGAGATACCAGGGCACATTAGGGAACCTCCTTCTACCCTGAAAAAAAAAAGTCACTGGGGAAATGTGCCCAGTGGAAGTGAAGAAAACATTATAAATGGCTTGGAGTCTGCCTCCCACTAACCACGGGGCAAGACATTTCATCTAGCCTGTGCCTCAGTTCCCACCACGACATAGAGATGTTGCATCACTGCAGGATGGAGAAAATGAAACTATGTCCTAACTAACAACTCCTGAGGTGTGAGGGATGAGGACCAGATGGGACCACTCCAGATGGGTAGGCTGTATGGGTGTCCCCTTTCAGCCACTTTCCCTTTGGCATCTGGATTTTAGTCCCAGTGTCGTGGAAGCATTGCAAAGACATTGTTCATTACACAAATAACTCCTGACTGCCATCCCTTGTACATTATTTCCTTTCCCTTACTCACTTTTCTTCTTTTTAAGAAAGATAAAAACAGCTGCCCTTGTCCAGGCAAGAGAATATCAGACTTTCAGCATCCAGTCAAAAGAGTGAATCATGTTTGGACTCAAGTCGTTATTAATCTGGGGCTGAAACTTATCTGGAGGAATGATTCAACTGAGTGTTGCACAGGGGTAAATTCAGGAAGTTCCTCAAAGCACCTGAGCACGCAGAGGAAAAAGACATCTAATAAATGGCTCCCCATAAACACTTCACTGGGCTGTAATATCAAACATGATTAAATAGCACAAGAGCCTGAGCTCTCCCTACCCAGCTCTTACTGGGTAACAAAAGTTCAGTGTACTGAAGATGAGAAAAGAGGATTTTTCTTCCTCCCAGCTCAGTAAAACTAGGGTTTATACACACAGCATACCAGATTTGAGCATCTTACACTTAAATGTAACACCCAGAGCACATGGAGTGAGCGCCAGTCTCTGCCCAAATTGCTTATAAGCTGAATAAGTACGACAGGCAAGGGGAGAAGTGTTGTTAAGTGAGGGGCTTCAATGCTTGCAGTAAGGTCCAAGGAAGATCTGGGGGTCCCACACCCAGTCCCTCACTGCTATGATGGGAGCACTGACTACCCTACCAGCATCAGGTCCCCCGCAGCCTTATACCGAGAGCATCTCTGCAGGTGCTGCTGGATCTACAGACCCCTACTAGCCCTTTCCCTCTGGGGGAAGCATCCTGACTAAATAAATGAGTTGATTTGCTCTTGATGTTGGAAGTTGAGCTGTTAGCACCTTGCTGATAGGTGGGAAGGGATTGTAAGGCCTGAAGAGACAAACCCTTTTCTAAACTGCAACCTATTTACATCACTGCTAGACCCCTTTTTCCCCAAAAGGAAAAGGGGCACTAGATTAAATTCATCCAGGTATTAGAGGAATCCCAGCTCTGCTATAGATAAAACCAAGCATCACTTTCCGGTTTTAGGTGGACTATTCTAAGCACTCCCAAACCAGCATGCCTCAACATCCCAAAATGCATTCTCTCTGCTGAGCATGCCAAGGTTAGCAAGCCAACCTTGTGGTAACTGTGCAGGGGAGGACCCGAGCCAAGGCCCCCAGACAATAGGTTCTCTGTCTGAAGCTACTCCGGCACTCAGGACCTGAACATGTGCCTTTGTTAAAGATGTTGTGGACAATCTCAGTATGTTTGGCTCAATACAGAGGAATTAAAAAGAGTCTGAAAGCTGTTACAGATAAGGTCAGACATTCTAGGGAGGTCTTCCTGGCTTTAAAGTCTATTAACTCAAAGGAAGTGGCTATGAAGAAATTTAAGAGAACCCTCTGCTGCCTGTTCATCTCTCATGATGGGATATGCTCTAACAAAGACAGTATTAATCTGTACTGGATGCTTTCATGTGCCTTGTTTCTTGAATTTTCCCTGAGAATCAGTCTGTATGAGCAAATACGGCAGCAATTCTCAAAGAGGGAAGAGTTAAGATTGTTTTGACAGTGTACCAATATTTCCTACTTTTCAGAAGTTTAGATTTGCATTAATTTTTCATACTGTGCTGAGGATTAATCCTCTATGCATTCTGGAACAATACGAGACACCATTAGGCAATGTTAACTTTGTGCTGAAGATTTTTGGCATAAAGTGCTGTATGCTCTAATCTATTTGCAAATCAAAAGCCAATGCTTTGCACACTTCAATGAAAAGCCAGAGGCAGCCTGCCCCACTGGAAAGGTCACCAGATTAGGACTCAAGGGACCTCTTCGAAGTTTTGCCACTGATTTAGTGTTCAATCTTGTCCAAGTAATCTCTTTTCTTTGTGCCTCTAGTTTTCCTCCCATTCTTTGTGTTTTCTATTCAGGCTGCAGTTCTTCAGAGCAGGAGCAGCCCTCTCATTTTGTGCTGGTTCTGTGTCTCAGAGAAGGCCCCCCTCTCCTAGCTGAAGAATTCCTACTAGATCCTACCACAACACAAAGAGTTCAGAGCCTAAACAGTTCAAAAGAGTTTGGCTCTCATTGACAGGATCTTCAGTCTCTCTCACTTGCTTCCTTAACACAAAGCTTTTCAGAAGAGGTACCAGCCACCTACTGAGTGAGTAAATTCCCAGTCAAAGGGTTAAAATAACAAACTCCATTGAATAAAGAGGAGAAAGGTGTTTAAGAAGAACTCAGATCATATGGTAAACTAGGTATTAGTTAATCAATAGTACTCAAAGGTGAAGGCCATATGGAGGAGCCAGAAATCATTGCACAAGTTAAGCAAAGTTTAGCAAGCCTGATTAAGCAAAGCGTTAACTATTTTCTGTGAAAAGTTCCACCTTTCCTCTAACCTAGCTCTGGTAATATATACCAATCTTCTCTGGGACTGACTCATGCATTAAAGGCTTCAGTGGAAGTTTTGAGACCAACCCATGGACAATACTTCTTTATTGTCCAGACAGTTCATATACTGCATGTTACGTATAATTCTCCTATTCACTGGACTCTCGATCCAAACTCTTCTGGTAAAAGGGCTTGTGGGCAGTTTACTTTCTGTCCAATGACTTCATTGCAAAGGATTTTTCTTCTCTGTTGAGCTTGCCATGTGCAAGCTTTCCTTCCTCTTGTTTCCCTCCTCTTGTTTCCCAGTTTCT